>NW_024704744.1:5561083-6161083 GCF_018977255.1 Callorhinchus milii
ACCTGGACAGGC
This sequence comes from Callorhinchus milii, assembly GCF_018977255.1. NCBI lineage: Eukaryota > Metazoa > Chordata > Chondrichthyes > Chimaeriformes > Callorhinchidae > Callorhinchus > Callorhinchus milii. The sequence continues at coordinate 5,561,096 of NW_024704744.1, forward strand.
AGACTGAACCTCAGTTTGATGGCTCACCCAAAGAACGGCACCTCCAAAAATGCAGCAGCACCCCCAATACTGCATCTGAGCATCGGCCCAGACTACAATTCAACCATTTGCAGAGTCCCATAGCATAGTGGTTAGTACAGCCACCTCGCAAGCGAGAGGATCTGGGTTTGATTCCCAAGCAGGACAAAAGCTTAGGCAAGTTTCCTTACTCCACACGCCTCTGTTGACCTAGCAGTAAAGTAGGAACACCGGTTGTTAGTCAATTGGCAGATCGCTTTCCGGGGGTAATGCTCCCTTCCAAAAAAAACAATAATAATTTGGTCACTCACTCCATGACTGATTGTGGGACACTGCTGGCTGCCGCGCTTTTTCCACAAAATATACAGTCACTTCACTTTACAGTATATTCTGCGAAGCTCTTTGAGACGTCTCAACGGCGTGATAAGGTGCTACATCAAATACAAGGATTATTATTATTTCGGCCCCCAAAATTAAAACAAACTTTCACTCACATGATCTGCCTGTAGCCACATTGTAACGTTGCCATTAATCACACGTCTGTTTGTAAATTGGATCGCTACCTTCCTTTCAGCTCTGTAGAACTCTTGCATTGCGCTGCTGTGGCACAGACTATTGTTAGCCTTCCACCTTCCTTAAGCAGCAAGAGTTATGTCTTTGCAAACCATTGCTGAGGCTTTAAATTTGTTCCCTTGCTATGGTTTCGCACTGTACCAGCTCCATTAGCCAACTTGATGGTCTCAACATGTGAAGGGAATAAATATTGCACATGATTTCAGAGCCTGTATGCCATTGACGAGTAACCATCCTTTATTATCAACCTGTGCAACAACTTGCATCCGTTGCCTTTCCAATGTACTTTGTGAACAGGTTCTCTTTGCCTCATTTTGCCTGAAATAACATGACATGTACCATAATGGCCCGTCTGAACATTTTTCCTCAGATGCATCGTGCAGATTCAAGACATAGTCCATTAAGGAACAAACTCAGTTGCTATTCCAACACTATGTTGCCCAATACATAATGCACTCAAATTTCTGTAATACTCCATGTGTGGAGACTAAATTCCCATTAAACTTTCAGCGATTTGGGACGTCCTCCCGACGTGAAAGGCGCACTATAAATGTAATTTGTGTTGTTGTTAACCTTTGCTGATTTCTGTGCCAACATCTCACAGGCTGTCATGACCTTGTTGAGTTGTCAGCCTGGCTCAGTTAGTTGCAGTCTCGCCTCAGAGTTTAAAGATAGTGGCTTCAAGCCCATTTGTGGACCTTGAGCTCATAGCTAGACTGACACTCCAATAATAATTAATCCTTACATTTTATATTGTGCATGAGGACATCTCAAGGTGCTTCATAGGATTTACTGTAAAGTGTAGTGACTGGGTATTTTGTGGGTGAAATGTGGCAGTTAATTTGCACAGTCCTGAAGTGAATGGCCGGTTTTATTTAGGGGATTGTTGGTCAAGACACTGGGAGAAACTCGAAAAAAGTGCTTTAAAAGTACTTTATGGTTATGGTACATGTCATGTTATTTCAGGCAAAATGAGGCAAAAGAACCTGGTCACAAAGTAAAAACAGACAGTACCTCGGTTTAGCATCTCACTGGAGGAGCAACTGGGGGATGGTTGCACTGTTTGGGGGATTTTAAATGAAATTCAGAAAATAAACTCACAACAATTACTTTGAGATGCATCAAGACACCAGAATAAGAGGGTAATTAATGTCTGGAACAGGTGGAAGAGTGAGGTATGAGCAGGTCAGAGAGATAGGGAGGTGCTGTCGTGATTTGTATGTGAGGGTGAGGATGTTGAAGTCAATCTTTTTGTAGACGGGAGCCAGTGGAAACCTGGCAAGGGTTGGGCTGATGAGCAATATAAGTTTGAAACCTTAGAAGATTCATATCAGGTCCAAATCCTTTTTATACACAGATGGCCAAATGGAGCTCTCTCTCTCTCTCTCTCTCTGTTTGCCTTTCAGATGCATTGACTTAGTGGATGGATTTGAATGTCACTGTGAACCTGGATGGACCAGCTCAAGATGTGCCATCGACATTAACGTATGTTACCTTCTGTAAAGTTCATTTAAGGTTGAGTGGAATAAGGAAGCTTGTGGCTTCATACACAATAATATTAATAGTCCTTGCATTTGCATAAAAATAATCCTTACATTTTTGATATAGTGCCTTATCACATCATGGAGACATTTCAAAGCGCTTCACAGAATATATTACAAAGTGGATTGATTGTGTGTTTTGTGGGCGAAACGCGGCAACAGCCAATTGGACACAGGAGTGTCCCACAAACAGTTGTGGATCGAGTGACCAAATTATTATTATTATTTTTTACATATATATGTATAGTTAAATGGAGCGATACCGTAGACCCAGGCCATTTGACCTAGCTAGTTTGTGCAAGTGTTTACAATCCTCACAAGCCCTCTCCTAATCCCCTCCACTATTTTCTTCTGCTTCGTGTGTGATTTGGGTTTTCTCTCAAATACATGAAGAAGTAAGTTTCTACAAAACTCCCCATTAGATCTTCTACCCATTATCCTATACTTATGCCCTTCCAGTTTTGGACTCACCTACACATGGGATTTAGGTTTGCACAGCCGAGTGTCTGTCATATGTGGAAACCCGTCACCGTGTTGCTTAAGAGTATCCAAAACAAAATAACACATAAACCACCAACACATGGACATCAGGGATGGATCAGCGCACGTGCTTACAGGATCCATGGCCAGGGGTCCCAGCTAAATATAGGCTAGGGTACGGCAGAGACTGGAGCATACCTCCCAACATTCGGCCTGAGGGGAGAGGTCTTGGTGGAGGCGGGCAGTATTGCAGAGGTTGGGGGAAGTATAACAGGACATGGCCCAGGTACAAAACATCCCATATGTTTCAAACAAGCTTCAATAATATTGAGTTTAGGTGACAATTACACATATTTTAAATGAATACCTTTGCACCTCTGAACCCATTTCAATAAATCTTAAGCGGCATATCATAATCCATCAAAAAAAACAAAGGATTTTCCACTGTGGTCATTAATTGCACATCAAAGAGAGAGATTTAACACTGACTGAAGCCCGCGGCAATTTGTAAACGCTTGAAAAGATAAAAGAATCATTGAATACTAGCGATCTTTGGTAAATTCCCCAAGCAAATCTTCTAGCATATAAATCACACTGTATATTTACCAAAGAAAGTTACTAAATAAATTTGCAGCAAGCATGAATATGATAGTAGGAGAAGAATTCTCTGCAGGGTACAGGAATTGGACTTTGTGTATTTGTTTGTCACACGTTTTTGTTCCAGTCAGCCAGGTATCTAATACGTGCTGAAATGCAACATAATCAAAATGCCACATGTAGAAAATGCTACTGGTAGAACTCTCGAATCTGAGTCAGAAGATTGTGGGTTCAAGCCCCAAATTGAGACTTTGAGCTCAGATTGTCTAGTATGTTTGTATATTTGATGCAACACAACGTCAGAAGGACTTCTCAAAGTGCTTCACAGGATATTCTGTAAAGTGTACTGACTGTATATTTTGGAGGCAAATGAAGTAGCCAATTTGTGCAAAATGTCTCAGAAACAGCCAAGGAGTGAGCGACCAATTTTATTTGTGGGATTTTTGGCCAGGACACTAGAAGCAACTCCCTTCTCTTTTCTTGTAACATCTTTGGATCTTTAACCTCCATCTGAGCATTGCAGATAGGACCTCAGTTTAATGCGTCATTTGAAGGAAGGTAGCAGAGAGGATATCTTGATCTTCTTCAGGAATTTAGAAGGCGGAACATTGTTGCAAATGGTGCCTGGAAGGTGACGGGTTTCATAAAATCATGTAACTGCTCAAATTCTTTATTGAAACCACTGAAACGGTTGCGCTCACAAGAATAATTAAACTGAAGGGGGAGCCTGCAAGTCATTTCTTAAGAGGTGTGATGAGCGCATGAGATTCTCTGCTGCAGACCATTGTTGAGGTAGAGCCTGTGCATTATTTTAATAATATAATAATGAATAAATAAGAATACTCGTTGCAACTGAGTATTGCAACCTTGCAATAATCCCTCCAAAAAAAAACAATAATACATTGGTCATTTTCAATCCATGACTGTTTGTGGGACATTGCTGTGCGCAATTGGCTGCCGCGTTCGCCCAAATATAGTCAATTCACTTTACAGTATATTCTGTGAAGCGCTTTGGGATGTCTAGAAGACGTGAAAAGCGCTATATCAAATGCAAGGATTATATTATTATTAACCAGCGCATTGGGACGTCCTCCCGACGTGAAAGGCACTCCACTGTTGATATAGCATTTTATCACGGTGTTGAGATGTCTCAAAGTGCTCCACAGAACATATTGTAAAGCGGATTGACTGTGTATTTTGTGGGCGAAATGCGGCAGTGTCCCACAAACAGTCTTTGATTGGATGACCAAATTTTTTGGGGGGAGGGATTATTACCCCCGGAAAGCGATCCACCAATCGACTATCAACCAGGTTCCTCCTTACTGCTAGGTAAACAGTGACGTGTGGACTAAGGAAACTTGCCTAAGGTTTCACCCTGCCTGGAAATTGAACCCGGGTTCCTCTTGCTTGCGAGGCGATTTAGCTAACCAACATGCTATGGGATTCCACTGCAAGATTCCTTCCTTACAACAACAACAACTTGGATTTATATAGCGCCCTCCACACCGGACGGCATCTCAGAGCGCTTTACAGTTTCGGATCCCGGGGCCGAGCCAGGGGGAGGGGGAGGGGGGGGAAGGTGAACAAAGGCGCAGTCGAAAAGAAAGGTCTTCAGCAGAGACCTGAAAATGGGAAGGGAGGGAGCGAGACGAAGGGAGTGAGGAAGGCAGTTCCAGAGCCTCGGGGCAGAGTGGCTGAAGGCACGGCTTCCGAGGGTGGAGCGGAGGACTCGGGGGACAAGGAGGAGGCCAGACCTGGAGGAACAAAGGCAATGGGTACTGTTTTGAGGAGAGAGGAGGTCAGAGAGGTTGGGGAGTGCAGAGGAGTGCAGGGACTTGAATACAAGGGTGAGGTTCTTGAGGTCAATCCTCTCTGGGACAGGCAGCCAGTGCAGTCTGGCCAGGACTGGGGTTATCGGGGAACGGTGTTTCTTGCGGGTGAGAATGCAGGCGGCAGAATTCTGAATGAGTTGGATTTTATGGATGGTAGTGGAGGGGAGACCGGTGAGGAGGGCATTGGAGTAGTCCAGTCGAGAGGTGACAAAGGCCTGGACCAGGATTTCAGGTCCTTAAAAACGAATCACATAGATTCTGAATTATAAACCTAGAATGATCCTTGCATTTGGTACAGTGTTTCATGTTGGGACAAGGTCTCAAGGCTGGACAATATTTTACTGTAAAGTGTAAACTATGTATTTGTAGGTGTGTGGGATAGCCAATCTGCACACAGCAAGATCCCACAAACAACCATGATTCATTTTATCTGGGATTGCTCTTAAAAGAGCCAGCATAGACCCAATAGTCTGAAGGACACCTGAAGAAACTCCCTTCTCCTTCCGAATAGGATGATAGGATCCAGCTCAGCACCTTGGCTTAACATCTCATCCGAAGGACAACACCTGTCAATGCAATGCATCCCCAGTATTGCAATGGATCCCAGACCGCGAGCACAAAGTCCTGATCCACGGCTTTAACCCATAACCTTCTGACTCAGAGACGAGAGTGCTTCTGACTGAGCTAGGCTGACACTCTATCAATGCGTTGCCATGGAATTAGAAACTATGAATGTTTCATTTACATTGTGATTAAGCTGCATGATTACGACTTGAGCAGCTGCCAAAACCAGATTCAGCAGAAATAAGCCCAATTCAACAAGTAAACCAAATATTCAAGTAAATCTATGACTTGGGCTGTGCCCTCAATGGATTTTCAATGGGCTGGACTAACTCTCTTGAGTTGGCTTCGCTTTGTCTTCATGCAAGAACTACCTTGGGATTTTGCTACGTTTCACTCAATATAACATTGGGCTTCAAACTTCAAACGCATTAACAATAATAATCCTTGCCTTCGACATAGCACTTTTCACATTATGAAGATGCCTCAAAGCTCTTCACTGGATATACTGTAAATAACAATAATAGTAATCCTTGCATTTGATATAGCACCTTATCATGTCTTCAAGACGTCTCAAAGCGCTTCACAGAATATACTGTGAAATGAATTGACTGTGTATGTGTCGGCGAACACGACAGCCAATTTGTCAATTTGCAAACTGCAACAGCCCACGAACAGCCATGAAGTAAATCAGCAATTTCTTTAGGGGGTTTGTTGGCTAGGATACCGGGAGAAACTCCCATCTCTTTCCAACTAGTACCATGGGATGTTTATTGTCCATCTGAATGCCCTTCTCCCCTGTTGTTTACTCCTCTTTAGATATCTATCTAGTTCCCTTCTGAAAAGTAATATGGATTCTGCCACAATCACCGTTCTCAATAGAGCATTCCATATCCTAACTACTGATCCACCAACCAGTGGAAATAATTTCTCTCTATTGACGCCATCAAAACCTCTCATAATTTTAAGGATCTCGATCAGGTTTCCGCTCAACCTTCGTTCTCTCAATGGAAAGAGTCTCAATTCCTCCATTCTCTGCTCATGGACCAAACTTCTCATCCCTGCGTCATCCAAATAAAACTCCTCTGCACCTGTTATTTTGCCTTGAAGTCCTTCCAAAAGGTGGGTGGCCAAGATTGAATACAATATTCTATCTGTGGTCTAACTAACAACAAAGATACATTTTGCATTACCTCCTGTGGTTTTGTATCTGACTCCCCACCTGAACATTGAACCAGTTTGTTCTCTTCTCTTTCTTCCCTCCAACTCCATCCTCATCGCCACCCAACTCACATTCTGCCCTTCTCCAGATCTGCCTCCAAGCCCTTTATGATGTGGGGGAGGAACACAAGCAAAAGCAGATACTGTAGGTTGCAAAGTGCACTCAGTCAGTCCGCACTGTGAATAAAGATTTCTACATCAGATAACAGTGGAAATGCAATAATTCACAGCTTACTGCAAAATGCTGTGAATTTCAAAGTATTCCGGGTGGGAGGGATGAACTGTGGCACAGTTTACACGGTGCACAGGGAAGATCTTTACTCACCTCAACACCCACATCACCCCATTCCTTAATTAAAAAGGCCTCTGTCCTCTTCGCAAAACGAGATTGACTGGCATCGGAGTGTGAGGTGAATGCAGTAAATCTGATTTAAAGAGCAGAGCGCTGGACCGGTGGAAAGTGACCGATGGGGCTTGCAAAACAGGGCCATGTGGCTTCACATAAAGTCAGTGAATTACAGGCGAAAAGAGCCATCAAGTGTATCAGGGCTGCATAAGTCATGAGTGGCGCACAAGTGAAGGTGAGTTATATTGACCTCACAGCCAGAGATTTATTTTCTGTGATCTACCACCAACCTGATGTATTTTGTCCATGCAATAAATACTTACAGGCCTTTTGCTCGCTTGAATAAAAATGTTGCATCACTGTTACATTTCTTTTTACTAGAGACACTTCTGTGGTCAAGAGGGAGGTGATGCTTTATACCAGGGCTGGATGGGAGAGGGGAACCATAAAGATCACGAAGAGACATTTGAGGCCTATCACCCTCTGGCCTCCTGCTTGTCCCTCATGCCCTCTGTTCCACCAATGCTGGTCGCACTTTCAGCCACTACGTCCCGAAACTTTACAACACACTTCCTCTATTTGTCCCCTCATTTGCGATCTTCCCCTTCACTTTGCCCCCTCCTTCCTCATCTTCAGGTCGCGCCTGAAGACCTTCCTCTTCGACCGTGCCTTCGGTCACCTCCCTCCTGCTTGGCGTCGTGCTCTACCACTATCAAGCACTCTGGGACACTACCCTGTGTGAGGGGTGCCATATAAATGCAAGTTGTTGATGTTAGCTCTCCCCACATCGATTTCCACCCCCCCACCCAACACACTCCTCCGTCCACCACTGACATGGTCTACTCTAACCGTGTTCTCATGCTCTGTCTCTTGTCTCCGTGCTGACAATCTCTCCCGCAAGATCAGAAGATCAGTTGAGATGAAGAAGGCCTTTTGTTTTATCTCAACCATTCCAGAATACAACAGCAGCAGCAACAACAAATTGCATTTACGTAAAGCCTTTCAACTTCGGGAGGACATCCCAAGGCTCTGGACGATGAGGAGTTTGCACTCAAGCTGCAACGGAATGTCAATTTACCACATTCTCCCAGTCAATCCACTTTACAGTATATTCTGTAAAGCGCTCTGAGACGTCTCAACGACATGTAAGACGCTATATCAAATACAAGGATTATTATTGTTCTATGAGTTCCAGGTCTCAACATGGGGCTTGAATCTACAACCCTCTGCCTCAGAGGTCAGAACGCTATCAACTGAGCCAGGCTGATACACGATAGGAGAAGTTCACCTCTCAGCAACAACTAAATGGATGTACTTGGGGGTGGTCAGTCCCAGTGGGCAAGTTATTTCATCTTAAATTGTGAACATAAGGTTCGCAGAAGCTAATCCCACCCTTTCCATTGTAGGTTTTAACTCGATGTACACAGATATTTTCCTGGAACCCCTGAAAATTATTTACAAGCCCTGAATAATAATGTTAATAATAATCCTTGCAAGTGATGCAGCACCTTTCACGATGGGCAGTGTAGTAAAGTGTAGTGACTGTTACCGTCAGCAAGGAGTTACAGGATGGAGGGGCATGGTGGTGGGGAGTGGGGCGACGTAAAGGGACTGTGGGTCACAGTCTGCAGTTATCAGCTGTTTAAGCTAGTCATTATGCATTCCTTCCTCCCCCTTTTTTGATAATAAACATATTAATTATTCAATTGCAGGTTGATTTATTTGTTTCCAGATCATCATCCCTTTCTCAAGGGGTGGATTTATTAATTTACGTCCTCGCTGGCTTGTGATCGAGGTGGATGTGAAGGAACCTGCCATGCCCTATCTCCCCTCCCCCACCCCAACCCCCTCCTTTGGAGATGTGTTGTAAAATGGTTCTAATGTTACCTTGATACCGAATCCACCTCCTGAGTTTCATTCCTTTAACATTACATTTAATGATAATCTGCGAATTTGATACAGCATTTTATAATATAATAACAATAATAACCCTTGCATTTCAATCCCACTCCCCTGTTCTCTCCCCATAGCCCTGCAAACTTGTCCTCCCCAAATAATTATCTACTTCTCTCTTAAAAGTTGTTATTGAATTGACTTCCACCAGCCTTTCAGGCAATGCATTCCAGATCCCAACAACTCGCTGTGTGAAAAATTTCTCCCCTCCCCTCTGTTTCTTTTAACAACGCTTTTCACGTTAGGAGAACATCTCAATATACTCCACAGAATTTACTATGAAGTGGAGTGACAGTGTGTTTTGTAAGCCAATCTGGTAGCCCAGTTGCCCACAGCAATGTCCCACAGACAGCCATGAAAAGAATGGCCAGTGGTATTTGAGGTCTTGTTGGTCAGGACACCAGGGGAAACATGGATTTCTTTTTGATTAGGCCATGGGATCTTTAATGTCCACCTGAACAAGCAGATGCAACCTCAGTTCAACATCTCATTTAAAGGATGGCGCCTTCGGCAATGGAACGCACACCCAGTATTGGCATTGGAGCGTCAGCCTAGACTATGTGAGTTCCTGACGTCAGGCCTTGAACCTACAACCTTCTGACTCGGAGGCGAGAGTGCTATCAACTGAGCTGGGCTGCCTCAAAATATTTAACATTCATGGGGAGCTGTAGCTGTGAGGAAAACGACAAGCTGATTATGATAAAGATATCCTGTCTGATTAAATTTTGACCTTTAGCAAGCAGTTATAACTAACCTTCTGGGATGAAGCATTTTACAGCGGATAAAGTAACCTTTTTTTTTTTGCCCGTACAGATACATGATTCAATTAGCTTTATGTTGCACTTTGTCTTAATTCAACCACAGGAGTGTCTAGTTGGCAGTCATGATTATGTAGGGATTATTGTTCAAAAAATGACATTCCGGCAGAATTTCCCCACGGAAAATTTACATCTACATTTCCTGAAAAATAACTGCAATTCCTGATTAAAATCGCTGCAGGCTTCCAGGACTGTAATCTCCAGTAGCGTCCTGCAGTCCATTGGTTAGGGCACTCGCCTTACAAGCGAGAGGACCCGAGTTCGATTCCCGGGCAGGGCGAAGCCTTTGACAAGTTGCCTTATTTCACAGGCTTCTGTTTACCTAGAAATAAGTAGAAACCCGGTTGTTAGTCGATTGGCAGATCACTTTCTGGGGGTAATAATCCCTTAAAAAAATTATAATAATTTGGTCACTCAATCCACAACTGTTTGTGGGACACTGCTGTGCGCAATTGGCTGCCGCTGTTTGCCCACAAAATATACACTCAATTGCCATATATTCTTTGAAGCATTTTGAGACATTTCAGCAATGTGATAAGGCACTATATCAAATGCTAGGATTATTATTATTATACATTGCTCTTCCTTGCCCTAACCCTGCCGGATAACTCGCAGCTGGCAGGGCATGGCTGGAATTGTTTTTGAGAAGAGAACCTGACACACTCAGTTGAGGGACAGGAAAAAACAAATAAGAAAACATTAATTACCGACCTATGCAGCTTCTAAATTCTGGAGGCTGTGCAACACGCGGAATGAGATAATAATAAATAATTATAATATTAATAATAATGCTTTCATTTAATATAGCCCCTTTCACTTCGGGAGGCACTATCTCAAAAGGCACTATTTGAAAGAGAAGAGAGTTTATCCCAGTATCCTGGCCAACAATTCCCCAGATAAGATTGGTCATTCACTTAATGGCTGTTCGTGGGACATTGCTGTAAGCAAATCAACTGCTACGTTCATCTACAAAACTGCACTACACTCTACAGGTAGTTCTGTGAAGTGCTTTGAAACATTTTGATAATGTGATAAGGTGCTCTTTCTACTGTAAGGATTATTATTAGTCACATTACGATGCAATGCACTGTACCTTTTATATAATAATATAATAATAATAATCCTTGCATTTGATATAGTGCTTTTCACGTCTTTGAGGTATCTTCATATATCTTCACAAAATATACTGTAAAGTGAATTGACTGTATATTTTGTGGGTGAATCGCGGCATATTCAAAGGCCTGAAATTCATCAGGTCATTTAAGACTGTTGACTTAAATAGTAATATCGCCTGGAATTCTGGACAGTAGTCCAAAATTGTGAAGCACTTTTACTCATCTCAATGACATGATAAGGCAGTATATCAAATGCAAGGATTATTATTATTATTATTATTATTATGGCTTAATTTTGAAGCCGATTTTTCCCAATATCGAAGCAGACCTGCGGAAAATCGGTTCCAAATTAAAAAGCAGTGTTGAGTCTTTGCCTTCTGAAAAACTATATTATCTTACAATTGGAAACGATGGTCTTAAGCTCAAGAATTAGTGAAATTTCAGGTCCTGAGTCTTTGATTGCTCAGAAGGCTGTGGGGATCAACTGTGCCTGTTGCCAAGAGGCTGGAGGTCAAAGCTAGTAGATTTAGAGATAGGTATATTGAAGGAAGGAAGACTGAAACCAAACAAACTCATACTCTCAAAGGGAAAGGCTGTGGACAACAATACTAGTGGGTGGGTTAGCCCAGTGGATAGCAAAACTGGCCACAATTACGGCTCCTGGTCCCTCCACAGTGCCCTCTACTGGTAATTGGCAGCCGGGTGGGGAGAGCTCAGGCTCGGCTGTGAAGCCCTCTACAGTCGATTATCCTAATGATACTCAACAGCAACAACAACTTGCGTTTATATAGCTTCTTTCACACTGGGTAGCGTCCCAGAGCACTTGTTTACTCATTGCCATGGTTTACGTGTGAACTATTTGTCTCTACTTTTGGAAGTGACTGAATCCTCCATTGCTTTGCTTTCTCACCCAGGAGTGCGGCTCGAGCCCTTGTCTTAATGGAGGAATCTGCCAGGATTTGGTGAACGGCTACAGATGTGTTTGCTCGGACGGCTATGCTGGTGGCAACTGCCAGGTGGATGTGAACGTCTGCCTTGACAGCGTCATGAACTACACCCATTGCCTCAATGGTGGGATGTGCGTAGATGGACCTGGGAGTAACTTTAGCTGCAGGTCAGTAGGTGGAAGCTGTGAATATTTTAGTTATTCTTACCTTACTGTCTACAAAAAGGAAATGCAATTAAGACCACGAGTAATAGTCCTGTGGATTCCTGTACTGTATTGGTTAGAGCACTGGCCTCGCAAGCGAGAGGACCCAAGTTCGATTCCCAGGCAGGGCGAAACACGTCTCTGTTTAGCTAGCAGTAACAACAACAACAACAAAAACAAAGATTGCCTTTATAGAGCGCCTTTCACGTCGGGAGGACGTCCCAAAGCGCTGGACAGTTGGGACGGGACCCGAGCAGGTGGGAAATGGTCAGGGTGAGGGGAGGGAAGGGAGGGAGCGAGGAGGGGGTAGAGAGTCGAGAAGGAAGCTGAAGGCACGGTCGAAGAGAAAGGTCTTGAGACCGGCCTTGAAGAAAGAAAGGGAGGAGGCGGCGAAGGCACTGGGGGATGGAGTTCTAAAGCCTCGGGGCTGAGAGGCTGAAGGCCCGGCCACCGATGGTAGGGCGGTTGGGGCGGCACCGGAGCCAGAGGAACGGAGGGTACGGGCAGGTAGGTAGGGGGATAGTAGGTCGGGGAGGTAGGAGGGAGCAAGGCCATGAATGGCCTTGTGGGTGAGGATGAGCAAGTAGTAACACTGCTGCTAGTCAATTGGTGAATCGCTTTCCGGGGTAATAATCTTTCAAAAATGAATAAATAAATAAAATAATGATAATTTTGTCACTCAATCCATGACTGTTTGTGGGACACTTCTGTGTGCAATTGGCTGCCACGTTTTGCCCACAAAATATAGTCAAATCACTTTACAATATATGCTGTGAATTGCTTTGAGACATCTCAATGATATGATAAGGTGCTGTATTAAATGCAAGGATTATTATTATTTTGAAAAAAAATGTGGTCCAGACAGGTGAAATGAGAAACTATCAGAGTACTGTCAATTAAAATGAAAATACAACGATGGTACCATGCATTTACGTAGCACCTTTCAGTCAGGACAGAGTCCTGGAACGCTGCCCAGTTGCAGGGTTGGACACAGAGCAAGGCAAAAGGGGAAGGTGACATGTTGGAGCTGAGTGTTAGTAGATTTAAAGCTAGATACATTGAAGGAATTGGGTAGGAAAACAGGAGACAGAGTAACTCATACTCAAAAGTGAAAGACAACAATACTCGTACCGGGGCTCTGTGTTAGTACAGTGGGAAAGTAACACAATGCCCTCTACTGTTTTTGCACGTGAGTAGCAGCTGGGTGGGTAGAGGTAAGGTTCAGCTGTGACAACCTCCACAATCGAGTGTCCTGTCAATACTCACTTCCATGGGGAGGGAAGGGGTATCGGAGGGCAATGAGTGGGTGTAAAGAGAGGCACATGCCTGTGTGCTGAAAACGAGAAACAACATTTGGACACCAGAAAACGATGTATAAGATAGCAATATGATTGATTAAGGTTTATGTCGGACTTTAGTCCTCAGGTGTGATTTGAAAATGGGCAAAGAGGGGACAAGATGGAGGGATTGAGGCAGAGGGTTCCTGAGATTCCTCACATAGTGGTTGAAAGCATGGCTACGAATTGTGGAGCGGAGGTGATGGGGGGAAGGTACATCAGACCTGAGCCAGCTTAAGCGTAGGCAGTGGATAGAAGGGTGGGGTGTAAGCAGATCAGAGAGGTAGGGAGGTGCCAGGGCATGAAGAGATTTGAAAGGGAAAGCGAGGATCTCGAAATCAATCCATTCATAAAGTCAGACATAAATCAGACTTAATCACTCATATTGTTATTTTTTAAAAAATTCTGGTGTCCAATTTTTGGTGCCTTTACAGACTCTGATTGCCCTCCGATGCCCCTTCCCTCCCCCCTCCATCTCATTGTTCACGTGTAAACCATGGCAGTGACTATCAGCAGGACATTCGACTGAAGAATATGCACCTTCAACAGGGCAGCACACCCCTAGCATTGCATTTGAGCTTCAGCCTAGACTATGAGCACTAAACTCCATACCCCCATCACTCCAGTTCTAGCCAGGCTCCACTGATTCCCTATCAATGAACGGATCAACTTCAAGATCCCCTCACTCGTCTTCAAATCCCTTCATGCCCTGACACCTCCCTACCCCTGTTAGAAAATAAAATCAGCCATAATCCGCTTGCAACCAGATATCAGACTGTTTTATTATTATTCATTCGTTATTCCCCAATATCCCGATGGGTCAGACCAAAGGCCGGTACAATCAACAGACCTTATAACAGAATAATACCACCGTAGATATTATACAAAAAGTGTATATTCTAACAGTCCCCACCTAGATACCGAATGAACATGAGGTATCACAAAACTACAAAAAGAAAGATAATACAAAGTCAGAAAAATAATATAAGGTTACACAACCTGATAGTACAAAAAGACAGATAATACAAAGTCAGAAAAATAGTACAAGGTCACACAACCTGGGAGGGAGGATGGTACTTCCAGGAGGCAAACTCTCTTAATGAGCTTTCTCTCGAGTTTCACAGCTCAGTCGTAACCAACAAGTTATTTCCAGCGACCACAGTCACAATTGAAATACAACATATTCAATTACTATCGGTCCCAGTCCCTCTCCTTACCCGGAGGTAATTGGGGAGTTCCCACTGACTGTTCGAACGCCCGGAAGTTACTCCATCACTTACGCAATTTTCACATCGACACACAATATATATAAAGATATTCGAATGTCGTTCACATGCACATCAGCACACTTAAATGTCTGGTGAGAGGCTTGGTTGTACCTCCCTTGTCTCTTTACTGGGGAATCCTGCCGACTACGCCAAATCTGTTAGAAAATAAAATCAGCCATAATCCGTTTGCAACCAGATATTAGACTGTTTTATTTTTATTCGTTCGTTATTCCCCAATATCCCGATGGGTCAGACCAAAGGCCGGTACAATCAACAGACCTTATAACAGAATAATACCACCGTAGATATTATACAAAGAGTGTATATTCTAACACCCCCCTAACCCACAACCTGACGCCTCTGCTCGACTTGCTCTCCGTTCTACTCTCAGTGCCGTGCCTTCAGCCAACATGCCTCCAAAACTCCGGAACGTTCTCCCTCTATCCCTCCGCCTTGCCCCCTTCTTCCCCGTCTTCAGGTCGCGCCAGAAGACCTTCCCCTTCGCCTGTGCCTGGGGTCACCTCACCCAGCTCGGTGTCGTGCTCACTGTCAAGCGCTCTGGGATGCTTACCTGTGTGAGGAGTGCTGTATAAATGCAAGCTGTTGTTGCTGTTGAGTTCGGATTCCTGACGTGAGGCTTGAAATTCACAATCTTGTAATCCATTGCACCACTAAGTCCCCTTATTGCCTTGGTTAACAAGACGTCCATTAGTTGGCTATGCTGCATCTCCAACATTGTACTTAGAGTGATAGTCATATTCCTTTTCTCATTTGAAGAATCACTGTGTAACCTCGAGGCAAATCCCGTTATTTGTCTTTTCTATCACTGGATGTTTTATTGGGCTGAATCTCCAAATTGGTTTGTCAGCCACATGCTTTGTGTCATTTGTTACATTATTGATTCCGCGCTGACTTTATAGAGTTTCAATTTTTGTTCCCCACCAACCGCTAACTCGACAGAGAAAGCAAAAGGCTTTTGGCAGGTTCTTCAGTGTAGCTGGCGAGATCATTGCTGTTTCTGAATATAATTTTCTCTTAGGGACAACAGAATCAGTTTCAAATTGTATTTCTCGCAATCATTTTAACCTCTGATATTGCTCACGGTTGATTAGGGGAAAAAATACACTGAACGGCCTCGTAAGATGTGGCTTTACAGCAGTGATTCCCCTAGTCAGCATTCTGATCTGAAGTGATCTCTTGGGAAAGGGAAGACAAGGCAGGAAGAATCCATAGCGGCAAGTAGCAGCTACCCATTAAAGGAAGGACAGAGTTTGTTTTGTTTCTATTGAATATTGTGACAGAATCTCAACCCCAAACATCTGGAACGTTGGAGTCCTGTAGCTTATTGCTTAGATGGCTTGCCTCGCAAGCGAGAGGTCCCGGGTTCGATTCCCGGGTGGGGCAAAACCTTAGGCAAGCTTCCTTACTCCACAACCTCTGTTTATCTGGCAGCAAGTAGGAACCCGGTTGTCAGTCGATTGGCAGATTGCTTTTCCGGGGGTAATAATCTCTTAAAAAAAATTGTTCACTTGTTCACACACAACTGTTTGCGGGACACTGCTGTGTGCAATTGGCTGCCACGAGGCGACAAAATAACAGGTCTACATTCACCTACAAAGTACAATCATTGCACTTCACAGTAACATTCTGTATTGTCATGTGCTATGTCATTATTAATTATTATTATTGTTATTGTGGCCTTTGAACTCTAGGGTTGGGGGTGTGGGGCTGGGGAGGAAGAGGATCAAGTGATAATGGCAAGCATCCTATCTGGATTTTACAAAATAGTTTATTTCAAGATAAAATTTCTATTGATGGGTTTAAATTAACTAATATTCAGTCCAATTTCTGAACCCAATTCCAGTGTAACCAGACATGTCCTCAGACCCAGTTTGATAGACACCACTAAGACTCTTCACACACATTTATGTTGTTAATGCAAGTTGTGGTGATATTTCTTCATGAAGTCCTTGAGTTCTAATGTGAGTGGCGGAGGAAGTTTGCAAAGTATTAATTGCAGAATAGGACTGTACAAAGTTGTGTTAGAAATATCATAATTTTCATACTGCAGATCATATGCCATAAATACTGATTAAGAACAGAAATATAACTAATGGGTTTGCAAGATGAAAACTATAATAATAATAATCCTTGCATTTGATATAATAATAATAATATAATAATCCTTGCATTTGATATAGCGCTTTTCACGTCTTCTAGACGTCTTAAAGCGCTTCACAGAATATACTGTAAAGTGAATTGACTGTATATTTATGGGAGAAATGCGGCAGCCAATTACGCACAGCAGTGTCCCACAAACAGTCGTGCATTGAAAATGACTGATTTATTATTGTTTTTTTTGGAGGGATTATTATTAGGTGTGTGGAGTAATAATAATATAATAATAATAATAATAATCCTTGCATTTGATATAGCGCTTTTCACGTCGGGAGGACGTCCCAAAGCGCTTCACAGAACACACTGTAAAGTGAATTGACTGTATATTTGTGGGCAAACGCGGCAGCCAATTGCGCACAGCAATGTCCCACAAACAGTCGTAGATTGAAAATGACCAATTTATTATTGTTTTGGGTTTTTGGAGGGATTATTATTAAGTAAGGAGTAAGGAAACTTGCCCAAGGTTTCGCCCTGCGGGGAAATGAACCCAGGTGTCTCGCTTGCAAGGCAAGTGCTCTAACTACTGAGCTACAGGACTCCACTCACTGTATACTCACTTATTGTTCGGTTTCACGAGAATTTAACCCACAACAGAGAGTGGGCGGTGGAGAGATTAAGACGCACACAGTATAAAAATCCTCACAACTATTATAGTGTCTTTTACGTCAGGAGGATATCTCAAAGTGCTTCACAGGATATACTACAAAAGGTTGTGACTGTGTGTTTGTGGGCACACACAGCAACATGTACTGAACAGAAGTTTCCACAACTGGAAGGCAGGTAGCTGAGGGACCCTGGGGAGAGAGTTCTCGTGGCGGGAAGAAATCCAACAGTCTGGAGGATTAACGAACCATGGAAGAGAGGGAGGGACTTCGCAATGAAAGAGTGAACAGAAGGACCGTCATAGGATGACTGGACGCAAGTGGGGGGACAAACAGGAATCTAACAACAGGACTAACTGACAAAATGCCAACCATTGCCATTGCTTGTGCCAGTATACAGTAGAAACCCGCTTAGGGTCACCTCGGTAACGCAGGCACCTCACAATTGTGGGCAGATTTTCACAGAGACTTTCATTGTCAATGTTAAAAGATAGGCCGTCTGTCTGCTTCAGTAAACCGGGCATCTCACTATTCAGGACAACGGTCATTGATTGTGGCCACTCCAGGTGCCCTTGTCTGCTTCAACCGCGGTACAAAACCCCCCTCCGCTACTAACCCGTACACAGTGTACTCGGCCTCGGGCTTCTCACGCTCTTTCCTCGACGCTGCTACAGTGAGAGGAGCGTGTTTCGGTTGCGCATTTGTGACGTGGGAAAGCAGCACGAGCGGGAACTCGACTTCACCCGGAATCCGCGGCCTAACCTGAGCTCCTGGTCAGTGCTGTATTCAGAGCACATGGTTTGTGTTTACATTGTTTGTTTTTGATTCAGTGACTGTGAACACATGTTGTAAACCTGCCACAACGGAAAGAGTTGTCCTTACGTGAGAGAGTGGCCTTAATCGGGAACAGTGAGGGCAAAAGTCATAAACATTTTAGCCGTGATCTATGACATTGGCAGAACACAAGTTGGATGCATTCTCAAAAGGAAGGTTGAACACATGACAGCTTTTGTTTTAAATGTGAAAATGCCATTATTTTAATGAGATGGCAAAGTATGGTTGTTGAATGTTCATCACCTTCGTCCATTACCAATGCCCTTAATATTACATCAGTGAACTGAATCAACCAACCTGTTTCAGTAATCAGGTCACCTCATTAAGTAGGCTACTTTTGCCCAGTCCCTTGAGTGACCGGATTAGTGAGGCTCTACTGTAGTATAAGGGATGTCGATAATGAGGATAGATTGGTACCTAGCATATTTGCATCTAAGCAGCTCGGCCCCAAAGCCTGGACAGATGCTTCGCTCAGTCTCAATTGAAATTATTAGGACTCTCCAATAAGCATCTGTGGCAATAAATTTCCTGTTTCGCCATGTAACTGTAAACCACAAAATGAGGACTATCAATCAAAGCATATCTAGCTGTGTCTGCGTGATACCTCAGTAATATTAATCCTTGCATTTGATATAGCACCTAATGAAGGCATCAACACCTCTCATAGTGTTTCACAGGAATTGCTGCAAAGTGTAGTAACTGTGTATTTTGTGGACAAATGCAGAAGCTAATTTGAAACATGGATGAAGTGAATGCCAAATTTTATCTGAGGGATTGTTGACTAGGATACCAGGAGAAACTCCCTTCTCTTTACAAAGAGTACCAAGATATCTTTAACAACCACCTGAAAAGGCAGAGGGGACCTCGGTTTAACGTCTCATCTGAGAGACGTCACCTTTGACAACATTCAACAACAGCTTGCAATTACATAACGCCTTTCAAACAGGGCAGCATTTTGGAGTGTTTGAACATAGTACTCCTGCAGTACTGCATTGAAGTGTCAAATTATATGAGTTCAAAGTCCAGACATGGGGTTTAGAACCTACAACCTTCTGACTTGAAGCCCAGCTGAGCCAGGCTGATAGCGATAGAAACATAGAGCACTGACTGACGTTGTACTTGTACATTATATGGTCCAATGTCACTATTTTCTGCATAAATCACTTCTGCCAATCACTTATTCTTTATGTAAAGATATTTAATTTTGACTGTCTTTGTTTATTAGCTTCCGACATGTAGCACTTTTTTTTTATTGGTACAGATTTAGAAAATTCCTTCCTAAAAAAAAAAACAATTTGCTAATGATTTATTTGCCAATTCAAACAAGCTCTTCTCTTGGGAACACTCAGCAGGTCAGGCAGCATCTATGGAGAAAAGAAAGTGAGTCAACGTTTCGGGCCCACGACCCTTCGTCAGAACTGGCAACTTATGTTTTTATTTCAGATTTCCAGCATCTGCAGTATTTTTTAACTCTTGTTCTTTCCTCCCCACAATTACCCTCCCTTCTCTCTATCTCACTCTCTCTCGAGAAATCTCTTCCAGAATCCTTTGGCCCTACCAACCTCTCTCCTTGCCTTCAAATTCCTCTTCAGAAACAATCTCTTTGACCATGCTTTCAGTCAATATCCTCAACCATCACCTCCCTTTACATTTTATTTGGGTGATCCAATTAGTCTCTAAAGCTCTTTGAGAAATTAACTTACATTAGCAACAACAACTTTTACAACAGCATTTATATAGTGCCCTTCACTCAGGTTGAATAGGCACATAGGATATACGAATAGGAGTAGGCCATTCAGCCCCTCAAGCCTGTTCCGCCATTCTATTAGATCATGGCTCAACCTAAACTCCATTTACCCGTCTTTGCTCCTTATCGCTTGATATCCTTACCTAACAAAAATCTATCCACCTCTTAACCATAGCAGATCTTGATGATGAGTTAGGAAGAGGGGTGAGATGACTGTAGGTATGGTCAAAGAGGAAGGTCTTGGATGTGATCCGAAGCACGCAAGGAGAGGGCAAGATGGAGGAATTGAAGTAAAGAGTTCCATAATTTCGGGAGTAATAGCTGAAGGCATGGACACCAATGGTGGAGGGGAAGGGACAAGGTTTATGCAGGAGGCCGGAGCTAGCTGAGTGAAGAGAACGGGTGGAGGAGTGAGGTGTAAGAGGGTCAGAGAGGAAGGGAGGTTCCAGTGAACAAAGTGATTTGTAGTGAGCTTTTAGCCCATGAAATCAATCTTTTCTGCAACAGGAAGCCAATAGGACTGGGGTGATGGATGCACAGACTTTAGTATGGTTAGTATATGGGCGGAGGAAACATTAAAGACACAAATATAAGTGCAAAATGTGGTTGTTTTCATTGTTTCTTGGCTCAGTCAGTAGGATTCTCATCTCTGAGTCAGAAGGTTGTGGGTTCAGGATTCAAGCGTTTTGAGACAATCGCGAAGACGTGATAAGGCACTATATCAAATGCAAGGATTATTATTATTATCACAGTACACTGTGATCATAGTCTCCGCTGACTCTCCAAAGCAGTACTAGGGAAACCTTGCATTGTCGGAGCATGAGGGATAAAACCAAGAACCCGTTTGTCTAGCATTCTCAGCTCTGAGTCAGAAAGTTGTGGGATCAAATCGCACATCGGGACTTGAACTCATGTAGTCTAAGATGATACTCCAATGCAGTGCTGAGGTGTGTTGCATTGTCAGAGGTGCAGTCCTTCAGATGAGACATTAAACCAAAGTCCCATCTGCCTTCAGATGGGTGTTAAAGATCCCATGGTATAACCTGGAAGGAGAAGAGAGTTTCTCCTGGTGTCCTAGTCATCAATTCTCTGGATATAAATGGTTATTCACTTCATTTGTGGGACATTGCTGCACACAAATTGGCCTCCACATTCACCTACAAAATACACCACTCTCTGTGAAGCATTATTATTATTAATTTGATGCAGCGCCCACAGTAATAATAATCCTTAATAATAATAATTAATAATAATAACAATCTTTGCATTTGATGTAGTGCCTTATCACTTCTTCGAGACATCTCAGACAGAATATATTGTAAAGTGGATTGACTGTGTATTTATGAGCGAAATGAAATATTAGATATTTCCACGTGATACGGTATTGTATCAAATGCAAGGATTATTGTTAATATTGTCATGTCCAGATGAGCCTGTGATTGGGACCTTTGTCATTCATGATTATACTTTGCCAGCTTAAACATTGAGCACCATCGAACCAGAGAAACTTACTGCACAGAAGGAGGTTAATTTGACCCATTGTGCCTTGGGCTGAATCTCTGAAAGAGCTACATATCAATATAGTCTCATTCTCCTACCTTTTACTCACAGTCTCTTGTATATTGCTCTATTTCAGATATTTATCTAATTCCCTCTTAAAAGCTGATAGAGGTTTTACATCAACCATGGTTCCAGCTCAGGTATTCAACATCCTAACAACCCTTTTGTGCAAAAACATAAAAAATTCTCCTAACTTCCCCCGATAATATTTTTTCAGTTTGATGCAGCACCCACAGTAATAATAATCCTTCCATTTGACATAGTGCCTTATCACATTATTGAGACGTCTCAAAGCGCTTCAGAGGATATTTGAGACCTCTCAACGATATAAGGCGCTATATCAATTGCAAGTATTATTGTTACTGTAAACATAGAAACGGAATCATAGAAACAGGAGTAGGCTATTCAGCCCCTCGAGCCTGTTCCGCCATTTTATAAGATCATGGCTGATCTGTACCTCAAGTCCAGTTACCTGCCCTTGTCCCATATCCCTTAATAGCCTAAAGTGGATTTACTGTGTAAGGTTAAAATGCCCCCAAAGTGTTTCACAAAGATTCAATAGCTATTTGGCAGCAAAGCTAAGGCAAAGAATAGATCTTTTCTTACTTTAGCACCAGTCAGATGGCTGAAATGTCCTTTTACAGTTTGCACATTTATCGACGTTCCATGTAAAGGTAAAAGACAAGAGGTGGGAATGGGTTTAATTGGAAAGAGTGCCTTGATTACAGGTCAGGCAGAAAGCAATGGTTAGTCTGTTCCTCTCAGTTTCAGTGGGTTGATTTGACCTTGACTGAACCGATCGCAAAGCTGAAATGAGAACTCTTTTCTTGCCCTTAAGACATTTATTTTGGTCGGTCGGGTGTCTCGACATACGTAGAAACCCAACACCATACTTACAAGAGTTTGCAAACCAATCAGAGTTCCACATGTACCCACACTCACACATGAAAATTTCCCTGTATCTGGAATGGAATGTATCCTCTCTCCCCAAAGTGACACACCCTGTTTATCTAATTCCAGATGTAAATTGGCAAGATCAACGCTTTAGATCCCCGGAATGAGCATTGGGGTGACTGTTTAAGCAGCTAAAACCCCATAGCTTGCCACTGAAAGCACTCTCTGGCAAGCATTCCCGCTCCTTGTCCAGCTTGGACCACCCTACCCATTAGGGCTTTGGCTTGCAGGGTTAATAGGAGCTGAATGGGAAGAATCCCTGTCCCCAGTGGCTGGTCTGTCCGTCTGATGAGCCAGGCTGCCTGTACTGTCATCAGCAGAGCTTAGAATACTGTGGACCCTCCTGGCTCAGGAACCGGACTAGAGACCGTCACATATGATAGACTCATTCTGATATTCCGTTACCATTCACGTCACGTTGGAGCCATCTTAGCTCCAAGGAGACACTTTCCTTCCTTCCCCCCACCCCCACCCCAGAGAATAGTCAGTAGTTTTCATTCCCTGAGAGAGAAAACTGTAAAGTTACAACATTAACGTTTCCTTCTGAGTTATTGATCAGCACTTTTATTTGGAGACAGACTCAGTGATGTGTGCGCAATCCAAATGCAGAATTTGAAACAACGCAGGGAAGATCATTTGAATAAATTCACGACTCCGACAGACCCCAGATAAACACATGGCTTGATCTGAGCGCAGAATTTGATTTTCTACTTTAATCACTTTCTATTCACTTCCATTGTAAAGAATTTGTCATCCGAACGAGACCAGTTAAATTCGTAATCCTCTTTAAGGTATAAATATCCCCCAAGTTATTCGCTGCTCAGCGCACTGAATGTTATCAGTACGGCAAGTCACTCATACTTTGCACATTGACGAATCCTTAGACAATGCAACTCCAGCAATAAAGTGCTCCGCTTTCCATTCCTTTGCAACACTTGTGATTAAAAAAGGGCTGCGGTACAAATGTTACGAATTGGCTCCGGTTTTACAATTCGAATATAAACCCATAATTTTGATCCAGGAGTAATATTTAATGTCAAACCGGTCTTGCATTGATGAGGATTCAGCCGTCTTTGTCCATCAATGCAAGTAATCTTTCAATTAATAATGGGTCAGTGACAGGCACAGGTGTTGCAAAGGAGTGGAAAGCCCTGCAATGTGTTGCCAAGTCATTTAAGGTGCTGCTTGAAACAATATATAATAATAATAATAATCCTTGCATTTGATACAGCATCTTCTCAAGTCAAGCACTTCATAGACTATAATGTAAAGTAGATTGACTGTATATTTTGTGGGCGAAATGCAGCAGCCAATTCACCAACTTTTTTTAAAACTTTGAGGGATTATTATCCATGAAAAGTGATCCTCCAATTGACTACCAACTGGGTTCCTAATTATCACTAGGTAAACAGAGGCATGTGGAGTAAGGAAACTTGCCTATGTTTTCGCCCCAACTGAGAATCCGGGTCCTCTCGCTTGTGAGGTTGAACGTGCTAACCGCTACACTACGAGACTCGACATATGGTCACTGCCTGGAAACACAGCCCAAAGTGCTTTCACACGGGTAATGTCTCGGAGAGCTTGAAATCCAAGTATCGAAAAAGCGATGTCTAAATTCTTGGTTTCAGCTCATGCTATGGTAAACGGAAGGCTTTAGGACACAAGAAAGCTTGGTCAAGGAAAGAATAGTTGGTCCATTAAGCCTGTTCGTCCTCCAGCCTACGTATACATATAATCAATCCACTTTAGTTTGGATTTTTCCAATCTATTTGATATCCTTAGGGAAGATTCTGAACAAATGCTTTCTAATCCAGAAACGTATTCAACCAAAACGATAGACGACCTATTCATTCCTATGTGATTATTATTAAACTTTTTGGAGGTCAGCCGGGACACACGCAGAAACCCATTTGCATGCTTGAGAGTATCCAAACCAGACTATGAGAGTATCCAAACCAAAGTTCCACATTTGCATGAAATATTTCCATTTCTCTAAAAACTTCCCTTCATCCATCACAAATAATTTAGAGAGAATTTAGGCCTAGAATACCAAGATCAAAGGTTTAGGGACCTCAGTAAGGAAGAAAGCTCATATAAAGTACAATGTATAATGTAATCTGAAGCTTTGGAACTCTCTCCCCCTAAGAAGAGGGGAGTGTGATCTGTTAATAATTCAATACAGTTTACATGTATGCAGTGCCTTTCATATTCAGAGGATGTCCCAAAACGTTGGTGGGGACCTGAGCTGTGAACCAAGGGAGGTGGGGTAGGAGAAAGATGACTGAAATACCGGTCAAAGGGATACATTTTGAGAACGCCTTTGAAAGAGGAGAGGAGGGAGCGAATCTGAAGGATGGAGTTGCAGAGAGCGGAGGCAGATTGGCTAAATGCCATCTTGCCAATGGTGGGTGGATCGGACGGGGGAACATGAAACAGGCTGAGTGAAGTGGGTGGGAAGGATTGAAGGAGGTTATAGAAGGTAGGGTTGATCAAGGCTATGGAGAGATTTAAAGGTGACAAACTTTAATAACAATAATCCTTGTATTTAATATTGCGCCTATTACATCTGACCATTTTTACAGCATAAAATGGAGTGTGTATTTTGTAGCGGAATGCGGGAGCCAATTTGCACACAGCAATGTTCCAGAAACAGCAATGACGTGAATGATCAATTTTCTCTTGAGGAAAGGTCAAGACACCAAGAGAAACTCCCTTCTCTTTTCCATTCACGTTGAAATAGTCTACCTCCTACCTTGGACCTTGGGTTATTGTCTCATCAGAAGGACTGCCTAGGGATAAGGCGAACAAGCTATGTTTGAACATCTGGGTAGCATGCCTCATTTAGTGATAAATGAGGCAGAACATTATCCCTGTTGAGCCAAGCCACACAATAGCATGCTCAGCAGCACTGAAAGAGTAATATTTAAAATTTCCCACTGTGTCTCTCACTTTGTTTTTAAAAAACAATCCCTGCATCATTTAACGGTCCGCGGTGTTTTGCGGTCAGTAACACAAATTTCTCTGCACTGTATCTCTAACAAGCACCTCCGAATTGTAGATTTACAAACACCGTTCAGTACAGAAACAGGCCATTTAGCCCTACCAGTCCATGATAGTGCTTAAACTTTTGTGTCGGCCTGGCTCAGCACTCTTGCCTCTGAGTCCGAAGGTTGTGGGTTCAAATCCCACGTCGGGACTCGAAATCACATAGTCTCTAAGCTGTGTTGCATTGTTGGAGGTGCCATCCTTCACATGAGACATTAAACCGAGGTCCCATCTAAGAGAAGTTTCTCTCTCCCTGTGTCCTGGCCAATAAATGGTGTGCCTATACTATGGTTTTACCATCGGTGGCTGTGCTTTCAGCCACTATGCCCCGAAACTCTGGAATTCTCTTCCTCATTTCCTCCGCTTTGTCCCCTCCCCCCCACCTTCAAATCCCACCTAAAGACCTTCCTTTTTGATTCCACTTACGGTCACCTCCCCCCCTCCCTCTCCCCTGGCTCGCTGTCGGACTCCGCCACTATCAAGCACGCCGGGATACTACCCCGTGTGAAGAGCGTTAACTAAATGCAAGTTATTGTTGTTGTTGTTGTACACTATCTGATTCAACCACCGCTTCAGGCAGTGAGTTCCACAATCTCTGGTGAAGAAGTTCCTCCTAAATTCTCTGTTAGATCTCCTGGTCTCTATCTTATACTTTTGTCTCCTGGTTGTGTCTAGTGGGATGGGGAGCCAGTGGAGCCGGGCAAGGATGGGGGTCATAGGTTCATATCTAAAAAGGAGTAATCTCCAGGGGACGGAGCAAATAACTGTAATTAAGGAGGGGACGGCCAGATAAATGGGACTGAAAGGATTGCTCTTTAGAAGAGTCAGCCCACACACAATGTCCTTCTGTGTTGTAAATTTCTAGTTCTACTCAGAGGGCAATTAGCAGTTGGAACAGGTTGGCAAGAAGGGTGGTTGAGGCCAGGACGCTGGAATAAGTTTATCAAAAAGAAAAGCTTGATGCAGTGATGGGAGGATGTGAGGGTTGGTTTTTTGGGTGGATGAGATCAGATTAACTGAAGGATTGTCTTCATCCAAACCTTTCTTATGATGTTAATCTGTGATAGGACCAGATCTTCCACCCCACTGTCTCTAAAGAGTAGAGGTTCACATTTTTTTGAGGCGTCAGCCAGGTGTCTGACACATGCGGAAACCCATCACCGTGCTTAACAGCATCCCAACCAAACTGAGAATTCTATGCATCCCACCTACATATGGAAATCCCAGAGATAGATTGTTGGAATGAAATGCGCTCACTCTCCCTGGAGGGACACTTCCTGCTTACCTAATTCTGGAAAGTATTAGTCAGGTTTGGGGACCCAAGGGACTGCTAGAGATCACAAGATTGGGGATGAAGAAAGCCCTTTGGCCCATCTGATCTCATCCCTCCAGATCACCCGCCTTTCCGTCCTCCCATCACAGGATCAAGAAGCTTTTTAAATGAGCCGCAGTGTCCCGGCCACAACCACCTTTCCTAGCAGTCTGTTTCGGTTGTTAATTACCCTCTATTAAAGGAAAAAAATGTCTCGGTATCTGACATGTCGGGTGAGTTTGACTTTGTGTAAAGGAGTCATTGGGTGAATGGCAGTAATTACAGTTATTTACAGCACAGACTTTATTCCTTTAAGTGTTAGAGGGAATTACATTGATAAACTCGAAGAGGCTTTAGCGCTCACTGTCTGGGAATGAGAAGCAGAATGAGAATGTGATAAATGGCTTAAAGCTTCTGCTGTGCTTAAATCACAGGTGGTACAGTACCACTTCACCACACGCTTGGTAATAGAATAGGCCATTTAATGGCACAGAAGCTCAATTCCTGAGGGCCCGATCACATCTACATATTGGGTAATAACTGTCCAACAAGAGAGGACATCCCTTCAGAATGCAAATATAACAATAATGAACGCTACTTAATCCTTGCATTTAATATAGCTGTTCATGTTCAGGAGTATTTCTCAAAATGCTTCGCAGGATTCACTGTGAAATGACTGAATATTTTAGGGCAAACTCAGCAGCCGATTTGCACACAACAATGTCCCATCAACAGGCATAAAGTGAATGGGGGTTTGTTATTGTTAGCCAGGACACCTAAAAAATCTCCCTTCTCTCTCCGAATAGTGTCCAGAAAAAAATAAGATCACACAGCAGTTGTCCACCGACTCCCAAATTGAGGCTGAATGAACACTTTTCCAAGATTCTGCACAATCTTTAAACTGTTTCTAAAATGAGTCCCACTGTGTTAGGTGGATTGGCGGATCGCTTTCCGGGGGTAAAAATCCCTCACAAAAAAAGTTGGTCACTCAATCCATGATTGGCTGCTACATTTCACCCACAAAATTCACAATTAATTCACTTTACAATATATTCTGTGAAGCGAGACATCTCAATGACGTGATAAGGTGCCATATCAAATGCAAGAATTATTATTATTATTATAGCCTCTGCTGTGCTTCTTTGGAACTGGTTTGAACTCTTCTTACCCCTCTGTCTAACAAAATATTTAATGGTGTCTGCATGCACTTGAACACAGTTGCCTTATGCACCTTAGCAATAACTAATTATCACCCACTATATGCATTATATGTCACCCAATATATATAATACTGTTACTGCTGTATTCATGGCCACGATTTGACGGTGGATTCATTCATTATAATACATTTAATGTGCTTTGAGTATTAGCACCTGCCACATAATGCAAATGGGCTGTGAAATGATTTGGCCTACAGTTTACTGAACTAATCTGTCCACGGGCACAATGCATACGCAACACAAAATGAACATTATTCACGTCACGATTACCGTCTCAGAGTATGTTGAATAGGCAGGCTAGTAATCTTCATTTAATACTGTTGTAATTTCAAGTCCAGGGAAACAGTGGAGGTTGAGTTGATTTTTGCAGCCGTGATCGAAAGTTGCTGGTGGGATGACGGGGTGAGGGGAGGGGAATAGCTTTGTGATCTGTAGGTTACACCATCCACTTAGTTGGTTGACAGCCGAGGGACGTTTCCTGTGTTGTGGAGTCCTGTAGCTCAGTGGTTAGAGCACTCGCTTTGCAAGTGAGAGACCTGAGTTCAATCCCAGGCAGAGGGCAAAACCTTGGGCAAGTTTCCTTACTCCACACAGAGCCTAATAATAATCCCTCCAAAACCAAAAACAATAATAAATTGGTCATTTTCAATCTACGACTGTTTGTGGGACATTGCTGTGCGCAATTGGCTGCCGCGTTCGCCCACAAATATACAGTCAATTCACTTTACAGTGTGTTCTGTGAAGCGCTTTGGGACGTCCTCCCGACGTGAAAAGCGCTATATCAAATGCAAATGCAAATGCAAGGAAATGCAAGGAATAGGGATAGGGATAGGGCGGGGGGTGGGAATGGGGTATGAACAAATGTAGTTTAGAGATCACAAGAGAGATTCAGATAAAGAAGGCCTTTCAATCTCATCCTACAGTCTTCCCCTTACAAGAACAATGACTTGCATCCGTCCTTCGGATGAGACATTAAATCAAGGTCCCATTTTAGTAATTACCATGTGTGGAAAGGAATACTTCTAATAATAATCCTTGCATTTCATATTGCGTTTTATCACGTCTTTGAGATCCCAGAACATACTGTAAAGTGAATTGACTGCATATTTTGTGGGCGAAACACGGCAGCCAATTGCGCACAGCAGTATCCCACAAACAATCGTGGATTGAGTGGCCAAATTATTATTATTTTATTTATTTATTCCCATGGGGTAGTGTCTCAGGACACCCTCTTGTTCCGGTGACTTGGAGGGTTTGGTATTGTTAAAACGGGAGAGCCTTTGATAATGAGTATTGTTCTTAGTTTACTTCCTCAATCCCTGCATATGCATTCATCCATAAAATGCACTTATTCTTTTGCAGAATCATTTATTTCATTCACAAAATATACAGTGTAAATTCAGAAAGCTCGTCTTGTCCAAGCAGAAGTACATTGTTTCCTCATGAAAACATGTGGATCGGGAGTGGAAAGGGTAGGGAGCAAATAATAGAAGTCTCAATGACGTGATAAGGCGCTGTGTCAAATGCAAAGATTATTAGTATTATTGAAGAGCCCTCATTTATCTAGCTTCTATGCCAGACAAGGAAAAATCTCCATACATATGCAGAATTCTGTGTTTAGTTTGGATACTCTTTAAGCATATTGATGAGTTTCTGCATTTTTCAGACACAAGGCTGATCAAAAAAATAGAGGCAAGAGAGAGACTGGGTCATTAAAATGACAGCGAGTCTGGGAATTTTACAATCGATGCGTAAATGTGCCTGCACCTGTGAAGAGGTCAATCCTTAATTTCTCCCTGTACTGAGTGCAAACTAGAGGCCAACCATTTGCCATCTGATCAGATGCCTCATTTCCCAGCAGATTGGAAATCCAAAGGCAAGGATTATTATTAGATTTAAGTTATTTAAGTTATTTTTTAAGTTATTTTTTCTTTTATTGGCGTTGCAAAATTTTAAGAGATGATTGAATTTATGGTCTGGAGTTGTCAGCCCAAGATAACTCAGCAGGAGATTGAAGACACAGGTATGATGAATTGACGCCACATGCCTTCATCTCACCTCCAACTGTGCCCCTCCATGCAACACTGGCCTGTCTGAACTCAAAGCTTCAGAACATTACCGAGATGCGAGTTGAATATAAAGCTTGACACACAGAAAAAAATGTTGGTGCTATTGCGCGATTGAAAGGTTGAGATTGAAATATCAAACAGAAGTGAATCCAATAATATTAATAATAATTCTTGCATTTGACAAAAGCCCCTTTCAGGTCAAAGGACTTCTCAAAGTGCTTCACAGGATTTACTGTGAATAATGATAATAATAATAATAATTATGCTTGCATTTGATATAGCGCCTTATCACGTCTTTGAGATGCCTCAAAGCACTTCACTGAATATACTGTGATTGTGTATTTGTAGCAATTAGGACTATGGACATGTAAAACGTGCCACTTCCTTCACCCTTAACCCATTCCTTGTGTATTTTAATAAGAATAATCCTTGCATTTGATTTTGTGCCTTATGATGTCTCAAAGCATTTCACAGGATATACTGTAAAATCTAGTAACTGTGAGTATGTTGTAGGTGATTGTAGCAATCAGTTTGCACAGAATGCACTACAAATAGTCATGGAGTGAGTGACCAATTTTATTTGGGGGGATTGTTGGCCAGGACACTTTGAGAAACTTCCTTTTCTTTTTGAATAGCGACATGGGGTCTTTAGGACATGCAGACAAAACCTCAGTCCAACATCTCATCTGAAGGATGGAGCACAAGGATGGAGAATGAAATGTTTTTGAAAGTTGATACTTTCCTTAAATTTCAAGACAAGAAATAGTTTAATAGAGTAAGATTAGATGGGATTTGAGGCCTCTGATTCCTCTTGTATTTCTTGCAGTAATCATGTTCTCTCTGTCATTCTGTAATCTTCTATTTTCAGATACAATAGCCTTGTGATCTTTATTCTGTGCATCCCAGCACGCAGCTTATTCAACAATTCAGGGCAGTTACAAAGATCTGTTTAGCAAGAGAATAACTAGCAGAAAACACAGAGATAATAAATAATAATAATAATAATCCTTGCATTTGATATAGCGCTTTTCACGTCTTCTCGACGTCTCAAAGCGCTTCACAGAATATACTGTAAAGTGAATTGACTATTTTGTGGGCGAAACGTGGCAACCAATTGCACGTAGCAGCGTCCCACAAACAGTCGTGGATTGAGTGACCAAATTATTTTTATTTTTTTTTACTTGAGGGTTTATTATCAGGCGTGTGGAGTAAGGAAACTTGCACAAGGTTTTGCCCTGCTGGAAATCGAACCCAGGTCTCTCTCTTGCGAAGCGAGTCCTCTAACCACTGAACTACAGGGCTCCAGATGGAGTCCAGAATACAGATGGAGTTTAGTAGCATAGTGGTTTACGTGCTTGCCTCACAAGCAAGTGGACCTGGGTTAAATTCCCAGGCAGGGCAAAACCTTTGGCAAGTTTCCTTACTCCAGACATCTCTGTTTACCAAGCAGTAAGTAGGAACCCCACTGTTAGTCGATTGGTGAATCACTTTCTGGGGCTAATAATCCCTCAAAAAAAATTGCTTACTCAATCCACGAATGTTTGTGGGACACTGCTGTGTGCAATTGACTGCCAGGTTTTGCCCACAAATTACACTTTACAATATATTCAATCAATCTATTTTACAACATATTCTGTGAATAGCTTTGAGACGTGATAAGGCGCTATATCAAATGCAAGTATTATTACATTATATATCTTCAGATAAGCTGCCTTGTGACCTTTATTCTATGGCTCCCAGATGCAGCTTATTCACTGATTAAATAGACCTTAAATAGCAGTTAAATAGACCTGCCTCGCTGATTCACCATGTCCACCATGTCCATGTTTTATTCTGCCCCCTTCCTATTTATCACTTTGCTTGGATTTCTCTTTCCAACACAATACAATACAATACAAATTGACATTGATACAGAACCTTTCACATTGAGAGGGCATCCCAAGGTGCTGGACAGTCCAAGATTTGATCCCCAACTGGGGTGTGCGGGGTGGTGTGGGTGAGGGCAAGGAGAAAGATAATAAAAAGATGGTTGAAAGCACTGTCCATACCATCAGCATCATCGCATCCCTACTTCCAGAACAGGAGGAAGCAATCTGTTGTAAGGCTTACGGTGGTGATTTCTTCAGGGAATACAGATTGCTTTCCCGCGCCTGGAGATTATTGCAAAGTCTCCAACTGTTCCTGAGAAATCTTCTGTATTATCTCTACATTTTCTGCTAGTTATTCCATCCCCCACCCCCTTCTCCTCCCCCTACTACCTTCCTCCTGAGAGTCATTCGACTGTAAACAGCTGCTGGTAAATTCTATTTTTACACTTACCTGACATCTTGAAACGCAATCCTTAAAGTCTGTATTAGAGGCGTGACTCTGGGCTGATCTCTGCTAAAGACAAGACAATAGGAACAAGAGAAGGTTATTATTATTCAAGGATTATGAATGGGTTTGTTCTGGCTTCCTGCACACTTGTTACCTGTAGCAACAGGTCAGAAGCAACAATAGAGATGAAAAGGGCTTCTAATTGATTGAAGGGTTTTTTTCGATCCATGGGACAGGTTTTCATGGGGATTTCCACTTGTGTGATAAAGAGCCTGATACCTGCATTCAGATGGATAGGCTTCTTTGTGGATGTCAGGTCCCTGAGTGTGATTACATTTTTTTAAAGCTGTGTCTCTGTGTCTCTCTGTGTCTCTGTCTCTCTCTGATTTGGTACGTCGCTCTCTAATCCTCTGCTTACCTGAATCGATCACGACACTTCTATGAAGAAATATGAAGAAATATTTCCTGGATTCACTTTTACCCATTCCAGCTCTCTCTTTTTAAAATAATATCTGCCGCGTATTGCTTTTGCGCCATCCATTAAAGTCCTGTACTTAGTCCTGTAATTAAACACATTGCACTGTTCGGTAAAAACACAAAGCTGGGATACATCACATACCTGGGCCAACAAAACATTTCATGCACATAATAATTTTTATTCGGTTGATCCATCCATCCATCTATCCACTTATAAACACACAGTCGCTACATAATACAATATTCACATTTTCAAGACTGAGGTGGATAAATATCAGGATATCAAGGGATATGGGTCAAGGGCAGGTGATTATAGTTGAGGTACAGATCAGCCATGATCTTATAGAATGGTGGAACAGGCCTAAGGGGCTGAATGACCTATTCCTGTTTCTCTTTCTGTTTCTAAATCCTGTGAAGTGTTTTTAGACAATAATAATCCTTGTATTTGATATTGTGTCTTATCACGTATTCGACGCGTCTCAAAGCGCTTCACAGAATACGCTGCAAAATGAATTGACTATATTTTGTGGGTGAAACACGGCAGCCAATTGTGCACAGCAGTGACCCCAAAATAGTCGTGGATTAAGTGACCAACTTACTTTTATTTATTTTAAAGGAATTATTGTTGATCAGATGTCCTAATTAATGTGAAAGGCAATTAATGTGAAATCAAGCACAATGATTATTATTCATTATTGTCTATCTGTTGCGCGATCAATTGATTGATCGATCGATAAAGCATTACGGATCAATTCTGCATCTGAACCCTTCCGGAGCAGTGGATTCCACCTCCTTACAACTCTCTGGTGAAGAAATCTTTCCTAGATTCACTTTTTCCTGTCTCGTTTCTCCCTGTTTGAGATGATATCTGGCTTGTATTGCTTTGGTGTCCTATATTTAGTGCAACCCACACCTGAGCTTGCACCAAGCTGTGCCGTGCAGATTGTAAATTGACGCGAGAATGCACTGTGCAATATTATTAACCTTCAGCTTTCATTCTTGTCTAATCAACCATTTCTCTGAGTCGTATCTCTAGGAATGGTTGATGTTGACCCGGCAATTAGTTTTTTACACATGGAACACACTGTGATGGACAGCTTATGATGATCTCTCCCTCACATATTCTCAAATTTTCGCTTCCCTACGGTTAAAAAAAAGGCTCGGGAGATGTATTGTTGCTGTGCTGCAACCTCATTTACTATTTATGACTTGCTCTGTTCTGGACTAATCTGGAAACCATCACAGCTGTTGAAGTTTATATCGAAATATATGTGAGTTTTATCTTGTCCCAAGCTAGTAATTTTCACCCTTATCTTGACCTGTCACCGGATTGCTTGTCAGGGCACATCAATCTTGCAAAATCATTCCCTTCTCGCCTCTCCCTCTCACCCCTTCCCCACCCCCGGTAAACTTGCACTCATCAATATTATCTGCTCTGAGTTATGTGGATTCCAAGCACTTGAGCAAACACCAAATGATTGCTTTGCTGGCAATAATTTTCTGCCCAAAGTATTGTAGCTTGAGAACATGTTGGTCGCTGCCTTTCAATGAGCAGGGAGAAGGTGGTAATAATAGTAATAAGTATAATAATACTATTATTATTATAGTTGAATGTTGACAAGATAGAGGCTTTTCCTACTTGTCTCCTGTCAGCACTTTCTCCCCTCAGTCGCTGACAGCATGAACCTGAATGAATGCACGTTCCACCTCACGGAGTCAGTGCAGAACTTTGCTGTCTTGTTTAATAATAATAATCCTTTCATTTGTTGAGAGTCTCAAAGTGCTTCACAGAATATATAATAAAGTGGGTTGAATGTGTATTTGTGTATTTGTGATAAGGCGCGATATCAAATGCAAGGATTATTATTATCATTATTACTATCATGACGCCTGTATTGGCTCTCTGAAGGAGAATCCCTTCACTCCAACTCTCCTGCCTGTTCCTCGTAGGCTTTTATTCTCTTGTTTTTCAAATATTTGTCTAATTCTCATTTAAAATAAAAAATAGCCATCTGCTCAGTCAACCCAACACATTCCATTATTGCCAGTCTCATTGCGCCTCATTCAAATAATGAAACCCGATTAGCTTGAAGGGTTTCTCATTTGTCAGCGTTTCTCATTTGACAGTGGAGCACAGCTAAGGACAAGGCATCAGTTACAGAAGGTGTTGGTTTGAAGCTCCATGTTGGGACTCACAGCGAAGGTTGATGCCGCAGAGTTTAGTATCTTCGAGCACTTAACAGTGGTGTGGTTTGATGTCGAACAGTAGGTGAACGAACAGCAACAACAACTTGCATTTATATAATGCCCTTTACGTTGAGGTTCCTGATATTTGGGGGCTCAGTGGCTGAAAGCCAACTGAGGGCGAAGGGATATGCAGAAGGCCCGAGCTATCTGAGGGAAGCCGATGGGTAGTGGATTGACTGTATTTGTGGGTGAAACGCGGCAGCCAATTGCACGCAGTGGTGTCCCACAAACAGTCGTGGAAATTTTTGGAAGGGATTTTTACCCCTGAAAAGTGATCCGAATAATCGTTAACAACCGGGTTCCTACCTTTTGTTAGGAGGCATGTGTAGGAGGGAAAATTGCCTATGTTTCACCCCGCCCGGGAATTGAACCCGGATACTCTTACTTGCGAGATGAGTGCACTATCCACTTTGCTAAGGGACTCCAAAAGGTAAAATTGATCATTTACTTCGGGGCTGTTTGTGGGACATTGCTGTAAGCAGATTGCACACTTTGTCACTACACTTATAGCAACGGCCTGTGGAGCATTTCAGGAAAGTACAGTATAGACGTTATATCAATTGTAAGGATTATTACAATTATTATGATACATTATTATTGTATAGGTTCATATGGATTATAAACATTAGCATGAACTAGTTGGGTGAGTTGCCCTGTTTATATGCTAAAAACGTTCATTTTATTTTTATTTATTTTTAATGACTTGCATTAATAATTCGTAGAAACACTATGCATTAAATGTTGACAGAATATCTGTCAAACATCAAGTCCTGGATGAGAGCTAACTTTCTTCAGTTGAACATTAACAAAACCGAGGCTCTCCTGATTGGCGCCCGTCAGCGCCTCTGCACCTCAGGTGCCCCCCTGAGCCAGTCTGCAACCTTGGTGTCCTGTTTCACCCTCAACTGTCCTTTCTACCCCACATCTGTGCCATGACCTGCTCTGCCTTCCCCCACCTCCGCAACATCGCCCGACTCCGCCACTGTCTCACACCGCAGGCCGCTGAAACCCTCATATACGCATTCATAACATCTATGCAAACTCACTGTTTTTGTCGGCCTCCCCAACTGCTCCCTCCAAAACCTGCAGATCATCCAGAACTCCGCAGCCCATTTCTTCTCCCGCGCCGGACTCCCTGACCCCATCAACCCCATCCTCGCCCGACTTCACTGAATTCCCATCACCACAAAGGATACAGTTCAAAATCCTGATCTTCACATTCAAAGCCCTTCAAGGTTTTGCTCCCCCCTATCACTGTGACCTCCTAACCCACTACCATCCTGCCCGCTCCCTCCATTCAGCAGGCTCCGGTCTGCTTCATGTCCCCCGCCTCACCTGCTCCACTATTGGCAGTCAGGCCTTCAGCTACTCTGCACCCACCCTGTGGAACTCCATCCCGCCGTCCCTCCAGCTCACCCCCTCCCTTGCCTCCTTCAAGACCTGTCTCAAGACCCTTCTCTTCGACCGTGCCTTCGATCATCCTCCTTCCCCACCTGCCCTTCACCCTCCCCGATCCCAACCCCCAGCTCGGGTCCGAAAGACTGATTGTCCAACACCTCGGGACATCCTCCCGACGTGAAGGGCGCTATACAAATGTAATTTGGTTGTTGTTGCTACGGGATCTCCTGTTAATCCCCTGTACAAAAAGGGGCAGAAGGGTAAACCCGGGAACTACAGGCCAGTCAGCCTAATGTCAGTAGCAGGGAAACTTCTAGAGACTATAATCCGGAACAAAATAAATTTTCACTTAGAAAAATATGGGTTAATAAAGGACAGCCAACACGGATTTGCTAAAGGCAAATCATGTCTAACAAACCTAGTAGAGTCTTTTGATGAAGCAACAACATCAACAACTTGGATTATATAGCGCCATCCACGCCACGCGGCGTCTCAGAGAGCTCAGAGAGGGTAGGTGAAGGTAGTACAGTGGATGTAGTTTATATAGATTTTCAAAAGGCATTTGATAAAGTGACACATAAGAGACTTATAAGCAAAATAGAAACCCACAGTATTAAGTGGACAGCATGGATACAGAACTGGATGGGAGGCAGAAAGCAGAGAGTGGTGGTGAACGGTTGTTTTTCTGACTGGAGGGAAGTGTGCAGTGGTGTCCCCCAGGGTCAGTATTGGGACCACTGCTGCTTTTGATCAATATAAATGACCTGGACTTGGGTATAGGGAGTACAATTTCCAAGTTTGCAGATGACACTAAATTAGGAAAAGTAATATAGAGTGAGGAGGATAGCAGCAGACTGCAAGGAGACAAAGACAGACTGGTAAAATGGGCCGACACGTGGCAGATTAAGTTTAATGTGGAGAAATGCAACTTGATGCATTTTGGGAGGAAGAATGAGGAGAGGTAATATAAGCTGATGGTACAATCTTAAGGGGGTGAAGGAACAGAGAGACCTGGGGGTTCATATAATTAAATCTTTGAAAGTGGCAGGACAGGTAGATAAAGCTGTTAAAAAAAAGCAAACTGTGTTCAGTTCTGGGCACCACAGTTTAGGAAGGATGTCAAGGCATTGGAGAAGGTGCCAAGGAGATTTACCAGGATGGTACCAGGAATGAGAGACTTATCAGGAGAGGTAGAGAAGCTCGGATTATTCTCCTTGGAGCAGAGAAGGTTAAGAGAAGACTTGATAGAAGTTTTCAAAATTTATGAGGGGATTCGATCGGTTGAACAACAAGAAACTATTTCCACTGGCGGGGGTAACCTGAGGACACTGATTTAAAATAGTTGTTAAAAGAAACAGAGGGGAGGTGAGAAGAATTTTTTTCACACAGCGAGTTGTTCTTCCCCTACCACCCCGTCCGCTCCCTCCGCTCAGCCGGCTCTGGCCTGCTCCATGTCCCCCGACCCACCCTCCCCACCATTGGCGGGAGAGCCTTCAGCCACTCTGCCCCCAATCTCTGGAATTCCATACCCCAATCACTCCGCCTCACCCCCTCCTTAGCCTTCTTCAAGTCCCGCCTCAAAATCCTCCTCTTCGACCATGCCATCGGTCACCCCCCTTCCCCTCCCTTCTCCCTCCCTGACCCCAGCTCAGGTCTGAAATGCTGTACACTATCCAGCTTGGGACATCCTCCCGACATGAAAGGTACTATACAAATATAACCTTGTTGTTGTTGTTCGGATCTGGAATGCGTTGCCTGAAAGGGTTGCGGAAGCCGATTCGATAACAATTTTTAAGAGAGAAGTAGACAATTATTTGGGGAGAACAAGTTTGCAGGGCTATGAAGAGAGCGCGGGGGAGTGGCATTGAATTGGATAGCTCTTTGAAAAGAGCCGGCACAGACAAAATGAGCTGAATGGCCTCCTTCTGTGCTGTATTATAATTCTATGATTCTGTGATTTGTTATAGCGCCTTATCACGCCGTTGAGACTTCTCAAAGCGCTTCACAGTATATACTGTAAAGTGGAGTGACTGTGTGTTGTGTGGGTGAATGTTGAGTTATTATCGTTGATATTGCACCGCTCATGTAAGGAGGACTGCTCATAGAGCTTCGTAGAATTTTACTCTAAGATCCAGCGAATGTGTAATTTGTAGGCAAATAGGGCAGCTAGTTTGCGCAATGTCCCTCAAACAGAATAACCAACGTTAGGACATCGGGAGAAACTCCCTTCTCTTTTTGAAAAGTGCCACAGGCAGAAGGGACATTAGCTTGACGTCTCAACCAACAATACTTCTGACAAAGCTCACCTCCCAATTCCCTGCACCTTAGGATGTCTTTCCAACGTGAAAGGTACTATAAATGTGTTGTTGCAGTTATCATAGCAAAGAGCCATGAAGTGAATAACCAATTTTTTTATATACCTGGGGATGTGTTGTGATACAAATTCTTTATGAGGGAGATTAGATACTGAGGTGAGTGCACATATGAAAGCCCATTGAGACATTTCAGAGAATGATAGGCAGCTTAAATGCTCTGCCTGCCTTCACCACAGGCAGAACGTTAGGGATTTGGCTGTACAAATTGGGTAGAACCATAGAAATTTACAATTCAGAAGAAGGCCATTGAGCCCATCGTGTCTGTAGTGCCTTTGTAAAGAGCAACCCTTTCAGTCCCATTTACCTGCCTTTTTCCCAATACTTTTGTGGTTTACTCTGCTTTAGTCTCGTGCTTGTTCATGCATATATATAAAAATAAAATGGAAAAGAACATAAAATATTAAAGCTTTTAATGTTGGGAATGAACAGCAATGATGGGCCCCTTTGCACTGGCATTCACCCACAAAATGCACAGTCACTCCCCTTTACAATATATCCTGTGAAGTACTTTGGAATACAACAATAATAATTTATAATAATAATCATTGCATTTGATTTTATGTGGTTGGGACATCTCAAAGCGCTTCAGAGAATATATTGTAAAATGAATTGACTATATTGTGTGGGCGAAACGTGGCCTCACGACATAAAAGGGGCTATACCAAATGCAAGGATAATTATTATTATTATAATTATTATTATTATAATGTAAATAGATTGGAAGTGGGTCATCAAATCGGTTTGACCTGTGATTGCATCCCTGAGTGACTGATTTGTCCTGAATTTTGGTAAGGGGGGTGGGGGTTGTATGGTGCGGGGCGCAGAAAGATGATGAGCAACATGTGGAAAGTGTCCACTACAGCTTAAAGACAAACACTTCACAACCGCCTTCAATCTAAGCTCTGAAGTGAGCTTTGTGCAATGACGGGCAACTCAAGAATTGAAAAGAACACTTAAAAAAATGTATAATTTTTTTTCCAAAAAGAAAAGCAGGCTCCCTCGTGTGTTACGGTTACTAATGGAGCAGTTGAGGTTCCGTGTAAATAGCAGCTAAAGCACACAGAAAATAAGTTGTTTCTGGTGGCTAATAAGCCGGGCCTGTCTGACCGCTAGAATTCCTGTCTCATTGAATCACATCATTAGTGACGGAGCGGAACGCAGGCTCTTCTGAATGAATAGAACTGGGTCCATGTGCTGGGTTGGTGATGTCTGATCTTACAAAATCACCAGTACCCTGCAGGACTCCACGTTGTTCTGAACGCTCATTGTTAGTGTTGCCAACCTTCCTCCTGTGAAGAGCTTTGAGACAGCCTCTCGATATGAACAGGCTCGGTAACAAATGTAAGGCTTGTTAAAAATCACTTGGGATTGACAGTCTCCCGGTTTGTTCCTCTCCTGGATCTCACGCTGCCATTTTTCATACCCAGAGGAAGACGCAATTTAATAATAATAATTTAATAATAATAATCCTTTCATTTGATATAGCGCCTGATCACTTCTTCGAGACGTCTCAAAGCGCTTCAGGGTATACTGTAAAGTGAATTGACTGTATATTTTGTGGGCGAAACTCGGTTGCCAATTGCACACATCAGTGTTCCATGAACAGTCATGGATTGAGTGACCAAATTTTTTTTAAAAGGGCTTATTACTCCCAGAAAAGCGATCCGCCAATCAACCAACAACCAGGTTCCTACTTACTGCTAGGTAAGCGTTTCGCTGTGTCGGGAATTGATTCCAAGTCACAGTACCCGCCTTCTTCCCCTCCGACGGATCGCCCGTCTCCGCCAATACCTCTCCCCAAAAGTCGCTGAAACCCTGTCCATGCCTTTGTCACCTCTCGGCTGGACTACGCTAACACCCTCCTCACTGGTCTCCCATCCACTACTATCCATAAAATCCAAATCATTCTGAACTCTGCCGCCCGCATTCTCACCCGGACCAAACTCCGCTCCCCGATCCCCCCAGTCCTTGACAGACTGACTGGCTGCCTATCCCCGAGAGGATCGAGTTCAAGATCCTCACCCTTGTATTCAAGTCCCTCTACTCCTCTCCACCCGCCTACCTCTCTGACCTCTTCTCTCCTCAAAACAGTACCCGTTGCCTCATTTACTCCGGGTCTGACCTCCTCCTCATCCCCCGAGTCCTCCACTCCACCCTCAGCAGCCGTGTCTTAAGCCACTATGCCCCAAGCCTCCGGAACTGCCTTCCATACTCCCTTCGCTTCGTTCCCTCCCTTCTCATTTTCAGGTCTCTGCTGAAGACCTTTCTTTTCGTCCGCGCCTTTTGTCACTTTCCTCCCCCTCCCCCTGGCTCGGCCCCAGGATCCGTTACTGTAAAGCGCTCTGAGATGCTGTCCGGCGTGGAGGGCGCTGTACAAATCCAAGTTGTTGTTGTTGTTGTTGTTGTAAAGACAAGGAATGACTAAAACTCACCAATGTTATAGGATACATAATATAATAATAAAAATCCTTACATTTGATATCACGCCTTATCACATCGTTGAGATGTCTCAAAGCAATTCACAGAATATATTGTAAAGTGATTGACTGTGTATTTTGTGGGTGAATCGTGGCAGCCAATTTTTATCTGTGGGATTGTTGGCCAGGACACCGGGAGAAACTCTGTTCTCTTTCAAGTAGTTCCATGGGATCTTT
The DNA here is from genome assembly GCF_018977255.1 of Callorhinchus milii. Lineage (NCBI taxonomy): Eukaryota > Metazoa > Chordata > Chondrichthyes > Chimaeriformes > Callorhinchidae > Callorhinchus > Callorhinchus milii. Next base: position 5,602,894 of record NW_024704744.1, read on the forward strand.
TACATCCACCTAAACAGATATAGACAGGATCTTGGTTTAATATCTCATCCGAAGGACGACTTGTACTTGTACAGTCCTCTTCATGTAGGACAACTCGAAACACTTTAAATTGAACCAAGCTGACATTTTAGTCCTAAAAAGCAATCTTCCTCAGCCCAGTTCATTATCTTTTTCAAGACACTTTGTGGCCTAGGTTAATGTTAGGAGGAGGAGAGATTGTGGTAATGGGTTTCCGTTACAGACTATTTGGTTTAATCAAATGTGCTTACAGACGTGAAACCTATTTTTCTAAACCTCTTCAATTCACTCCGCTGGTTACTTCTTTGGTCATAGCTGGGGAGATCGTTGTTAAAGATGTCATCACTTTGTCAGATTTCTCTTCTGTTGAGCACTTTGCTTTTGAATATTAATAACAATCCTTGTATTTGATATTGCGCCTTATCACCTCGTTGAGATGCTTCAAAGCGCTTCACAGAATATATTGTAAAGTGAATCCATTGTATGTTTTGTGGGCAACTTATACAGTAATTCAATAGATTTATAGGGTGGTGATGGAGATAACTGCAATGGGAGCGGGGAATGCGGAAGGTGGCAGGGGTTGGGGTGAGCTCTGAGCTGAGGAGAGCAATGAGGTTGTTCCCATGTGTTACAGGGATGATCGATGAGGAATACCTCAAACAAAATGGCTTGGAGTTAGAGTAAAGTCTCGTAGAATAGCGGTTAGTACACTCGCTTGGCAAGCGAGAGGACCCGGGTTCAATTCCCAGGTGAGGCATAATAATAATAATCCTTGCATTTGATATAGCGCTTTTCACGTCGGGAGGACGTCCCAAAGCGCTTCACAGAACACACTGTAAAGTGAATTGACTGTATATTTGTGGGCGAACACAGCAGCCAATTGCGCACAGCAATGTCCCACAAACAGTTGTAGATTAAAAATGACCAATTTATTATTGTTTTTTTTGGTTTTGGAGGGATTATTATTAGGCTCTGTGTGGAGTAAGGAAACTTGCCCAAGGTTTCGCCCTCTGCCTGGAATTGAACTCAGGTCTCTCGCTTGCAAAGCGAGTGCTCTAACCACTGAGCTACAGGACTCCACGAGTATAAACCTTATGCAAGTTTCCTTACGCCTCTGGTTACCTAGTAGTAAGCAGGAACCCGGTTGTTTGTTGATTGGTGGATTGCTTTCTGGGAGTACCAATCCCTTAAAAAAATGTTGATCCATGACAGTTCTGGGACATTGCTGCCACATTTCGCCCAGAAAAATACACAGTCAATCCACTTTACAATCTATTCTGTGAAGTGCTTGAAGATGTCTCAATGCAAGGATTATTATTATGATTACTATTGCTGCATAGGTTCTCGATGCATAGCAGCAAATAGTCTCTCCCTCTTCTCCTCCACCCCCAGCATGGCGTGGCAGGAATTAACCAATTTAATTCAGTAACAAAACGGTTAGAGAATGTGGCTGGTCTGGGCTTCAAGGAAGAAATAGAGGCATGTTAATTAATAACAAGAACAAATGACATTTGTCTCAGGCTTTTCATGTCGAGGGGACATCCCAAGGTGCTGAACAGTCAAGGATTTGGACCCAAGCTGGGGATTGGGAGCAGGAAGGGTGGATGGCAGTGAAAGTAAGAGGGTAACCGAAGGCTCGGTTTGAAGAGGAGGGTCTTGAGACAGGCCTTGAAGGAGGCAAGGTGGGGGAACAAGGTAAAGGGACTGTGGGATGGAGTTACAAAGTGTGGGAGCAGAAAGATTGAAGGGCCAACCGCCAATGCTGGGGCAGGCCGGGCGGGGTCATGGAGCAGGCAGGAGCCAGCTGAAAGTTTAAATGAAAATTGAGCTGAGAATTAAATATGCAGCAGGCGATTGCATAGCTCTTTCAAAAGAACCAGGAAGCGCATGATGGCTTGAATGGCCTTCTTTTGTGCTGTAAATTGCTATGATCCTCTGATTCTATGGGGCATAGCCTAAAGGTGACTTGTAAATTCAAAATAACAACAACAAATTAACAACAAATGACATTTATATAGCGCCTTTCACAGTAGGGGGGAGTCCCCAAGTGCTGGACAGTCAGGGATTTGGACCCATGCAGTGGTTTGGGATCAGGAGGGATGGAGGTCAGGGAGGGTAGGGGTAGGAGAGTGACCGAAAACTGAGGGAGAGACACGGTTGTCCCCTTTCGTGAAACTAAAATCAGGAAAATCGAAAGATTAGCAGTGTGCTGCTCATGCCACTTTTCTGCTCTGCTGCACAGCACACGTTCTAACAAAGGATAAAGACCACTATAGCATCTGTGGCTGAATGTGAAATGTATCAGACAACTATCAAATCAGCATTAAATCGCTGCCTACTGTTACTGAACATTTAAGATTCATTTCACTCCTCTGGCAAGGGCACATTTATTCCTTCAATGCATCAGTAATGAGACGGAGGGGGAAATAGCTGTAGAAATGCACACTGGGGCCTGCTTTGTGTCTCAATGTAGAAATTCCTTAAGCTTGCAATTTGCATTACCTGCATGTTCTCAATGTCGAATGTGCGTGAAACCGGTATGAAGTTCTGTGCTGAAACATTAAACCTCACCTGGATCACTGTGGTTAAACATCTTAAGCGATCTAACAGGTTAATAATTGAAGTGATGCACAATTGCGCCTTACACGTTTCATAGCTTTTGGTTGTTGGATTAATGGGCAGTCTGACCCTGGTGTTAATAATAATAATAATAATAATAATAATAGTAAGGAGCACATTGAGGAATCCGAAAGGGCTTTACAAACACAGCTTGGCTCAGTGGTAGTGCTCTCGCCTCTGAGTCAGAAGATTGTGGGTTCAAGCACCGGATCGGGACTTGGAATCACGTCGTCTAAACTGACATCCATTGCAGTGCTTGAGGTGTGTTGCGTTGTTGAAGGTGCCGTTCCTCGGATGAGATGTTAAACCAAGGTTGTCTGCCTTTCAGACCAATAGCACTATTCGAAAAGAGAAGAGAGTTTCTCCAGGTGTCCTGGCCAACAATTCCTCGAAATAAAAATTGGTCACTCTCTCCAAGACTGTTTGTCGGACATTGCTGTGGGCAATTGGGCTGTGGCGTTTACCTACAAATACACAGTCACTTCACCTTGCAGGAAATCTTATAAAGCGCTTTGAGATATCCTCCCAACGTGAAAGACGCTATACCAAATGCAACACTTATGATAATTAACATTGCAGTTGCTGTTAAAAGATAAAGATTCTAAATCTTAAAATTTTGCGAAAAATTATTTTGTTATCTCTCCCCCCCCCCAACCTTCCCCATCCTTTCAGTGCTTCCTCAGGCATAAATATTCAAGACTATCATTATTCCAGTTCACACCCCATGCTTTTCAATTGTGGTTTGTGAAAGGCTATTAGCATTCCAATCATCATGCGGATGGCTGCCTGAATGGGCAACGGATGTATTACAATAGCATTCGCTGATTATCTCTTCCCTTGTTCTGCGGCTTGCTCGTTAGATACTTAAGCTTTCAAAGTGTATTTGTTTTTACATCCTGCAGATTTTTTCCGTTTTGCCTCACATACCTAGAAATCAATTGAATATCAAGAGGCTGCTTCAAAATGGGGCTTAGAGAGGAGAGAGGTACAAATAGTGGGTGTTTAATAATAATAATAATAATCCTTACATTTGGTAGAGCATCTTATGAAGGCATGAAGGGCACTATATAAATGCAAGCTATTGTAGTTATCATGTCGTTGGGATATCTGAAAACGCTTCACAAGATATATTGTAAAGTGCAGTGACTGTGTATTGTGTGGATGAACATGGCAGCCAGTTTGCACACAACAATGTCCAACAAACAACCATGGAGTGAATGACCAATTTTATTTGGGGATTTTTGGCCAAGGCACCAGGAAAAAACTCTCATCTCTTTTCGAACAGTGCTGTGGGGTCTTTGACATCCAATGTAACAGGCAGAGAGGACCTTGGTTTAACACCTCATCCGAATGACAGTACCTCCAACAATACAACATACAACCAGCACTGCATTGGAGTGTCAGCTTAGACTGTGTGATTCCAAGTCCTGACGTGGGGCTTGATTTGTTGTGATAGATAGTTACTCTATGCATACATGAAGGAGAAGAGAATAGAGGGTAAAGTAAAGGATAGAGGATTGGGAGGGGTGGAAGCTACAACAACAACAACAAGATTACATTTGTGTAGCGCCTTTCACATCGGGAAGATGTCCCAAGGTGCTAGAGAGTATACAGCATTTCAGACCCGAGCTGGGGTAAATGGGGGAGAAGGGAGGGGAAGGGGGGGTGACCGATGGCATGGTCGAAGAGGAGGGTTTTGAGGCAGGACTTGAAGGAGGCTAAGGAGGGGGCGAGGCAGAGTGATTGGGGGAAGGAATTCCAGAGGTTGGGGGCAGAGTGGCTGAAGACTCTCCCGCTAGTGGTGGGGTGGGTGAGTCGGGGATGTGGAGCAGGCCAGAGCCGGATGAGCGGAGGGAGCAGGCGAGTTGATAGGGGTTAGCAGATCACAGAAGTAGGGTGGGACAAGGGAGTGGAGGGCTTTGTATGTGAGGACCAGTATCTTGAACTGGATTCTCTGAAGGATAGGGAGCCAATAGAGTTGGGCGATAATGGGGGAGATGGGGTCACAGAGTTTGGTGCGGGAGAGAACACGGGCTGCAGAGTTCTGGATTACCTCCGGCCTGTGGAGGGAGGAGTTGGGAAGGCTGACAAGCAGTGTGCTTGTACAGTCGAGCCTGGAGGTGATGAAGGCATGAACAAGAGTTTCAGCGGCCTGAGATAATGTAGTGGCAGAATCGAGCGATGTTACGGAGGTGAGTGAAGGCAAAGCGGGTCATGACTTGGATGTAGGAAAGAAAATACAGTTGAAGGTCGAACAAGACACCTAGGTTCCTGACTGGCTTGGTGAGTTGAGGATGGAGTGGCCGACAGTGTCGAAGGCAGCAGAGAGGTCAAGGAGGACAAGGAAGTAGAGGGAGCACTGATCATAAATGTTCAGAATGTCATTAGTGACTTTGACCAGACTAGTGTGGAATATAAACACTGGCACGGACTAGTTGGGCTGAATGGGCTGTTTCTGTACTGGAACTTCCAATTCTATGTAATATATTAGTAATCCGTGTTCATTTCACATTGGAAGACACCTCGAGGAACTTCACAGGATTTTACCCGAAGGTGTAGTGATTGTATATTTTCTAGCCATACATGGCATAAATGAAATGACCATTTTTATTTTTATTTGGGGGACTGTTGGCCAGGACATAGGAGGAGAAACTCCCTTTGGGACCTTTAACATCCACCTGAACAGGCATTTGGACCTCGGTTTAATGTCTCATCCGCAGGTGTGCTGGTAAATCTGTGCTCCCAACAGGAAAGTTACGACATCAAATTGTTATTGTTATGAACAACGTCTTCCAAATTAGGTTGCTGCGAATGTGAGGCAAATGAGAACCCGCCAACGTGCCAGACCAGTCATTATCCCCGGCATGGAAACTAACTGATGAAAAAGTCCTGACTTGGAGATATTCTATCTGATGGTGAGCGCATATTAGTAAAAGTGAAGGTCACAGATAAATGGAGAGAGAGAAGCTGAGTCAGTGATTAATCATTCTTTACTTCACTGTGCTATCACCGGGCAATTGCAGTTGTGTTTTTCACCTGATTGTTGGAACAGACCTTAAAGAAGAACTGAGACTTGGGCTGATAATGGTAGCGGCAGAATTGTAAGCACTCACTGTAAGTCTGACACTGATAACACATTATGTGTCAGCCCGGCTCGGTAGCACTGTCTCTTCGTCAGAAGGTTGTAGGTTCAAGTCCCTCATTGGGGACTCTGAGCTTCCAGTTAGGGTTAGGGTTAGTCCAGTGCAGTGTTTGGCCACAGACACTTCGGGGGTGGGTGGGGGGGGAATGGAGAGACAGACGGATGGACAGATACTGCAATGTTGGAGGTGCCGTCCTTCAGATGAGATAAGGGAAATATCTAGTGCTTCTTTTAGATTCTCAAGTCCAAAATAGAGTTGGTGTTTATGAGAGGATAAGAATATCTTTCAGTACAACCTTTCCCAGGCCTCTTTTATTTCAGTATTTTTCTCAGTCAATATAAATAAGTATTCCTTGCAAAATCCACAGTCACTACCATCACTACCATCTAATCCCCTGAAGCCCATTGAGGCCTCTCATAGGTGCTATAACACATTCCAAGCAGTATTGTTATTGTAATTGAATTATTGTAAGTGAATTATTGTTATTGTAATTTGGAATTATCAGCACCTTGGAACATCCTCCCGACATGAAAGCGCTATACAAATGTAATCTTGTTGTTGTTGTTGAGATGCAGTTCAGAACTTATCACTCACTCCTCCTCAGTCTGGACAAGAGAAATTGTAATGGAGTAATTTCTAGTTAGACTCTTCTCACAGGAATAGTTTTTTTTAGAAAAAAGTACATGTTTGTAAAAATTTAAGATCTTGGAGCGAGTTTACGTTGATTCATAACGCTGACAATGTATAGGGCTGGAAAAATCATTGAGGTCGATTGAGCTGATGGGATCAAATCAAACTGAGCACAATCCTAGTGGAGTCCTGTAGCTCAGTGGTTAGAGGACTCACCTTGCAAGTGAGAGAACTGGGTTTGATTCCCGACAGGGCGAAACCTTGGGCAAGTTTCCCTACTCCACAAGTCTAATAATAATCCCTCAAAAAAAAACAAATTGGTCACTTCAATCCACGACTGTTCGTGGGACACTGCTGTATGCAATTGGCTGCTGCTTTTCGTCCACAATTATACAGTCAATTTACTTTACAGTATATTCTGTGTAGCGCTTTGAGACATCTAGAAGACGTGATAAGGCGCTATATCAAATGCAAGGATTATTATTATTATAATGTTAAACCAAGATTCTGTCTGCCTAATCAGGCGAATGTTAAATATCCCAGGGCGCTATTCGAAAAGGAAAGGGTGTTTTCCCCCAGCATCCTTGCCAACATCACCCAAATAAGATGAGTCACTTACTCCTTGGCTGTTTGTGGCACTTTGCTGTACACAAATATGACCGCCACATTTGCTTGCAGAATACATAATCACTAAGCTTGACAGCGATTCCCCCTGAAGCGCTTTGAGGCACTTTGACTTCATAGGCGTTGCTTCAAATGCAAGAGTTATGTTCTCATCCACCACATTACTTCTGTTGGTAGGGATTGCAGTGAGATGGGGTCCAACGAAGCTGAGGAGTACAACAGCTCAAACATAAATTGAAAGATGTCTTTAATGTGCCCCCAGGAGGAGCAGGAGTGCATTAAAATTTCAGTGGGAATGTATCTTTTCGGATGTAAAAGAATAAAACATAAGATGATGTATGCTGCTTTGAAACCCCTTGCGGAAATATATTTTGGTTCTCACCTTTGGGAGATCGGGGAGGAATTATACGGAATATTCAAACAGGAAAGTTTATAAGTGGAGCTTGTGAGGTTTGTAAGGCCTTGTGGGTCCCTCACACTACCCCTCTGTGCCGTCAACTCCTAACCTCTGGAACTCACAAAATCGCCCACAAAGTATACAGTTAATTCACTTTGTACTATACCCTGTTAAGCGCTTTGAGATGTCTAGAAAACGTGATAAGGCGCTACATCAAATGCAAGGATTATTATTATCATTATCATGACTCTCTGCTTCTATCTATTTGGAGTCCTGTAGCTCAGTGGTTAGAGCACTCGCTTTGCAAGCGAGAGACCTGAGTTCAATTCCAGGCAGAGGGCGAAACCTTGGGCAAGTTTCCTTACTCCACACGCCTAATAATAATCCCTCCAAAACCAAAAACAATAATAAATTGGTCATTTTCAATCTACGACTGTTTGTGGAACATTGCTGTGCGCAATTGGCTGCCGCGTTCGCCCACAAATATACAGTCAATTCACTTTACAGTGTGTTGTGTGAAGCGCTTTGGGACGTCCTCCCGATGTGAAAAGCGCTATATCAAATGCAAGGATTATTATTATTATTATTGGGATGTCCTCCCCAGGTGAAAGGTGCTATATAAATGCAATTTTTGTTGCCATCCCCCAAGAACCTGCAATATCTGTTATGTCATTGGTAGCCAATCTGTGGCCCTTGGGCCAGAAGTGGCCCGGAGGTCATCAAGAAGCGCCCCCTCCCACCTCAGACATTGGCCCGAGTTTAGGCAAGTCCAGGTTCAATCGCTAGAGTGATTTCAGTTTTCTCTGGATTGAATATTTCTTGATTTATGGCATGAATCAAGAAATATACAACCAAGGAAATATATTTTCCATAAAGGTTGATTCAGTGCCCGGCACTGGTGTCTGGACAGCTGTTCGAGACATTACGCTATTTGAATGGTGTTGTATATAGGCCCGTTGTTACTGAGAACAGCAGATCTTTCATTGATGAGCCAGAAAAAAAACTGTCAAACAGTGAGCATCACCAAAAAAATCTCTGGTCTGGAAAACAGCAGCAGGAATGTGGCTCAGGGTCAGAAAAAGCATAGTTATACACATAGCATCAATTTTATGAGCCAAACCCTTAAGAGGGCAAGTGCTATGAAGCTAACCAGTGTACTATAACTGATTATAATAATACTATAAACCTTGCATTTGATATAGTGTCTTATCAGGTCTTGTAGATGTCTCAAAGCGCTTCACAGAATATACTGTAAAGTGAATTGACTTTATGCTTTGTGAACAAAACACGGCAGCCAATTATGCGCAGCACTATTCCACAAACAGTCACAGATTAAGTGACCAAATTATTATCTGTAGTCGTGTACCTCAGTGGCTAGAGCATTCGCCTTATAAGCGACAGACCTGGGTTCGATTCCCAGCAGGATGAAATGCTTGGCAAGTTTCCTTACTGAACATGCCTCTATTTACCTAGTAGTGAGTAGGAACCTTGTTGTTAGTCGATTGGTGGATGTCTTTTTTCAGGGGTAATAATTCATTCATTGAAAAAAAATTGGTCACTTCAATCCACAACTGTTTGTGGGACACTGCTGTGCGCAATTCGCTGCTGCGTTTCACCCTCATAATATACAGTCAATTCACTTTACACTATATTCTGTGAAGCGCTTTGAGAAGTCTCGAAGGCATGATAAGACACTATATCAAATGCAAGGATTATTTTTGTAATTTTTTTAAGGAAATGTTACTCCATGGAAAAATGATCCACCTATCGACTAAGAACCGGGTTCCTACTTACTGTTAGGTAAACAAAAGCGTGTGGAGTAAGGAAACTCGCGCAACGTTTCGCCCTGCCAAGAGTCTAACTCAGGCCCTCTCGTTTGAGAGGCAAGTCCTCTAGCCACTAAACTGCAGGACTCCACTTATCGGTCGGCCTGACTCAGAGGCGAGAGTGCTACAGACTGACCCAGGTTGGCAGACATCCCAAGAAGTGAAAGTGATCTCTGAGTAAACTGAATTCCTTGCCTCGTTTGCAAGGCAAAGTAAACGCAGCTACATTTTAATTAGACGCTGTGAGTGAGCTTTTTATTTCACTTCCATTAAACTGTGCATTTTAATGGATATATTCGAAAAAAAATTATTACCCACAAAAGGATTTTATGACTCCAATCTCTGTTCACATAATAATTTTGGCTTTTACCAGAACACGCAAGATAATAAAACGCTCATTTCTAATTGAATACAGAGCCTATTGTCTGGGCTCGTGGACTCATTTGCGAGCGGGATTTATTGTCGAGGGCATCGTGAACAAATTAATCGTGTTATTTTGTTAGTTTTGTGGGAAGAAACATAAGGAAGAAGAAAAAATAATGTTTTTTTTCTGCACACTTACAGCTTTTCAAAAGGCCCCAGGTATCAGCGTGGCTTAGCCAGTAGCACTCTCGCCCTCCAAATCAGCAGGTTGTGGGTTCAAACCCCAATTTCAGGACTTTGAGCTCACAGTCTAGGCTGACACTCCAGTGCCTTGTTGGAGGTGCTGTCCTTCGAATGAGATTTTAAACGCAGTTCCCATCCGCCTGTTCGGTAGACGTTACAGGGTCTTATTGAACTAGTCCAACAAAGAAGGTAGTTTTTCCAGTGTCCTGGACAACAATCCCCCAAATAAAATTGGGCAGGAATAAGGCCTAAGTTGGCAGCACTCTCGCCTCTGAGTCAGAAAGTTGCGTGTTTAAGCCTCATGTCGGAACATTGAACTTACACAGTTGAGGCTGACACTCCAATGTACTGGAACCAGCTCAGGTCCAAGGAAACCCCACTTATCCCTTCTTCAGGAGGATAACATAATAATAATAATCCTAGCATTTGATATACAACAACAACTTGCACTTAATAGAGTGCCCTCCACACAAGGTAGCGTCTCAGAGAATTTAATATAGCGCCTTTCACGTTGATGAGACATCTCAAAGCGCTTCACAGTTCATACTGTAAAGTGGTTTTGACTGTATTTTGTGTATTTTGTGAGTGAAACACGGCAGCCAATTGCACACAGCAATGTCCCACAAACAGCAATGGAGTAAATGACCAATTTTATTTGGGGGATTGTTGGTCAGGACATGAGAAACTCCCTTCTCTTTTCAAATAGTGCCATGGGATCTTTAACATCCAACTGAACAGGCAGTCAGAACATCTGTTTAACATCTCATCTGAAGGACTGCACCTCTGACAATGCAACATCCCTCCCATCACTGCATAGGAGTGTCAGCTTAGATGATGCGATTCTAAATTCTGATGTGGGGTTTGAACCCACAACTTTCTGACTCAGAGTCAACAATCTGAATCAGAAGGTTGTGAGTTCAATCCCCACTGTGCCAGGCTGACACACCAATAATAATTCTAGCATTTGATTTAGTGCCTAATAAAATCTTCGAGGAGTTGCAAAGAGCTTCCCAGTATTTACTGCAGATTGTGTATTTCGTCACAGTTAACAATAGCGCAGTTGCAAAGCATTCTCGTTATTATTCCTTCCAGTGCACATCACAGCAATAACCATGACATGATTTCAGTCAAGTTGCAAACAAGTAGTGAAATGCCTGCAGCTATTTAGCTGGCTTGGTTACAATGAAAAATTCTAGGTTTGTAACTGCGGTTGAAACGATCATTACCTGATAAGGTCAGAGAGTGAAAAAAAAGTACAGAACTTGTCGGAAATGTCGCAATTTTAAGCATCTCAAGGTGACCGTTTTGGAGTTTCATTTCGGCTGCTTTGGCGATGCACAAATGAACAAATTGGTCTCAACGGCCCAACTACTATCAATGAAATGCATAATCACATCGAAGGTAATAACATTAATGATCCCGTGGCACGACTGAAAAAGAGAAGGGAGTTTCTCCCAGAGTCCTGGCCAACAATCCACGCCAGATACAATGGGTCATTCACTTAATAATAATAATAACTTAATAACTTAATAACACTTAATAACTTAATAATAATCCCTCCAAAACAAAAAACAATAATAAATTGGTCATTTTTAATCCACGACTGTTTGTGGGACACTGCTGTGCGCAATTGACTGCCGCGTTCACCCACAAATATACAGTCAATTCACTTTACAGTATATTCTGTGAAGCGCTTTGGGATGTCTAGAAGACGTGAAAAGCACTGTATCAAATGCAAGGATTATTATTATTATTATTATTAATGGCTGGTTCTGAGACACTGCCTTGCTCAAACTGGCTGCTGTGTTCTCTTACAAGATGCTCAGTCAATACACTTTATAATAAATCCCGTGAAGCACTATTGGGTATCTCAACAATATGGTAAGGCATTATTTCAAACCCAAGCATCATTACTATTATTATTGTATTGATGTCGACCAGGCTATCTTCCTCCACCGCTTGTCCTCCAACCTCAACCTTCAAGGCCCTGTCCTTGAGTGGTTTAGGTCGTACCTCTCCCACCGTCTTCATTTTGTTTCCACAAAAGGCTTTTCCTCCAGCCCCCGCACCGTCTCGTGCGGTATCCCTCAGGGCTCTGTCCTCGGTCCCCTCCTCTTCACCCTCTAGATGCTCCCCCTCGGTATCATCATCTGCAAACATGGGGTTAACTTCCACATGTATGCGGATGACACCCAACTCTACCTTTCCTCCTCTACCCTCAACTCCACGACCACCGATGTCCTGACAGTTGCCTGTCCGACATCGAGTCCTGGACGAGAGACAACTTTCTTCAGCTCAACGTGCGCAAAACTGGGGCCCTCCTGATTGGCTCACGTCAGCGCCTCCGCACCTCAGGCGCTGACAGCATCAGCATCCAAGGCTGCACTCTGCACCTCTCAAAGCCATCAGGAACCTTGGTGTTCTGTTCGACCCTGAGCTGTCCTTTCTTCCCCACATCCGCGCCACAACTGGCATCACCTCCGGAACATCGCCAGACTATGGCACTACCTCACCCCTCACGCTGCTGAAACTCTGGTCCACGCCTTTATCACCTCAAGGCTGGACTATGGGAACTCTCTCCTCGCCGGCCTTCCCGGCACCTTCCTCCACAAACTGCAGGTCATTCAGAACTCTGCAGCTCGTGTACTGTCCCGCACCAGGCTTCGGGACCACATCACTCCCACCCTCGCTCGCCTCCACTGGCTCCCCATCCCCCAGAGGACCGATTTCAAGATCCTCATCCTCACCTACAAGGCCATTCACGGCCTTGCTCCCTCCTACCTCTCCAACCTACTATCCCCCTACCTACCTGCCCGTACCCTCCGTTCCTCTGGCTCCGGTCTGCTCCACATCCCCCGCCCCAACCGCCCTAACATCGGTGGTCGGGCCTTCAGCCTCTCAGCCCCGAGGCTCTGGAACTCTATCCCCCAGTGCCTTCGCCTTCCTTCCTCCCTTTCCTCCTTCAAGGCCGGTTTCAAGACCTTTCTCTTTGACCGTGCCTTCAGCTCCCCTCTCGACTCTCTACCCCCTCCTCGCTCCCTCCCTTCCCTCCCCTCACCCTGACCATTTCCCCCCTGCTCGGGTCCTGACCCAACTGTCCGGCGCCTTGGGACGTCCTCCCAACGTGAAAGGCGCTCTATAAATGGAATCATGTTGTTGTTGTTGTTGATGTCCTATAATGCAGTCCCGTCCCATCAGTGATCCTGTATCTTTTATCTAATCCATCTGAGGATCAAATGATTGTGATGATAATAATAATAATAATAATAATAATAATAATCTTGACTTCTCAAAGTGTTTCACGGTATATGCTGTACAGTGGAGTGACTGTTTGTTTTGTGGGGAAACGTGGCAACCAATTTGCCTTATGTCTATTTGTATTCTGTCAACCCAGCTCTACGGGTAGCACTCTCATCTCCAGTCAGAAGGTTGTGAGTTCAAGCCCACATTATGACATTGAATTTCCATAGTTTAGATTGATTCTCCAAAACAGTGCTGAGGATGAGCTGCATATTTCCCCATATCGGCCTGTCTGCTCCCTCCGCTCAGCAGGCTCCAGCCCACGCCACGGCCCCCGCCCAGCCCACCCCATCATCGATGTTGGGCCTTCAGCCTCTCTGCTTTGCACCCTCTGGAAATCATTCCCATCAATTCCTTCACCTCGTCCTCTCCCTTGCCTCCTTCAAGGCCCGTCTCAAGACTCTCCTGTTCGACGGCGCCTTTGGTCAAACTCCTACCGCTACCCTCCCTGCCCTCCACCCCTCCTGATCCTAGTCCCCAGCTCGGGTCCAAATCCTGACCATCCAGTGCCTTGGGACGTGCTCCTAATGTGAAAGGTGCTTTATAAATGTAATTTGTTGTTGTTGTTGCATTGTTGGATGTGCCGTCCTTTGGATGAGATGTTAAACTGAGAACGTCTGCCTGTTCAGTTGGATGTTAAAGATTCTGTGACACTGTTTCAAATCCAACATTATTCTATTATTATTAAGATTACTGACTCAGACTCCATCACTGTCCAGGAATTTTTCCAAATGCTGATTTCCCACAAGGATTCACCCAGATAATTTGTTTCCCAGACATCAATTTGGAAAGTTAAAGTGCTTGTCTTATCTTAAGAATGATAGTTCAGGTCACAGAAGGCTGAATGGAAGGACAAGTTAAATGTTAATATGTACATCTCTAATGTCAGTGAAACTTGCGCAATTGGATAATTAAAGCCAAACTGTTTGCCACATAAATCCTGTGAAAATGCATAATTCAACTTGCACGTGACGTTTAACTCGTGATATCTTGTGACTCTTTCATTATCTATGGAAGATCTAGATATAAATTCTAAACTGGACCTGGGAGTTTGACCTGGAATTAGATTTATAACACAGCAGGGAGTTTGGGAGAGGGAGGGTGCAGATATACACAATGTGGTCAAAACATTGCCATTTAGGTAAGTAGAAATTTCGCCCACAGAAATCTGAAAAGATATCTGAACACTGACTGGCCACTATCAGAGTGGAGAGTTCTCAGTTTGATATATAGTTGACGCAGAAACCTCAATTATGCGGAGGTGAAAAGTATTCCAAATTGCAATTCAGTCATCAGAAAATGTAATGGTTCATCGTGAAGCAGACACCAGCCACTGACGGTGAACTTGTTTCCAAAGGCCCTTTGAAGAGCATAAGCAGTAAAGTAACAGTGTTAAAATCACGCTAAAGTAATGGCAGTGACATTGACAGTGAAAGACAAAAGTTGGACTGGATCAAAGAGGTGGTGTTCTCTTGGTAAAATAAATACTAACAATAATCATTACATTTGGTACACACAGCCTTTCACTTTAGAAAGACATCTCACAGCACTTCACTGAATTCCTGACGTGAAAGGCGCTGTACAGTATCAAATGTAAGGACTATTATTCAATGTTTCTCTACCAGGACTGCACTAGAATGTCAACTAAGCTTTGTCTGGCCTCGATGATCAGTTACATGGGGCTTAAGCCCAACACCTTTCTGTCCCAGAGCCTCGCCCCCTTCCCTCCCCACCACATCAGTGTGTCAGCCTAGATTCTGTTACTTCAAGTCCCAACCTGAGGCTTGAACCCACAACCTCCTGACTCAGAGGCAAGAGTGCTGTCATTGAGTCGGGCTGACACTGGAATATATGTTAGTCCAACTACTGGACATCAAGGTTGTACAAATGGCACAGTCACTAAACTTTGCATTAAATCCTGTGAAATTTTTCAGGTGTCCTCCCAATATGAAAGGCACGTATTATTATTATTGTTATTAAAAGTGCAGTCTGCTTATTATCTCCTAAACTTTTGTTAACTTGGATTTTCACCTCTTATTTCTCTACCAACTTAGACCAGTGAGGTGCATAATCAGAGTAATTTCTTGTTGAATTGTAAAATTGAACAGTTGGTGGCTGTATTGTAAATGCTAATGTATTAATTGTTTCAGTGACTTGGAGTCTAAACAGATAAATATCTAGATCAAGCTCAATGATTTACGGTTAAAATTATAAATATGTTCTACATAAAGGATTTTACACTGCTTCACATGCAATGTTTTTTCCTGCACATATGCATCTATTAAATATTATGAAGATCAAGGATTTTCCAGTAATTATTCTTGCGTTTGATATAGTGCATATAATGTCTCAAAGCTCCAGAATGCAGCAACCATGGATTTTATAGGCAAACACAGCAGCCAATTTTCACACGGCAATGCCCCACAAACAGCCATGAAGAGAATGGCCAATTTTATCTTGGGTATCGTCAGCCAGGACATCAGTACAAAATCTTTCCAAACAGTGCCATGGGATATTTATCAATCACCTGAACAGGCAAATTGGAAGCTTGATTTAACACCTCATACTGAAAGCTGTCATCTTTGACAACTGAGTGTTCCCCAACAACAGCTACAACTGATTGCTTTTACATACAACCTTTCATGTCAGGAGGACATCACAAGTCACTCAGCACTGCACTGGAGTGTCAACCTGGACCACGAGTTTCATGGGGCTTGAATCCTCACCTACAATTAGAATAGAAGGGATACAGAAGAAATGTATATCCTCCTGACATGAAAGGCACAATATAAATCCAATTTGTTGTTGTTATTAGGATGGTACTTGGGGGTGAATAGTTTGACTTACGAACAGAGACTGAAGGAACTGGGACTTCTTCTTTTGGAACAAAGAAGGTTGAGGGGTGACGTGATAAACATTATGAGGCATTTTGATTGAGTCAAAGTTGGGAGGAATTATTTCCACTGGTTGCTGAGTTCAGTAAATAGAAGGCATCATTAGCAGACAAGCAAATGGGGAGGTGAGAAGAAATCATAACAGTTGCACCTGTTATGTCTGAGTCTATATACTGTACCCATGATATTATTAACTAAAAGAAATCCATCGAATTTTCTTTCACCTACTGACTATTCATGATATTGAATGTGCTGCTGAGAGCTGTGGTTGAGACAGAATCCATATTAACTTTCAAAATGGAACTAGATAAATAATAATAATAATCCTTGCATTTGATATAGCGCCTTATCAATTCTTCGGTGGTCTCAAAGCGCTTCACAGATTACACTGTAAAGTGAATTGACTAACCACAGGTTCCTACTGCCTGCTAGGTAAACAGAGGTGTTTGGGGTAAGGAAACTTGCCCAACATTTTACCCTGCCTGGGAATCGAACCAATGTCTTTCGCTTGCGAGGCGAGTGCTCTAATTACTGAGCTATAGGACTCCTAAACAGCTAAAAAGGAGTCAGTCAACTACATGGGTATGGGAAAGTGCTGGTAAACGGGACTTAAAGACTCGCTCTTAAAAGAGCCAACACAGACACAATGGGCCGAATGGTCTTCTTCTGAGCAGTAAGTTTCTATGGTTTTATGGTTTCTTTCTGACCCAAGATGCTGCCAACTGATCCAGTCTGACAGCTTAGGGACACCAGGAGTGTGTGCTTCAGTCATCAAATATCATAGTATCCTTGTTCTCTCTTTTTTCTTCTTAAATATTTTGAAAAACATGAAAATAAATACTCGAATCGTAAGGACATCTATTTTTCAACAAAAAAGGCCAATTTCACTACCAGCTGTAATTTGTCATAAACCCATTAAGGATAAAGTGTGTTTTAAACAGTAGGAACAAGAAGGATCGAGAGCCTGGCTGACTGGGCCTAAAGTGAAACTAAATTAAAATAAAATTTAAATCGTAAATAAATAATCAATCAACGTTCTTTTCTCTCATCTCTCCCACATTGATTTCTTCGTCAAATAGCTATCGGATTCCCTCTAAATTTGCTGACACAACTCCACTCCCTGAACAGTCTTTGGCACGTATTCATCACACTCCGTGTGAAATAATTGAATCAGAATGGCCTGTTTATTCACTGGTACTTTATCTGGACTCGAATTCTTTATCCCTTTCATCTAGATTTCTTTTTAATAATCTTTGCATTTGATATAATAATAATAATAATAATAATAATAATAATCCTTGCATTTGATATAGCACTTTTTACATCTTCTAGACATCTCAAAGCGCTTCACAGAACATGCTGTAAAGCGAATTGACCTTATACCTTTGGGCGAAATGCGGCAGCCAATTGCGCACAGCACAGCAGTGTCCCACAAACAGTCGTGAATTGAAAAGGACCAATTTATTATTGTTTTGTTTTAGAGGGATTATTATTAGGCGTGTGGAGTAAGGAAACTTGCCCACGGTTTCACCCTGCCTGGAATTGAACCCAGGTGTCTCGCTTGCAAGGCGCGTGCTCTAACCACTGGGCTACAGGACACCACATATATAGCGCCTTATCATACCTTTGAGGCATCTCAAAGCAGAATATACTGTGAAGTGAATTGACGGTATATATTGTGAGCGATATGTTTGGTGGGTATACTTTGATGTTCAACCCTTACAGTGAGGGGAAAATGCAAGATGTGATGTGAAAGTATTCACTCATAATAAAAACTAATGATAATCGAAGTTCCTGTAGTTGATATAGTGCCTTATCAAATTAGGATTATCACATTAAAATTTTACTGTAAAGTGGAGTGACTGAGTTTTGTACATTCATGATTTTCCAAACACGACCTCACAATATTATAAGATGGGTTCAGATGAAGAAGGTCCTTTGACCCATTCAGTCTTGTCCTTCCAGAGAACCTACCCCACTTAGTCTCCCCCTCCCCCCATCGCAGAATCAACTGCTTTTTAAATGAGTCCCAATATACTGGTCTCAACCACCTTATAATAATAGAATAATAATCCCTGCATTTAATAAAGGCCCTTATCACATTGTTTAAACGTCTCAATATATTGCATAAGTAAATTGACAGTGTATTTTGTAGGCGTAACAGCCA
Organism: Callorhinchus milii; assembly: GCF_018977255.1. Lineage (NCBI taxonomy): Eukaryota > Metazoa > Chordata > Chondrichthyes > Chimaeriformes > Callorhinchidae > Callorhinchus > Callorhinchus milii. The sequence goes on from NW_024704744.1 coordinate 5,621,118, forward strand.
CGGTTTTCAGTGACCATGGCTTTTTTTTGGGGGGGAGGGATTATTATCCGGGGAATGCAATCTGCCAATCGACGGACAACCGGGTTTCTATAAGGCAAACAGATGTGTGTAGAGTAAGGAACCTTGCCTAAGGTTTCGCCCTCCCCGGAATCGAACCCGGCTTCTCTCGCTTGCGCGTTGATTGTGATAATCACTACACTACGGGACTCCACCTTTCCTGGCAACCCTTACTTACCCTTTGAATAACAAAAATCTTCCTGGTATCTGTCCTAAAATTGCCCTTTACGACTCTAAACCTGTGTCCCGTGAATTTAGATCATCCAATGCTGTGCAGCAGGAGAAGATGTGCCAATGCAGTGGATGAACTGACCCGGCATTTGTTCCTTTCCCTATCCCAGGTGCCCTCCAGGATTCTCCGGGAAGTTCTGTGAGCTGGACATAAATGAATGTGGATCTGCGCCATGTCTCAATGGTGGCTTATGTCAGGATCATGTCAACAATTATTCCTGCACCTGCACACAAGGTAAATCCCCAGGAATTCCACAACTCACAGGGGCTCATGCTTCTCTCCACACCCCACAGAAGGTCAATAGATCAAAGGGGATCTTATAAACAACAACAATAATTTGCGTTTATATCCCTCGCTTTGTGCAGTATAGCATTTCAGATCGCTGCACAAGGGTGGGGTGGACCCTGAGCAAAGGAGAGGGACCATAATCAAAGAGGTAAGTCTTAAGGAAGGATTGAAAGTTAGATTGAAGAGGGGAATGATTAACACAGGGAGTGTGTCAGAAGTTAGGACCTTAGTGACTGAAGGCATGATAACTGATGGTGGCACAAAAAGGTTGGGAGATGCTCAGCAATGTGTCAGCCACCTCGATGTTCTATAGACCCAAGTCCAATGATGTGTTCCACACTTACTTAGCACCAACTGCTTAATCCAGGTCCTCCTGTGAGAGGTTTCAGCAAAATGACTTCCTTCCCCATTTCCTCCCTGCCCCAGGTGTAGTTTTCCTTTGGAAATGTGAAATTAATTTTAACCCGGTCGGTTTTCTTCCTGTTTGCTTGTGTCAGGCTGGATGGGAACTCACTGTGATGTGGACATTGACGAGTGTTACCCAATGCCTTGTGTCCATGGTATCTGTGTCCAGAACAAGCCTGGCCGTGCCTACACCTGCTTCTGCAGCCCTGGATATGTGGTGAGTTACAGAGACTGAGTGAGTCGCTCATAAAGAAACTCCCTTCTCTTTTTGAATAGTGCCATGGGATCTTTAACATCCACTTGAACAGGCTTCAGAGTATCCAAACCAAACTGAGAATTCCACACATTTATAAAGTGCCTTTCATGTCAGGAGGTCTTCCCAAGGCACTGAACAGTCGTGGGTCAGGACCCGGGTGTGGGGGGGCAGGGTTGGTATGAGGTAGGAGGGCGGCTGAAGGCATGTTCAAAAAGGAGGGTCTTGAGTCGTGCCTTGAAGGAGGCAAGAGAGGAAGCAAGGCGAAGGGATCGTGGGATGGAGTTACAGAGGGTGGGGACAGAGAGGCTGAAAGCTTGGCCGCCGATGGTAGGGCGGGTCCGGCGGGAGATATATAATAATAATCCTTGCATTTGATATAGCACTTTTCACGTCTTCTAGACGTCTCAAAGCGCTTCACAGAATAGACTGTAAAGTGAATTGACCGTATATTTGTGGGCGAAATGCGGCAGCCAATTGCGCACAGCAGTGTCCCACAAACAGTCATGGATTGAAATGACCAATTTATGACCAAGTTAGAAGGTAGGGATGGGTCCAGGGAAGGTTTTTTCAGGATGGGGATGATTATAGCTGTTTTTAGGAGGATGGGTGCCAGATGATAGGGAGCGATTGGTGGTGTCGGAGAGTAGAGGGGCGAGGAGATGGAGTTGGAAGGCAAGGAGAGGGGTGGGGATGGGGTCAAGGGAGCAGTTGGTATGTTTGATGCTGGATATCTACACATGGAATTCCCATAAATAGATTGTTGGAATGGAATGTGCACTCTCTTCCCGGAGGGACACATCCTCTTTACCTAATTCTGGCAAGTATTTGGCGCAGGTTGGTAAGAGCCAAGGCTTGGGGACCCAAATGCACGCCATTGATATTGTTGTCTGGCAAGCTTTCCCGCTGCTTGTCTAGCTCGGACCATCCCACCTTCATATTTGAAATAACCTGGCTTTACTGGAGTTTAAAGAAAGCTTCACGCAGCATGTGAAGAGGCCGCCAGGCGTTTGAACGTTCGGTTGTCAGCATCGACGCCCAGTTTATACAGTTGAAACTTTAGCTGCTCCGCAGTGATTTTGAACCACATCAAAGCAATTGAAAAGATTAGATTTCAAGGTTATTAAGACCCTTTAGTCTGTGAACATTGGATGTAGTCGGGAACATAATATTGAAAATCATATTTATTAATCCTCTTCGAGGGCCATAAAGCTTAACGTCAGGGTTTATGGAAGGTCTTTTGGAGCATGTCACGTTCCAATAACTCAGAGAGCCTCCTGCGATATTAGAATGTCCTCGCCTAATCCCACATAAATTTGTTAAGCACGGAATTTGAGTAAAATCTTCAAAATTACGGTCTCTGTGTGTGTATAAAAAAGATAACTCGTTACTTCTTATGTAATGGGTTTTAAAGGTTCTTTGACTATTATTTAGGATGCACTGGTTTAATATTGATACAGAGATCATGTCCTTGCATGCGGCAACCAGTGGTGTAGAACAAAACTCTAATGATATTGTTCATGCTTACTTGATATAACAACTTATCATGTCGAGTGGCTGCCACATTTCGCCTGCAAAATATACATTCATTTCACTTTACAGTATATTCTGTGAAGCGCTTTGAGATGTCTCGAAGACATGATAAGGAGCTATATCAAACGCAAAGATTATTAATATTATGTCATTGAACTGTTTCAAAGCACTTCACAGGATTTACTCTAAGTTGCAGCCATTTACAAAAATAATAATAATTATTGCATTTGGTATAGCACCTTTTGTGTCACAAGGACGTCTCAAATGAAAAAGGCGCTATATTAATGTAAGAAGTATTGTATCATTCAGAATAATTGACTAAATTCCAAAATTGCCTTTTTGTTTAGTGACAGAAAGTGACTCCATTACATCGACTGAGTTGAATGGAGTCCCATCAGGTTCCTCTGTAACATAATACACCTTTACGAGAGGGGAAGTCACAGACAAAACAGAGGAATTTTCTCATTGTCTGATCCCTTTGAGAAGGCACCTCCTCAAAGATTAAACCATTGTTTGGGATAGATCGATGCCTAGGAAACAGAGTACCATCTGCAAATAGCCATGTTCAAGCCACTTTCCCGATTCAAGAACTTTAATTTCAATTTTATTTGTGCAGCAGTTCAAGCAAGGTAGGAGGGGAGGAAGGAGGGGAAACAAAAATCAATTTCAATTTCCAATGACTTTAAATGCAGCTTCAAAATCCTTTGATACAGTTTACAGCGAGCTTGTAAATCTGACCTTTTCTAAACCTGTGTAATCACGGCAACAGCAAATGCATCTCAATGTACGAACATTGAGTATCAACATCAATGTATGAGGAAATCATCCACCTCGTTACATGATGTTTTGATGCACTAATACCCTTGTACCTTGCGTTCGCCAATCTTTCCATCGGTCACCTCTTTCCCCACTACCACCTTTCCGTCCCCTTTTCGACTGCGTAACTCTTTCTCAGCGCTATATAAATAATCCTTACACTCGATAATCCATTCATGTGGTTTTACAACAACAATAACTTGCATTTATACAGCACCTTTCACACAGAGTAGAGTCCCTGATGTTACATCTACAAGGTACTTGACAGTGTATTTTGTAGCCGTCGATTTGCACTCAGCCCATAGCAGCCACCATCAGGTGAATTACCAGTTTTGTTATCTGGAGAATTGTTGGCCAGGACACCCTGGAAAAACTCCCTATGTTGTACTCTTTAATTATAAATCATTGTTATTATTGAGAAACTTTTGCCTACAAAATACACAGTCGCTTTGCTTGATGCTCTATCCCACAATCCAATACGTGATATCAGGAAATGTCAAATGGATAGGATTATTATCATTACATCAACATTTCCACATTATAGCAACCAAAATCCAATACATGGCAAACACTGTTATAATGGAGTCCTGTACTCAGTGGTTAGAGCACTCGCCTGGCAAGCGAAGGACCTGAGATCGACTCCCGGCAGGGCGAAATGCTGGACAAGTTTCCTTACTTCACACGCCTTTGTTTATCTAGCAGTAAGTAGGAACCTGGTTGCTATTCGATTGGCAGATCGCTTTTCCGGGGGTAACAATTCCTTCAAAAAAAATAATAATAATAATAATAATTTGGTCACTCAATCCACGACTGTTTGTGGGTCACTGCTGTGCGCAATTGGCTGCCGCATTTCACCCACAAAATATACAATTAATTCACTTTACAGTATATTCTGTGAAGCACTTTGAGACGTATCGAAGATGTGATAAAATACTATATAAAATGCAAGGATTATTATTATTATCATGCAGACTAATTCATTGTTTCAGGCTCACAATGGGTGACAGGCAACGAAAGAGTGATATCTAATCCGGAGTATGATGAGCTCCCTTTAAAAGCAAGACCTGAAATCCCTAATTCTATTAGCCCTGAGACTTTCAGACGTCAGCACTTAATTATAATTCTTGCATTTCATAAAGCGCCTTATCACATCGTTGAGATGTCTCAAAGCATTTCACAGGATATGCTGTGAAGTGAATTGACTGTATTTTGTGGGTGAATGTAGCAGCAATGTCCCACAACCAGCAACATCCTTGAACAGGCAAACGGGACCCCAGTTTAACATCTCACCCTAAGGACGGCACCTCCAACAATGCAACACTGTGTGATTCCAAGTCCTGATATGGGGCTTGAACCCACAACCTTCTGACTCAGAGAGGAGAGTGTGCTACCACAGTGCCAGACTGACACACTTGTAATCTCTCCTCATTTTGACCCAGCTCCCCTCTATTTGCCTTCAGCTAATTTTGAATTCATGTCTGTCTCTTGCCCTTAATATCCAGTTTGTAAGGGAGTCTGTTTAGCAGCAAGTTCTTTAAACAGATAGACTTCAGATATTCACAGTACAGTAGCCCATGTAAGATATTGTTAGCATGTGGCTGTGTGCTTCTGTGAGCTTGAACCTTGGCTGTCAACACGCAGTAGTTCAACAGAAGTCATTCAGTCAGAGGAATCGTGCTGCTAGCCAACTGGCTCACACTTGAAACGATAGTCGAATATGATTAACCGATTGCCCTCACTGGAACTTGCAGCCGTGCTTCGCTTATCCAATTGCGATTCCCATCCTGTTCAGATCAGTGCATCCAATCGTGCCCATTGACAGCTAACCCAGAGTGTGGCTCAACACATCTTCGATGGGAGATTGTAAGATTCTTTAACCATCTGGACCTGTCAGAGTTTAGAAGCAGAACAGTAGAACACAATCAATGTGCTCTTGCCCGCTTCCGAGGGCACAGCTGTTTATTGAGTCAATTGTGTTGATGTTTCTCAAGCAAACGCCTTCAAAGCTAAATTGTCCTCGGGCGAATTTCAGATAAATCCACTGCAAACTATTAGATGCCTTGTTGAATGAGACCGCTGCTAGCATTGGTCCCATTAGTGCATCTAACAGGTTAGAAACTGACAGGCCATGTGCCATGACAAATCCTAACCTGGTATCTCCTGTGCTTTACTGGAAGGAATAGCCTCTCTCTGACCAAAGAGAATATTAATAGATAGTCAAGATCTCTGTATCTGTATTACTCGGGGCAATGTGCTTCAGGGTGCTCAAAAAGGACCAATTAGATGTCTGAAACGAAGTGGGATGGAGGTTAACATTAAGTCTCTTTTGCGACTGGCCAAGTTCGAAGGTTTCATTGTACAACCCAAGAGGTGACCTGAGCTTCTTAACAACAGCCGGGGAAATAACTATCAGCCCCAGAGCTTTGGCAAAGGGGATGAAGCTCAGCTGGCCTTGGCTTGCGGATATCAGCTTTCTCAGTGATGTTTTTTTTCGCTCTGTAAAAGCAGAAAGAACAGGGAATTAAATGTTATGAAAAAATAAATGGGACGGACTGGCTGCCTGGCGATGTTGAGCTCTGAGGTGAAAAGTCCCCTCTTGAACCCATCAATGGAACTTATTGTCCATTTTCACTCCACTTGATGAATCAAGAGCCATCCAGTTCACCCCTCCCTTCCCCCCCCTCCCCCCCCATCGTTTCCCCAATCTGCCTTGCCCACCCAACCCCCGTTCCCCATCTTCAGATCGCACCTGAAGACTTTCTTCTTCAACCGTGCTTATAGTGACATCCCCCTGGCTCAGGATCTGCTCCGCCACTATTAATTACTCTGGGATTCTACCCTGCTTGAGGGGCGTTTATATAAATGTGAGTTGTTGTTGTTCAAAGTGCGTGCAAAGACCCACCCCATCTTTTCTCTTCAATTTGTATTCCTAAACCATCAGAAAAAAAACTTGTCAGGTCTCCAGCCTCTGGATTACTAACATTCCCCACTTCAGGCCTTTCATTTAATCTGCTGGTGTTGAAACTATCTGCCACAGCGTCAGTTAAGAAAAAATAACAATAAGAATCTTTGCATTTAATATAGCGCCTTATCGCTTCATTGAGACATCTAGAAGTGCTTCATGGAATATACTGTAGAGTGATAATAATAATAATAATAATAATAACTGATTGACTGTATATTTTGTGGGTGAAAGGCAACAGCCAATTGCACCCAATAGTGTATACAAACAGTCACGGATTGAGTGACCAAATTATAATTCTTTTTGAAGGGACTATTACCCCTAGAAAGCAATCCGTCAATCAACTAACTACTGGGCTCCTACTTACTGCTAGGTAAACAGAGATGTGTGGAGTGAGGAAACTTGCCTAAGAGTTAGGGTTAGGGGTAGAGTTAGGAGAGAATCAAACCTTTGCGAATTGAACGCTCACTTGCGAGGCGAGTGCACTAACCATTGATACAGGACTCCACTGTGCCTAACAATGGATTGTAGGGGTTGAATGCCTCAGAAGCCTCACATTTCACCCAGAATTGGTCTATAAGACTGACCATTTTGCCTTTGAATTAAAAGTTCTGCAGACCCAAGGAAAATGCATCAATTCAGTCTTATAACAATAATAATCCTTGCATTTGATATAGTGCCTTATCGTTGTCGTTTAGACGCCTCAAAGCGCTTCGGGATATAGCGTAAAGTGATGCGACTTTGTATGTTTTGTGATGAGGAAGCCAGGTTTCTGCTTTGTTTTTTTAAAGAAAAGTTCCCGCAATAAGATGGAATTTTCCACCATTCTGCATGATCTTCAATTTCAAGAGAAAATTGTCTTCTAGGCTAAGACTAGGTGAAATTTTGATCCTCAGGCAAACATTCACACTTGGTTTTCGTAGCAATAGCAGCTCCCGTTCGTGTCATATATTTACGTTTAAATATAAAAATATAACAATAATTTAGTCACTCAAACCACAACTGTTTGTGGGACACTGCTGTGCGCAATTGGCTGCCACATTTCGCCCACCGGATATATAGTCAATTCACTTTACAGTATATTCTGTGAAGCGCTTTGAGACGACTCGATGATAACTGATGTACCAAATGCAAGGATTATTATTATATATTATCACAAATTAGAGATCACCTCTTCATCTACACTAGGTGGCTGCCAACGGATGGAATGAGAATGTGATGGAAAAGGAGGAATTTAAAGCATTTGTGTCCACAGCGAAGCTTGAAATTTTGGATGAAATCCCCAAGCTAAGTGTTCAGCCCATATATCTCATTTGCCCACTTAAATTCCACCTCTGAAATATACCTTTTCTATACACTCAGTTGACAACCGCACTTGGGGGCAGAGAAATGCTTTATCCTCTGGCCTCATTTACCACTGTTTGACAACACTTTCTAATGAAAAAGAAGGCAGCTGTGAAGCGTTTCTGAAAGGATCTTGACAAGTTCCTGTCAACTAAAAGGATTGAGGGTTATTAGGTTTAAGGATTGATATACTGGAGAGGTGTTGTCAGAATTGGGATGGTAAGTTGCCTTGTTGGATGGTTCACTTCCAATGTATTGACGGTGGAAGCAGAAAGTGTTGTTTCTTTCAAGAACAAATTAGATTGATTTCTGCTTGAAAATAGTATCTCAGGATACAGTGTATAGTTTGGGCCACGACATGTCAAACGACTGCCAGGATGGTGGAAGGCAAACTAGGTGGACCTCGGTCTTCTTTCGCCGAGCAAATTCTTATGTTCTTATTTGTGAACTAAAAAGGACTTCAGAGCAATTAGGAGTTTATTATAATAATAACAATTCTTGTAACTGATTTTCGATTGAATTCCTTTCATGTCAAAACATCCTTCCTCAAAGGATTTACTGCAGAGTGTAGTGATTGTATGTTGTGCACAAACACGGCAATTCATTTAATAATAATAATAATAATTCTTACATTTGATATAGTAACTGATCATGTTTTTGAGATGTCTCAAAGTGCTTCACAGGATATACTGTAAAGTGAAGTGACTGTGTATTTTGTGGGCGAATGCAACAGCCAATTGCACACAGCAGTGTCCCACAACAGTTGAGGATTGAATGAGCCTTTAGATGAGACGTTAAACTGAGGTTCTGTCTGCCTGTTCAGGTGGACGTAAGTATCCCAAGCTACCACTCGAAAAGAGAAAGGATTTTCTCCCAGTGTCTTGTTTAACAATGCCCCCAAGTAAAATTAGTCACGAAGTGACATGAAAGGTACTATATGAAATGCAAGAATTTTTATAATTATTATGACCACTATCATGGTGTATAATTCTTTCAAGAACAACATAATAATAATAAATTTCTTCACTTCAATCCACGACTGTTTGTGGGACACCGCTGCGTTTCGCCCACAAAAAAACAGTCAATTCACTTTACAGTATATTCTGTTAAGCGCTTTGAGACGTTGTGAAGACGTGATAAGGTGCTATATCAAATGTACCTTATCAGATTTTACTGTAAAGTGTAGTGACTGTGTATTTTGCAGTTGAACACCTTGGGCCAACTCAGCTGTGAAGCGCTTTAAGATGTTTGCACACAACAACATCTCACAAACAGCCGTTGAAGTGAATGACCCAACATTATCTGGAGTATTGCTGGCCAGGACACCAAGAGAAACTCTATGTTTCGAGAGCTGATTCTGCCATTCAGACAAATATTTAAAACATTCAACGGCAGAGATTCTCAGCCGAGCGCAATTGGCTGCCGCATTTCGCCCACTAAAAAAAATATACACTTTACAGTTTATTCTGTGAAGCGCTTTGAGACGTCTCGAAAACGTGATCAGGAGCTTAATCGAATGCAAGGATTATTATTATCATTACTGTTGTTATGTAGCTCGGAAAACTGTCTGTGACCGAGACCCAGACAGATGAAAGTCAGCCGAGATGTTGTGCAAGCAAAAGTCACAGACTTGTTACAAACTACTCGTATTCTTTTTCAGGGCATAAACTGCGAGCTAAATTACAACGATTGCTTCATCTACACTTGCCCAGCAGGCTTTCTCTGCCGAGATGGCCTGAACAACATAAGTTGCCTTCCAATGATCTCGTTCACCAGCACGAGCAAAAGTCTTGCCGCGGCGACCTCTGCTGGAACCCTTGATATTGCGCCACTACCAATCTCTGCAACAGCCTGGAGCTTGGTTGCGAATGGAGAAGGCAAGGACTCTCAAGGTAAGGCATCTGACATTGAAGCTGAGCAAGAAAGTGACAGATTTTTACAGCTGTGTGTCACGCACTTTACTAAATCAGCAGAATGTCCTAGCCTCGGCCTCCTTCGTAATTGCAGTAGACACGAGGAGTCCAATTTTATAATAATGATCCTTACGTTTGATACAGCGCCTTATCACGTCGTCAAGACGTCTCAAAGCGCTTCACAGAATCTACCATAAAGTGCTTGACCATGTATTTTGTGAGCAAAATGCAGCAGCCAATTGCCCACAACAATGTTTCACAAACAGGCCAATTTTATTTTGAGGATTGTTGGCCAGGACACCGGGAGAAACTCTTCTCTTTTCGAATAGGGCCATGGGATCTTCAACATCCACCTGAACAGGCAGACGGGACCTCAGTTTAGCATCTCATATGAAGGACAGCATCTCTGAGAATGCAATACATCCCCAGCTCTGCACTCGAGTGTCAGTTTAGACGATGTGATTCTAAGTCCCAACGTGGGGCTTGAACCCACAACCTTGTGACTCAGAAGCAAGAGCGCTACCAATTGAGCCAGGAATTTAGAGCCATTCACCTCATGCCGCAGCTCTGATTAAAACTAAATTTTATTTCACTTTGAAGTTTCACTATTGCTCGTGTTTACTCTCTCTTCCCCTCCCCCTTTTCCGCTCCCATCACTTTCAACCACTACGCCTCGAAACTCTGGAACACTCTCCCTCAATCCCTCCTCCATGCCCCCTCTCTCCCCTCTTTCAAATAAATAATCCTTGCATTTGATACAGCACTTTTCACGTCTTCTAGACGTCTCAAAGCGCTTCACAGAATATGCTGTGAAGTGAATTGACCGTTAAGTCTCGCCTGAAAACCTTCCTCTTCGACCGTGCTTACAGACACCTCCCCCTCCCCCTGGCTCCGAGTCAGGATCCACCACCGTTAAGCGCTCTGAGACGCTACCCTGTGTGGAGCGGGCTGTATAAGTGCAAGTTGCTGTTGTTGCCTTTTATATTTTATGCCTCTGTCAATGTCCAGAGAACATCTGGGTTTGAGCAACTGAACAAGTAAAGATAATGCTATGAGTGAGTTGAGCGACAGTAACTATGAACTCTCTGATCACTTAGAAAATCCTGCATATATAGCACCCTTCGTAACAGCAACAAATTGTATTACTATCGTGTCTTTTACATTGGGAGGATGTCCCACAGCCTTGGCCAGTCGAGGGTTTAGAGGCAAGCTGCAGGTTGAATTCAGGAGGGGTGGGGTCCAAGGGGAGTGGGAGGGTGACCGAAGGCACGGTCTAAAAAAGAAGGTCTTGAGATTGACCTTGAAGAAGGCAAGAGAGGGAACGAGGCAAAGGGACTGTGGGATAGAGATCCAGAGAGTGGGGGCAGAAAGCCTGACAGCTTGACCTCCGATGGTGGAGTGGATAAGTTGGGGGACGTGAAGCAGGTTTGTGTCTGCTGAGCAGAGGAAGCGGATGAGTTGGTAAGGTTTTAGCAGAGATAGGGTGGGGCAAGACAGTGGAGGGCTTTAAAAGTGAGAACAAGAACTCGAAGGCATCAAAACTGTTTCCACTGGCAGGTGGGTGGGGAACCAGAGGACCCAGGCTTAAGATAATTGCCAAAAGAACCAGAGGGGAAATGAGGAGATCTTGTTTACGCAGCGAGTTGTTACGATCTGGAATGCACTGCCTGAAAGGGTGGTGGAAGCAGATTCAATAATAACTTTCAAAAGGGAATTGAATATTGACTTGAAAAGGAAAAGGAACAACATGCTGGGTTGTGGAGTAAGTGCGGGGGAGTGGGACAAATTGGATAGCTCCTTCACCCATACAATATACAATCAATTCACTTTACAGTACATTTTGTTAATCGCTTTAAGATGTCTCGAAGATGTGATAAAGCACTACATCAAATGCAAGGATAATTATTATTATTATAAAGAGTCGGCACAGGCTCAATGGGCTGAATGGCCTCCTTCTGTGCTGTAGGATTTAATAATTCTATGGCAGCAAGTGTGTTTGTCAGCAAGCACATTCAGCGCTTTGAGAAACTTGTCCCTTTTTAGAAGTCTGCTAGGAATTACTGCAAATCGGAACCCATATGTTAGGACCTCAATGCGTGCTTCTCACTTACATTGCAGAAAGAGAGTCTCAGCCTCATTTAAATTTCCGAAGTATAATCCACTCCTGCTGATGGAGCTGATTTAACTTTCCTGAGACTGAGGTATTACTCAAACATCAAATAAATTACTTAGGTGTCTCTCTCTATTATTTACACTTTGCTCCGTGCCTTAGAGCGAGTCTGCTGCTTGTAATTTAATATCTACCTTGACGTAAAACAGCAAACCAGGGGAAGGAGAGTGTTTAATCTTTCACATCTTAAAGCGCTGCACTGTGACCAAACACCTTGCTGTTAGTGCTGCTCTGTTCATATGGATTACAGCTCTGTTGTGAAGCAGTTTGAAGTCAGGGAAAAAAAAGCTGATTTTTTAGTATTTTAACTCGAAGATGGAGCCAATGTCATCTCATTAGTGCCTATGTTTAGGGTCTGATCGTTAATGGTTTTAGTTGTCGATCCAATGGTAAAAAAAAATGCCTTCTCATCCACCCACTGTTTGATTGATAAAGACACAGCCTGGCACGTAATAATAATCCTTGCCTTTGATATAGCACCTCATCACGTCAATGAGACAGCTCAAAGCGCTTCACACAACATACTGCAAAGTGGATTAATTGTGTAGTTTGTGGGTGAAACTAGGCAGCCAATTGCGCACAGCAGTGTCCCACAAACAGATGTGGATTGAGTGACCACATTGTTTTTCTGAGGGATTATTACCCCCGGAAAAGCGATCCGCCAATCGACTAACAACCGGGTTCCTACTTATTGCTAGGTAAACAGAGGAGTGTGGAATAAAGAAACTTGCGTGAAGCTTTGCCCCAGCCGGGAATCGAAGCCAGGTTCTCTCGCTTGCGAGGCGCGAGCACTAACCACTGAGCTACAGGACAACATGTAGTGAAGGAGCACAAACAGGGCTATTCCACATTGGCTTGACCTCAAGACTTGCATCTTTGAACTCGTTTTCGGTCGTCTCTTCCCTCGCCAACCTCTTATGCTCACTCACACTCACACACAAACACACACACACACACACACACACACCAACTCAGCCAGCCAGCAGTTTGAAGTACTTTGTGATGTCCTCCCAACATGAAAGGAGCTCCATTGAATTATACTATTGTAACTGAGGCAGATCTTCTCAGGAGCTGTCTTGGCTCAGTTTGATCGACCCTGTTGCTTCCAGATTAGAAGATTGTGGGTTCAAGCCCCAATTTGAGATGCTGACTTCATGGACTTCACTGACATTCCCCTGCAGTACTGGGGGGAGCACAGCATTATCAAAGGTGCCAGCCTTTGGTTGGAAAAATTAACTAAAGGCCAGTTTCTCCGAATGACCTGGCTAACAATCCCCAAAATAAAAAATCTTCACTCGTTTCATGGCTGGATGCGGCTTATTGCTGTGCACAATTGTGCTTCGCGACCACATCACTCCCACCCTTTCTCACCTCCACTGGCTCCCCATCCCCCAGAGGATCGAATTCAAGATCCTCATCCTCACCTACAAGGCCATTCACGGCCTTTATCCCTCCTACCTCTCTGAACTACTATCCCCCTACTTCCCTACCCGTCCCCTCCGTTCCTCTGGCTCCGGTCTGCTCCACATCCCCCGCCCCAACCGCCCTACCATCGGTGGCCGGGCCTTCAGCCTCTCAGCCCCTAGGCTCTGGAACTCTATCCCCCAGTGCCTTCGCCGCTTCCTCCCTTTCCTCCTTCAAGACCGGTGTCAAGACCTTTCTATTTGACCGTGCCTTCAGCTCCCCTCTCGACTCTTTACCCCCTCCTCACTCCCTCCCTTCCCTCCCCTCACCCTGACCATTTGCCCCCCTACTCGCTACCTCCCTTCCCTCCCCTCACCCTGACCATTTTCCCCCCAAGGCTCGGGTCCTGACCCAACTGTCCAGCGCCTTGGGACGTCCTCCCGACGTGAAAGGCACTCTATAAATGGAACCTTGTTGTTGTTGTTGTTGTTGCTGCTGCTGCATTTGTCTACAGACACAGTCACTCCATTTTACAGTAATTCCTGCGAAGCGCTTTGAGGTGTCCTTCGGACGTGATAAGATGCTATACCGAATGCAAGGATTATTATTATTATATAAAATCGTTCACTCCTGCATGGCTATTTGTGAGCAAAATTGGCTGGCACGTTTGTCACCACCATACACAGTAACTACACATCACAGTAAATCCTGTGAAGGGCAGGACTTAAACCCACAACCTTCTGACGAGAGTTTTTTCTCTAGCAGCTGAGCCAGACTGACACATGATCTGAGTACAGTATTGAGAATGTCTCAAAAATCTACTGCGTTTTTATAATAATGTGCTCAGCGTGATATTTAACACACCAAAATGCGTCACGAAACCTCACAAATTCACCTCTGTATAGGCTTTTTCTCTTAAGCTTATCTTTATGTTGGAATTAAAACAGCATGCCTTCGATGGCTCGAGCACTGTAGGCACTGTGCCTGAGTGAGATTTTGTTTCCTCTCTCGCTCTCTTTCCCTATCGCTCTCTCTCTCTCGCTCGCTCTCTCTCTCGCTCTCTCACTCTCTCTCGCTCTCTCTCTCTCTCTCGCTGACGTCCCCTGGTTTTAGCTGTTCGTAGGCGTGACAGTGGCAAGATGACCTATTGTTGGAGTGTTGCGAGAAATTAATGGGCGTAGTGTAATCTTGCACCACGTATGGGATACCAAAGTCCCTAACCGGTACCTGACCTCAGCAGTGCAGAAAATTGCATTTTCACACACCTTGGTTTTCATTTCGTTTTTGTTGAGATGTGAAATTTAGCATGTCGCATAACAGCTCTGGCTCCTTCCTCCCTCCGCCGCTGCATTTCGTCAGCGTGATGCTGAGCCCGTCTTTCTACCTTCACCATAATAATAGTCAGATTCCTTGCATTTGGTGCAGAGCTTTTCACGACGTCTCGAAGCTTTTTACAGGATTTAAAAGCAAGAATAGTAATAGAATCCTCGCATTTGATACAGCGCCTTAACATGTCTCTGTGATGTCGCAGAGCGCTTCACAGAATGTACTGTAAAGTGGATTGACCGTGTATTTTGTGGGCGAAACACGGCGGTCAATTGCGCACAGCAGTGTCCCCATAAACAGGCGTGGTTTGAGGGACCGCGTTTTTATTTTGTAGCGTGTAGTGACTGTGTATTTGTAAGGTGAAGGTAAGGCAGCCAATTTGCCCTCAGCAATATCCCGCAAACGGCCATGAAGTGAATGATCAATTCCATTTTGGGGATTGTTGGCCAGGACACTGGGGTCGTAGGGATTACGAGCACCTCTCCTAAAACACCTTATCTTAATCTGTTCATTGCTCAGACCTGATTTCTCTTAACACAGGCTAAGAATGGGTGTGTGAAACACCGACTGCTTTACGCACAGCCTCCCTGGCTCCACTCATCTCCTCCAGTTAATACAGCACCGTGTGACTGACGCTGTCTTTGTTTTTCCTCTCGCTCAAAGCAAATGCCCTCAAATCACCCAGCGGGAGGAGGCACTGAGAGATATTTCTGAACACTGAGCCAGTGCAGAATATCTCATGGCTGAACGGTACTGAAACAATTCAACCAACGTGTAATAGATTGCCTGGTCCACCTTGTACTTCAAGCCATTTGCAAGAGATAACTTTCTACCTATCCAGCAGGAGCTGTTGAAGATGATGGAATGAACGTAAGCGGGTAGCCATTTGTACCAGGTGCCATAAAAGTGTTACTCACTTGTTTAAAGTCAGAAGGTGGCTGTAAAGTAGACAGGCTTTTCAGAGTAATGGATCAATCCTCTTCGGGATGTGTCACAGGCTCCTGTAGGGAGTTATGTTCCTTCTCGACAAGAGATAAGCAAATTTTACCAGATTCAATTAGGAAGCGTAATTGCCACTGTAACTCTTTCCAATTCCGAATGTAAAACGTTCTTTAACATATTCGGACGCGCAGATGTTTTTTTCTTGCAGCTCATATATTTTACATCGTATCAAGGCGGCACATTTGATTCGGAAAATATAATACCTCTTCGTTGACAGTGCCATTTGCATTGAGTCGTACCCTGTAATTGGAGGGTTTACATCCAACTAAGCTCTTGAAGTCACGAAAATTGCGATTACATTTTTATTAAGAATATGATTTACTGAGTATTTATCTGCTGCATAATGCTTTTTTTTTTCCCTATGTGACAATTAATGGTTCTCGTTGGCAGTGCAATTTGGTGCAATCTCCCAACACAGCCCAGACCAAAAGCTATTCGTCTTTCCTTTTTAAAAAAAATGTTGTCCTCCTTTTGTATCTCCCCTAAAAGGCCTGAAGATGACAGAATTATCCAGCTGCCAGTTTCTGCCAACCTCACTTATTGGTGAAACAGCCAGCAGTGCATCAGGCAAAATGTAAGGGTTAGCTATAATAATAATAATAATCCTTGCATTTGATGTAGCGCCATATCACGTTGTTGAGACATCTCAAAGTGCTTCACAGAATTTATTGTAAAGACTGAGTATTTTGTGGGCGAAACCCAGCAGCCAAATGCACACTGCAGTGTCCCACAAACAGTTGTGGATTGAATGATCAAATTATTTATTTTTGTGAAGGGATTATTACCCTCGGAAAGCAATCCGTCAATCAAATAACAACCAGGTTTCTACTTACTGCTGGGTAAACTGAGACGAGTGGAGTAAGGAAACTCGCCTAACGTTTCGCCCCTTCTGGGAATCAAATGCAGACCCTCTCGCTTGCGAGACAAGTTCTCTAACCAATAAACTACAGGACTCCACATCCACATCTTCTATACTAATAATAATCTCTGCATTTGCACTTTGGGATGTCCTCCCAATGCGAAAGGCTCTATATAAATGTAAATTGTGTTGTGGCGTACAGCGTCTTTCACGGCGGGAGGACATATCAAAGCATCTCACAGGATTTACTGTAAGGTGTAATGACTGTGTATTTGTAGAAATTACAGCTCCCACTCTGGCACATCTACTTACAAGGATAAAGGAGGATTCAATCCCCCACAAGCTCGGGAGATATTCTGTGGTTATGGCTCAGCGTTTAGGGAGTAGGGATAGGATCTGCAATATTCCTTATGGCATTTCACATCCTGAGAGTTCCGCTCACCAGTCCTCACTAACACCATCAGCCCTGGTAGGCATCACATCTTGAAATGATAAAATATCACTGGATTCTGTGGCTTTATAAAAATAATAATAATCCTTGCATTTGATATAGCGCTTTTCACGTTTTCTCGACGTCTCAAAGCGCCTCACAGAATAGACTGTAAAGTGAATTGACTGTATATTTGTGGGCGAAACGCGGCAGCCAATTGCGCACAGCAGTGTCCCACAAACAATCGTGGATCGAAAATTACCAATTTATTATTGCTTTTGGTTTGTGGAGGGATTATTATTAGGTGTGTGGAGTAAGGAAACTTGCCCAAGGTTTCGCCCTGCCTGGAATTGAACTTAGGTCTCTCGCTTGCAAAGCGAGTGCTCTAACCACTGAGCTACAGGACTTTATGCCTGGATCTAGGATGTTACTCTGGTGGCTTTCAATGGCAAGCTATGCGGCTTTAGCTGGTTAAACTCCAGCGATATCCTAACTAACACTCCTCAAGCCTTGGCTTGCCAACTTCTGCTCCTACCCCCAGCTCAGGTGTCAAACCAGTATTGTTAAGCGCCTTGGGATGTCCTCCTGACTTGAAAGGCGCTGGATAACTTAAATTCTATTGTATTACTTGTTGGTATTAGTTAAGCAGGGTGCGTTCATCCCTCCTGAGAGAGAGTGCGCAATCCATTCCCGATGTAAGAACATTTCCACGTGTAACTGGCTTACATATGTGGAACTTTCAGTCTGTTTTGGGTACCGTTAAGCATGATGATGGGTTTCCACATATGTCAGACACTAGGCTGACAAAAGAAAAAGATGGATTAACAATGCCTTTGCTCAATCCACCTTGCTCTCACTCCAACAGGTGTAATTCCACTCGCCTCCAGTATTAACATTGAAGATAACACCCCGACTCCACTGTACAGGATTCATAATTTCAGCACGATAAGATCTCTCGTTTATCTTCCTCCTGCATGACTCCACTCATTAATACCATGCCAGGAGCTCATAATGAAATAAATAGCAACTCATTACTCTCCTATGGATTCGTGTTTACAGGGACTCCCGTCGGGTTGCCATTATGTCCCACATGGGCTCCCCACAAGGATAGAAGTGGAACGTTTACCTGCTTACAACAGATCTTATTTGGTTAGTTACAGTCTTCTGGAGTTGACTCAGTTCACTCCTGCACCTCCTGCCTGGAGGGTGCTTTGCTTTGAAAGAGTATTGACGCTTACATCAAGGAAGCGAGAGACATTCTCGTCCATCAGTTATCGCACGCAGTGCGTGCAGACATATTGTGTCAGCAGGTAATTAATGACCTTCACTGAAGGTACCTTTTAAATCTGCACGTGGTTTCGAGAGACATAAAGTGAACTAGATTTCTGCAACAGTAGGGGTTGTGGTGCTTGTAATCAGATGATGCAGCTGGGGCCAGAAATTCTACCTAGTCTTAGTCTGAAAGATCGTGTTGACTTAAAAGTTAACTGAAGAAAGTTTTTACATTCATTCTTGCATTTGGGACTGGGCAAAAATCAGCTTCCAAACTGAAATTGATTTTACTGCTGTTTCAAAGCAGTCTTTGATTTTAAGGCAAAAGGGTTTCACAGGCTAACACTAGGCGAGATGTCCCAGGTTCGATTCCCGGGCTGGATGAAACCTCAGGCCTTACTCCACATGCCTCTGTTTATCTAGAAGTAAGTAGGAACTCAGTTGTTAGTCGATTGGCACATCATTTTCCAGGGATAATAATCCCTTCCAAAAAAAGTATGATAATTTGGTCACTCAAACCACGACTGTTTGTGGAACATTGCTGTGCGCAATTGGCTGCTGCGTTTCACCCACAAAATATACAGTCAATTCACTTTACAGTATATTCTGTGAAGCACTTTGAGATGTCTAGAGAAATTCCCTTCTCTTTTCAGATATTGTCATTGGAATTTTAACATCCACCTGAACAGACAGGACAACAGTTTAACATCTCATCCAGCAGCTCTGACAAAATAAATAGATAATAATTTGGTAACTTAATTCATAATTGTTTGTGGGATACTGCTGTGCACAACTGACTTCTGAATTTCACCCACAAAAATATACAGTCAATTCACTTTTCAGTATATTCTGTGAAGCGCTTTGAGAGGTCTGGAAGATGTGATAAGGCGTTATATCAAATGCAAAGATTATTATTATTATTAAGGATTATTAATGCAACTCTTTCCTCAATAACCCTCAGCATTATATTTGCACTGCGTGTTTTTTTAACTATAAAAAAACTTTTTTTCAAATTTTATATTTAATATATTGTTTTGATCACAATAAAATATATTTAACAATATATCTTTGTTAACTTTACGACCTTTTCCATTTCCATCTCCGTCACCGATGAAAAGCAGTGGCCACTGCAAGCACTTGAAATAGCAGAGGGATATTTGAACCCAGTTAACAAAAGCTTGAGAAAGAGTCACTGACCCTTGATTTTAACTGAATCTTTAGCCTTTCCAGAAAGACTGGTGAGTCACGCCATCATAAGTACTTTTCCATGTGTGAGTGGCGCGAGCACTATGCCTTTGCAAAGTAAAAGGACGATTCCTTTGAATCTTCCATTATCTACTTTTATCACTGTAGCTTTCAAGCGCCATCAAGCTGTGACACATTGTTAGGTACAAACCTGCCAAGACAAACAAGGTGCATTTTGGTGCAGCGTTCGTCAGGAAAAGAAACACATCAGTCTGGGTTAATAGTTAGAGTACCACAACAAGTCCATTATAAAAGCAAGGTTGTGTTTGCAGGTTAGAACTTAACACAGCCCTGGAAGGAATTGCTTCTCTATAATAATCCTTGTATTTGATGTAGTGCCTTATCACGTTGTTGAGACGTCTCAAAGCGTTTCACAGAATATACCGTAAAGTGAATTAACTGTGTATTTTCTGGGCAAAATCCGGCAACCAATTGCGCACAGCAGCGTCCTACATACAGTCGTGGATTGAGTGACCACCAATTTTTTTTTGAGATATTATTACACCTGGAAAAGAATCCAGTAATTGACTAACAACTGAATTCCTACTTACTTCTAGGTAAACACAGACATGTGAGGCAAGGAAAGGTTTTGCCCTGCCCAGGAATCGAACCCGGGTCTTCTCGCTTGCGAGGAGAATGTTCTAACCAAAATGCTACAGGATTCCAACCTAACCTGTCTCTAGTGCAAAGCAAAATATTGCAAGAATAACGATAATTTGAATTTAAATAGCGCCTTTCACACTGGGAGGCATCTGGGCACAGCTAGTGAACTATTCAGAGTCACTGTTGGAGAGTTGTTTTTCCCACACGTTACATATAGCTGCACCATCCTGAGCTGGCGAGAAGCAAATTCATCTGTTAGCAACGATTGTACTGCCAATGTTCAGTACTCTGCCAACAGAAACTTGCTGTGTTCTTCATCAATCCCACATACACGTGGATAGCACAGCACAAGACACTATTTACTTCTAGGCAAAGATAACACGACAGAAGGGAAAAACGAAAGTCACGTCAAAGAGGAGAGCAGAACTTCTTCAAGGATTATTTACTTCTATCTGAATAGGTACAGAGGAACTCATTATATCGGGCTCCCATGGATTCCCGCCAACTGTGTTATAAGCAAAAGTGCTAAAAAAAAAGTGGCCAACTTCCAGGTCATCATTGGTGATATTGCTTTGTGTATGTTGCTCGAAGTTTTTGCTCAGTGACAACAATAACCAACAAGTTGCATTTGTCTAGCGCCTTTCACATCAGATGTATGTCCTAAGACATTGGACAGTGAGGAATTTGACCCGAACTGAGGGCTGGGATCAGGAGGGGTGGAGGGCAGGGAGGGTAGAGGTAAGAAGGTGACTGAAGAGAAGGGTTTGAGGTAGGCCTTGCAGGAGGCAAGAGGAGCGAGGCAATGCTACTGTGAGATGGAGTTCCAGAGGGTGGGGGCAGAGCGAGGGGGCGTCCGGTTCAGTAGAGGGTTTCATGGGGACAAATTAGTTGCGCAAACAAAATGTTGCACCATCTAATCCACGATCCTAACAGATGCCTTCCTCTGTCATGCGGCAGTCCTATCAGTCTTACTAAAGAGCCAGTTCAGCTGCTCAATCCCTTGGCTTCTCTGAGTGACAACACTTGACCTTCGTTTGTAACCTATCACAGTCAATTTGGTTTTGCTCCCAATTAGCATCTTACAGATCTTTTTCTCTCAACAGGCCTTCAGCCCGCAGCCACAGCGGAACCGGCAGAGGACGTGTGGTTAAGTTTAGCCCCTACCCTGGTAGCCACCACTCCTTCAGCACCAGCCTACAGCCTTCCAGCCCTGTCACACACTCAACTCCTTACCACATCATTCCCAAGTGATACAGGTACAGAGTATTTAATAATAATATTAATAATAATCCTTGCATTTGATATAGCTCCTTATCACCCCTTCGCGACGTCTCAAGGCGCTCCATCGAATATACTGCAAAGTGAATCAACTGTTAAAAGGCATTGAATCGAAATAATCCCTGGCCCCAGTGAATACTCTGCTCCTTCAAGCGTGGCTGCCAACTGAGCCAGGCTGATGCAATGTATTCTCTTATCCTGTAACTAACGCTATCGCTGAATGATTTCCGACCCTCGTGCGAGCGGCTCCTCAGCGCATCCGGTTATTCCGGCTTTGACCACTTGGAATGCGGTCGGAGTTTCCCCTTAGTATTTGTCTTTCGCACGAGTCCCTCGCTGATGTTACATTCCTAAGTGCTTTCAGGCTCACGCAGGTTTTAACGTGGGGCCCTTGCCATTTTATTGCAAGACTCTCTCGCTGTGCGTGATCGGAAATGTTATCTCTGAAAATGCCTATGGGGCTGGACCTCATTTGCACTGGGAGTATGTCTTGCTAAAGGTCGCCATGTAGCCCCCGACTAGTGTACTATGTACTAGTTAGATGGATACCCCATCGTTATTAAAAAGCAATTGGCTGGAATGAATCCTCCTGCACTGACAACCAAAGGATTGCAATAAAACATGAAAACAAGCTGGTAAATCAATGCAATTTTCATCAGCCTCGAAGAATGTATATTTCATGAGTTTTGCTGAATCAAAACGGAAATTTTAATATTGCTGCAAAATACGGGCCCGGACCAAATTCTTAATAACTTGTGGAGCGTGATGGCAATTTTTTTTTTGATTGAATAAAATGACACTGTGATTGAATAATCAACTGCATTCAGAAGTCCTATAAGTTGTGCTCATGATAATGCAGGGAGCTCTACAGTGGTCTGGTCAGACCTCACTTAGACTTCTAACTCTCTAGCCTCGTAAAGTGTTCCGGGACGCTAATGATAACAATAATGATCCTTGCATTTGATACAGTGTCTCATCACGTCTCTTCGAGACGTCTCAAAGCGCTTCACAGAATATACTGTAAAGTGAATTGACTGCGTATTTTGGGGGTTACCCTGCGTGAAGGGCACTATACATAAATGCAAGTTGTCGTTGAGATGGTCTTGGAGGGGACATTATAGAGGCATTGCTGCATGGAATTGAGAAAGTAAACCTAGAACAATGAAGGAGAACCCCTTGATAGCATCTATCAGTGGAGTGCTGCCTTGCCTCTCTTACAGACTCCTCGTAGACCGTGTCATTCCAAGTCCCAACATGAGGCTTGAACCCACAACCTTCTGACTCAGAGGCGAGAGTGCTCCCAACTGAGCCAGGCTGACACATCCTTGAAGAGCCGGGTTAAAGATGCATTTTTGCAAGACACAGCTGTAGTGCCACATTGCTTTCAACATACAATTTATATATAAGAACTTGCATTTATGTAACATCTTATCACATCAAAACATCTCAAAGCGCTTCACAAGTAATTGCTTGGAAGTCTGTTAAATATTTTTTGTAGGCAAAGGCAAAAGCCACTTGCTTAATTCATGCTCGCAATTGAAAACGTGATCAACATGTCACATCATGAAAATAAAATGGTAAAAATCCTTTAAGTACTGAATAAGGGTTGCTTAAGCGTAGTGAACAGGAATCAATATCCTGGAATAGAGGAAGGGGCTGGGGTTATTATCATAATCTTTGCATGTGATACAATGCTTCCAAAGACATAATGCGCTCCATGGGTAAGTGACATTAAGTAATGTTGTTGTGTATTTGCACGTAATTTGTCTCACAACAAGCCATCAATGAAGGCAATCAATATAATACAGATTTACATTTCTATAGTGTGTTTCACATCAGGAGGATGTTCCAATGTGGTTAATAGTCCTGGCTTGGCACCCGAACTCGGGGGTGGGAGCCGAGGAAGGTGGCCCGTGGGGGTGGGGGTGTTTGTGGATAAATCACCAATAAGTGTGGAGATTTATCAGGTAGGACGTGGAGAGGAATTCCCTTTTCTTTCAGTAATAATCCTTGCATTTGATATAGCGCCTTTCAACTCGGGAGCACGTCACAAAGTGCTTCACAGGATTCACTGTGAAGTGGAGCGATTGCTTTTTTGTAGGATAACACAGCAGCCCATTTGCACACAACAGCAACAGACAACAACAGCTTGCACTCATATAACGCCCTCCACGCAGGGTAGCGTCTCAGAGCGCTCTGAAACACCACCCTGCAATCATACAGCAATGTCCCACAAACAGCCAAGAACTGAGTCACCAATTTTATTTGGGAGACTGTTGGCCAGGACACTGGGAGAAACTCACTTCTGTTTTTGCACAGTGCCGTGGGATCTATAACGTCCACCTGAACGGGCGGACGAGACCTCTGTTTAACATTTCATCCAAAGTATGTCACCTCAAAACATGCATCAACCCCCTCACTCCCCCAACCTGCTTTGTCAGCCTGGACTAAGTGACTTTTGATATAGTTTTATGGGAATTTTGTATCCACCTGAATACATTCGCTCAGCATCATGGCCGATAATCCTCACATTAAATTGATAGTTCACCTCACGGCCGTTTGTGAGATGTTGCCATACGCAAATTGGCTGCTGTGTTTGCTTAGATAAAAATGTAGCTGTTGTGCTTGACAGTAATTGAAGCCTTTGAAGCGCTTTGAGACATGTCGACGTCATAGGCATCATGTCAAATATAATAAACAAATTGACTGTGTAGCTTTTTATTGAGATTCCTTAAAAGGAATCCTGTTACAATTCCTAACAACGTCAGGGGGAGATCTACTGCAGAAATAATCCTGGTGAGAGTGGATATTCCCAGTCTGTTGACGTAAACACCCCTCTGGTCCACTGGGAGAATTCCGCCTTATTAAGGAATACCTGGCCCAAAATTCCACATCGTCTCAGTCTGAAAGACTGAAAGGTTTAAGGTGGCGCAGAATTGCGGTGACTTTTTAAATGTCGTCTTAATTTGGAAGAACCATGGAAACTGGCTTCCAAATAAAAACTGGACGTTCCGCGACACTGCACCATCTCAATTTATAAGACAAAACAGAATGAGACCAGGTGGAACCTTAGCGCGCTCCGGTGACAGATACCTCAAATACCGTGGCGTCCCATAGTTTACTGATTAGCGTGCTTGCCTCGCAAGCGAGAGGACCCGGGTTTGATTCCAGTCAGGGCGAAACCTTAGGCAAGTTTCTTTACTGCTTACATGTCTCTGTTTACGTAGTAGTAAGTATGAACCCAGCTGTTAGTTGATTGGCGGATTGCTTTCCAGCGGTAATAATCCTTGCAAAAAAAATTGGTCACTCAATCCACAACTGTTTGTGCGCAATTAAAGGATATAGTATTTTGGGACATATGTGCACACAACTGCCAGGAAGTTGGAAAGCGAACTAAATGGACCTTGGTCTGTTTGTGGCTAGCATTTCTTATGTTCTTATGTAATTGGCTGCCTCGATTTGTCAACAAAATACACAGTCGATTCACTTTACAATATATTCTGTGAGGCACAATGAGATGTTTCAACGATGTGAAAAAGTGCTATATCAAATGCGAGGATTATTATTATATTATAATGCATATTATATTGCTCCAAAATGCTACATTGCGTGAAGCCCAATATATAAATGTAAGTTGTGGCCATTCAATGTGGCCTTTTGCTTTCCTGCATTGATCATTCCTTTCCAAACGCAACACACTTCCTGCTTCTGAAGTCGAGTTTGTTTCAAACTATTGTAAAAAAAATTATAGACACAGAAAAACTGTTTATGACCCATGGTGTCATGAAGTTTTAATTGACTAACTGGGGTGATTTATCTTTACAGCTAATATCCGAACACAGCTAGGATTTAGATTTCTATGCTTTATCTTGGTTATAAGCTATAAGTTGCAAACAATGTGCCCTTAATTCATTTAAGTGTTTATATTGGTTTTAATTGCATACAGTAGATGTCTACAGGGTTAGTAAATTACATAATTTATCTATTCTTTCTCTGTTTAATACTTAAAATCACCTTGGAGCTGAACTGCTTATTTCTTTTATTTTAAAAAAGAAAAACATACATCTCATCACAGAATTAATTATCACAGTGACACGGAGGTAGGTAAAAAAAACAGTTCTGTGGTAATGCAATAAGATGTGCTTATCCCAGACATCAAATGATCTGATAATATTTTCTTCAACTCAAGCTAGCTGTGTCAGCCTGGCTCAGCAGGTAAGCGCTCCGGGACACTACCCCGCATGAAAGGCGCTATATAAATGCAAGTTGTTGTTGTAGGTAACCCTTTTGCCTCTGAATTAGAAGGTTGTAGGTCCAAGTCCCAAGTTGGATTTTGAACTTATACAGACTAAGCTGACACGCCAATGCAGAATGTGGGAATTGCTGCGTTGTTGGAGGTTCTGTCCTTCGATTCAGACATTAAATGTTTTATGTCTAAAAAAAATTTGGTCACTCAATCCACAACAGTTCGTGGGTCACTGCTGTGCATAACTGGCTGTCACATTTTGCCCACAAAATAGAGTCAATCCATTTTACCGTATATTCTGTGAAACGTTTTTAGACGTTTCAACGATGTGATAAGCCCTTTACCAAACGCAAGTATTATTATTTTATTTTTAAACCAAGGTCCCGTCTGCCTGTTAATGGGGACGTTAAAGATCCTGTGGCTGGATTCAAAAAAAAACAGAGTTTCTCCCAGTTCCCCGGCCAACAATCCCCCAAAATAAAATTGGTCACTCACTCCATAGCTGTTTGTGGGATGTTGCTGTATGAAAATTGGCTGCCGCGTTCGCCCACAAATATACAGTCAATTCACTTTACAGTGTGTTCTGTGAAGCGCTTTGGGACGTCCTCCCGACGTGAAAAGCACTATATCAAATGCAAGGATTATTATTATTATTATTATGTTTGCCCAGAAAATACACCTGATCAGGCAAAGCAGGGTCTCAGTTAACAACCGATTCGAAGAATGGCACCACCAACAATGCAGCACATCCCCAGCATTGCATTGGAGTGTCAGCTTGGACTGTATGAGTTCCAACAACAACAACAAACAAACAACAAAATTATATTTGTAAAGCGCCTTTCATGTCAGCAGGACGTCCCAACAGCCAGGGATCAGGACCCGAGCTTGGAGGGAGCAGGGTTGCGATGAGGGAGGGCAGAGGGTGTAGGAGGGCGGCTGAAGGCACGGTCAAAAAGGAGGGTCTTGATTCGTGCCTTGAAGGAGGCAAGAGAGGGAGCAACATGAAGGGAGTGTGGGATACAGTTCCAAAGAGTGGGGGCAGAGAGGCTGAAAGCCTGACCACCAATGTTAGGGCGGGTCGGGCGGGAGACCTGGAGGAGGCTGGAGCCTACTGAGCGGAGGGAGCGACAGGTTGATAGAGGGTCAACAGGTCAGAGATGGAGGAGGGGGCAAGGCCATGGAGGGTCTTGAAAGTGAGGACAAGGATTTTGAATTCTATCCTCTGAGGGAAGGGGAGCCAGTGGAGCAGGATGGGGGTGATGGGATCACGGAGCCTGGTGCAAAGAGGACACAAGCTGCAGAGTTCTGGATGATCTGCAACTTGTGGAGGGAAGAGTTGAGGAGGCCGACAAGGAGTTAATTTCCGTAGTCGAGCCTTGAGGTGACAACTGCGTGTATGAGGATTGAGGCAGTGGCAGAGTCGGACAATGTTGTGGAGGTGGGGGAAGGCAGAGCGGGTCATAGCACAGATATGGGGGAGAAAGGACAGTCGAGGGTCGAACAAGATGCCCAAGTTCCTAACTGGCTTAGTGAGGTGGAGTGTGCAACCGTGGAAGCTGATGCTGCCAATACCTGAAGTGAGACCTGTCAAAGCGCTTCACAGAATATATTGTAAAGTATATTTACACAGTGTCTGTATATTTTGTGGCTGTAAAGAGGCAGCCAATTGCATATAGCAGTGACCCACAAACAATTGTGGATTGAGTGATCACATTTTATTTAAAAAGATTGAGGGATGTAATTTTGTTGTTGTTGTTAATACCCCTGAAAGTGATCCATCCATCGACTAATACCGGGGTTCCTACTTACTGTTAGGTAAACTGAAGCGTGTGGAGTTAAGAAACTTGCCAAAGATTTCATCCTGCCCGAGAATCAAACTTGCGTCCTCTCACTTGCGAGACGAGGGCATTAACCGCTACGCGACAGGATTCCATATGCTATTACGTACGGTGACTAATTCTTGTGCATTCAGAAACATTGATGAGTGATACTACGCAGCTTTCAACTCCAACGGCGTCTTGGCCGACAATACTCCTCGGTCATGTCTTCACGGCTGTTTAAGGAACACTGTTGCGTGCAAAAAAGCTTCGGCATTTGTCTGCAAAATCCGTAGTCACTGCACCTATCAGTGATGACAAGTACTTTGCTACGTTTTGACCTAATGAGATTAGCACTGAAATGCAGGTTCTTTGTGTTGCACAAATTAGCTGCTACATTCACATACAAGGCACACAGTCACTGCACTTTACAGTAAATCCTATGAAGCACTTTGAGAGGTTCCTCTGACATTGAATGGCACAAAATCAAATGTAAGAATTATTCTTGTTGTTATTCATCTACTCCGCGGCCTATATTACCAGCTAATTACAAAACACTAACACTTGTCTTGCTAGGCCATGAAGGAACAACAAAAACAATTATAATAATAATAATAATTGTATTATGATATTTGCACAAAGCAATTTCCCACAAACCATGAAGATAATGATCAATTTTATCAGCAATTCGGGAAAAACAGCCCTTGCTTTACGAATAGAGCCATGAGATCTTTACAACAACAACATCTTGTGTTTATATTGTGCCCCTCATGCTGGGTAGCATCCCAGAGTGGTGTAATGGCTTTTTGACCAGGCAGAAGGGATCTCAGTTTATCAACTCATTCAAATGACGGCATTTCCAACAAGGCAACACTTCTCTCCCTATTCCCCTCCCAAGTACTGCCTAAGGAGTATGTCCTCATAATTGTTGTCTGTGAAAACATTATGAACATTTTTGAACATACAGTCCCACCAGCGAACGTATAGCCACAGGCAGATTCCACTCAGAAAAGCCTCTGAGCAGAGGAACAACTTGTGAAAAAAACCACTCAAGCTTCTTCAACGCAACCATGCAGAATTAATTTAATTGGATTTCTCGTTTAAACATTTAGCGAAAAGATTAATCACAAGATTGGTTCGGATGAAGAAGGCCCTTTGGCCCATGTTGATCTCCACCCTTCCAGAACACCCACTCTACTGTCTTCAGATCATGAAGACATTTCAGTGCTAATCTCATTAGGTCAAAACGTAGCAAAGTACTTGTGGAGTCCTGTAGCTCAGTGGTTAGAGCACTCGCTTTGCAAGCGAGAGACCTGAGTTCAATTCCAGGCACAGGGCGAAACCTTGGGCAAGTTTCCTTACGCCACACACCTAATAATAATCCCTCCAAAACCAATAATAAATTGGTCATTTTCAATCCACGACTGTTTGTGGGACATTGCTGTGCGCAATTGGCTGCCGCGTTCGCCCACAAATATACAGTCAATTCACTTTAGAGTGTGTTCTGTAAAGCGCTTTGGGACGTCCTCCTGACGTGAAAAGCGCTATATCAAATGCAAGGATTATGGAGGTCTGAAGCTCAGTGGTTAGAGCACTCGTCTTGTAAGTGAGAGGACCTGGGTTTGATTCACGGAAAGGGCGAAACGTTAGGAAAGTTTCCTTACTCCACTTGCCTCTGCTTACCCAGCAATAAGTGGGAACCAGGTTGCTAGTCGATTGGCGGAACACTTTCCGGGGGTAATAATACCTTCAAAAAAAATATTAATAATAATTTGGTCACTCAATCCACGACTTTTTGTGGGACACCCACTGTGCGCTATTGGTTGTCCCGTTTCATCCACAAAATATATAGTCAATTCACTTTACAGTACATTCTGTGAAGCCCTTTGAGACGTCTCGAAGATGTGATAAAACGTTATATCAAATGCAAGGATTATATTATTAATATATTTTAAGGTCCTTTTTGTATTGTCTGCTTCCTCCCGTCTTTTGTGAGCGAGGCTCTCCCACGTTTGAAAGCCCTTTCATTAACAACGTGTTTGAGCAATCTGACAAAAATAAATGAGAACATCTGTGTGCGTGAGCGTCTTCTATTTACTCCTAATAGCTCGCTGAAGGCAGATATCAGTGAGGAGAAATAGCAGTGGTCTATTTTCATCTAATCTTTCCCCATTTCCCTGTAATATTAGTCCCTTCTTGCAATAAATCATTTGACGGAAGACAACTGTGTGAGGTGGAAATGGAACATAATGATTAATATGAGAGCACGTTCCCAGGTTATTCATATTTATTATCATGGCTCATAGATATTCATCACCCTAAAATATGTTCCCCATTAAGTGTCCTCACTCCTGTGACTTTGTTTTTGAATGCAGTCCTCATTTTATGTTGCATTTCCGTTGGCAGCACTCACTTTATATGTATTTATTTTTTGTGCGTGTTTGGTTACGCAGCTATCTGGCCGTCAATTATCCCGACTTCTGTACGCGATGATGCCGTCTCCCTGACGATCGTCTCCGCGGTGACAGTCCCCTCAGCGACCGTTCCTGTGGCAACCCCGGTGTCTTGCACGGACCAGCCCTGCCTGAACGGGGCAACCTGCGAGAGCGTGGACGATGGGGGAGCAAAGTGTCACTGTGCGCCCCGTTTTCGAGGAGAAAGATGCGAAGCAGGTAGGAAACATGGTTGCACAGATAGGGAGGGATGAGTTTCTTTCGGACATTTGGTATTTAGAGTTGAGGTACAGATCAGCCATGATCTATTAGCATGGCAGAACAGGCTTGAGGGGCTGAATGGCCTACTCCTGTTCCTGTGTTCCTATGAGGGGATGAGCATCACATCATAAAACAACTTATGGTGCAACACAACAGCAACAGCTTACGTTTACACCGCGCCCTTCACACGGGGCTGCGTATCGGAGCCCGTAACAGTAGCAGAGGAGGTGAGGAGGTGACCAAAAGCACAGTTGGAAAGGAAGAGGAGGAGGAACGTGGCATTACGGCCGTCAAAGGAGTCTGGACGGTGGAGCTGGAAGTTCCCTCATTGCCCGTCGACACCACCAATACCCGTGAATATTGGAAGGGGAAGGGAGCATTGCAGTTTGAGAGTGTTTGTGTCTGGAAGGCTTCAAAAGGTTACGGCAGGACCACAGACATATGTTTTCACATCGAAACACTGGGGCCACGGAGTATATATCATACACACACCCATTTCAACAGCAATCCAGCTCCGAAAAATGGTTTACATCTGTGCTACAAAGGAATGTGTGGCGATGGGAGGCCGGGGAGGCTGGAACCCCAATGCCAAAACAATCAAGGACTATAACAACAACTTACATTTGTATAGTAAGGGGTACATGGGGTAGTGTCTTGGAGCATTTCTAGGTACATACAGTAAATTACTGATAATTACTGATAATTCCACCAACACATGGGAAGTTATTACAAGCGAAAACGGCTATGCGGCAAGTTATCAGGAGTGGCGAGTTATCAGGAGCGGTGAGTTATCAAGAGCGGTGAGTTATCAGGAGCGGCGAGTTATCCGGAGTGGCGAGTTAGGCATATGTATAGCTACATAAATAAATACAGCCGGGATACTGACAGCATGATGACTTAAGTTGGAGTCAAGACAGGGTTGAGATCTCAGGAATTTATTGTAATTACATAGCACTATTCGAAAAGACAAGGGAGCTTCTCTCTCCTGATGTCCTGGCCAACAATCAGGAGGCTGGGATTGGAGAACAGTTTGGTTATGCCTTGGGGGAAGGACAGAAGGTTCAGATTGCATCGGGCAATTTCAGAACAGAACGTAAATAATGACAAATGTAATATAATAATCCTTGCATTTGATTTAGAGCCTTACCACGTCCTCGAGACATCCCAAAGCGCTTTGCAGGGTTTACTGTGAAGTGTAGTGCGCCAACTGACCTTCGCCCACAAAACATATTCACCCCACTTTACAGTACACCGTGTGAAGCGGTTTGAGACGTGTTCCTGACATGAAAGGCGATGTACCAAATGCAAGGATTATTATTGTTATTACAGATGGGTGTTCATCGTATAGCTGCTGTTGGGCACCACATGAGGGTATTATTTGTCACAGGGCACTGCTATCTGGCCTGTTTGTAGCCTGCACACACGCTTGATGTGCAGTGAGTTGGATGACAGTCTGTCAAAAAGTAATTACCAGTTTGCTCGGCAGTCATGACTAAAAGGATGCACCATTTAATAAGCAATAGAGTGTGCATTATACACATGCTGAAGCAGGTTGTACAACGGTTCTTTACAGTGGGGCTAATGCACTGAGAATTCCAAGAAGCCTCACCAGGGGTAGAACAATTAGGGTCCCCATCACGGAATTGATATCTCTTGTTTGTAGGCTATTTTCTAAGCAGATGTACAAGGGAGTTGAGGAGTAACTTCTTCACCCAGATGGCCATGTGAATGTGGAACTCACCGTCAGAACCTGTGGTTGAAGCAAAAAATACAAACCTCTGGCTTGGAGCTCCAGAGAGTGGGGTTGCACAAGGTCCATTGGTTGAGACGTTAAACCGAGGTCCCGTCTGCTGTTCAGGTGAACTTCAAAGATCCCGTGGCACTATTTGCAAAGAGAGGGGACTTTCTCCCGGTGTCCTGGCCGACAATCCCCCCCAGATAAAATTGGTCACTCACTTCATGGCTGTTCGTGGGACATTGCCGGTTTCAACCACAAGATGTACAGACAATCCACTTTACAGTTTATCATATGAAACGTGATAAGGCGCTATGTATCAAAATTCCAAGGATTATTATTATAGGTGCAGCACCAAATGCAAGCTTTATCTTTTATTATTATTGTTCATGAAGTCAAAGATAATCGAGGTTATCGATGCTGGCAGTAACCGACCTTCAGGGGCCAATGAAGATGCTGGTAAATATAAATGCAAGTAGTTGTTGCTGTTGATGGTAGGTGATGATATTAGCAGAAGATCTCCGAGCATCCCAGGGCTCACCAACCCACTGCACTTGTGCTTCCTTCTGTCCAGGAGCAGGTTCTCGTAGTGTAGCAGTTAGAGTACTTGCCTCGCAAGCAAGAGTGCCCGGGTTCAATCCCAGGCGGAGCAAAACCTTAGGCAAGTTTCTTTACTCCACACGTCTGTTTACTTAGCAGATTGCTTTCCAGGGGTAATAATCCCTCAAATAAAAAATGTCACTCAATCCATGATTGATTGTGGAACGCTGCTGTGCGCAATTGGTTGCCCACAAATCCACTTTACAATATATTTTAGGAAGTGCTTTGAGACGTCTCAATGACATGATAAGACGCTATATCAAATGCAAGGATTATTATATTATTATTATTATTAGTTACTAACACCCAGTGCTTTTGCAGCTGTGATTATTCTGAAATTGTAGCTGACAAGTGACATTGGGGCGCCTCGTTGCCAGGAATCATTATGAGGTTTTCTGCTTCCAAGAGGCAGGAGAGGGAATTGGAGATGAAAAGGAGATGATTTAGTCAGGGACATCGAGCTTTCTTGGGGGATTCAGGGATTTCTCCCAATGCAGTTCGGAAAAATGAGAGATTAAACTTGCTGGATGGTTTATTTCCCTGGAAGTTAACCCTTTTCCCTGCAAGCTGTTGTTTCATGTTGGGAGGCGAACAGTTCTGGTAACACAATTAGATTCTTACAGTGTTTTGTGGGGGAATTAGTGGAGTTAGTTCAGCAACTGCAGCTGAAAGGGCCTGTGTTAAATACCCGACTGTTCAGGTGGACCTTAAAGATCCCTGGGCACTCTTCAAGAAGAGAAGGGAGTTTCTCTCAGTGCCCTGGTTAACAATGCCCAAAAATAAAATTGGTCACTCACTTCATGGCCATTTGTGGGACACTGCTGCATGCAAATTGGCTGTCGTGTTTGCCTAAAAATGTACACAATCACTACACTTTACAGAATATCCCGTGAAGCGCTTTGAGACATCCTTGTGACTTGAAAGGGCCAATACCCAAATACAAGGAATATTATTTGTTCAAATCCCTTCACTCTCTGGCACTCCCAACCTCTCCGACCTCCTCACTCCCCAATCCACCACCCTGCGTCTCCGCTCGACTGGCACCAGGCTCCTGCTCGTCCCTCGCACCCTCCGCCCCACTATCGGAGGTCGCGCTTTCAGCCACTACGCCCTGAAACTCTGGACACCCTCCCTCAATCCCTCCATCTTACCCCCTCTTTCTCCTTTTTGAGGTTTGGCCTGAAGACTTCCCATGGTGTCTTTAATGTCCACCTGAAACAGGCAGCCAGGACTTCGGTTTAACATGGCATCTGAAGGACGGTGCCTCCGAACAGTGCAGTTCCCCCCCTTCCCCCCAGCGATTTATTGAACTGTCAGCCTAGATTGCGTAAATTAAAAGCCCAGGCATGTGAATTAGAATGAGTGAGGACAAGGTGAAGGGGAAATGACTTTGGGGACGGCACAGCAGTGAGCAGGTTAAAAGCTGAAGAAGCAATTTATGAAATTCAGGAATTCAGAAATTCAGTGTACATTCCAGTCACACATAAACAACACAGGCAGCAGCAGACAGAAAGTCAATTCAGGCAACGGCCGTCACCTTCTTCTCCATGGAAGTGATTACCAGGGGACTAACTCACTTTAATGGATCAGAAATCCATCCGCAGTCTAATTTGGTATGAGGAAAGCTGTTCCACTGATGTTTTCTGTGATCCAAGCAGGAGGTCATGGACACTATTCAGAAGACAAAAATTTTAATAATATGGGTCCCCCCCCCTCCCTGACTCAGTCTTGTGCTCCACCACTGTCACTGTCAAGGGCTCTGGGTCGCTACACTGCATGAACAGCACTATGTGAATGCAAGTTGTTGTTATTGCTGTAATCCTTGCACTTGATCTCCAGAAGGTGATGGATTTTCATAATAACATTAATAACCCCTGCATTTGATATAGCGCCTTATCACATCATTGATAAGAACTTCACAGAACATATTCTAAAGTGGAATGACCGTGTATTTTGTGGGCGAAACTCGTCAGCTAATTGCGCACAGCAGTGTCCCACAGACAGTCGGGGATTGAGTGTCCAAATTGTTTTCCAAAATTGTATTTATTTATTTTTCATGAAAAACTGTAGAATTTTATCTGCTGGATAGACCTTGCCTTTCCCCTCAGCAGCCGTAATGTTGAAACGTCTTGTGGAGTTTTATGTGCAATCGATATCAAAGTGAAGCCACTGCATTTTTTGTAGGTGAACGCGGCAGCTGATTAGCCCACCATGGAGTGAATGGGCAGATTTTATCCGGGTGGCTTGACAACTAGGTCATCGGGAGAGTATGAACAAGCCTCGATTCAACATCTCATCCAGACGTCAGCACCTTTGACAATGCAGAGCTCCCCCAGCACGGCATTGGAGCGTCAGCCTAGGCTATGAGCTCCAACTTCCAAACACTGGTTGGACCACAGATCTTCTGGCTTGGAGGTGAGAATGCTTGTAACTGAGCCAGGCTGACACTGAGATGGACAATGCCACAACCTCCTTGTCTACCATCCATTTGACTGACATCCGTCTGTGTTATGTTGTGCTCCATCCTTGTATCACCTTTTGTGTCAGCCTGGCTCAGTGGTAGCACTCTGGTCTCTGAGAGACAACTCAGAGTTGTTGTGGGTTCAAGCCCCACGTCAGGACTTGGAATCACATAGTCTAAGCTGACACTTCAATGCAGAGCTGGAGAGAACTGTTGGAGATGCCGTCCTTTAGATGAGAGTTAATCCAAGCCCCCTTTCTACCTATTCAGGAAGGTGTTAAAGATCTTGTGGCACTATTCAAAAAGAGAAGGGAGTTTCTCCCAGTGTCCTGGTTTACAATCCCCAAATTGGTCACTTACTCCATGGCTGTTTGTGGGACACTGCTGTGAGCAATTGGCTGTGACATTTCACCCACAAAATACGCAGTCAATCCACTTTACAGTGTATCTTCTGAAGCGCTGTGAGATGTCCGACGCCGTGTTAAGGCGCTATATCAAATGCAAGGATTATTTTATTATTTTATCTGAGCTGAACTGATGACCTGAAATCCTAAATGGAAGAAAGTCTTCTCAGGCTGCTCAGGTGTAATTCTTAGGTCATGCTGCCATCTATCTGTCAGTCGTCTACCCACATCCTGCTTTCCATGTGCTTAATATGTACTGCAATAAAATATTCTTGCATTTGATACAAACCTTTAACAGTGGGGGTCTCAAAGAGCTTCATGGTATTTATTGTAACTGCAACCTCCCTTCCTGTCCAAGGTCCTGGAACGAGTTGTCGCTTCCCAGCTGCGCTCTTTCCTTTCCAACCATTCACTATTCGAACCCCTCAGTTGGGTTTCCGTGCTGCCTATAGCACAGAAACTGCCCTGGTCAAGGTCACCAATGACATCCTGACCATCTGTGACCAGGGCTCCCTCTGCCTCCTCGTCCTCCTCGACCTATCGGCAGCATTCGATACGGTCGACCATGCTATCCTCCTCCACCGCTTGTCCTCCCACCTAAACCTTCAAGGCCCTGTCCTTGAGTGGTTTAGGTCGTACCTCTACCACCGTCTTCACTTTGTCTCCACAAATGGTTTTTCCTCCAGCCCCCGCACTGTCTCGTGCGGTGTCCCTCAAGGCTCTGTCCTCAGTCCCCTCCTCTTTACCCTCTACATGCTCCCCCTTGGCGACATCATCCGCAGACATGGGGTTAACTTCCACATGTATGCGGATGACACCCAACTCTACCTTTTCTTCTCTACCCTCAACTCCACGACCACCGATGTCCTGACAGCTGCCTGTCCGACATCGAGTCCTGGACGAGAGATAACTTTCTCCAGCTCAACGTGCGCAAAACTGAGGCCCTCCTGATTGGCTCACGTCAGCGCCTCCGCACCTCTGGTGCTGTCAGCATCAGAATCCAAGGCTGCACTCTCCACCTCTCAAAGCCAGTCAGGAACCTCTGTTCGACCCTGAGCTGTCCTTCTCCCTCATATCCGCACCACAACTGGCACCACCTTCCATCACCTCCGGAATGTCGCAAGACTGCGGCACTACCTCACCCCTCACGCTGCTGAAACCCTGGTTCACGCCTTTATCACCTCAAGGCTGGACTATGGGAACTCTCTCCTCGCCGGCCTTCCCGGCACCTCCCTCCACAAGCTGCAGGTCATTCAGAACTCTGCAGCTCGTGTACTGTCCCGCACCAGGCCCGACCACATCACTCCCACCCTCGCTCGCCTCCACTGGCTCCCCATTCCCCAGAGGATCGAATTCAAGATCCTCACCCTCACCTACAAGGCCATTCACGGCCTTGCTCCCTCCTACCTCTCCGACCTACTATCCCCCTACTTACCTGCCCGTACCCTCCGTTCCTCTGGCTCCGGTCTGCTCCACATCCCCCGCCCCAACCGCCCTACCATCGGTGGCCGGGCCTTCAGCCTCTCAGCCCCTAGGCTCTGGAACTCTATCCCCCAGTGCCTTCGCCGCTTCCTCCCTTTCCTCCTTCAAGGCCGGTCTCAAGACCTTTCTCTTTGACCGTGCCTTCAGCTCCCCTCTCGACTCTCTACCCCCTCCTCGCTCGCTCCCTCCCTTCCCTCCCCTCACCCTGACCATTCCCCCCTGCTCGGGTCCTGACCTAACTGTACAGCGCCTTGGGACGTCCTCCTGACGTGAAAGGCGCTCAATAAATGGAATCTTGTTGTTGTTGTTGTAGTGACTGTATATTGTAGGCGAATGAAGAAACCAATTTGAACATAGCAATATCCCACAAGCTGCCGTGGAGTGTTCTGGCCCATTTTCATTTGGGGGATTGTTGACCAGAACACCAGGAGAAACATCCTTCTCTTTTGAACAGTCCAATAAGATCTTTAACATCCACCTGAACAGGCTGACATTTTGCCCACAAAATACACAGTCAATCCACTTTACAGTATATCCTGTGAAGCGCTTTGAGACGTTTCAACGATGTGATGAGGTGTTATATCAAATGCAAGGTTTATAATTATTATTATAATAGGAACTTTAACGTCCAACTGAACAAACAGACAAGATCTTGATTTCACTTTTTATTCAGGGACAGAAAACAACAACAAAAATTTACACTTGTATAGTGCCCTTCGCATTGAAAAGATGTCCCGGGCACCGGACAATCAGGGGTTTTGGACCTAAGCTGGGAATTGAGATCAGGAGGGCTGGAGGGTAGGGGGGAGTGGGAGGGTGGCCGACGGCACGGTCGAAGAGGAGGTATTTAGATGGGATTTGAAGGAGGCAAGCGAGGCACTTCTGGTAAAGCAGGCATTCCTAGATACTTCATTGCCATGTCCGGCAAGAACTTGGCTTGAATCCACAACCTTCTGTCTCAGAGGAAGAAGTGCATAATGTGTGCATCAGCAACACCAGCCCTCTCAGACTCTCTGCTTGAAGAGAAGAAAAAGGGAAGAGATTTGGATGTTTGCCAGAACACCCACTTCAAACGGTGTTCAGAATGTTAATCCAGTCCGACTGAAGCAGAACTTTATATTCTCAGCAGTGATTCTGTCATCCATTGATTCCTTCCCTCCATATCAACAGGACGTGTTTAACACACACACATAGATACCCCAAATCGGTCATTCACTTAATTTTCTGTGTGCAAATTGGCTGCCGCATTTGCCCACAGAATGCACAATGCGCTTTAACGTAAATCCTGTGAAGCGCTTTTAGACATCTTCCTGGGATGAAAGTTGCTGTAGCAAATGCCAATTATCCTTTTTATTCTCGTTTGTCCTATTGGACACTTTTCCGATGGCTGTCACATCCCACGGTGTTCCTTTGTCACTCCGTAGCCTTGGTGACACTGATAGCTTTGACACCCACCCTAGACAGATCTACCACTTCTGGTATCTATTTCTAAAGTCAACTTTGTTTCCCTGGTGTCTTTTCACGCCTTCTGTCATTTCCAATTCCCACAGCTATTCTCTCCCTTATCATTTGATCCCTTCTGAAATCTTCATTCCTGAGTCTTGCTCAGCTGTATCAAGATCTACAGGTTTGGTTCAGATTTCTCTTGAGGCAAATGTCTCAGTCTGTTGATTCTGAATTGTTGCACTATTGCATCCATCCGCCTTATGAAATAATCCTCAAAGTGTTGTCTGGTGCATTTCAATCTATTTCTTTGCAGGCGAGGGATTGTCATGAGTCATAAAGGTCAACCTTTCTGCTCCTACAAGACTACATGCTGCTGTATCATACAGTCCAACAACAATGGTGTATCATTTCAAATGAACTTTTATGAATGCATTCTGAGTCAGAAAGTTGTGGGTTCAAACGCCACAGTCAGGACTTTGAACTCGCAGCCTAGATTGACGCTCCAGTGCAGTGCTGGGGGAGGGCTGGAAGGAGGTGCCATCCTTCAGATGAGACATTAGACCCAGGTCCTGTCTGCCTGTTCAAGTGGATGTTAAAGATCTCACGGCGCTATTCAAAAAGAATATATGTGTTTCTATGTTTACAAAGCACAGTATACAATGGGAGTTTCTCCCAGATGTCATGACCAACAAACCCCCAGATAAGATTGGTCACTCACGTCACGGCTGTTTGGGACATTGCTTGCAGAAATTGGCTGCCACTTTCACTCACAAAACACACAAGTTAAACCCTGCTTTATAACAAGTCCATGTAAATAAATGGCAGCCGGTCTCATGTCTAGGTCAACAGGTGACCGCTTACATTTGCTTCTGGCATGGACCAGCCGGCTTCTTTGCCCACAGAGCGAAAGCACTCAGCATGTGTCTGGCCAGACAGCCATCACTGCGCTCGCGAACATTTCTATTGCTATATACAAAAACAAATTTCATTCTTTCAATCCATGACACTCCTGTGCACAATTGGCTGCCGTGTTTCTTCCACAAAATATACAGTCAATTCACTTTGCATTATATTCCGTGAAGAATTTTGAGACGCCTTGAAGACGTGAAAAGCGCTATATCAAATGCAAGGATTATTATTATTATTACAATGAGAATCCCTGTTCAATTGAGCCTCTTTTATGGAAAATGTATTCATTTTCACTCTGTATATGCAATACTCTACGAAACCACAGGAGTTTCTCTAAGTGTTAAACGTCATCAGTCGGCACTGGGCTCAGCCCCAGGTTGTGCTTTCTGGAGTCTGAGTGAATGAAGTTTCAGGAGCGCTGATGAGTGGGTGTGGTGAGAAGAGATGCAAAGTAATCATTGAGCGTTAAATGAATCGCCTATCAGTGATAGGAACAGAATGTTCAATGTTTATGCAAAGTGAAAGAGCTCCATCCATTGTGTTGTCCCCATGAAAGGTGTCTTTAGAAATGTCATCAAATGTCATGCGACAATGAGACAAGTCAGGGCTGTTTAGTCTTGATAGAAGATGACTTAGAGAGGACCTCATAGGGGTGTATGGTGGAGTCCTGTAGCTCAGTGGTTAGAGCACTCTACTCGCAACCAAGAGGCCCTGGTTTCAATTCCAGTCAGGGCGAAACCTTGGGCAAGCTTCCTTACTCCACACCCTAATAATAATCCCTCCAAAACCAAAAACAATAATAAATTGGTCATTTTCAATCTACGACTGTTTGTGGGACATTGCTGTGCGCAATTGGCTGCCGCGTTCGCCCACAAAAATATACAGTCAATTCACTTTACAGTGTGTTCTGTGAAGCGCTTTGGGACGTCCTCCCAACGTGAAAAGCGCTATATCAAATGCAAGGATTATTATTATTATTATTATTAAATAGGTATCTGGTTGTTATTCGATTGACAGATCGCTGTTCCGGGGGTAATGATCCTTTCAATTGCTTCGCCTACAACATATACAGTCAATTCACTTTACAGTATATTCTGTGCTTCTAGATGTCTCGAAGACGTGATAAGTCGCTATATCAAATGCAAGGATTATTATTATTATTTTACAGTTCTTTTTGTATTGCATCTGCTTCCCACGTCTTTTGTCAGCGAGGCTCTCTCACGTTTGGAATCCCTTTCATTAACAACGTATATTCTGTGAAGCACTTTGAGACATCTCGAAGATGTGATAAGGAGGTATAATCAAATGCAAGGATTATTATTGTTACACTTCCATGCACTATTTGAAAAGAAAGGGAATTTCCCCCTGTTTCCTGATCAACAATGATATGGATAAAATTCATCGCCCAAAAAGACAGTAAATAATAATAATAATAATCCTTGTACTTGATACAGCGCTTTTCATGTCTTCTAGACGTCTCAAAGCGCTTCACAGAATATACTGTAAAGTGAATTGACTGTGTATTTGTGGACAAAACGCGGGAGCCAATTGCACACAGCAGTGTCCCACAAACAGTCATGGATTGAAGTGACCGATTTATTATTGTTTTTTTCTTGAGGGATTATTATCAGGCGTGTGGAGTAAAGAAATTTGCCCATATTTCACCCTGCCAGGAATCGAACCCAGGTCTCTCGCTTGCGAGACGAGTGCTCTAACCACTGAGCTACAGGACTCCACACGTGTTACTCCTATATTGTTAACCGTGAGCT
Source organism: Callorhinchus milii (assembly GCF_018977255.1). Lineage (NCBI taxonomy): Eukaryota > Metazoa > Chordata > Chondrichthyes > Chimaeriformes > Callorhinchidae > Callorhinchus > Callorhinchus milii. The sequence goes on from NW_024704744.1 coordinate 5,662,093, forward strand.
ATTGTAGGATGAAATTAATACATCAAAAGCAACATCAAGTAAGTTCATTGTGCTGGATCATGTTTTTTGTCTGCTAATGCTTATGATCTAAGCTCCAGCGTGTTTTGCATTGTAATACGGGATCTAGTACTGATTAAAGTGTTTGGCTGGACTTTGTACTTTAATGAGCTCACTGTGTCCTATTCAGCACATTAATGTCACTGTATCTGATGCAAACGTAGGTTAGAGCTGCTACAAAAGGCATAATCTCAGGCCCAGAGGGTAATAGCTGGCAAGGTTTCCTGACAACACATCTCTGTACTTTGCTACCAGAATTAAATCTGCCGATAATAATGGTTTAGAGAAAGTGATAGATTGCCGCTCTCGAAGCAGAGCTTGCCAGCTTTCATCCTCCTCCTGGTTTACATTCCTCTCCTCATCTCAATTCACCCCAGATTCAATGTAATTGGGTCACTCCATCTCTTCAACCTTTGTGATCGGCTGCCACATTTGCCTATACAGCATCGTTCACTCTTCATTCCTAATCGATATATTTTTTTGTACAGCACTTCACGAAACATGGCTATTGTTTTGCGAAGGTGCACTATACAAATGCAAATTGTGACTATTGATATCACACAATATCGGCAAAATGTTGTTTCACAGGGATGGTTCTGTGAAAAAGCTTTGTAGCTGACAGAGGGACGCCCATACACTTTTGCCCACGGATTGACAAAGGAGAACAAGATGGACCTTGGTCTGTCTTTGTTTAGCAATTCCTATATTCCTACCCTGGTTGAGGCAAGGGTGCAAGAACTCATTTAAGAGATTCAGTTTCACGCTTATAAAGGGAGGGCTGTAGGGTACGTATTTTGGATGGATGAGATCAAATGCCCTTTGTTTAACAAAACAACATCATTATCTTGTATTTATATAGCACCTTTTCATGTGGGATAGCGCCTTGGAGCCCTTAACAATGGCATAGATTGTTCTACACATCTCTCTGTGATCCTGTGAACAGTTCATAGCTTCAAATCACATCCGAAGATCTTCTTGTTTGACTGTTCCTTCTCTCCCCAGCTCGGCCACTGTCAAGTGCTTTAAGGTGCTAGCGGCATGAAGGGTACAATATACAAGTTGCTGTTGTGCTTTGTCCAAGGCCTTCCCAATTTCCAAATTTCTTCATGTGGGTTATTCCTCATGGAATTTCCTGAACCAGGAGCTAAGCCGTTTCTGTTCATCGGGCCTGTAAATTACTTGTTGTATCAATCTGTTTTACTATGATCCTGGACTAAGGCCATCAAGCATGAGATGTTTCCATAATTCTGCTTTTTCCTCCAGTGTCCTGGAGGCGATTAATTGCATGTAAAATGCACAATTTCGCTGAATGAAACAGCAAAGGAAATTAGGTGTTGGACATGTAGATTATTGGTCATGTTTGTGAGAAACACTTTCTAGGTTCTGAGAAACATCCGACCCACTGGGTGAAACCTGTGGTGGTTCCGAATGCATTTGATACAAAATTGACAATTATAATTAATAGTCTTTGCAGTTGATATCGCGCCTTATGAATTTCAAATGTTTCTCAGAACTGCATGGAGTTTATTCTGTGAAGTGCAGTGGCTTGGCTGTATACTTGTAGAAAACACCAGCCAATTTGTACTTGGCAAAGTCTCATAAACAGGCATGAAGTGAGTGATTGTCTGGGTGACTGTTGGCCAAAACACCAGAGAAACTCCCTTTGCTTTTCGAATTACACAGAATGTTCAGCATTGACTCCCTTTCCACCCTGAATAATGCCGTGGGATTGTTAACATCCACTTCAAGAAGCATTGGGCCGTGGATAATGTCTCATTTAAGGAACTGCACCTCCACCAGCATAGCACTCCCCCAGCACTGCAGTGGATTATCAACAGCAACGATATGCCTTTATTTAAAGCGCCTTTCGTAATTATAATCAGCCTTGCATTTGGTATAGTGTCTTATCATGTCGGAAGGACATCTCAAACGTTTCTCGTAAATTACTGTGAAATGGAGTGACTGTATTGATAGGCAAATGCGGCAGCACAATTGTGTGCAACATTGTCCCGTAGACAGCTATTTGAGAGAGTCCTTTACAAAGACTAGGTGAGCCCCCAATTTTATTTTGGGAGAATGTTGTTCAGGACACCGAGAGAAACTCCCTTCTCTTTTCGACTTGTGCAATGGGATCCTTAATGCCGGCCCACCCGTACAGGCAGACAGGACCTTGTAGAGTCCTCGTAACTGAGGCAGGTTGATACATAAACGGTGGAAGATCACAGGTAGAGGGAAGATCACAGGTAGAAGTGTTTACAAGCTATCTTGCTTTGCCCTTCACTCACTAATGCTGGTAAATGACTTGCCCCAGGCCACTCATTGAGTGAAATTTTGCACCACAGGATGCAATTATATTTAATTAGCTTATGTGTAGAATCAAAGGGCACTTTATAAGCAAGGTTTCTGTAGAACAAATTGAAAAATTAACCTGCCATTGTGTTCCCTTTCTCAACCTGCCTCTGCGGGGTTAATAAAGCTGGGTTCTGAACATTTAACCTGGAGAGGGCTGAGGACGAGAGGTCTGTGTTATTTAGTTACAACATTTAATAACGTATTTTCAGAAGGAAGAAATAATATTTTACACATTAATTATAATTCAGTCCCCGCGTTTGACATAGGACCAATAGTGTCAAAGCATTGTAAAACAATTCACAGGTAATTGGTGTCACGTGCACCAACTGTGTATTAGTTGGCAAAGTGGCAGCCAATTTGCAAATAGCAAGGCCCCACAACAAGTCATGAAGTAAATGGATAATTAATCTGGAAGATTGATTATCAAAGCACCAGGAGGAACTCCTTTCCTTTTTGAATACTGTCACAGGATCTGTAAAATCTACCTAAAGAATAGGCAGACTTGGCTTAGCATCTAATCCGAAGGGTGTTGCAAATGACCACTCTGCTTTGAACCCACACTCTCCCTCAATCTCTCTGCCTTGCACCCATCTCCCCTCTTTCAAGTCCCACCTGAAAACTTTCCTCTTCGACCGTACTTATGGCCACCTCCCATCTCCCCCCCTGGCTCGGAGTCAGGCTCTGCAACTGTTAAGCGCTATGAGACTCTACCCTGTGTGGAGGGCGCTATATAAGTGCAAGTTGTGGTTGATATAATGCTTCACAAAATGCAGGATAATTTGAAGTTGAGCAAGGCTGGAACCATACCTCTGAGACTAATTTGCATTCACCAGTTTTTTTCTTTATCCCATCCATCCTGGCTCGAATCGCAAATATTATATTGGTGCAAAATTCAGACGGGTTTTTTTAGCATTGCAGTAAGTATTTTTTAATGCAAAAAAAAATCAAAGATGGCAGGAGCATTTTTTTTTCTCATGTTTTATCATGTTTACTGCAATGCAATGCTGGGAGGAGGGCTGCATTGTCAGAGGTGCCGTCCTTCAGGTGAGATGTTAAACCGAGTTCCTGTTTTTTTGTCCGGGTGGTTGTTAAAGATCCCATGACACTTCTTAAAATTGGAAGGGAGTTTCTCCGGTTTCCTGGCCAAAAATCCACCCAAATGAAAACAATTTATTAAGCACTCAAAGACTGTCAAATTATAGTGACTGTTTCCGCAGGCGAATGTGGCAGAGTACCTTTGCATGCCCAACAAGGTCCCACAAGCAGCTGTGAGGTGCGGTCTCGTACGGTGTCCCTCAGGGCTCTGTCCTCGGTCCCCTCCTCTTCACCCTCTATATGCTCCCCCTTGGCGACATCATCCGCAGACATGGGGTTAACTTCCACATGTATGCGGATGACACCCAACTCTACCTTTCTCCTCTACCCTCAACTCCACGACCACCGATGTCCTGACAGCTGCCTGTCCGACATCGAGTCCTGGACGAGAGACAACTTTCTTCAGCTCAACGTGCGAAAAACCGAGGCCCTCCTGATTGGCTCACGTCAGCGCCTCCGCACCTCAGGCGCTGACAGCATCAGCATCCAAGGCTGCACTCTCCACCTCTCAAAGCCAGTCAGGAATCTCGGTGTTCTGTTCGACCCTGAGCTGTCCTTTCTCCCTCATATCCACACCACAACTGGCAACGCCTTCCATCACCTCCGGAACATCGCCAGACTACGGCAATACTTCACCCCTCACGCTGCTGAAACTCTGGTCCACGCCTTTATCGCCTCAAGGCTGGACTATGGGAACTCTCTCCTCGTCGGCCTTCCCGGCACCTCCCTCCACAAGCTGCAGGTCATTCAGAACTCTGCAGCTCGTGTACTGTCCCGCACCAGACACCGCGACCACATCACTCCCACCCTCGCTCGCCTCCACTGGCTCCCCATCCCCCAGAGGATCGAATTCAAGATCCTCATCCTCACCTACAAGGCCATTCACGGCCTTGCTCCCTCCTACCTCTCCGACCTACTATCCCCTTACTTACCTGCCCGTATCCTCCGTTTCTCTGGCTCCGGTCTGCTCCACGTCCTCCGCCCCAACCGCCCTACCATCAGTGGTCGGGCCTTCAGCCTCTCAGCCCCGAGGCTCTGGAACTCCATCCCCCAGTGCCTTCGCTGCTTCCTCCCTTTCCTCCTTCAAGGCTGGTCTCAAGACCTTTCTCTTCGACCGTGCTTTCAACTTCCCTCTCAACTCTCTACCCCCTCCTCGCTCCCTCCCTTCCCTCCCCTCACCCTGACCATGTCCCCTCTTCTCGGGTCCTGACCCAACTGTCCAGCGCCTTGGGACGTCCTCCCATCGTGAAAGGCGCACAATAAATTAAATCTTGTTGTTGTTGTTGTGAGGTGAATGGTAAATTAACCGGGGGGATGGTTGGCCAGGATACTGGAGCCCTGTAGGGTAGTTGTTCGCGTGCACGCCTCGCAAGCAAGAGGACATGGATTTGGTTTCTGGGTGGGGCAAAACTTTAGATAAGTTTCCTTGCTCCACACATCTCTGTTTAGCAATAAGGAGGAACCTGGTTGTAAGTCGATTGGTGGATCGCTCTCCAGGAGTAATAATCCCACAAAAAAAAATTTGCTCACTACTGTTTATGGGACACTGCTGTGTGCAATTGGCTGTCATATTTCGCCCCACAAAATACACAGCCAATTCACTTTATATTCTGTGAAGCCCTTTGAGACGTCTCAACCGCGTGATAAGGCTCATATCAAATGCAAAGATTACTATTATCGTGATTGAAGACATTCCTCTTTGATGTGCTTATGGTCAGCTCCTCCCTCCCCCCCAGTTTGGTGTCAGGTTCCATCACTGTTAAGCACTCTGAGAAGCTGCCCTGCATAAAGGGCGCTATATAAATGTAAGTTGTTGTGGTTGATAATGCACTCTATCAAATGCAAGGAATATTATTATTATTATTATCTCAGATAGCCAAGAATCTTTGATGTCCGCCTAAAGCAAAGTTCAAGCTTTGAGGGCCATATTAATATGGCAGCAGAGATCCGAGTTGCCAGAAAACACCTTTCGAGTGGGCGTCAAAGAACAGAATAAATCATTATTTTCTGCAAACAACAAAAAAATGTTTTATAAATTCAAACCATCACCAGTGCCATCGATTTTATGTAGGCCTTTTACTGAGCTTGGTTTGTTGCTATTTAATACAAAATTAAAATGTCCAGCAAAGTTTGTTGGATGAAGAATTATAAAGCAGTGATACAGCAACTTCCAGTGACATGAATAGATTATCTGTGCTCAGCATGGATACCTGTTTTAACCCAGCTCCCTGTGATTTATGAGTCATTTTAGGTGACAGAAGTAGATTTATTTTGTTTATTACTCTAAAGTCAATAGAGTTTGTGTGCATAACGTTCCTGGGAAACTTTTCAAGTCGCCTATTTACTTTTTTTAACTTTTAGGCTTTCTTTCGCAGGAACTTAGGAACTGCAAGACGAAAGAGGCCATTTAGTCCACCTTCCACCATCTTGTTAGTCGAATGCTACAATAACACGATACAATTCAAAATTGCATTTGTACAGCGCCTTTCACCTCGGGAGGACGTCCCAAGGTGATGGACACTCAGGGATTTGAACCCGAGCAGGGGTTTGGGATCAGGGAGGGTGGACGGCAGGGAGGGTATGAGGGTGGCTGAAGGCGCGGTCGAAGAGGAGGGTCTTGAGAATGCCTTGAAGGAGGCAAGCGAGGAAGCGAGACAAAGGGAATGTGGGAAGGGGTTCCAAAGGGTGGGGGCAGAGAGGCTGAAGACCTGACCACCGATGGTGGGCCAGGCCTGCCCGGGCGGGGCACGTAGAGCAAGACTCCTGCTGAGTGGAGGGAACGGACAGGCTGATATGGAGTTAGTAGGTCACAGAGGTAGGAAAAATCAAAGCTGTGGAAATGTTGATAGCAATTAATTCTATAGGGATTAGTCTACCATCACAGTGGAAAGCTTTGGGAACCTTAGATCCAAAGTTGCCTAGTTCTTCCAAGCCAGACTACACTTATTATCTGTCATGTCTCAAATTACTCGTGCCCAGATGTTATTTTCTAATTTGCCTTTGAATGACTTGACACAATTTTCTTCCACCATCTCCCTAGGGAGCCTGTTCCATAGATTTACCACTTTACCATTTGCTATTGCCTGCACCTATCTAATGTTGAAATCCAAGACAAATAGCGAACCTTTCAACACATTGTGCGAGTGTTTGTTCCTCTAATAGTTGAACAATTATCCTACAATCCTTGTATCTGATGCAGTGCCATTCATTTCAGGAGATTGTGTCAAACTGCTTCAAGATTATGTATTTGTTGGCAAATGCAATAGCGCAATTGCACACAGAACAGCCATGAAACAAATGACCAATTTTATTTGAGGAATCGTTGGTCAAGACACAAGGAGAAACTCCCTTCTCTTTTCTAATAGTGCCATAAGATCTTTTAACGTCCATCTCAACAGACAGATAGGACTTTGTTTTAACATCTCACCTGAAGGACAGCAACTCTGACAATGCAGCACACACCCATAATCCTGTAGCACAGTGGTTAGAGCACTCATTTTGAAAGCGAGGGACCTGGGTTTGATTCCCGGCAGGGCGAAACCTTGGGCAAGTTTCCTTACTCCACACGCCTGATAATAATCCCTCAAGAAAACAAAAGAATAATAAATTGGTCACTTCACTGCATGACTGTTTGTGGGACAATGCTGTGAGTAATTGGTTGCCGCGTTTCACCCACAAATACACGGTCAATTCAGTTTACAGTATATTATGTAAAGCGCTTTGAGACACCCAGAAGACATGAAAAACGCTATATCAAATGCAAGGATTATTATTATTATTATATTACATTACCCCTGCAGTGTTCCCCAGTTGGATCAATGCCCTATTTCAATGCTGTTACTAACTTTCTATGTAAAAGGACAGAGAGAGGGAAAATGGCAGAGGGAGAGAATGGCTATCACAATATGACGACTGATATAACAATTGTTTAGTTAGCATGGCAGCCAGTTTGTATTTTGCACATCTAACCATTCTGGCTGTTAGTTTATCCATAATGATCTCAGACAGCTAGTTACCTCCAAGTAGTAGAGGTAACTAGCACTCTTTTGCATTTGATTTCTTCCATAGCAGATGTTTTCTCCCTTCACCTCTCAAGGTGAGTGTTGTTTGTTTCCAGTAAGTTTGTTCTATAACTTATTTGTTTCATAAGAGTGAAGTTTTTCCCAGTGTCCTGGCCAACAATCCCTCAAAATAAAATTGGTCACTCACTTCATGGCCTTTTGTGGGACATTGTTGTCAGCAAAATTGGCAGGCACATTCTCCCACAAAATACACAGTCAAAGGCACGGTCGTAAAGAAAGGTACTCAGGCGTGACCTGAAGATGGGGAAGGAAGGTGCAAGGCAGAGTCCTGTAGCTCAGTGGTTAGAGCACTCGCTTTGCAAGTGAGAGACCTGAGTTCAATTCCAGGCAGAGGGCGAAACCTTGGGCAAGTTTCCTTACTCCACACAGAGCCTAATAATAATCCCTCCAAAACCAAAAACAATAATAAATTGGTCATTTTCAATCTACGACTGTTTGTGGGACATTGCTGTGCGCAATTGGCTGCCGCGTTCGCCCACAAATATACAGTCAATTCACTTCACAGTGTGTTCTGTAAAGCGCTTTGGGACGTCCTCCCAACGTGAAAAAGCGCTATATCAAATGCAAGGATTATTATAGAGGAATAGAGGAAGATTATTCCAGAGTTGCGGGTTGTAGTGGCTGAAAGCACGACAGCAATCGTGAAACGGTAGGCAAATAATAACACTTATTATTAAATGTAAGAATTATTATTATTATTAACTTGCATTTGAGATGCTTTCCTGAGGTTATTGGTGGTATTTTTCCCACACCCGATCATCAAAGACTATTTAATTAAATACTGTCACGTCTGTCTGGAAAGTCCAGCGTCCAATTCCTTTCGTGTAGGTGGCAGTGTGGTTTGCCATAGATTAATGGGTTTATTATAAGCAAGTTCTGCATCATTACTTTATGGAAAAAAATTGTTTGGTTTTCAGATAGAAACATTAGATAGGAATCATACAGACCCTGTTTCCCGAAAGGCAAGGTCTCCCTAGACAGGCATTAAAGTGCATAAAATCCCGTATGTTCTATGTTCTATACCCAGTGGCTGTCCACACAATGAGGACAACCTTGTGGTAGTTTTAAAATATCCTTTTTGATAATAACAACATATAATACAATAATCCTTGCATTTGATATGGAGCCTTATCAGGTCTTTGAGACGTCTCAAAGCGCTTCACAGAATATGCTGTAAAGTGAATTGACTGTATATTTTGTGGGAGAAATGCGGCAGCCAATTGTACACAGCAGTGTCCCACAAGCAGTCGTGGATTGAAGTGACCAAATTATAACATCATTGTGTGCTGCTGCATTTGCCTACAAATGCACAGTCCCACCACTTCACAACATATTCTTTGGGAAGCTCTCCTGACATGAAAGCGGGTCTATGAAATCCAAGGATTATTATTATTATTAGACCCCTTAGGACGTCCTTCCAACATGAAAGGCGCTATATAAATGCAAATTGTTGTTGTTGTAGAGTGATCACCTCACAAGCAAGAGGACCTGGGTTTTTATTCCAGGGCAGGGCAAAACATTGGCCAAGTTTCCTTACTCCACACACCTCTGTTTACCTCTCAGTAAGTAGGAACCTGGTTGTTTGTCGATTGGGGATCACTTGGTAATAATCCCTTAAAAAAAAGAATAATTTGGTTACTCAATCCAAGATTGTTTGGGGGACACTGCAGTGCACAATTGGCTGCCGCGTTTCGCCCACAAAATATATAGTCAGCTCACTTTGTAGTGTTGTAGTCTTTGTAATCTTCACAGTATATTCTGTGAAGCTCTTTGAAAGGACTATTATCAAATGCAAGGATTATTATTATTATTATTCAAAAATGAGGACAAGGATCTTGAACTCAATACTCTAGGGATGGGGAGCCAGTACAGCCAGGTGAGGACAACAAATTATATTTGTATAGTCCCTTTCACTATGGGAGGACATGCGAAAACATCTTTCTGCGGGTAAGTAGTTTGGTCCTTTTCCTGTTTGCCAGCTGTCATTTTTTTCATCCAACAATTTGTTGAATGTAATTGTTAGTTGGTGGAGTAACATTTTATTGTTTTTATTTAGTTTTCTGAGATCAAAGAAAAGACGGAGGAGGAGAACAATGTAAGCAATTTTTTTTAGCAATCCGAAGACTTGAGTCCACTCCGTGTAACACACAGAGAAGTGATTTAAAAGTACCATATGGTTTTGCTCTGTCCCGTGAAATATATCAATGTCACACAGCACCAGGACTTATCGATGTCACACAGCACCAGGACTGCTGCTCCTACCAAGAACAGGTCAAAATCTCCCCCAGAGAGAGAGAGAGAAAAGGAGGGATAGGGAAAGAGGGAGAATATTAGGAGGTTGCTCATAGTGTAGGCAAATACTCCAATGCCGTTCTGGGGATGAGCTGCATGGTCAGAATTGCTGTCCTTCGATTGAGAACTTAAACCAAAATAGACGCTATATCAAATGGAAGGATTATTTATTGATTTGATTATTGATTATTGTTCTCCTCCTCCGTGGCAGCCAATTTGCACGAAGTAATTGTCCCACAAACAGCCATTGGTCAGAAGTGAGTGAACAATTTTACCCGGGGGATCGTTGACCGGACACTGGGAGAAAATCCCTTCTCTTTTCGAACAGTGCCATGGGATCTTTAAGATTCACCCGAACAGACAAATGGGACCTCGGTTTACATCTCATCTGAAGGACGGCACAAGCAACAATGCGGCACTGCTCCCGGCTCTGCGTTGGAGCATCAGCCTTAGACGGTGAATTGTTGTGAATTCTTAAGACAGAGTGAAATGTAATAGATTATCTCCACTGCAAGTCCAGTTAGTAATGATTGGGCACAGATTGGCCACAAAGAGAAAATAAAGGCCTTGGGTAGGAGAATAATTCCTTACACATTCCTATATAGGAGGGAGAAAAGAATGGAAGGGTATTGGAAGGAGATTAGGAGGGGTATAATAATAATAATAATAATAATAATCCTTGCATTTGATATAGCGCTTTTCACGTCGGGAGGACGTCCCAAAGCGCTTCACAGAACACACTGTAAAGTGAATTGACTGTATATATTTGTGGGCGAACGTGGCAGCCAAATGCGCACAACAATGTCCCACAAACAGTCGTAGATTGAAAATGACCAATTTATTATTGTTTTTGTTTTTTGGAGGGATTATTATTAGGTGTGTGGAGTAAGGAAACTTGCCCAAGGTTTCGCCCTCTGCCTGGAATTGAACTCAGGTCTCTCACTTGCAAAGCGAGTGCTCTAACCACTGAGCTACAGGACTCCACGAGCCTGAGCTTGGGGAAGGAGGGGGGGGGTGGGGGGTTAGTGGGGGAAGTTGATCGAAAGTGTGGTCCAAAAGATAAGTTTTAAGGAGGGGCGTGAGGAGGAGTGGGTGCAATTCCAGAGGGCGGAGCAGAATGGCTGAAAGCTCGCCTGCCAGTCGATGGTGGGGAGGATGGTGCAGAGGACATGAAGCAGGCCAGTGTTCACTGAGTGAAAGGAGTGGCCAGGATGGTAGGGTTGCAGGAGGCCACAGAGGTAGGGTGGGGGAGACCATGGAAGCATTTGAACATGAGGACGAGGATCTTGAACTCGATCCACTGAGGGATGGGGAGTGGGGGTGGGGATGATAGGCTTTAGGAGTCTGGTTGCAAGAGAGGACACGAGCTGCAGAGTTCTGGAAATGTAATTTTAAATTCACGTGGAACATTTGGGGGGTGAGGGGTGGGAACACAGTCTTAAATTTAAGACACAATTTGAAAGCTGATTTTCCGTAGCAGCCAAAAATAACTGCGAAAAATCAGCTTCCAGCAACATTGGGTAAATCAACAGCCTGGAAGTACTGTAATCTCAGCATTAGTTTTACTGTAGCTAAATTTTTACAGATCACTCGAGCACTTGCTTCAAGCAACAATAAACCTTTGGATGAAGGTTACAACTGGGGAGCTCCTTACGAACTTTTCTTTGTTTCAAGACAAATTCCCAAGAGGAGATATGCTCTTCCTGTGAACGAGAACTGAACCTTTGTAGCATTTGCCTTTTTATCTCGTGTCACAGGAGTTAATAATGATAATAATCCTTGTATTTGATACAGCATCTTATCACGTCATCAAGACGGTCTCAAAGTGCTTCACAGAATATACTGTAAAGTGAATTGACTGTACATTTTGTGAACGAAATGCAGCAGCAAATTGCACACATCAAGGACCCACAAACAGTTGAGGATTGAGTGACCAAATTATTATTAATTTGACTCTTTTTTAAGGGATTATTACTCCCAGAAAGCAATCTGCCATTCCACTAACAACTGGGTTCCTACTTACTGCTATGTAAACAGAAACATGTGGAGTAAGGAAAACTTACCTAAGGTTTCGCCCTGCCCCGGAATCAAACCTGGGTCTTCTCGCTTGTGAGGCAAGTGCTCTGACCAATGCGCTACAGGTCTCCAATGATGATAATACTTGCATCCAATATTGCATCTGTAATTTAAGCAGACAGCAGAGGTAAAGCCTAAACCCAGTGTAAGGGCAGCCAAGGTTCTTTGCATCAGCGCCATTGGCAGGTTATTCTCAGGACTGCAATGTGTAATTGTAAGAATAAGATCATCATCCTTTGCATCTGATACAGTGTCTAGCTTTGAGACATCTCAAAGCGCTTCACAGGTAATTGTTGGCAAGTTTAGTTTGGTGGCTGTTTGTTTGTAGGAGGACGCAGCAGCCAATCTGCACAAAGTAATACCCCACAAACAGCCACGAAGTGAATGATCAATTTTTATCTGGACTAGAGGTGGACAACCTGTGGCACCGCGGGCCGGAAGTGGCCCATTGGGCTGTAGAGAAGCGAACCCCCTCCCCCAAAAATTTGCACTAATCTAGATAAGTAATAATTTAGTCACTCAATCTACGATTGTTTGTGGGACACTGCTGTGAGCAATTGGCTGCTGCGTTTCGCCCACAAAATATACAGTCAATTCACTTTACAGTATATTCTGTGAAGCGCTTTGAGATGTCTTGAAGATGTGATAAGGCGCTATATCAAATGCAACGATTATTGTTATTATTATTATTATTATTATTATTATTTTCCTTTCTCCACATCCATGTTCAATTAATCAATGTGCTTCCAGGTTTTTCTTGATTGAATTTTTTGATTTATGGCATAAATCAACAACAGCGACAACTTGCATTTATATAGCAGCCTTCACCCAGGGTAGCATCCCAGAGCTCTTGACAGTGGTGGAGTCTGAACAAAAAAATATATTCAAGAAATATTTGGTTATTTTATTTGTTTTGTTGGCCAACTATGTAGGTTCTATGCTATATGAAGAACCATCCCCCACCCCCTCCTCTCCCGTGGCTCAGTAGATAACAATTGTCACAATTACTGGGTGTGGGAACAAACCCGACAACTGGGGAGTAGTTTAGAACCTGCGAACCTGTGAATAGTTTAGACTGACAATTCATAATAATAATAATAATAATAATCCTTGCATTTGATATAGCGCTTTTCACGTCGGGAGGACGTCCCAAAGCGCTTCACAGAACACACTGTAAAGTGAATTGACTGTATATTTGTGGGCGAACGCGGCAGCCAATTGCGCACAGCAATGTCCCACAAACAGTCGTAGATTGAAAATGACCAATTTAATTATTGTTTTTAGTTTTGGAGGGATTATTATTAGGCTCTGTGTGGAGTAAGGAAACTTGCCCAAGGTTTCGCCCTCTGCCTGGAATTGAACTCAGGTCTCTCACTTGCAAAGCGAGTGCTCTAACCACTGAGCTACAGGACTCCACTTCATAGTAATATAATAATAATAATAATCCTTGCATTTGATATAGCACTTTTCACATCTTCTTGATATCTCAAAATGCTTCACAGAATAGACTGTAAAGTGAATTGACTGTATATTTGTGGGCGAAACACAGCAGCCAATTGCACACAGCAGTGTCCCACAAACAGTCGTAGATTGAAAATGACCAATTTAATTATTCTTTTTGGTTTTTGGAGCGATTATTATTAGGCGTGTGGAGTAAGGAAACTTGCCCAAGGTTTCGCCCTCTGCCTGGAATTGAACTCAGGTCTCTCACTTGCAAAGCGAGTGCTCTAACCACTGAGCTACAGGACTCCACTGGACTCCATTGAAGTGTTGTGCCCTACGTGGGATGAAACAGAGGCTTCGTCTGCCTGTTCTGGTGGAAGTTGAAGACATCTAATAAGCTAATAATCCAATAAAATGATAATGAACCTTACATTTGGCATCACACCTTTCAAGTCGTCGAGACAGTCTCAAAGTGCTTCACAGGATATATTGTAAATTGTAGCAACTATGCAACAGCAACAACTTGGATTTATATAGTGCCCTTCACGCAGGGTAGCTTAACAGTGACAGAACCTGACTCTGAGCCGGGGAGGTGGGAGGTGGCCATAAATACAGTCAAGCAGTTCTTGAAAGAGGTGAGAGAGTGGGGCAAGGTGGAGGGATTGAGGGAGAGGGTTCCAGAGTTTTGGGGTGTAGTGGCTGAAAGCGCGACCTCCGATGGTGTGGCGGAGGGTTAGAGGGATGAGCAGGAGGCTGGTGCTAGTCGAGCGGAGGAGCCAGATATTCGATTGGCAAGTGAGGAGGTCGGAGAGGTAGGGAGATGCCAGGGAGTGAATGGATTTGAACACGAGAGTGAAGATCTTGAAGTCAACAAAACTATGTATTTTGTAGGCGAATGCAATGGCCAATTTCCACAGCGATCTCCAAAAAAACAGCCATGAAGTGAATTATCGATCATCAGGAAGTAGAGCCAAAGTCACTTTGCAGCACCTTGGTTCATCCTATTAATGCCTCAGCAGATTTTAAATGATGGATTAAATTGCAACCCTGACATGTGCTAAACCTTGGTCTGTGGGCTAACCCTGTGAAGGAGACAGTGAGTAATCGGGTAGGATGTGGATGGCTGTGGGAGACGATTCATAGTAAATTTATGTCATTATGTCCCGACATCACTCTTTGTGGCTGTTAATGACAGCCTGATGAGGCTGCTCCTGGTTTTTGTTTCTCTCGGTCCTGCCTATTCAGGTAGACGTTAAAGATCTCAATGGCACTGTACCAAAAGAGCAGGGAGTTTCTCCCAGTGTCCTGGCCAACAATCCACTCAGATAAAATTAGTCCTTCACTTCATGGCTGTTTGTGGGAGGTTTCTGTGTGCAATTGGCTGCAGCGTTCACCCACAAGACACACAGTCACTTCACTTTACAGTATATCCTGTGAAGCGCTTTGAGACGTCTAGAAGACATGAAAAGCACTATATCAAATACAAGGATTATTATTATGATAGTTTAAATCACCCATTAGAGGTAATTTCTAACTAGTTTTCAGTGAAGGGTCATCCAGATCAATAACACTGTCACGTTACATATGTTACTTTTAATACTTTTAATATTTTCGAACTTCCTAGAAATAGCTACTTTTTGCAGGAAGTTGTGCATTTCACCCACAAAATATACAGTCAATTCACTTTAAAGTATATTCTGTGAAGCTCTTTGAGATGCCTCGACGACGTGATGAGATGCCATATCAAATGCAAGGATTATTATTATTATTATTAATATTATCATTATTATTATTATTTTCTTCACCAGGTGTTTTGTTAAGCCATTTCTGCATAGTATGTTCAACAGTCCCAGTTGCACCGGTAATGTTTTTTTACCGCCACGTACGTCCGCATTCAATGTTTCGCAGAACAATATTTCCTGATCTTCTCTAGTTTTATTTTTATTGTTATTCTTTTATTATTGTTGTTATTATTATACTGAATTTAAGTATTATTAAGTTACTGTTTTGTACGGTTTGTCTCTGTGAAAGCCTGAGCTGCTCAGCACCTTGTAGAGCAGAGCTGACAGCCACTGGCCTTTCACTTGAAAAGCTGATCAGATGATCACAAGTAAGCATTAACCTCCAACCCCAACTAAGAAATCAAATTTTTTTGTCAGCTCAATCTGATGAATTCTTCCTTCTGGGTCTCTGTGGTGTTTGACCTGCAAGCATCATCAACACCGTTCATCTGTATCTCACCAGGTGAATTTGTAAAGCATTATTTTTAGAAGTTTACAAGTCTCTCCGCAATGAGATCTTTGATGCGTTGGATGTGGAACGTATCTACGAAGTGTCAGCCTGCATCAGTTGATAGCACTCTTGCCAGCCTCTGAGTCACTCAGAAGGATGCGGGTTCAAGCCCCACGTTGGGACTTTGAACCCACATTCCAGGCTGACACTCCGGTGCAGTAGTGGGAAAGCGCTGTTTTGTCAGTGATGCCATCCTTTAAAGACATTAAAGATCCCGATAATCTATCATAAAAAGAAGGAAGTTTCTCCCAGTGTCCTGTTCAATGATCCAACAACAACTTGCATGTATATTGCACCCTTCATGCAGGGTAGAGTCTCTGAGTGCTTATCAGTAATGGAGCCTGACGCCAAGTTGGGGGAGATGACCGTCAAATCAGTCTAAGAGGAAGGTCTGTCGTCAGATGTGATCTGAAAATTGGGAAGGAGGGAGTAAGGCGAGGAATTTTGGGGCTGTAGTGGCTGAAAGCATGGCCGACCATGGTGGAGCAGAGGGGACAAGGAGGAGGCCGGAGCCTCCTCCAAATGGAGGAAGCGGGTAGTGGGTTGGGGAGTAAGTAGGTCGGAGAGCTAGGAAGGTGCTGGGGTATAAAGGGATTTGAGTATGACTGTTAGGATCTTGATGTCAATCCATTCTATGATAGCGAGCCAGTGGAGCCTGGCAAGGGATGATGGGTGTATGGAGTTTGGTGTGGGTGAGTATACAGGCGGCGGAGTTCTGAATTAATTGATTTTGTGGATAGTCGAGCTGAGGAAACTGGCATAGAGGGCACTGGAATAATCGAGGCGGGAGGTACAAAAGAGTGGATAAGGGTTTTGGATGTGTGTCTCACACCCAAACAATATACCTGGGATTCCCAGATCAGTCACATTGCTTTAGTGTTAAAAAAAAACCCTCCTGAAATGTTTTGAATGATCCCTTTAGTATGGAAGGCATTGTATCAAATGGAAAGGATTAATATTATAACATGGTAGTTGACCGGGTCCAACATTTCTCAATCTATTACAAGACTGTGATAGCTGTTTTCACCGTGCATGCCTATAGTCAACTAGTTCACTTCCTGCAGTTTCTGCACTAAATAAATTCCAGCTCCTAAGGTCATCACTGATGTCGCAACCTTTATAAGTAAATGTTATGGCCCGAGGAGAGTGTGGACTTCAGTTTAACGTTTATCCGGATGATGATGCAGCGCTCTCTCAGTGAAAAAGCTATCCTTTTGTGAAATGGGATGTTAAACCGATGTCACAAAGCCAAAATGGCCAATGTCTGGGTGACTAGGTCACCACCGACGTCATTTCCTGTGTGTGTACAAGAGGCAGCAAGTGACATTGGCAGCATCCAGATGATCCAGAAATGCTACATGGTCAGTGATACCATTCTTTGGATAAGCTATTAAACCAAGGCCCCATCTACCTGTTCAAATCGACACTAAAATACCCATGACACTGTTTAAAAACAGAAGGGAGTTTCTCCCCGTGTCCTGGCTGACAATCCACCACTTGATCACTCACTTCAGGACATTGCTGTGTGCAAATTGCCCACAAAATGCAGTCATTTCACTTAACAGTAAATAAGTAAGTCAAGACTAAGTAAATTGGGTTTGTTCACATTGGAAAAGAGAAGATTGAGAGGCGACATGACTGCCGTCTTTAAGATTCTAAAGGGGCAAGACAACATAGATAATCACAAGCTGTTTCAACTTGTCCAGAATAGTAAAACCAGAGGACATGGCCTGCGATTGAAGGGGGATAAATTCAGAACAAATTTACGCAACCACTATTTTAGTGAGCGAATAGTAAACCTGTGAAACAGGCTCCCGAGGGAGATGGTTGAAGCAGAAAATGTTGATTCCTTCAAACACGGATTAGTTTTTTTTCTTTCAGGAAGTAACATTATGGGATATAGTACATAGGTAGTTTGGGACATATCTGTATTCGACCGCCAGGAAGGTGGAAGGTGAACTAGATGGTCCTTGGTCTTTTTTTGGTCTAGCATTTTTATGTTTTTATGTAAGCGCTTTGAGACGTCCTCCTGATGTGAAAGGCGCTGTACTAAATGTAAGGATTATTATGAAATCTAGACAATGAAACTGACTGCAAGACCATGATCCCCTCCTTCTCCTGTAACACGCATCGCTCAATTGCATGATTCAGAAATTCCTCTTAAGAAGAGGAAATCGATGCGTTTTTTGAGTCTCCTATTTTGATTAACTGATTTTGTTGACTAGCTTTGTCACTCGACCATGCGATACGCACAAAATAGCAGAAACAAATAATTTGAGTGCCTGCTTTGTCAAATAATTCAGTCATTAAACTGATGAACTTTGAAAGTTGCGATGCTTCATGCTTAAGGAAGAGGGAATTAATCTAAATCCATTGGCTGACTTCAACCAGTTGAAGAGGCATGATGTAATTTCCGCTCTTGAGATGAAGTCAGCTGAAGTCTCATGCATTAATACACATGTGATATTACAAAATCACACTGGTTAGACTCCAGCAGCACCCTAATGCACACTCTGGGGTCCCCAAGCCTTGGCTCTTACCAACCTGTGCCTAATACCCTCCAGAATTAGGTAAGCAGGATGATTAACCCCCTACCATCAAACTAACAATCTACCAACTTAACAGTAAATAAGTAAGTGAAGACCAGGTAAATTGCCTACCAACCCGCCCGCTCTCTTCGCTCAGTCGGCTCTGGCCTGCTCCACATCCCCCGACCCACCCGCCCCACCATTGGCGGGAGAGCCTTCAGCCACTCTGCCCACAACCTCTGGAATTCCATCCCCCAGTCACTCCACCTCGCCCCTCCTTAGCCTCCTTTAAGTCCTGCCTCAAAACCCTCCTCTTCGACCATGCCATCAATCACCCCCCTTCTCCTCCCCTCCCTTCTCCCTCCCTGACCCCAGCTCGGGTCTGAAATGCTGTACACTGTCCAGTACCTTGGGACATCCTACTGACGTGAAAGGCGCTGTACAGATGTAATCATGTTGTTGTTGTTGATTCCCTCCAGGGAGAGAGTGCACATTCCATACCAACAATCTATCTTTGGAATTTCCATATGATAGGTGGGATGTGTGGAATTCTTGGAGTCCTGTAGCTCAGTGGTTAGAGCACTCGCTTTGCAAGCGAGAGACCTGGGTTCAATTCCAGGCAGAGGGCGAAACCTTGGGCAAGTTTCCTTACTCCACACACCTAATAATAATCCCTCCAAAACCCCAAACAATGATAAATTGGTCATTTTCAATCCACGACTATTTGTGGGACACTGCTGTGCGCAATTGGCTGCCGCGTTTTGCCCACAAATATACGGTCAATTCACTTTACAGTTTATTTTGTGAAGTGCTTTGAGACGTCGAGAAGACGTGAAAAGCGCTATATCAAATGCAAGCATTATTATCATAATTCTCAGTTTGGTTTGGATACTCTTAAGCATGGTGATAGGTTTCTGCAATTGATGGACAGCTGGCTGACCAAAAAAAAGAAATTCACAAAATAACAAGATCAGTTCGGACAAAAAAGCCTTTTGACGCATCTGATCTCATCCTGATCTCAGCAAACATCCTCTCTGCCCTCACGCTCTAGAGCACTATCCCAGAGTCCCTCTGACTCCATCCAACCTCCCACCCCTCGTTCAAGGCCCACTTCAAGACGTACCTGTATAGCTGTGATTTGGTTCACCTTCCCTTTCCCTCCCCATCCTCTTCAGTTTTTCCAACCCCAGTTTGGGTGCCCAGCCAGCAGCATCAAGGCCTGTGAGATAATGCCCCAATGCGAAAAACGCATACATAAATATAAAATATAAAATATAAAATATAAAATATAAAATATAAAATATAAAATATAAAATATAAAATATAAAATATAAAATATAAAATATAAAATAAATTTAAATTATAGTCATACCTGTTCAAGCAACCATCGCTATTCAGTAACCACCCCCTATTAACAACCACCCTGAAACAGCCCAGACAGCTTGTTTCGCACACCAACGAACCATTATTCAGAGACTACCTTTATATAAAGGCCACTTTGGCCAAGTCCCCTGAGAGGCTTTTGAAGACTATAAATTGCATTGTATCCTTCCAGAATAACCACCTGATCATCCTTCCATCTTCACATCTGGCATTGTTGTTACATAATTATGGAGTCCTATAATGTAGTGGTTATCATGCTTGCCTGGCAAGCAAGAGGACCGGGTTCAATTCCCATGTGGGAAGAAACCTTCAGCAAGTTTCCTTACTGTACACACCTCTGTTTATCTAGCTGTAAGTAGAAACCAGTTCTTAGTCGATTGTTGGATCGCTTTCCAGGCGTAATAATGCCTCAAAAAAAATTAATCACTCAATCCATGACTGTTTGTGGGACATTGCTGGGGTAAATGGCTGCCAAGTTTCACCCACAAATACACAGTCAATCCACTTTACAATATATCCTGTGAAGCACTTTGAGACGTCTCAACGACGTGATAAGACACTATATCAAATGCAATTATTATTGTTATAATCATACTTTCCATGAGCATCGCTGGATTCCTGGCTACTGAAGCTGTTTTAGAAACAGCCACATGCAACAGCTGCTCCAGAGTGGAGTGACAAAACCAAGGAGTGGGCTGAAGCTTGGCACCATGTATGCGAAGCTATTTATCACATTGTACAGCTGGTCACGACACCGTCTATTTATAAATTCTCCCTGGTTCTTCAGCTGGAAAAGAAAAGTCTTTTCTTTCTTTTTTAATGAGCATTTACATGGACAAAAAAACTGTTTGAAACTCGCTTTGTGAATGTGGTTACAACTTGGCGTTGATGTGGCTTTATTTGTTTCACTTATAACTGTTATAAAAATCCGGCCTATAATCTCTCCAGGTTTATCTATGCTCCCCCTCCCTCCATCTCTTATCTATCTTTATATCCCACCTATCTCTTTGGCCACATCTATGGCTACTTCCATCTCCCCCTTCTCCCTTGCTTGGCATCCAAATCCCACTGTGCAGATATTATTCTACATAAAGGGAACTATATAAATGTAAGTTGTTAGTATGTTCTGGGGAGAGAGTGCACACTCCATACCAGGGAAATGTAAATTGAGTTCAACAGTTGAGTCCTGTTATAATTATAACTGTTATAGTCCAGTTTCATTGTGTGTCCGCTTCATTCAGGTGACTTGCCCCCCTCGAGCAGGCTGGTTCCTACACAAAATGAAAACCGGCCAACTTCCAGGTGATCAAGTTGCCATTGCTGTCACTTCCTGCTTTGCAAAGGATGTGGTTAATGACCGATATTCCCAGAAGTCACCTACAATAGGACAAAAGTAAAAGGCTCTTTATCGTCGTGCTAAGCCCTCTGAGATATTATCCTTTGTGAAGCAATATAAGTCGTTGTTGACTTTGGACCAGATGGATGGGTATAGTCTTCTGCTACTTGTACGCTCCTGAGTTTCTATTGTATCTGTTGCCCAAACACTAACTGCACATGTATAGAATCACAGTCAATACATTGTTTTATTGTCTGCCCATTTCCTTCCTCTCCTCTCCCTGGGGGAGCAGGGGAAATGGAAAGAAAATAAAAGTACATATAGATTAAAAAAAAAACTCCCTTCCTGGAACAGGAGAGGGTCGGGGGGGTCTTTGCTTCCTAACAAAAAACACAAATAAAAAACATTTCAAGCCCTTGGTATTCAGCACCTGTGTCAAAAGCATCATCCATTGATTTGAGAGAAGCATAGCTCCTAAGTACTCGTCTGAGCTGATCTATAAAGCCTGTCTATTAAAGTGTAATTATATAACAGCTGTTTGGACAACCAGTTTCTATTGATAAAGCACAGTTATGAAACAGCTCGGCAGTGAGCTGATTTTGATTGTTGGGAATATTTCCAGAGCAGGTTTTGTTTTCGAGTTTTTAGACTCTGTTACATATAAATAAGGACAGACTGACTGGGCCGAACGGCCTGTTTCAATGCTGTTTGTAAACCCAAGGTCCCACCTGCCTGTTCAGGTAGATGTTAAAGATCCCACTATTCGGGAGTTTTTCCCGGTGTCCTGGCAAACAATTCCCCAGATAAAATCGATCATTCACTTCATGGCTGTTTGTGGCACATTGCTGCGTGTAAATTGGCTGCTGCATTTGTCTTCAAATATACAGTAAATGCTCTGAAGGTATCCTCCCAATGAGATAAGCCAGTATCCCAAATGCAAGAATTATTACACTATAATATAATAATAATAATCAACAACTTTCACTTATATTCGTGGAGGAAAACATCTAAAAATGTAAGTCAGAGAGAGTGGGACCCCAGGCAGGATGGTTGATGGGGCAGGAGGAAAGATGACCGAAACTGTGGTTAAAGAGCTAGACTTTTAGAAAGGTTTTGAAAGCAGAAAGGGAGAGTGTGAGGGGATGGGAATCAGGGAAAAAGAACAGAATCAACTATAATAATAATCCTTGCATTTGATATGGTGCCTCATCGCGTCGTTGAGACGTCTCAAAGCGCTTCACAGAATAGACTGTAAAGTAGATTGACTATATTATGTGGGCAGAAATCATATTTTACTTTACCCAGACTGAGGCAAGGTGTACTATTGTAACCCAGAGGTGTGAATCCTACCAACTGAGCCGAGCTGTAACCCACTTCCATGAAATCTGACTCACTGGGTTACATAAACAAGCAATAAATACAATACAACTTACCTACAGCGTCTTTCAAGTCCGGGAGAAGTTTCAAAGTGCTTGACATTGCTGGTGGACA
Source organism: Callorhinchus milii (assembly GCF_018977255.1). Lineage (NCBI taxonomy): Eukaryota > Metazoa > Chordata > Chondrichthyes > Chimaeriformes > Callorhinchidae > Callorhinchus > Callorhinchus milii. Next base: position 5,684,520 of record NW_024704744.1, read on the forward strand.
CCACCTGAGCTGGGGGTAGGAGCTCAAAGGAGATGCGGAAGGGAAAAATGACCAAATGTGTGGTCGAAGAGGTCCGTCTTGAGATGGAAAGGGGAGAGTTAATTAGAGGGAACGAGTCTGGATGGAGGTCCCATAATTTTAATGATAATAATAATAGTCCTTGCGTTTGATATAGCTCCTTATCACGTTGTTGAGTACATCTCAAAGCGCTTCACAGAATATATTGTGCAGTGGATTGACTGTATTTTTAGAGCAAAAATTGCAATTGCACTTCTCTGAGGTCATGCGCTCTTTTCACTGTACTCCAAAGACATCGGTCCTCATTTTTAAAAAAAATTTTGTCGTATATTTTATTTCTGCAGTTGTCACTCAGGCAAACAAAAAAAGAGAATCATCCAGAGTTGATGAGATACAGAGAAAGGAAAATAAACTACCTCCAGTCCTGCTCGCTGGCTCCAATCCCATGAGCTACACTAGTCAAAAGGGCACTGATGCTTTGTCCACACTCCTTATTGCAGACTTCACTCTCTCTTGTTTCATCCTCCGTTGCCTTCAAATGGCTGCTGGAGGTGATATTGGATTAATGTCAGAGTATTGGATTCTGAGGCTGATGAAGAAAAACATGTTAGAAACAATTTTATTGGCTATTATTACACATTTAGGTAGGGCATAAGGAGCCGGCTGCCTGATATTGATTGAATGAGGTAATATTTTGGAAGACAGAGAGTAATTGACAGGCAACTGTTTCAGCCCGATTTGAAACGTAGAATCTATGGCATGGAATCGGAGCCAGATTCCAACACGGAAACAGGCCCTTTCCCCCATCGAATCTGCACTGGTGTTTCTCCTCATAAACAACACTGAATCCCGCCTTGTTAGTCATGGCCCATACCCTTTCGGTATGTCAGCGCCTTCAGTCACCCTCCTACCCCTACACTCCCTGCCTTCCACCCCTCCTGATCCCAACCCGCAGCTCGGGTCCAAATCCCTGACTGTACAGCGCCTTGAGATGTCTGCCAGATGTGAAAGGCGCTATGCAAACGTAATCTTTGTGTTGTTGTTGTTGTCAGTCTGGCTCTGAGTCAGAAGGTTTTGAGTTTCAAGCCCCACGTCTGGACTTGAAGTGATATATTTTAAGCTGACACTCCAGGGCGGTCCTGAGGGGATCACTGCATTGTCAGAGGTACTATCCTTTGGTTTAGATGTTAAACTGAGGCCCCATCTGCCTGCTCAGGTAGATGTTAAAGATCCCATTGCGCTGTTCGAAAAGATCCCATTGCACTATATCCTGGCCAACAGTTCCCCAAAATAAAATTGATCAATCACTTCATTGGTGTTTGTGGGATATTTCTGTTTGCAATTAGGCTGATGACTTTGCCTACAAATACACAGTCACTCTATTTCACAGTCCAAATTCTGTGAAGCGCTTTGAGACTTTCACCTGGCTTGAAAGACGCTCTTTAAAATATAAGGATTATTATTATAATATTCCTGCTTTTCAGCAACAAGAATTTGAGCTATCCTGCTGAAGTGAAAGGCGCTGTATAAATATAAATTGTACTCTGTTGTATTTTAATGATTTATTTAAATGTGTGCCTTCTAGTTACTAACTAACTCACCGACCAGTGGAAATAATCTATTGGACATTCACTAAATAGTATGGAGTACATGTCAGGCTTGATCCTGTGCCTGAGGTGCAAAATATATTTTCAGGGTTTTTTTNCTAAAGTAATTTAGGTGCAAATTGGAGCATTTGTGTAGCCCTTTCCTGCCCAAGCTACAGACTATCTAGAACTCTGTGGCCTGATCCTTCCCAATTTTCAGATCATGCCTTAAGATCTCCCTCTTTGACTGACTCTACGGTTATCTTCACTCTCCCCCCGGCTCTGTTAAGCACTCCGAGATGCTGCCCTGCATGAAAGGCGCTATATGAATGCAAGTTGTTGTTGTTGTCCTCTTTAGCACCAGTCTTCCCCCATCCTCTATGGGCTCCATTGGCTCCCCATCCCCCAGTGGATTGAGTTCAAGGACCTCATTCTCACCTTTAAATCCCAACACAATCTAACCCCATCCTACCTGTGTGACTTCCTTTATCATTCTGACCCAGCCACTATCTTCACTCAAAGAGCACTGGCCTGCTTCATACCCCCACACTTTGTGCCCCACCACTGGCGGGCGAGCTTTCAGCCATTCTGCCCCCACTCTCTGGCGCTCCATCCCAGATTCCCTCTGACTCGTTCCATCCCACACCCCTTTCAAAATATGTCTCAAGACCTATCTCTTTCGGTCATCTTTCCTCTCTCCACCCCCTCTGCTCCCATTCCCGGCTCGGGTGCCCATCCAGCACTGTGAATGCGCTTTAGGACATCCTCCTGACATAAAAAGCACTATATAAATGTAAATTGTATTTATTCAGCTTTAGGTTCAGTGTTGGTGAACTGGAACACATCTTTATGTGTTTTCACGGCCTTGTCGGAAATCATGATAAATGTTATTATAATAATGCTTACATTTGATATAGCGTCTTATCATGTCATTGAGACATGTCAAAATGGTCTCACAGGCAAAAACTGGGTGGAATTATTGATGGCTGATTTCGAATTCTTGGAAGTTGCCATTCAAAGAAAAACTAGTTAAAAGTGCAACCTTACTTTTTATTGTACTGTGGTGCCTTAGGCTGTAGAATGTTACATTTTGGACGTACTAAAACAAGTGCGATATTATAGGTGGTAATAACCGTACAAGTTAGTTAAGGAGAGTTCCAATATCTGTGTGAAAATAATAGCCTTTCTATATTACATTTGCAATTTCACAAGTGAATTTTGGTCAATGCAGATCAGAATCATAGGTCTAAACAGCCTTCCGAAAACAAAACAATCCAATTGCAATACAATACAATTTACATTTATATAGTGCCTTACATGTGGAGAGGACATCCCAAAGGGCTGTGATTCTATCACAGGAAACACATTTGCCTCTCTCCCCCGAAAGGCTGTGGATGCTGGATACATTCAAATTGTCAAGACTGAGGTGGATAGATATTTGTTAGGTCAGGATATCAAGGGATATGGGGCAAAGGTGGGTAATTGGAGTTGAGGTATAGTTCAGCCATGATCTTATAGAAGGGTGGAACAGGCTTGAGGGGCTGAATGGTCTATTCCTGTTTCTATGTTGTTGTCTCATTCAGAGGTTCAGGTACGTGGCCTGAAACATATCTTGGTATTAACCTTAAAACCAACATCTTAAAATTCAAGATTGGCAAATTCTTTAATTCAGGCTTAATTCCTTCAAAGAAACTCTGGGGAACCCCATCCTCCCATTCACCCCTTCCCTCTTTGACTGAGTTTTTGGTCATCATTCATCTCCCCTCCCAAGATCTGCTAATTCAGCCTAACTGAGCACTGACATCATATCCCACCAGAACATCCATTCTAAACGTTTTACCAAGTGGTAAAGGTCGAAGAGGAAAATCTTGAGAAAATAAAGTATCTTTCTCTCTCTCCCTGTTTCTTTCTCCACAGCTCGTCACCCTAGTTACGTCCAATATTCTGGGGATTCCTATCTGGAGTTTGGAGGTTTCCACTTGCTATCCCAAAACAAGATATGGATTCGATTCCAAACGTTTAGCTCACACGGGATGCTCTTCTACACCCAGCAGAGCGAGATGGCAGCTGGATTCTTATTCATTAAGCTCTCTGTTGAACAGGGATTCTTGCAGGTAAGGAAGGTCCAAATGGACTCATTGCAATGATCGATTGGGATAGTTCAGTCGGTAGCACTCTCATGTCTGAGTCAGAAGGTTTAGGGCTCAAACTCCATTTCAGGACACTGAATTCACAGTCGAGGCTGACTCTCTAATGCTGGGAGGGAAGGGACAGTGCATTGTCGGAGATACCGACTTCCAATGAGACGTTAAATCAGTGTTTTGCAAATGTGACCATCGGGTGATTTTGTGGGGCCACAGCAGCCCTCCAGCTGGGTGGGAGGGGGTGTGGAGTGCAGTGCATGTTGGTCCTTGTAGGTCGAGAGTGCATTGGGCCTATGGCTGCGGAGGGTGAAACAGGACTACAATTCCCAGGGAACACCCTGAGGGTGGGCGTACGGTCTAGTTTGCACTCTCTCTCCCTCCCTCTCTCCGAGGGGAAATAGCACATAATATGAAAAGTCGCATTGTGGCCACCCGTAAATGATAATGGCCGCACAAACAAAACTTGTTCGAGAACCACTATGTTTAGCCAAGGCCCAGTCTGTCGACTCTGTTGGGCGATAAAGATCCCACGGCACTATTCATAAAGAGAAGGAAGTTTCTCCCGGCCAATAATTCATAGTGGGGAAGGGAAAAATGATAAAGTGTTCCTCAATCAATCATCACCGGTTAACCCTCTGTGGTCTTCTTCGGCGTCCAATTCCTGAGCCAGGCGAGTCCGCTGTAGTCCAGGGCACTGCTGATGACAGAACAGACAGACTGGCTCATCGGCAAGATCTGGAAGGGTTGACCAGTCACTGGGGGCAGGGAATTATCCCACTCAGCTCCTGTTAATCCTGCAACCCAAAGCCCTTATGGGTAGGGTGGTTCTTGATGGTCAAGAAGCGGAAAAGCTTTACAGACAGCGATATCAATTGCAAGCAATGCAGTTTTTCAGTATTACTCCAATGCACCCTCTGTGGTACCCAAGCCTTGGCTCTTGCCAACCTGTGGTTAATACTCTTTGGATTAGGTAAGCAGGGTGCATGGCTTCAGGGAGAGAGTGTGCATTCTTTTCCAGACACAAGGAAACACAATTCACAACTGTTGGTGGGACACTCCTGCGCACAATTGGCTGCCGTGTTTCGCCCACAAAATATACAGTCAATTCACTTTACGGTATATTCTGTGACGCGCTTTGAGACACCTGAAAGTCGTGATAAAGCACTATAACAAATGCAAGGATTATTATTATGATATTATTTAACTGCCATGTGTAAGTGCCACACACATGTGGAACTCTTGGTCTAACTTAAGCACAGTGATGGGTTTCCACATGAGTCAGAAAAAATTAAATCAATCACCCCCAGTGATAGTTAAAGTAGAGGAACATGTTCAGGAATACCAGCAATTTCCACCCCCTTTAAGTACAAGTTGCAGCTGTAGTAGCTGCCTTGATGGACGGAGTGTGCCAATTAAGAATAAAACCATCTGTGAAGATAACAGTGGATTCAACAGGCAGCATCTGTCTGAGAAGAGGATTTTGTTGATTTACCTGCAACCACCTAAAGATAGATGCCTTGGGCTCACTGTGTGTCTCTGCTTCCATCTGAGAGTATTTCCTTTGTACAGATTGTGCCTCTAATAACATCCCCCAATTACTCCGCTGAAATGAAGTGCTTCTAATGGCTGTGAGTTGGAATTCTTGAAAGAGTTGACCTGAAACAGGTCGATTTTATTGAGTCCATGTGTCCATTCGGGGGTGGGAGCGTGGGTTTGCTGAGAAAAACACATTAGCTATGTTTACGCTGGAGACTTCTAGACTGCGGATTCTAAAGTTACCAGTCAAAATGTTGCCATGAACTAAGGTGTCAACCTGGTTCAGTTGGTAGCACTCTCATCTATGAAGGTTGTGGGTTCAAGCTCCATGTCGGAACCTTGAGCTCATACAGTCTCGGGTGACGCTGCAATACAATACTGGGGAAGTCTTGCATTGACTGTCCTTGCATTGTGCTATCCTTCAAATGAGATATTAAACCAAGGTCCTGTCTACTTGTTTGTGTAGATGTGATTGCATTGCACTATTCGAAAAGAGAAGGGAGTTTCTTCTGGTGCCTTGGCCAACAATCCCCCAAATAAAATTAATCATTGGCTGTTTGCAGGACTGTTGATTGCTGTGTGCAAATTGGCTGTCGTGTTTGTCTACCAAATACACGGTCACTACACTCTACAGTATATCCTGTGAAGTGCTCTGCTACATCCTCCTGACATGAAAGACACAATATCAAATGCGAGGATTTGTTTTGTCATTATTTTCGGTGTAAACCCCGATATAAAAAAAGTGATTTTTACACAGTTCTTTGAACAAATACATATAACTGACTTCAAAGTTAAGAATGAATTCAACAATTTGCCAAATAATGGTTGCTTTGAAATGCTTTGTTAATATATTAAATCTAGACCCACGTAGAATTTAGAACCATAGAAATTCTCAGAGCAGAAGAAGGCCATTCAACCAATCATGTCTGTGCTGCCTCTTTTAAGTCTCATTTATTTGTCCTTTCCCCATACCCTTGCAGTCAAATCATTTTTAGGTATTTGTTGTACGCAATTGGCTGCTGCATTTTGCCCACAAAATACACAGTCAATCCACTTTAGAATACATTCTGTGAAGCGCTTTGAGATGTCTCAATGACGTTATAAGGCGTTATGTCAAATGCAAGGAATATTATTATTGATCTAGTTTAATTTTCTAAGCTAAAATGGATTCTGCCTCAACTACTGCTCCCCGCAGTGCATTTGTGTGTGAAAAAATTTCTACTAAACTTCCCATTTATTATTAGTGCCTTATCACATCAAAATATCTCAAGTCGCTTCACAAAGCTTCTGTAAAGCACAGGGACAGTATTTGTACACGAGCGTGGGAGCCAAGTCAAGGTCTGAGCCTTATTGTGATTTTCAGACCTATGTTGTCCTGTTGTGACTACAGAGTAAGGAAGACAACCTGCATGACATCATTATAATAAGGAGAATCCTTGCTTTTGATATAATAATATAATAATAATCCTTGCATTTGATATAGCGCTTTTCACATCTTCTAGATGTCTCAAAGCGCTTCACAGAATATGCTGTAAAGTGAATTGACTGTATATTTGTTGGAGAAACGCGGCAGCCAATCGCGCACAGCAGTGTCTCACAAACAGTCGTGGATTGAAAATGACCAATTTATTATTGTTTTGTTTTTGGAGGGATTATTATTAGGCTCTGTGTGGAGTAAGGAAACTTGCCCAAGGTTTCGCCCTGCACGGGAATCAAACCCAGGTTCTCTCGCTTGCGAGTCGAGTGCTCTAACCATTGAGCTACAGGACGCCACGATTACGTTGGCAGTGCCCAGAGTAAAATAAATAAGGCTTTCTCTAACCTTATTCAAGTACTTCCAGTGGCTTTATTAGTTTTTACATAATGAGAGGTGAATGGACCAAGCACATGCATTAGGGAACATCAACTTTGGAACAACGTTCAACCATACAGACGTAATAATGTTTCTTCACTATTATGAAAGCTTATCAAACGAACCTAACGTTTAGTGCTTCAGGCTGCCCTTTTTATATAACTCAGTCACGAATAACAGACACTGAGAGGGTTTGGTACAGCGTGCAGACAAACCACTGAGGAGATTAGTTCTATAGCCTCGAGCTGCTGAAACAGCAGTGGAAAGAGAATTATCCAATTAAACTCCTATTTTTATTTCCATCTTCTTCGTGGTTTTCAGCATCAAGTCTGATGCCTTGATCAATCAGCATTTCTGACAGAGGGGCATGTTTATTTCTACCAAGGGATAAATGTTGGCTGTTAGCCTGGCTCAGTTGGTAGCACTTTCCTTTGGGAGGGGGTGGGGATACCCTTCGAGCTGAGATGGCTCCAGGTAACGTGATACGCGACAGAATGTCAGAATCAAGTCAACCCTCTTTGGAGGTCTCGGTAATCAGGTTCCTGCGCCTTAATATTCCTGCTCTTTAATATTCCTGGGGATAAAATTACTAACCAATTGGAAACACATGGATTGCTTGCTTAAAGACAGTCAGAACGGATTTGTTAAAGGCAAATCTTGCCTGACAAAATGCAATCGAGTTTTTTTTGACAAAATAACCAAGAAAGTAGATGAAGGTAATGCTGTGGATGTGGTACAAAGGGATTTTCGGAAGGCTTTTGATAAGGTGCTGAATAAGAGGCTTGTTAAAAAAAAGGTAAGTGGTATTACTGGTAAGGTAATAGAATGGAGAGTAAGTTGGTTACAGGATAGGAAATAGAGGGTGGGAGTACATGGTTATTATTTGTAATGGAGAGGTGTAACAGCAACAATAACTTGCAATTATATAGTGCCCTCTACGCAGGGTAGAGTCTAAGAACACTTTAAATAATGGTGTCTCCCAGGGGTCAGTGTTAGGACTCCTGATTTTCTCTATTTATATAAATGATCTGGATTCTGGTATAAGGGGCACAATTTCTAAGTTTGCAAATGACATGAAAATAGGAAGCATAACTAACAATGAAGCAACTTCAAGGACATAAACAGGTTAGTTGATCGGACAGAAAAATGGCAAATGAAATTTAAGGCAGACACATTTTGGGAGAAAGAATAAACAGAAATATATTTTGGGTTGTTAAATATTTAAAGGAGTGGAAGTGCAAATGGATTTGTGGAATAATGTACATAAATCCTTAAAGGTGGAAAGGCAGGTGGACAAAGCTGTCAAAAAAAATAATGAAATGTAAGGTATATAAATAGGGCTGTAGAATACAAGATCAAAGATATAATGCTAAAAACTTCTATAAATTGTTAGTTAAACCGCAATTAGAATATTGTGTCCAATGTTGGTCACCCAAGTGAGGAATGAGGTCCAGGGCGATAGAGGGGTGCCGAGGACATTCACTAGGATGATACCGAAGATGAGTGGTTTGGCCTATGAGCGAAGACTGGAGGAACTGAGCCTTTTTTCACTGCAACAAAGTGGAGTGGAGACCTGATAGAGGTCTATAAAATTCTGAGGGGTTTTGATAGAGTCGATATGGAGAAATTATTTCTAATGGATGTGATGTTAAACCGAGAAACCATTAAAGAACTCACGCCATTATTTGGAAAAGAAAGGAGTTTATCCTGGTATCTTGGCCATAAGTCCTTCACATAACTTGCTCATTCACCTCATATGGCTGTTTTCGGACCTTGTTTTGTGCAAATTGGCTGGTGCATTTGCCTACAAACTAGAATATCACAAATTTACAATTTGACAGCAATTTCCTGTAAAATGCTTTGAGACATTTTGATATTGTTGGTATTATATGAAAATGCTTGTAGTATTATTATAAATTTTATTGCATCTCAGTAAGCAGGACAGTGAGTGAAGGCAATATCTGATGTCTTGCATTGCCAAATAAATTTGCAAGGAATACACATTATCCTTAAGGGATTTATCCCTTTTCCTTCTTAAGTTAAAATTGAGTTTGATTTAAGAAATAACGGGGAATATATAGAGTGATGCCATTTGCATTACAAATCTGATCAAGCTCACCTTTCAAGACAATGCAGCCCCTTTAACAATAAATATCACTGAGTATGTCTAAATGCAGTGCATTGCAGAGGTCTTGAACTTGCAATCATTTATTAGCATAGTTCACAATCTACTATACTTCTATAATCAACAAAGATCAATTTCTCTGAGAAAAAAATACTCTTTAACCTTCTGGCCCCAATTGATACAACAGGATTTCCACTTGCAGATTCGAATGCCTGTTAGTAACAAGGCCGATAAGCAGTGTTAACAATGTTTTAGAACTGACGGGTTCAGATCAGTGCGAATGTACAACAACAAGATTCCATTTATAGAGCGCCTTTTACGTCGGGAGGACGTCCCAAGGCGCTGTACAGTTGGGCCAGGACCCGAGCAGGGGGGAAATGGTCAGGGTGAGGGGAGGGAAGGGAGTGAGCGAGGAGGGGGTAGAGAGTGTAGATCAGTGCAGTCCAGTAGTTTATTTGTTAGAGCACTCACCTCACAAGCGAGAGGACCTGGGTTTGATACCCATGTGGGGTGAAACCTTAGGTAAGTTTCCTGACTCAAAAAGGAATAAACGACAGGTGTACGGGGGAAAGGGCAGATGAATGGGACTGAAAGGATTGATCTTTAAAAGAGTCAGCACAAACACAAAAGGCCAAATGGCCGCCTTCTGTGCTGTAAATTTATGTGGTTCTTTCTAAGTACTTGTGTTAATGATAGTTGGTGGAGTCCTGTAGCGTAGTGGTTAGAGACCTCGCCTTGCAAGCGAGACAACCCAAGTTGATACCCAGTGCGGGGCAAAACCTTAGGCAAGTTTTCTTACTCCACACACCTCTGTTTACCTAGCAATAAGTAGGAAGCTGGTTGTTCATCACACAGCAGTGTCCCACAAACCGTCCTGGATTGAAGTGAACAATTTTTTTTTAAGGAATTAGTACCCCTGGAAAAGCGATCTGCCAATCGACTAAAATCTGGGTTCCACTTACTGCTAGATAAACAAAGGCATGTGGTGTAAGTTACCTTGCCCAATATTTTGTCCTGCCGTGAATAGATCCAGGCCTCCAGCTTGCAAGGCGAGTGCTCTAACCACTGAGCTACAAGACTCAATTCACTTTACAGTATATTCTGTGAAGCACTTTGAGACATCTCAATGATGAGTTAAGGCACCATATCAAATGCAAGGATTATTAATTGTGTGTTACATCCCATTCTATCTCACCGTAACCTCCAACATGTGGTCTGTAGCGTCATGTTTTGTTTGCTGAGCATCAGTAAAGAGCAAGTGTTGCTCCATCCTGACCTGCCTCACTTCATCTTAAAATATTTTTAAAAATGTTGTTTTCACAGTACCAGTTTGCGTGCGAGTCTCTTAGAGAAGTCAACATCGTGAACACAACAGTGAGAGCCAACGATGGAAAGATGTATATTGTTCAGATCAGGTGAGAAGTCATTCATCTCCGTTCACTATTACAGATCCCACAGCTCAGGACCAGCCTGTTCAATTAGGCGCTTTGGGATGTCATAAATGTAAATTTGTGATGGTATTGTAGTAATAATGATGATAATAAAATAATCCTTGCATTTGATATAGCATTTTATCACGTCGTTGAGACGTATCAAAGCACTTCACAGAATATATTGTAAAGTGGATTGAACTGAGTATTTTGTGGGCAAAATGATTGAGTGGATCATTTAAATTAACCATGTAATTGTATTTCAATTTCCTCCTATTACTCTATTTTTTCATTGTATTTCCTCAGATCTCTCTTCCTCTTGCTCTCTCTCAGTCTTCCCTTAGAGTTTGCTTGACCTTCTAATAATAGTTAATAAATAATAAACCTGGCATTTGATATAGTGCCTTTCATGTTGGGGGATGTCTCAAAGTGCTTTACAAGATTTTTGTTTACTGTTAAGTGTAGTGTTGCCTAAAAAATAAACAATCACTACACTTTACAGTAAAAATAATCCTGTGAACCGCTTTGAGACGTCCTACAATAAGACACAACATCAAATGCCAGAATTATTATACTGCTGTAAATAATGCTTGCTCAAGTATTTCATTTGTGAAATGTAATTGCCATTTATTTAGAATCTTAGAAATTTATCGCACAGAAGAAGGCTATTTTGTTCATCGTGTCTGTGCTGACTCCCTCAAGAGCAATCCTTTCAGTCCCACTTTCCTGCCCTATCCCAATAGCCCTGTAGCTGACTCTTTAAGTTTTAAAGTTTTGAAGTTTAGTTCCTTCTTGAAGGCCAATTTGAGTTATGCCCAACAAGCTGGGCATTCCTTATCCTAGCTACTCAGTGCATGAAAACATTTCTCCTGACCTCCCCATTTACTCGATTACTATCATAAATTGATGCCCTCATCTGCCTTCTCACCTTTAAGGATTTATGTACATTAACCCCAAGTTCCTTTGCTTTTCTACTCCTTTTAATAGGATACCCTCAACATATACTTATTGTCTTGATTCTTCCTCCTAAAATGTGTAAACCTAACATTTGTCTGCATTAAATTTCATTTGATATTTCTCTGCTGAATCAACTTATCTGGCTGTGCCCCTTAAAGTTGCTAATTTTGTATTATATTATTTTATTCAGGCAGGATCTGGTACCATGTGAAGCTGAGGTAACTGTGGTTGGGAGAGCCACAGTGAGGAGCACACCCAGCAACAATTGGTCTCGCCTGGTGAATCAACGGACTGACCAGCTCTTTCTCGGTGGCTTCACATCCAGTTACAAGCCACGTCAGGTACAGTAAATGCTGCTTCAAAAAATAATGATAATAATAATCCTTGATTTGATATAATGCCTTATCACATCGTTGAGAAATCTCAAAGTGCTTCACAGGATACACTGTAAAGTGGAATGACTGTGTATCTTGTGGGTGAAACGCAGCAGCCAATTTGCTCATTGTAGTGTCCCACAAACAGTCATGGAGCGAGAGACCAATTATTTGGGGGATTGTTGACCAGGACACCAGGAGAGAGAAACTCCCTTCTCTTTGCAATGGGACCTTTAACATGCACCTGAACAAGCAGACGGGACCTTGGTTTAACGGCTCAACCGAAGGGGTACTTTGAGGTCTGCTTCTAACCTGAGACGGATAAACCTTCATACGTGTCTAGGAAATTAATTTAATTTACATTAAGCACATAGCGGAACAAAATGCGGTCTGTGATGTGCTAATTATCCCGCAGTGGTTAGCACGCTCAGCTCACAGACGATTGTTTTGTCGGTGCCCCATTTCTTTCCCTTCCTCCCACTTTAGATGTAGGTAGAGGGCTTATGCTTTGGTAAGATCATTTTGACCAACGTTAATTGTTCATCAGTTTTTCGTTTCTGAAGACGGAATATCTATAATTTTCATCAGCCGGTGATGGACATCAAGTACCCTTGACTTTTCGCAGAAAAGCAGAGAACTCCACTTTGAGAGCTGCAGAAAGATGCTTTTTGAAGCCGTCGCTCCTTTCATTTCTGTCTAAATGGCCGTGATGCTGAGTGGTTCAATTTTCCAACAACGGGAACTGGGTCTGGAAACTTTGTTTTTGTTAGCTGTCTCTCGGCGATGAAGGATCTCGATGACGTCTCTCTCAGAGAAGTTATTAAGCACGTTGTCCTGGGCTTAGTGGCAGACATATTGATCAGTGGATATGGAAATTATAGCCATGTTTATCACCGAAATGAGCAGAGTCATAAATGGAATTAGTCATGCCTTCACGGTGAGAGTTTAATGTCAGGAGAAAAGGCTTTTGAGGAAGGCGAGCGAGTGGAAATTGGTCGAAAGCTTGTTAGGAGCTGCAGCTACTAAATCTGTTAAATTGACAGGACAAATGATGAGCTTTTGATAAAGTTGGAGCCTATTTCTTGCGATGCGGCAGTGAAAATGAAATAATTCCCATTTATCAGATCATCTCTATTAAACAAAAGCCATCAGCGCTGATTTAGATACATTGGAAATCAATTGGCTCCAGAGAAAACGTCCCCTACAAAGTAATGGCCTTTTCATCCATGCCCCCTATTAACTGGTGTCAAGTATAATGTATTCACATTGGAAAATTAAAGTTTAAAACTAATGGAGGAGAACATGGAGATGACGGAGAGCTGCCTAATCACACAATTAGTCCTTTTGAGAAAGTAAAAGGGAGCTGAATTGTAGAAAGTTATGACTGGCACATAAACTTGTGCTAATGTAGGAGAAAATGCAATTCTCAATTGTGATTGTCTCTGGCTTCACTTTACACGAAAGACTCAGTTTACAATAATAATAAAAATTACGTTCGACACTTCAGACTTTACTCAGAGGACATTTTATCACTGGAACAGGGTTGAGGCCAGGACACTGAACTAGTTTTTTTTTAAAAGTTTGATGCTGTGATGGGAGGATAATTGAAATCGCAGTTAAGGTACAGATCAGCTATAATCTAATGGAATGGCAGAACAGGCTTGAAGGGCTGAATGGCCTACTCCTGTTCCTAAATTCATATGCTCCTATGAGAGTAGGGTAGTTATTCTGGAAGGATGAGATCAATCTGGCTGAGGGACCTGCTTCATCCAAACTAATTTGTGATCTTATGGTTCATATTTCATAAGCGTTCGTCCACAAAATCCGCAAGTTGACCGAAGGCACAGTCAAAGAGAAAGTTCTTGAGGCGGACCTTAAAGGAGGCGAGGGAAGTGTTAAAGTGAAGGGATTTTGGGATGGAATTTCAGAAGGTGGAAGCAGAAAGACAGAAAGCACAACACCAATGGTGGGGCAGGCAGGTTGGGGGATTTGAAGCAGGCCAATGCTTGCCAAGCGGAGGGACAGGACAGAGTGGCAAGGTAAATCTCCTCTGCACCCTCTCTAAGACCTCAACATCTTTGCTGAAGTGAGGTGTATTATTCAATGTAATTCTACGTGATACGTAACGAGAGGTTTGCGAGGTTACAAGCGCTGGATGAAATCCAAGCATTGGTCCAGAGGCGTTGAATCAGTGAGAATGTAGAAATGCGCACGACTTCTTTCCAAGGAAACTCAATTTGACTGTGCAGTGGCTGTTATATAAGTTATTCCAAAGTGTTAATCCTTGTTTTGCAGATTATTGAACCGTTCAACAATTTTACTGGCTGCCTGGAGGTAATGAAAATCAATGGTTTGGGCCCGTTAGTCCCTCTGAATGCTGTGGGCAGAAACAATATTGACTACTGTGGGTAAGAAGGAACAGTTTGTATGTTTTAAGCTTCACGTAAATACGAAAAAAATCCTGTGATTTTATTATTCAGGAGTGGGGGAGGGGAATCTCTTTTGCTTTTGGAGTGCACGAGTTTGAGAAACTTTGCAACCAGCCTTTAAAATTGTTCCTGACTGTACAAGGCATTGAAAAATCACAGCAAGAGCAAGTCTGTTGTTTGTTTGGAATGGCCGTATTGGCCAACGTGCTTCAAGTGCGAGAGTTTAAGATTCTTGCATCTCAGCCCATCTCAGTCGGTAGCACTCTCGCCTCTGAGTTAGAAGGTTGGTGGTGTTGTTGTGGGTTCAAGCCGCACGTCAGTACTTTGAACGCACAGTCTAGGCTGATGAACTTTATATTGTTGGAGCTGTCGCTTGTATGAGACGTTAAACCTAGATCCCTTTTGCCTGTTCGGGTGTGAAAGATCCCATGACACTAATGGAAAAGAAAAAAGGGGTTTCTCTCGGTGTCTTAGCCAAAAATCTTCCAAATAAAAAAAAATTGGTCATTCACTTCGTGGCTGTTTGTGGGACATTGCTCTGCACAAATTGACTACCGCATTCACTCACAAAGTACCCACTCATACACTTTACAGTGAATCCTGTAAAGCGCTTTGAGACATCCTCCAAACTTGAAAGGAACAACACTGAATGCAACGATTGTTACGATTAAAATGGAGTTAATGAGATGGAAAGCAAGGTCCTGTAAAGAGCTTTCTCAATGGCGCATCTCGAGCATTCATTTAGTTTAGCATAAATAAATAATTTTGTCATTCAATCCACGACTGTTTGTGGGGGACACTTGCTGTGCGCAATTGGCTGCCACGTTTCGCCCACAAAATGGACAGTCAATTCACTTTGCAGTATATTCTGCGAAGCGCTTTGAGACGTCTCGAAAATGTAATAAGGCTCTATATCAAATGCAAGGATTATTATTATTATTGGAAAGTGTATTTAAAATTTCAATCGTATGGTGCTGGCATGAGTGTTTAAAGGATAGGTCCCTAGCTCTGCTGTTGAAGGGATCTCCTCTGCAGTGTTCATACCTTTTTATTATGTAAATGGGTCGGGTGTGCACACCCGCGAGAGGAAAATTGATGAATAAATACGATCTGGAAAATCAAAATAACATATCATTTCATCATTCCTGATTCAACATTGCATGATGCATTTGCACCAAGTTATTAAATAGTAGCAGCCAGAAAATGTTTGGAGGAATTGAACGAAGTAGAGATTGATGTACTCTGGCTGCAGTGGTGCGCTGTCTCCAGAATGAACCTCACCAGCCAGGCTTCCTCAGCACTTTCCAGGCCCCACCACCTCCACCCTCCACCAGGACTACCAGCCTTATCATGGTACCACCCCTGACCTACCTCCAAAGTCAATCACCATCCTGACTGGGTGTCATCCGCTTACATGTTATGGAAGTTGATCCCATGTCTATGGATGTTGTCACCAAGGGGATTTCAACTCCCTGCTCGAGTGCAAATCCCTGAATGTCTCGCATCTTGGGATATCTTCCTGGTGACAAAGCACTATCCAAATGTAAATTGTTGTTGTTGTTGACTTGCGTAGACAGTAGAGTGGTGATTATCCTCACGATTTGTCGTCGGCTCTATTGCTAATAGGCAAACAGTGTGAATAATTGGATCCAAAACACAACTTGGCAACAGTAGAAACTCTAAGATTCTTTCATCTAGAATTGAACTATCACTGTAATCCCAGGATCCTAGCCTTACCCACCCTTCCTGGTAACGCTGTTATGGTCATTAGCTATCCTTTGTCTGTCCCGAAATTGCCCTGTGCAACCCCAAATCTGAGCCATCACCCTTCCAGAATACCCACTCTACCATCTATCTTTCAATGCAATGCAAAAATACAATTTACACTTCTACAATGCCTTGTCAGAAGGACATCCCGAAGCACCAATCCCAATCTAATCCCAATTCTTTCTGAGCACCCAAGCTGAGGGTGGAAGCTGATGGGGGGGTGATGAGTGGAAAGAGGGCTGAAAACTTCACATGATATACTGTAAAGTGTAGTGACTGTGTATTTTATGAGCGAAACGCATCAGCTAGTTCGCATCCAGCAATGTCTCACAAACAGCCATGGGGTGAGTGGCCAATTTTATTTGGGGGATTGTTGGCCATGACACCGGGAGAAACGCCCTTCTCTTTTCGAACATCTTTAGCATCCACCTGAAGGCAGATGAGACCTCAATTAAACATCTCATCCGAACAACGTCACCTCCGACAATGCAACACGCTCCTAGTGATGCGTGATTCCAAGTCCTGACATGGGGATTGAACCCACAACTCTCTGACTCAGAGTCGAGAGTGCTATCACTGCGTCAGGCTGACAAACACGATCAGATTACTCTGCGAGTAAAGAAAAACTTCCTGATGTGTGTCTTGAAATTACCCTTTACAACTCAAACCTGTGTCCTCTTGTTAGAATACATTAGACTGTACACGCAGAAACAGGCCATTCGGCCCAACTGGTCTATGCCGGTGTTTATGCTCCACATGAGCCTCCTCCTGCCCTTCCTCAACTAAGCCTTCAAGCACAACATTCTATTCCTTTCTCCCTCATCTAACTATCTAGCTTTCATTTAAATACATCTATGCTTGTTTTACTGACTTGGTTGCATCCTTCTATAAATCTATAAATTCTATAAGAGCTGAATTCTGCTCAAGTGATGGCTGGAAACTTGCTACTCTCGCCACAGAACTCATGCTGTCTGACTCAAAAAGTGATCCTGTGATTTTAAATTTTCATAGATGCCGTAAATGAAAAATAAATGAGAGTACTCTCCTGTCAGGCAGATGTCAGTAGACCAAGAAATTGGATATTTAAAGATGTATGAACAGGTAATTTCTAACCAGAACTAGCTCACCGGGAAAGAGCCCCGGAAGGAGAGGTTTGAGAGTTCTTATATAAATGGGTTAAATTTTGGTGTCAGGCACTTTGAGCTCATCATCTTGACAACACTAACAACAACAACAAAATTACATTTATATAGCATCTTTCACGTGAGGAGGATGTCCCAAGGCGCTGGACAGACAGAGTTTCCTACCCAAGCTCAGGGTCGGGGTGGGGAGGGTGAAGGGCAGAGGGGGAAGCAGGGAGATCGAAAGCACGATAGAAGAGGAGGGTTGTGAGATGGGTCTTGAAGGTAGTGAGGGAGGGTGCGTGATGAAGGGACTGCGGGATGGAGTTCCAGAGGGTGGGTGCAGAGTGGCAGAAGGCTGATAGTGGGGCGAGCAAGGCGGGGAAAGTGAAGCAGGCTGGAGCCCGCTGAGTGGAGGGAGCGAACAAGATGGTAGGGGGTTAGGAGGTCGGAGAGGTACGGAGGAATAAGACCATGAAAGGCTTTGAAGGTGAGGACCAGGATCTTGAACTGTATCCTCTGTGTGATGGGAAGCCAATGGAGTTGGGCGAGGATGGGGGTGATAGGGTCGTAGAGCCTAGTGCGGGAGAGGACCTCATTGACCTCATGTCTGCGGATTATGTCACCAAGGGGGAGCATATAGATGTTGAAGAGGAGGGGACCAAGGAAATAGCCCCGAGGAACTCCACATGAGACGGTTCGGAGGCTAGAGGAGAAGCCATTTGAGGAGATGCCGCTCTGATTGACGCCCCATTGCACTGTTGGGGAAACACAGTCCAGGGGATCATTAACGATCCCATGGCGCTATTCCAAAAGAGAAGGAAAGTGGTGTGGAGTGACTATGTGTATTTTGTGGGCAAACATAGCAGCCAATTTGCATTCATCAATACACAACAGTTAGTGAGCAATTTGATTTGGGAGTTGTTGGCCAGGACACCGGGAGAAACTCCCTTCTCTTTTCGAATAGTACCATGGGATTTTTAATGACCACCTAAACAGGTAGCACTTCAGTTTGTTATATCATTCGCAAGACGGTACCTCTGGCAATGCAGCACTCTAACCCCAACCACCCCCTACCTTCCCCCTCGCCCCCTCTCAGCATAGCATTGGAGAGCCATCCTAGACTGTGAGCTCAAAGTTATCAAAGGCACAGAATCACAGAAAGTTCCCCGCACAGATGGAGATCACTCAACCCAACGTATCTGTGCTGATGCTAACTTTTCCCAATGGCATAATCTTTTCCAATCCTACCAGTGTTCGTTTCACTTTATGCCCTTCTAATATTATTTTTCCTCAAGCATTAATCCGATTATTAGGAAACTGATTCAATCCAGAAACGATAGTAGTGTCAGTCCACATTTTTGCTATTTCCTGTTCAGCCACAAAATATACGGTCAATCTACTGTAATCTATATCCTGTGAAGTGCTTTGAGATGTCTCGATGACGTGATAAGGCGCTATATCAAATGCAAGGATTATTATTATTATTCACAGAACTGCATCATTGTTTGAATTATCTCTGGCTGAAGACTTTTACGCTAAAAGTCACAATCTTCATTTCTAATTGTTTTGTGGTGAGCAGTTAAGGTCTCCAGCTCAGATTGAATAGAAAATAGAATTTATCACTGAGCAGTTCATTTCATGATGTGGCCATCATATTTGTTCTTTCTCTCCCTCTCGCTCTCTCAGCCTAGTGTCACAGTGCCCCCTACAGCAGGATTCATTATGAAACTTGCTAGGTTAAAATGGACAGCATGTATCTCCTCGTTTGTCCCAGTACCAAGTTCCTGATGATGTTCCTGATGATGTTGTTATCATCAGCATTTGATGTCGCGCCTTATAGCATCGTTGAGACATCTGAAAGTGCTTCACAAAATATATTGTAAAGTGAATTTACTGTGTATTTTGTGGGTGTAATGCAACAGTTTACAGGGAGAATAAAGACACAGCTTTTGACAATTGTTTCTCTTAAAGAACTGAGTTGTTTAGTACCAGATTATCTGTCTCTGGACAAGGAGTGCCTCAGTATTATGTCACAGAGCAATAAACAAGCATAGAACAAGACAAAGTCACTCTGCACATCAGTCTTTCCAAAACCCACTCACCATGAACTTCACCCAAACCCAATACCATCGCCTGGGAGAAGAGTTGTTCAAAACATCCCCAATCCTCAAAGATGATAACAAATCTAATATTGAGTATTGGAAGGACTGTGTCAAAGAGGATGTCCTGTAAAGTACATTGCCTGTGTATTTTGTAGGCGAACGCAGATATAGCAAACGCTCCAGATTATTCATCCATCTCCAAGTCCACTTTCCTCATATTGCCGAGACTGAAAGGTAACACAGTTGATGAAAGGTGAATAAGATTTTTAAATTCACCATATAGACTTGGCTGACACTCCAATGCACGGCTCCAGGCTTTACGTTGTTGGACCTACCGTCCCTCAGACGAGGCGTAAAACTAAGGTCCCATCTGCCTTCTCAGGCAGATGTTAAAGATCCCATGGCACTATTCGAAAAGAGAAATTAATTTCGCCCAAAATACTTTGAAAGTAGACCCAAGTTTGCAGATGATACTAAGCTAGGAAAAGTAGTAAAGAATGAGGCGGATATTAGCAGACTGCAAGAGGACATAGACAGACTGGTAAAATGGGCAGACACGTGGCAGATGCAGTTTAATGTGGAGAAATGCTAAGTGATCCATTTTGGGAGGAAGAATGAGGAGAGACAATATAAGTTGATGGTACAATCTTAAAGGGGGTGAAGGAACAGAGAGACCTGAGGGTTCACATAAATAAATCTTTGAAGGTGGCAGGACAGGTAGATAAAGCTGTTAAAAACTGTACGGGATACTAGGCTTCATAAATAGGGGCATAGAATACAAAAGTTAGGAAGTTATGATGAACCTTTATAAAACACTGGTTAGGCCTCAGCGAGAGACTGTGTTCAGTTCTGGGCACCACAGTTTAGGAAGGATATCAAGGCATTGGAGAGGGTGCAAAGGAGATTTACCAGGATGGTACCAGGCATGAGGGACTTCAGTTATCAGGAGAGGTAGAGAAGCTCGGATTATTCTCCTCGGAGCAGAGAAGGTTAAGAGGAGACTTAATAGCAGTTTTCAAAATTATGAGGGGATTCGATTGGGTGAACAAAGAGAATCTATTTCCACTGGCGGGGGTGGGGGGGGTCGGTAACCCGAGGGCACTGATTTAAAATAGTTGTTAAAAGAAACATAGGGGAGGTGAGGAGAAATTTGTTCACACAGCGAGTTGTTCAGATCTGGAATGCACTGCCTGAAAGGGTGGTAGAAGTCGATTTGATAACTTTTAAGAGAGAAGTAGATAATTATTTGAGGAGGACAAGTTTGCAGGGCTATGGGGAGAGAACAGAGGAGTGGGATTGATTTGGATAGCTTTTCAAAGACCCAGCACAGACACAATGGGCTGAATGGCCTCCCTCTGTGCTGTCTAATTCTATGATGTTATGCTAGTGGCCAAAAGATGCAACTTACTGGTTATATACTTCATGTATTTTCATGGGGTTTTGCTGTGTGCAAATTGATTGCCATGTTCACTTAGTGTACTCAGCCTCCACGGCTGCACACTCAACCTCACTAAGCCAGTCAGGAACCTGGGTGCCTTGTTTGACCCTGAACTGTCCTTTCTCCCCCACATCTGCGCCATGACCGGCACTGCCTACCCGCACCTCCACAACATTGCCAGATTCAACCACCGCCTCACCCCTCAGGCTGCCGAAACCCTCACACACGCACTCGTCACCTCAAGGCTCGATTACGGGAACTCCCTCCTCATCAGTCTTTCCAGCTCTTCCCTTCACAAGCTGCAGATCATCCAAAACTCTGGCTCCACTGGCTCCCCATCCCCCAGAGGATCGAGTTCAAGATCCTTGTCCTCACCTTTCAGGCCATCCATGGCTTTGCCCTCTCCTACCTCTCTGACCTGCTGACTCCCTACCAACCTGCCCACTCCCTCCGTTCATCGGGCTCAGGCCTGCTCCATGTCTCCCGCCCAACCCGCCCTACCATCGGTGGCCGGGCTTTCAGCCTCTCTGCCCCCACACTCTGGAACTCCATCCCACGGTCCCTTCACCTCGCTTCCTCCCTCGCATCATTCAAGGCTGGTCTCAAGGCCCTTCTCTTCGACCGTGCCTTTGGTCTCCCTCCCACCTCTCTGCCTTCCTTCACTCCTCCCCCATGCTCGGGCCCTGACACCTGACTGTTCAGCGCTTTGGGATGTCCTCCCGATGTGAAAGGTGCTCTCTACATGTAATTTTGTTGTTGTTGTAGTAGTAGATTACTGTAAATCCCTGTGAAGCGCTATGAGACATCATACCAGATGTGAAAATAATAATACAATATAATAAACCTTGCAATTGATATCACATCGTCGACTCAAAGCGCTTCACAGGATGTACTGTAAAGTGAATTGACTGTATATTTTGTGAGCGAATTGCAGCAGCCAGTTACGCACAGCAATGTCACACCAACAGCCATGGAGTGAGTGACCAATTTTATTTGGGGGATTGTAAGGATTATTATTATTTCTCAAACCTGCTTATATAATTAGACCTAGAATTGGTTGAGGCCAAACACTGGATGGGCCGAATGGCCCTCAGTTCTTAAATTCTAGGTGTGTATCCTACGTATGTAGGATTCACCGCACCGCAGATTTTTATTCAAATAGTACCCAAAGCCTGGACTACTCAGTTTGCAGGCTGTCCTCAAGCTTTGTCAACAGCAGTAGAGGGTCCGCTGTACTTCAGGGCACTGCTGATGACAGACCAGCCAGCCTGGCTCGTCAGCAGGACTTGGAGGGGTAGACACATCACTGGAGGCAGGAATTTGTCCCGCTCTGCAAGCCAACGGCTTAACATGTTGGGTGTTCCCAACTGGACACGCAGCAGGAAGCTTACCAGATGGTGCTCTCATTGGCAGAGACCCAATTGTAATGTTTTATTTTAATGCCGAAAGAAATGTCAGGCTGGGGAAGAGGAAAATGACTGAGATAAGTTGATTTCCTTCATTTCTGCGGTGACAACGAGCCTCGGGGCCAGCAGATATAATATTAATGTTTGCATTCAATATAGTGTGGAGTTTCATAAGAGGCAGCCATCATTTGCCTTGCTGCTACTATTCAATCCCTGTCTCAGCTCTGTCGAAGGACATTATGTCACTTGTAGTTTATAACCCTGGCCCTGTGTACACTGTGACTCCTCACTGAGCAATAATAATTAATTATTTTTGCATTCAATATCATGTGGAGTTTATTTTTGAATTCTATGTGTGAATTATTATTTATGAAGTGAAAGACGATCGAGGTGGTCGATGTTGGCAATAACCAATCGTCAAGTGTCTCTGACGATTCTGGTTGATTTAGCAGAATATTAGCAGAAGACCACAGAGCATACTAGAACTTCCCAACACACTGCCACATGGGTTGCAAAAGGGATTAAGGGATATGGGGACAAGACAGGGTTATGGTATTAGCTGGAGTTAGATTAGAAGATCAGCCATGATTGAATGGCAGGGCAGGCTCGAAGGGCCGAGTGACCTACTCCTGCTCCTACATGTTATATTATGTTATGTGCTTCCTTCTGCCCAGGACACTATTCCTGTAGAATAGTGGTTAGAGCACGCGCCTCGCAAATGAGATATCCCAGATTCGAATCCCAGGCAGGAGCGAAGCTTAGGATAATTTCCTTACTCCACACACTCTCTGTTTACCCAGCAGTAAGTAGGAACGATTGGCGATTGGCGATTGTTAGTCGATTGGCAGATCGCTTTCCGGGGGTGATAAATCCCCCAAATTGGCTGCTGCATTTCCTCCACAAAATACACAGAGAATCCATTTTACAGTATATTCCGTGAAGCGCTTTGAGATGCCTCAATGATAAGTGCTATATCAAATGTAAGGATTATTATTACAACAACACGATTACATTTGTATAATGTCGTACACATCGGGAGGACGTCCCAAAGCGCTGGACAGAGTCCAGCATTTCAGACCTGAGCTGGGGTCAGGGGTGGGAGAAGGGAGGAGAGGAGAAGGGGGTTGACCGATGGCTTGGTCAAAGAGGAGGGTCTTGAGGCAGCACTTTGAAGGAGGCTAAGGAGGGGGACGAGGCAGAGTGACTGGGGGATGGAATTCCAGAGGTTAGGGTTAGAGTGGCTGAAGGCTCTCCCGCCAATGGTGGGGTGGGTGGGTCAGAGGACGTGCAGCAGGCCGGAGCCGGCTGAGCCGAGGGAACGTGTGGGTTGGTAGGGGGTTAGGACGTCCTCCCGACTTAAAAAGCGCTATATCAAATGCAACAATTATTATTATTATTAGGAGGTTGCAGAGGTAGGGTGGGGCGAGGCCATGAAGGGCTTTGTATGTGAGGACCAGGATCTTGAACTGGATCCTCTGAAGGAGCCAATGGAGTCGGGCGAGAATGGGGGAGATGGGGTCACGGAGTTTGGTGGGGTAGAGGACACGGGCTGCAGAGTTCTGGATTATCTGCAGCCTGTGGAGGGAGGAGTTGGGAAGGCCGACAAACAGGGCGTTTGCATAGTCGAGCCTGGAGGTGATGAAGGCATGAACAAGAGCGGCCTGAGGGGTGAGGTAGTGGCGGAGTCAGGCAATGTTACGGAGGTGAGGGAAGGCAGAGCAAGTCATGGCTTGAATGTGGGGGAGAAAAGACAGTTGAGGGTCGAACAATACCCCTAGGTTCCTGACTGACTTGGTGAATTGTAGTGTGCAACCATGGGGGTTGATGCTGGCAGAGCTAAGGTGCTGAGGCGTTGGCGCGAGCCAATCAGGAGGACTTCAGTCTTGTTCACATTCAACTGTAGGAAATTTGCCCTCATCCAGGACTTGATGTCCAACAGGCAGTCTGTCAGGACAGCAGTGGTCCTGGAGTTGAGGGTGAAGGCAGAAAGATAGAGTTGGGTGTCATCCGCATACATATGGAAGTTGACCCCATGTCTGCGGATGATGTCACCAAAGGGGGAGCATATAGATATTAAAGAGGAGACGGCCAAGAACAGAGCCCTGAGGGACGCCAGATGTGACAGTGCGGGAGCTGGAGGAGAAACCATTAGAGGCAACAAAGTGGAGATGGTGAGAGAGATAGGAATTGAACCAGGCAAGGGCAGGTTCGTGAAGATTGAGTAAAGTGGAGAGGCAGTATGAGGATGGAGTAGTCGACAGTGTCGAAGGCGGCAGAGAGGTTGAGGAGGACAAGGAGGCAGAGGGAGCCCTGATCATAGATGTTCAGAATGTCATTAGTGGCTTTGACCAGGGCTGTTTCCGTGCTATGGCAGCACGGAAGCCGGATTGGAGGGATTCAAAGAGAGAATGGCAAGAAAGAAAGGAGTGGAGCTGGGACGCGACGACTCATTCCAGGACCTTGGAGAAAAATGGGTGGTTAGAGATGGGGCAGTAGCTGGAGATGGATCCAGGGAAGGTTTTTTTCAAGATATAATTTTTTCAATAATAATAATTATTATTATAATAGTAATAATCTGGTTGCGCTACAGCTAAATTAGCACAAGGGATGCGTTACCAAACACTGCAAACTTTATACCTTACAACAACAACTTGCATTTATATAGAGCCCTCCATGCCGGGTGGCATCCCAGAGCACTCACAACAACTCTGGAGGCTGTTACCCAATAATTATTAGTGTTGCTAATTCCCCTGTCATTTCACAACGGTGTCTTTCAGCACTGTTCCTTTTTTGGGGCGGTGAAGGGCATGTGCAATGCTGGTGTCTCATTTCCTTGGCAGTCTTGTGGGGCATCTGCATGTGATAACTAGCTAAATGGATCTCTGTTTTGGGAGGATAGAGAAAATATGGCAGGGAACCCTTTGTGGCTCTTATAATCGTTTCAGAATGATCACCCCATTATCCTCCCATCACAGGGTCTGAATGTTTTTAAATAAGTCCTGTGCCCTGGGCTCAGTCACTTTAGCTGGTATCCTGTTTGACTAGTTCATTTTTCATTTTAATTTTTAACATTAATTTTGCATTTCAGCTGCAAATATACAGTCAATTCACTTTACGGTATATTTTGTGAAGTGCTTTGAGACATCTCGAAGACGTGATAAGGCACTATATGAAATACAAGGATTATTATTATTTATTATGTAGTGCACACAGTCTGGCTGACAGATCTACACGTGCACAGTGCTGTGAACATGGTGAACAACACTTCCATTGACCACTGCCGGTTGCTTCATACACACAAACACAAACTTACACCTCAGTTGCTCCTGTTTAATCTGCTGATGATGTTGTCAGATCTCTGGAGTCTGAGGGTTGGGAGGGGGAGATTTATATCAGTTCCAGCCAGACTCTGTTCTTCAGTGGCAGAGAATGTCAACATAACTTTTGACCTTTTGTTATTTTTTTTGCTCAGAATAGAGTCCCAGTGGCAGTTACTGAACTATGGGCAAAAGCCAAGGCTTGCATTAGGTGTTAGACTGGTTCAGTCGGTGTTACTCTTGCCTCTGAGTCAGACAGTAACTTGCATTCATTTAGGGCCATTCATACAGGATAATGTCTTGGAGCAAGATTCAGCACTCAGGAGAAGGGGCAAGTGGAGATGACCATAGCCAGGGTCAATGAGATAGGTCTTCAAGTGGGATTTAAAGATAGATAAAGAGGGGGCAAGACAGAGGGTTTTAGGCAGGGTGTTCTAAATAACAACAATAATAATTCTTGCATTTTATATAGCACCTTATCAGCTCATTGAGACGTCTCAAAGTGCTTCACAGGATATACTGTAAAGTGAATTGACTGTATATTTTGTGGGCGAAATGATTGAGTGGATCATTTAAATTAACCATGTAATTTTATTTCAGTTTCCTCCTATAACTCTATTTTTTCATTGTATTTCCTCAGATCTCTCTCCCTCTTGCTCTCTCTCTCAGTCTTCCCTTGTAGTTCGCTTGACTTCTAATAATAGTTAATAAATAATAAACCTGGCATTTGATATAGTGCCTTTCACTTTGGGGGATGTCTCAAAGTGCTTTACAAGATTTTTGTTTACTGTAAAGCGTAGTGTTGCCTAAAAAATAAACAATCACTACACTTTACAGTAAAAAAAATCCTGTGAACCGCTTTGAGATGTCCTCCTGACGCAATAAGATACAACGTCAAATGCCAGATTATACTATAGCACCTTATTAGCTCATTGAGACGTCTCAAAGTGCTTCACAGGATATACTGTAAAGTGAATTGACTGTATATTTTGTGGGCGAAACGCGGCAGCCTTTTAAAAATAAACTTTTGAAAGTTTTAGGGGTGTAGTGACTGAAGACACGGCCACAGCAGTGTTGGTTGTAGAGGGGTCGGAACTTTCACAGCAGGTTGGTTGCGAGTTGAGCAAATTGGGCAGGTGGGCAGAGGAGTGTGAAGGGATTTGTATGAGGTAAGGATCTTGAAGTCAATCTTTTCAGATATAGGGAGCCAGCCAAGGTTTGAAGTGTTTTGAGACTTCAAACTCATAGTCTTGACAGCCCCTCGGACCACTGGTTGGCCACCACTGCTCTCGTCTCTATCGTATACTTGTGTTATGGACTCTCCAACCAGTGGGAACAGCTTGTTTATGCTTCCCTACTGATGGTGTTGACAGTTGTTGCAAACCTGTGTTCTCTTGTAGATTTCCTGAGGCCATTCCAGACAACGCCATCTCGTCTGTGTTTCCAACCCTCCCATCCTCTCGCCTGCCAGCATTGCCAATGCAGCCCACATCTCCGGAAACCCTCCACTGCCAGGCAGCCTTGTGCCAGAATGGTGGCACTTGTCATGATGTCCTCTTGGCCGGCGGCACCACCTCATTCCAGTGTGACTGCACTCTGCATTTCACTGGACATTTCTGTGAAGAAGGTAATACTATAATATACAGTTGACATTCACGCAGAGCCTTTCACATCGGGAGGGTAATAATAATAAGAATAATTAACAATAACCCTGGCATTTGATAGAGTGCCTTATCATTTTCTTGAGTCGTCTCAAAGCGCTTCACAGAATATATTACAAAGTCGATTGACTGTGTATTTTGTGGGCGAAACGAGTCAGTCAGTTGATGTAAAAAAAAGCATGTTGCAAAGTGCTTAATAGAATTCCTGACCACCCAAGATAAGGGTGGGCGCTGAGTGGGATGGGGAGAGGAAAGCTGCCTGAAAGCGCGGTCGAAAAGGTAGGACTTGAGATGGACCTTGAACGATGGGAGGAAGGAGCCCAGTCGGAGGGACTTCAGGATAGAGTTTCAATCAAATCTAATCAAACTACAATGGTCCTAGACAAAAATACCCCAGATAAAATTCCATACCTGTTCATAACTGATCCAAACATTCGCAACTGGCTGCCAGAACCACAGTCAATGAACCTTACAGAATATCCTGTGAAGCACTTTGAGATGTCCTCCTGACTTGAAAGGCAACATAGCAAATGCACTGATTGCTGCAACTTGTTCTGTTCTAAAATGTAAGCTCATTATTGTTATTATTAGCAGTAGCAGTAGTAATAATATTATAATGACAGGTAGGTATGTTGTAATGTGAACCAGTGACTCTTTGATAAAGTTGAGACTGAAAAAATACGAATAGTGGTAATCCGTAAAAAACACAGAATAAGCCTGTGGCCAGGAATAAAGGCAACTATGTCTCTGAACCTAAACAACATAGGCATTGATAAGGAATCTATGTCTGGGTGAAGCTATTTTGACGTATGTGGGAGTATGCGTGTGTTGGGGGGGGAAGGGGAAAGATAGGGTCAGTCCAAAATTTGTCACAAGGACAAGATTTAAGGACAAGATTTTTAACACATTTTATTTACGTGTGATAAGTACCATTACACACATCGCATTTTTGCCAGTCGTCTCCCCCCCCACACACACACACATGCATAAATCTTTCTTCCTAATAAATAGAGGCAATTTGCTTGATAAGGTACACAGATTCCACTTCTCAGTTTATTCTTGTGAAGCACTTTAAGACGTCCTCAGAATGTGAATGGCTGTACACAATAAGCTTTTCTGCTGCTTGTCCTAGTTGGACAAGTAGCAGGAAAACTTGCTGAGCAGTGCTCTGAATGGCTAGCTATGTAGTTTTAGCTGGTTAGACTCCAGCAGTTACCCCAACACACACTCTGGGTTCCCCAAGCCTTGACTCTTGCCAACCTGCGCCTAATACTTTCCAGAATTAGGTAAGCAGGAATGCGTCCCTCCAGGGAGAGAATGTTCATCCCCATTCCAATAATTTATTCTGAGGAATCTCCATGTATTGGTGGGTAGAGCTATTATCTTTCACTCAGTCAATATTGAGGAGTGGCCAATCTGATCAGCACATGATCAGCGGTAGGCAACTGGAGGATTGCAGATCAGGAACAATCAATACACTGAAGTCAGGAGGAGGAGTGGGGGGAATGTGATTGTTGGCTGTCTTGCTCTCTCCTAGGCTTTGCTGGTGAGGGAGCTGACTATTTCTTGCAGCCTTGACCTTATCCTCTGCTCCTTATTGCCCAAAGCTCAAAAGGCTCTGGCAGGCGGAACGAGAGCCTTGCACCAGTCTTTGCAGGGAGACAAATTGGCAGCTAATTGCCTTTATTTCCCACCACAGCCACATGCTCAGCTCCCTGCTGCTGCTGCTAATTTACTGGTCATTAAGCCATACTCAGCACTATTATACATCTCCCCAGGCAATTACTGGAGAGGAGCCGGTCTTCTATTTTTACTAGCCTTACCCCTACCTGCCGCACCCCCCCACCCCCTCCCCTTTATTTCCTCCCAAGAGAGGTCCCTTAATAAGGTAGATAAGTTATTAAATAATCCCGAGGAGATTCATTATGTACCGTGCAGAACAAAGACAATAAGTTTGCTCGCTCGCTCACTGCCTGCTTCACTGCTGTGACAGATTGTGTGTATTTGCATGCGTCATGGATGACTTGAACTGTCGTAATGAGCGTTCCCACTCGACCACCTAGCTTCGAGCCGCAAGGCTGGCTACGGAGGATTGCATTGCTTTGGGAACAGCGCGCTGTAATGCAGATATCATCAGGGCAGATTTAAGGCAGCAAATACCTTCCCAGATGCTGTTCACGCTCATTATAGAGAGAGAGAGTGTGTCCTCGGGAGCTGAGCAGTTTTCCCAGGTTATAATGAGGCCAGCTCAGTGTTGAAGCTCCCACCACATTGCATTAAATTTAACTTTAACAAAGTTAGGGATGCAAGATAGACCAGCCTTAAAAAAAGAGGGATTGTGTTTCTAATTGAGACCCTCATAATGAAAGCTGGGCTCATTGCCTTGAGATAATATCTGCTATTTAATGATTGCCAAAGTACTTATAGGTGGATGGTGGTCAGGGTGCTGGGTGGTGCAGTGAGCGAGAACCTTTTATTACACAGACAAGGTCCCAAGCTTAAATCCACTCTCAAAACTCTCAAGGTTAAACGCCAGCAGTGCACCCAAACACAGACTCTGGGGACCCCAAGCCTTGTATTATACAATGTCCTTCATAGAGACGGATGCCAAGAAACAACAACTTCCATTTATAAAGCACCTTTTACGCAGGGTGGAGACTCTGAGCGCTTAACATCGGCGGAGCTCGACACTGAGCAGGGGAGATTGGGGAGGCGTTTGTAGACATGGTCAAAGAGGAAGGTGTTCGAACAGGTGTAATCTGAAGATGGACAAGGAAGGGGGCAAGGTGGAGGGATTGAGATAGGGAGTTCCAGAGATTTGGGGCTTACTGAAAGCACAGCAACTGATGATGGAGGGGCCAAGGCTAAATAAGTTTGGATTTTGTGAACAACGGAGCTGGGGAGACCAGCGAGGAGTGCTTTGGAGAAATCAAAGCAGGAGTGGGACAAAAGCGTGGATGAGGATTTTCAGCTGCATTGGGCAAGGGAGAATTGGAAAAGGGGGAGGTGACCTAGGAATGATCGAAGACAGATGGGTGAGGCTGGTGGGGTGGAGAGAGATGGATGGTAGAGGGAGGAAGTTCCAGATGACTGGGGGTGGGAGAAGATCAGAGAGGTGGGGAAGTGAAAGGATTCATAGATGAGAATGACGTCCTTGAAGTTCAGCCGTGTTTTCTGCTCCTTTTGGCTGATCAAGCCCAGAAAGCAAACTAATAGCAAGCAAAACAAATCAGTAGGAAATCATGCCAGCAATTGCAAGTTACATTTTAAAAAA
The DNA here is from genome assembly GCF_018977255.1 of Callorhinchus milii. NCBI lineage: Eukaryota > Metazoa > Chordata > Chondrichthyes > Chimaeriformes > Callorhinchidae > Callorhinchus > Callorhinchus milii. The sequence continues at coordinate 5,715,060 of NW_024704744.1, forward strand.
AATCTATTTAAAATAAAATGGGGGTTGAGCAACACATTTAAGGCATGTATGGGTGCCTTAGTCTGAGAATATTTGGCTTTGATTTCCCGTGTACGTGTGCATTAGTCTGAGAACATTTTGCTTTAATTTCCACAACCATCACGAGACATTGATTCAACTTCTCTCCTCCTCGTTCTCCCTCCCACCCAGGCCCAGAAGGGTTAAACCATTTGTGTTCCATCAGGGCTTGTAAAACAGCCTTCAATCAGGGAGTATCTCATCAAGAGCAGAGCCTCTAATATGCCTTTTGAGTGAAAACATCAACATCAATATTTATTTGGCTCTGGACTGGCCCCTGCAGCAAGATGTTCGACTTTGAAGTGCTCTTTATTATTTTCTCTCTCCCAAATTCTTCTCAGCGCTGCCCTCTCCCAGCTCAGCTATCAGTGCCGGGTATTATCCATTAAAATATGCCCCCTGAGCGACGCTACGTAATGCTGAACCTGTTTACAGACTTTTCCCCGCGCATACAACCAGTTCAGACCTCAGTGTGATAGAGCCAAGGCAATCCAGGCTGTCACAATGGCGAATGCATTCAGAACTCCACAAACATTTAACTGCTCGAGGGTACAAACTCTGCCTTGTCCCCAAGCTTCTGCGTCTGATGCCCATCCATGCCCATGACAACAACAACAACAACAAACAGCACTTGACATTTGTACAGCGCTTTTCACGTCGGGAGGATGTCCTAAGGCACTTGGAGAGTTAAGGATCTTCACCCAAGGAGGGGTTTGGGATCAGAAAGGGTGGAGGCCAGGGTAGGAGGTAGGGGTAGGGGGTAGGAGTCATGGATAAGGAGAGATGGACGAAATATCTCTGAATCTTGGAATATTTAGCACAGTTTGGCAAGACCCAAAGCTCGGTGACTTCAGAGTGTGTACTGCCTACTACTGGGGTCTAACTAGTCAAAGCCTATGGTCTGAGCTTGCTTGTCTTAACCAGGGCTGCTTTGGGAGGCTAGATGAGCCCTGACAATCCCAAGGATAGAGAGGGTAAAGCTAGTGAACTAGCTCCTCATCCCTCCGGAACACCCTCTACTGCTTATGCAGGTGTGTGGCAGCAGGTGTGGAGAGGTCAGGTTTGGCTGTGATGGCTTCTACAGTCGAGTGACCCGGCGACACTCACTGCCGAGAATTACCCTTGAACAGTCACTTGGGTGAGGGCAACCAGAGCTCGTGGAACTGCACCCCAGAAAGAGAAGGTGGCATATACTAGTCTAACTAGAAAGTTAGACTTATAATTGGTCTGGAGATAAGAAGGTTCACCTGTAAAAATTTTACATTTATACATTGCCTTTCATCTTTGGAGGATGTCCCAAGGTGGTTAACAACCCTGAGATAGGGATGGGAACCAAGGGGAATGGGAAGGAGAAAGATGATCGAAAGCTCTGTCAAAGACAGACCTTGAATGAGGTGAGGAAGCGAGTCAGAGGGACTTCAGGATTGAATTCCAGAGTGTGGGGGCAGATAGGCTGAAAGCCCAACTGCTGATAGTGCGGTGGGTAGGGTGGTGGACATGAAAAACAATGACAACAACTTGTATTTGTATAGTGCCCTTCACACGGGGTGGTATCTCAGACTGCTGAAAGCAGGCTAAACAGGGCCAGAATGCCCGATGATGTGATATTTATCACACAGAATGTCATGTTTTGCACCCAAGCATACAGTAGACATGGATCTCAGGGCTCCGGCAGGCCGATGGGGCTGAAGTGAGCGATCTCTCCAGATTTCAGCAGCAGCGAACGGCGTAGATTAGAAACCAAACCATCAGCGAGCCGAGCGGACAGACTCAATACCGCCCGTCCCAGTTTGCTCGAGTCGACTGCTGAACGGAGCTGTACGGGCACCAGTGGTATTATCCGTGATATTATCACCAGAGAATTACCACATAGTCGGACATTCTGACCCTGTTTGCCATCTTTAAGCGTTCCTTCCGATCAGCTGCTGGGAATGAAAAAAAGTGGGAATTGTTGGGGATGTCTCCAAACACTGGCTGAGCACCTCAGTTGGAGGTGGGAGGGGAGGAGAAGGGAGAGATGACCAAAATCATGGTCAAATCGTATTGTTTGAAGATGGATCTTCAACGAAGGGAGCTATTGAACAAGCGAGTCAGTGGGACTCCGAGAGGGAGTGCCTGAGGGCGAGGGCAGAATGGTTGAAAGTCGATTGCCGTATAGAGGCCGAAATGAAAAGAAAGTGGGAATTGTTTGGGATGAAAACAGGTCGGGAAACTGCCATAGCCATTGCCCCAGACTGCATCGATCTCACCACATCCTGAAATGTTTCATTAGCAACCTTTATAACTGTATTGCTGTCCTAAGGGACGAATGGCTCATTGTTAAACAAGACAGAGTGAATCCCAGGGGCTCACTAGGACTCTTGGCCTACGTACGTATGTGTGTGTGTGCATGTGTGCAGTGGATGTAAGGTTCTCCCTTTACTATATTATTTTTGTGGCCCTTTTCCAGATGATTTTGTTGGAGACCGTAAAACACCCTATTGATTGAGCTCTAAGAGTTCTAAATTTGATTTATGAGATGTGTTTGATTAAAAGAATGGCTTCCAGAGAGGACCATAGTTATTTCTTTCTTCCTCCTCCCCCCACACCACCACCACCTCCACTATCCTCTCTCTCTCTCTTTCTCTCGGCTGCCTGGGGCATAAATCATTTAAAACTTTCAGCCCTATGAGAGCGCGAGCGACTGAATGAGTGAGTGAATGAGTGAGGCCACATGGAGCTACAAGGTCGTCGCGGCTGAAGGTCAGAGAGAGGAAATGATTGACGCTCGAAAAGGAAAAGTTGCTTTGTGTTCTGCACGCTACTCAACACAGTCACATCCCATTGTACAGTCTGATACAATGCAGGGCAATTTCGCCTACAAAATATACAGTCAATCCACTTCACAGTATGTTCTGTTAAGCGCTTTGAGATGCCTCAATGATGTGATAAGCCGCTATGTCAAATGTGAGGATAATTATTATTACAGTACAAGACAATCTGCATTTATACAGTGTCTTTCACGTCGGGAGGTTGTTCAATCTATAGCTGTTTGTGGGACACTACTGTGCATAATTGACTGCCGCGTTTTACCCACAAAATACACAGTCAATTCACTTAACAGTATATTCTGTGAAGCGCTTTGAGACGTCTTGAAGATATGATAAGGCGCTGTATTAAATAAAGGATTATTATAATTAATATAAATTATTAATGCGAAGGAAAACATCAGCTCTGAAAGGCATTCGGTAACCAACAGATTAGCTCTGTGAGCAACTGACAGTGGATAGGTATTAGCATTTGAATTGGTTTGACCTTTGAGTTAATCCAATAATCCACTTTCACCTGTTATCCAGCAATTTCACTGCCTTTTCTTTCATTTCCCTTTGTATGTCACCCTTACAAGTCATCATACTTTCTTCCACGTTATACTTTATTGAAAGGTAAATGAATTTAAATACCCTCATTGATTCCATGTATGTCTTGCCTTCAGATGAGATTTGCTACCCACGTTTACATTTGCAGTGTGTTTTAGATTACCACACTGTTCTTATTGAAATTTACACCGAAAAGGAGCTTAATAAAAGTAATTTTAAAAATCCTTCCATTTGACATAGTGCCTTATCGTGCAGTGGAAATGTCTCAAAGAGCTTCACAGGAATTACTGTAAAATGCATTGACTGTATTTTCAAATTGGTGTACCATAGAAATGTAGAAATTTACAATACAGAAGAAGACTTTTCGACCCATTGTGCTGGGTCTTTAAAGAGCAATCCTTTCAGTCCCATTTACCTGCCCCTTACCCATGTAGTTTATTCCTTTCAGGTATTTATCTACTTACTGTTTCGCCCACAAAATATACAGTCACTCCACTTTGTAGTATATTCTGTGAAACACTTTCAGGAAGCTATAATGGCTGACTTATGGCTAAATATGTAGCCACTGATATCACTTACATCAAGACTAATTACCCAGATATTGGCCTTTTAGGGCCAGTGAATGTGGATCTATTGTGCAGCTGTGTTAAAAGCGAATTTTAGCAAAGAGCTGTAAATTTGATACAGTGTCTTTCAATTCGGTGGATGTCTCAAAAGTGCTTCACAAAATATACAGTATATTCTGTGAGGCGCTTTGAGACGTCTCGAGGATGTGATAAGGCGTTATATCAAATGCAAGGATTATTATTATTATTTACTGTAAAATGTAGTGACCGCATGTTTTGCAGGCGAATATAATAAGGCTACATTACCCAGTATAGCATCATCCAAGTGAATCTGTGCAGCGCCCACTCGTTCTCTATGATACCCTTCCCATAATAGAAACACAATACTTCTACCAGCAATATTAACCATGGCATTTGATATCGTGCCTTGTCATGTCGTCGAGACATCTCAATGCACTTCAGGAAATACTGTAAGTTTATACTGTAATGTATATCCTTCCTCCAACTTGCAGCCTAACTGATGACCCAGTTGTAATGATTCTCAATCCGAAGCTCAGGTGTGTTAATAAGTTTCTTTATTCTTAGTTTGATTTATTCAGTAAAGGGTTACAACATGCATTAAACAAACCCAACAGCATAAAACAAACACATGTTGTCCTGACAATGCCTCATTTTTTTTTACCCATTTTATCTTTTCAGATGTCACGCTGTTTTTCCCATTGTTCAACGGGAATGCTTACCTGGAGCTCCCGTCCCTCACAGATGTACTGAGGAGAGATGCAGCCTTCAATCCTGGATCAGAGGCAGGAGCTACTGTGACTCTTTACCTCACAGTAAAAACCTCCGCTTCCACAGGAACAATTCTTTACAGTGAGTATTGATGCAGCTTCAAGCAAAGGCCTTTTGTGATATTTTCTCACCACCGATGCTAATAATAACCCTTGCATTTGATATAGCGCCCAAGCATTTGTTAGCATTGATTCAATGTAAAAGTTACAGTGACTTGATGAACAAGAAGTTAGTCATTTTAGCACAAAGTCAGCCCAATTGTGTGCAAGTATGCTGTCCACAGAGCAAAGTTGTTGTGACCAATTTCATGCTACAAGCAACAACAACTTGCATTTATATCACGCCCTTTATGTCATACGGGGTCTCGGAGAGCTTAACACTACAATGGAGTGTGTTAGAATGGCCCTCGCACTGCACACAGAAGAACTCTTGGCTTCAGGTTTCTTCATCTCATTTCCTCACACAGTTGCTGATTAACATGGGATTGAAACTTGCATGTGATACGGACACCAATTGCATTAGTAAAACAAGAGGGTGTATTTTTTCTGGGGTGGTTGAAAACAGCTTTGATATGGACCCGGATTCCAACGTGTGAAAGAACAGCCTTTTGTCACAGTACCGTTTGTGCTCTGGAAAGGCATTTGGGACAAGATCCAGGTCTTTAGTCTTTGAAGATTGCTGGTTTAATTTATGTCGGTTATTACAGCTTGGAAGGCAAAATAAGCATATTAAATGTCACAGCGCTCTATTATGTGAAACATGTATATTCAGTTCGCAAAAAAAATCACTTCGTTGAGAGAATGTGATTTCATGTAAATTATACAATGTAATATGAAATAATATAGTTGTGGAGTCCTGTGGCATATTGGTTAGAGCACTCATCTCACAAGCGAGAGGACCCGGGTTCGATTCCCAGGGCAGGGCGAAACCTTAGGCAAGTTTGCTTACTCCACACGGTTCTGTTTACCAAGCAGTAAGTAGGAACTTGGTATTAGTCAATTGGCAGATTGCCTTCCGGGGGTAATAATCGCTTCGAATAAATAAATAATTGGTCACTTAATCCACAATTGTTTGTGGGACACAGCTGTGCGCAATTGGCTGCTGTCTTTCGCACTAAAATATATACAGTATATTCTGTGAAGCGCTTTAAGACATCTCATCAACATGATAAAGTGCTAATCAAATGCAAGGATGATTATTATTTATATAGCACCGATCAAATCGGGAGGATGTCTCAAAGAGTCACACAGGATTTAAAGAACATAACAATCATTACATCTGTTGAAGCTCCTCTCAATTTGAAAGGACGCCTCAAAACTCTTCTCGCAGCTGGTGGAGCTAGTAGAGCAGGGCCGTGGCGCATGGAGTAGAGCAGAGCAGAGGGAGTGGACAGGTTGGTGAAATTTTTATTAGGTCGCAGAGGTAGGGAAGAGCAAGACTGTGGAGGGCTTTAAAGGTGAGGATAAGGATCTTGAATTAGATCCTCTGGGGGTTGGGGAGCCAGTGAAGCCTAAGGATATTGTTGTTTCAGCAGCATTGTGAATCTCATTGCAAGAATGCAGGGCGTTTAGAGTTGGATATACAGGTCCCAGTTCTCATTTAGTGAACCATATCTTCTCAGGAATTCATCTGTTTGAGTTTGATCTGAAGGAATCTGGATGAGACCCAGTTTGTATCTTGTACTTTAACACTTACTGCTGTTGGTAAATTTGTCTTCAGCTTATCTCAGTCCCTTGCACTCACATGGGAACCCAAGCTCACTTTGGATTTCACCTTTGCAAACCTTGAGATGGATTGGGTTTGAAAAGGAGGGACTTGGGAGCAAATTGCTTTTCATTGTTGAGTTTAATCTCCCATATTTCTAGAAAATAATGCCCTCTGTCAAGTTTGATCCCTGGCCTTTTTTTTCAGTCCCATGTCTTTGGATGGCAAAACCTTTTTGAAGAGCCTATATATCTTTGCCATCGCTTTTCAGACCCCCTTACCCTGGACAGGGTGTCCACAAAGTCCTGTTACACCACTTTCTTGGTTCCCCAACAGGTTGTTTTAGGCTTAGTCTGGCTTGTGCACCAATTTAAGGTCCCAATGTGAAAGGTACTATACCAAATGTAAAGATTATTATTATTATAAATGAGGGCTCTTTAGCCTTGAAAAGCGTCTTCACAGAAGAGACCTTATAGACGTATTTTGAGGGGAAATAATAATAACAATTTTATTTGATATAGCGCCTCACAATATCACTGAAACGTTTCACAGAATCTTACTATGTAGTGACTGTGTACAGCAATACAGCAGTCAGTTTGTGCACAGCAATGTTCCGCAAACCACCAGCAAGTGAATGATTTTTTTTTATCTGGGGAGTTTGTTGGCCAGGACACTTTTTGAACAGTGCCATGGGATCTCTAACATCCACTTGAACAGGCAGACACGACTTCTGTTTAATATCTCATCAAATGCCACACCTCTAACTTGGCAGGGCTCCCTCCAGCATTGCATTGAACTAAGAACATTTGTGTCATTAAGTACAAGCAAAAACCACTGCACATTCTGTCCTTGTGATATTTCTCAAATAATAATAATAATAATTCGTACATTTCACACCAGGAGAATGTCTCGAAAAACTTCACAGAATATTCATTGTAAATTTAAATATCTGATATTTGTGGGCGAACCACATATTTGCCTACAAATATGTGGTTTTACTTTACAGTAAAATCCTTGTGAACAGCTTTAAGACATTTCCATGACATGATGCAGCGCTGTATCAAATGCAAAGATTATTATATATATATATATCACGTCTTCGAGACATCTCAAAGCACTTCACAGAATATACTGTAAAGTGAATTGACTATATTTTGTGGGCGGCCAATTGCACACAGCAGTGTCCCTCAAACACTCGTGGATTGAGTGACCAAATTATTATTTTATTTTATGTGATCATTATCCCCATAATGAGATCCACCAATCGACTAACAACAGAGTTCCTACTTGCTGCAGGGTAAACAGAGACGTGTGGAGTAAGGAAACTTGCTTTAGGTTTCGCCCTGCCTGTGAATCGCTTGCGAGGCGAGTGCTGTAACCAATACACTACAGGACTCCACCTATATATCACTGCTCTTTCTCTGAAACAGAGGAACCTGAGGTCAATACTGAAGCTCTGCTTATTTGTAGCTGTCAGAGGACAGGAGTATTTTTACTTCTACTGCAGGCAGGTTCAAGGCCATCTTGTGTTTTAAATGGTCAAAATGCTGCCTGCCTCTGGTGCAGAGACAATATCTGGGACAGAATGAAATAAAATCCATAAAGATCCTCTTTCTAAATGCCAACAGGCCACCCTTGTCTGATTCCTTCCCAGCATCGCTGTGACATTTCAGTGCAGGAGACGTGACACTGTACTTGCCTTGACAGGTAACATTTCACCTGCTGCCTAATGGTAGTGAAAGGACCATTCGAAGATTCAGTCACGCTTGTCTATCTCCTGTGAGGAATGCGTAAGCTGTTATCTCCCACAGTCCATTTTGGAAACTGCTCTCTGTTTCTAAAATAATAATAATCCTTGCATTTGATATAGCGCCTTATCACGTGGTTGAGAACGTCTCAAAGCGCTTCACAGAATATACTGTAAAGTCAATTGACTGCATATTTTGTGGGCGAAACACGGAAGCTAATTACACTCAGCATTGTCCCGTCGTGGATCGAGTGACCCAATTTTTATTATTATTAACTTATTAATATTAAATGTAGTGACTGTATTTTGTAGACAAACCATGGCAGCCAATTTGGGCTTAGTGACATCTCACAACTTGCTATGATTGATTTTATCGGGGGATTGTCGGCTGGGATACCGGGAGAATAATAATGACAATCCTTGCATTTGATACGGTGTTTTTCGTGTTGGGAGGGCATCTCAAAGTACTTCACAGGATTCACTGTAAGGTGATTGACTGTGAATTTTGTAGGCAAACACGGCAGCCAATTTGCACACAGCAATATGCCACCAACAGCCATCAAGTGAATGACCAATTTTATCTGGGGGATGGTTGGCCACTGATTGAGCCAAGCTGATACTCACGAAAAGGAATGAGTTGAATGACCAACTTATCAGGAAGTTTCTTGGCCCAGACATTGGGGCAATGTTAACATTAGAGAATATTTAAGAACATAAGAATTTGCTTGACGAAAGAAGACCATCTAGTTCGCCTTGTCGTGTTCCGAACTATACACTGTATCCGAGATATTATTTTCTAGATATCTTTAATATCCATTTAAGGAATAAGATGAGACTGTTCAGTCAGTCCCCCAAACGATTGATATTGACAGATCTTTCATCCAAACCCCCTTCAAATCGGGATATTTCTTAACTGAGCAGTATTTCTTAACTGACAATGAATCCCACAAAATTCCGGTTGAACCCAAGGAACTCTGCTCCCAAATTGTGTTGGAAACGAACAGAATTTCCATTGATTGTCCAGTTACCTGGAGGAGTTTTCCATTTGGAATTTGCAGGTTCCTCATAAAAATTATTAATACATGAGAGAAAATGGAAAGGTGTGACGCGATAATGATCACTGGTGATAGTTATCATAAATGGTAAACCAATTTGAAGAGTACATTAGGATGCACTGAGACAATAGAACAAGAGAATATTGGATTAGAGTTGCAAAGAGCAATTTCAAGACAGACACCAGGAAGTTTTTCTCTATTCAGAGGGTAATTAAACACTGGAACAGTAGCCAAGAAGGGTGCTAGAGGCCAGGATTAATTGAAAAAGCAGCTTGATGTTGTGATGAAAGAACAGTACGGTCGATATAATTATTATTATCATTATTAATTTTCGTCAATGTCAGTTATATTTAACACATTGCAATTTTCACCCTCGCCTAGTTAAGACAAGTGGAACGCTGAACGATTCTGACCATCTGCTCCTTGAAATTACTCAAGACAAAAGTCAGTCATTTATTCTGTGCCCAGGGGGACAGATCCCTCTCAAGTGTTTTTATAATAATAATAATAATCCTTGCATTTGATACAGCGCCTTATCACATCTTCGAAACGTCTCAAAGCGCTTCACAGAATATACTGTAAAGTGAATTGACTGTATATTTTGTGGGCAAAACGCTGCAGTATCACTGGCAGCAATATCACTGACATTGCAGCCAATTGTGCACAGCAGTGTCCCACAAATGGATTGAAGTGACCGATTTATTATTTTTTTGGAAGGAAGTATTACCCCAGGAAAGCGATCCGCCAGTCAACTAACAACCGGGTTCCTACTTACTGCTGAGTAAACAGAGGCGTGTGGAGAAGGGAAACTTGCCCATCATTTCACCCTGCCGGGAATCGAACCCAGGTCTCTCCCTTGTGAGGCGAGTGCTCTAACTACTGAGCTACAGGACTCCTGTTTTTCTAACTGACGGGAACGCTTTCAGGAGAGGGGGTGTTGTGGCAACGTGAAATTTTGGGAGCAGGCGGTTGCAGACCGTACATTGCTGACCTCTCCTGTGTGTGGCTGTAAAATAGCAGCTCGCTGATTTTAAATGGGAAATGACAGTGTAATAAACTGTGCCTGGTGTTTGTGCAAAGTTTGTGAGGAGGTGTTGTGACCCAGAAGTGGTCAAAACAGACCTCTTATTGTTGAAACTAGATTATAGGCAACCTTGAATTATACAGCTCTTTTGTGCCTGTCACTTTCCTTTACCCGATTCAACTCGTTCCTTGAAAGTGCTCATATAGAGTCACACCACTACACACGGAGTCAAACACACAACACACATGCACAGTCACATGCACTTACAATACACATACTGTACACACAGAGTTGCATATACTGTATATGCACATATAGTGTACATACACAGAGTCTCATACACACGACACACACATTCTGTGCACACAGTCACATGCGCAGTCACACGCACATACAACACACAACATACTGTACATACAGAGTCACACATACACATGCAGAATAATGCACACACATATTGCATGCACACACGTACACACACACGTACTATGCACACGTATGTACACCACAATAGTATAATAACTCTTGGAATATTGTATCTCTGAGACGTCTCAAAGCGCTTCACAGAATATATCGTAAAGTGAATTGACTGTATATTTTGTGGCCGAAACGCAGCAGCGAAGGCGCACAGCAGCGTCCCACAAATAGTCATGGCTCGAGTGACCAAATTATTATTATTAATTTATTTTTTGGAAGGGATTATTATCTGCAGAAAAGCGATCAGCCAATGGCACTGTGGATATTTCTCACTGAGACATTTAGGAGACTCTTGTGACCTTTCTCGTGATGCTGTGCTGAGCAATGAAGAACAGAGCTGCGCAGATTCACTACGTTGTTAACATGATGCTGTCCAAATCGGAGCACAATTTTTTATTGTTTCATGTACTGTATATTTAGTTCATTCCACGGCTGTTTGTGGGACACTGCTGTATTCAACTGGCTGCCACATTCACCCACAAAATACACAGTCAATCCACTTAACAGTATGTCCTTCGAAACGCTTTGAGATGTTGTGATGAATTATTATTATTATTATTAACAAATAGGAACAACCGGGTTCCTACTTACTGCTAGGTGAACAGAGGCGTGTGGAGTAAGGAAATGTTTTGAGACGTTGATGTATTCAAACATCCAACATTGGGAATTGAACCCAGGTCCTCTCGCTTGCGAGGCGAGTGCTCTACCCCACTGAGCTACAGGACTCCGCATACTGTGCACACGCACAGTCTCGCATATACGTATGTACATACAAGCATAGTTCCAAACATATATTTTACCCACACAGTTATACACACATGTTTATACACATAGTCAAACACACGTGTACTATACACATACAGTTACAAACACAAGTGACAAGTGTAAATGTACACACACACACACACACTAGATCACACACTGATACAGAAAGACACACATTAAATCTGTTTGCTTCTGGCCAGTTTTGTTTTGCAGTTTCTTCCAAAAACATGACAGCCCATCATGTGAGTAACTGATCAACACAGCTGCATTGTGATACCAGGAATCTGTTTCGGACAGGCAGCCAGGCTTCCCTGTCACTAACAGTCTTAACCATCCACATAAAGTGAGCAAATGGCTCTGCACTTTCCATATACCGACATTTACTGACTGCCAGGACAGGCATAGTGACACATGTCTACAGCAGGGCCTCTTGAAACCCAGATTAGTTCCAGACTGTGAAGCCGTGTATCCAGGGTGCACTGTGGATATTTCTCACTGAGACATTCAGGAGACTCTTGTGACCTTTCTCGTGATGCTGTGCTGAGCAATGGAAGAGCAGAGCTGCGCAGATTCACTACATTTTTAACATGATGCTGCCCAAATCGGAGCACAATTTTTTATTGTTTCATGTACTGTATATTTAGTTCATTCCACGGCTGTTTGTGGGACACTGCTGTGTTCAACTGGCTGCCACATTCACCCACAAAATACACAGTCAATCCACTTAACAGTATATCCTTTGAAGCGCTTTGAAACGTTTGTGATGAAGTGTATATCAGATGCAAGCATTATTATTATTAACAGCCCGTGTCCTCTCCCGCACCAAACTCCACGACCCCATCTCCCCTATTCTCGCCCGACTCCATTGGCTCCCTATCCTTCAGAGGATCCAGTTTAAGATCCTGGTCCTGATCTACAAAGCCCTCCATGGCCTCGCCCCACCCTACCTCTGCGACGTCCTAACCCCCAACCAACCCACCCGCTCCCTCCGCTCAGCCGGCTCTGGCCTGCTCCACGACCCCCAACCCACCTGCCCCACCATTGGCGGGAGAGCCTTCAGCCACTCTACCCCCAACCTCTGGAACTCCATCCCCCAGTCACTCCACCTCGCCCCCTCCTTAGCCTCCTTCAAGTCCCACTTCCTCTTCGACCATGCCATCGGTCACCCCCCTGCCCCTCCCCTCCCTTCTCCCTCCCTGACCCCAGCTCGGGTCTAAACTGCTGTACACTGTCCAGTACCTTGGGACGTCCTCCCAACGTGAAAGGCGCTATACAAATGTAATCTTGTTGTTGTAACAGGGATAATAATCTCTACGCTTGATATAGCACCTTATCACACACATCATCCTGCTGTGTTAAAGCGCTTCACTGTTATACAGTAAAGTGTTGCGACTGTTTCATTTTGTGGGCGAACATTAGAGCCAATTTGCGCGCAGCAGTGACTCACAAACTGCCGTAAAGTGAATAGCCGATTATTATTCAGAGGGTTAGCCGCTGCTAATCCCATTGCTGTGTTCAAATTGGCTGCCGCATTCATCTACAAAATGCACTTTATAGTGAATTCTGTGAAGCGCTTTGAGGCGTTCCCCCAGACGTGAAAGGTGCTGTATCACATAATAATAATAATAGTAATCCTTGCATTTGATACAGCGCTTTATCATGGCTGCAAGACGTCTCAAAGCACTTCACAGAATACACTGTAAAGTGAATTGACTGTATTTTGTGGGACAAACACGACAGCAGCTGAGCACAGCTGTGTCCCACAAACAGTCGTGGATTGAGGCTTCAAATTATTATTATTATTTTTTTTGGAAGGAATTATTGTCCCGGGAAAAGCGATCCGCCAATCAACTAACAACCAGGTTCCTACTTACTGTTAGGTAAACAGAGACGTGTAGAATAAGGAAACTTGCCCAACGTTTCGCCCTGCCAGGAATCGAACTTAGGTCCTCTCGCCTTGAAGGGGAGGGCTCTAACCACTAAACTACAGCACTTCATAATAACCATAGTAATTCTTGCATTTGACATAGCACTGTATCAAATCGTTCTAACGACTCAAAGTGCTTCACAGAATATATTGTTAAGTGGATTGCATTTTATTGTTTATAAACCTAAAGATTACTCACTTTTAGCAAATCCTTCCTTACTCAGAGGGTGGTTGGAAGGTGAAATTCTCTGCCAATAACAATTATTGAAGCAGCGTCCACTGATTCTTTTCCAGGGGAACTGGACAGATACTCGAAAAGAATAATACTAAAAGGTCTTGTGAGTGTTACATGATTTTGATTCTCTGGTTTATCTCTTTCGAATGACCTCAGCAGCCCTTATCTTGGGCACTATAAATTTCAGCTGCTCCCAGCTTTGCTCCTTCTGATCTTATTCTGCTGCGGTGTGCACTGATTACACAATCAGGGCATGAACCATTGAGCTCACACTAACCTGAACCCGACAATAAGGCACTGAGAAGCCGCTCTCCAGGCTCCGAAATAAGGATGGAAATATACCAGCAATCACACCTGCTCAACCTGTCAACCACATCAACCTGCTCCACGTCCCCCACCCGGCCTGCACACAACCAGCGGTCGGGTCTTAAGCCTCTCTGCCCCCACCTTTTGGAATTCCATCCCACATTCCCTTCAGCTCGCTCCCTCCCTTGCCTTCTTCAAAGCACGTCACAAGAGCCTCCTCTTCAAGCGCGCCTTAAGCCACTTTCCTATCCCTACCCTCCCTGTCCTCCATCCCTCCCTGATCCCAACTCCCAGCTCAGGTCCAAATCCCTGACTGTTCATCGCTATACAAATGTAATTTTGCATTGTGTTGCACCTTTCCCAATTAAAGAATTAGCTTTTAATTTCAAAACCTATGGATATATGTGTGTGTGTGTGTGTGTGTGTGTGGAGTCCTGTAGCTCAGTGGTTAGAGCAGTCGCTTTGCAAGTGAGAGACTTGAGTTCAATTCCAGGCAGAGCGAAACCTTGGGCAAGTTTCCTTACTCCACACGCCTAATAATAATCCCTCCAAAAAAAAAACCAAAAAACAATAATAAATTGGTCATTTTCAATCTACGACTGTTTGTGGGACATTGCTGTGCGCAATTGGCTGAAGCGTTCGCCCACAAATATACAGTCAATTCACTTTACAGTGTGTTCTGTGAAGCGCTTCGGGACGTCCTCCCGACGTGAAAAGCGCTATATCAAATGCAAGGATTATTATTATTGTTACACAGACTTTAAACATCGAAAAGGAAATAATTAAATATTGTTGCATTGTCCGGCGTATGATGTTGAAACAAAATCCCATTTAGATGTTAAAAATCCCGTCTTTGAAAAGAGAAGGGAGTTTCTCCCTGTGTCCTGGCCACCAATCCTCCAGATAAAATTGGTCATACACTTCATGATTGTTTGTGGGACATTGCTGTACATAAATTGGCTGCCTTGTTCACCTACACTGCACTTTACAGTATACCCCGTGAGGTCTGATTGTGGAGCCAGGCTCCGTGCAAATTGGCTGTTGCTTTTGCATATTTTCAGGGGCGGATGGGAAATCTGGAAACTTCCTGTGTGCTGCCTCGCTGGAATTCTTAACCTCCTCAAAACACAGTCACAAAAGTACACAATGCAACCGGAGGCCATGATGGAGCCGGTTGCAGTTGCTGTGTGCAGTTGAGAATTAGAAGCAGGAAAGATCCTCTCGATTCCCAGCAGGTGGATGAGGAGGAGTGTGTGTGTGTGTGGGAGGAGAAGAAAATATTTTTCGGTGCCCCCCGCCCCACACACAAATTGGCATCCCCATTTAATAATAATAATCCTTGCATTTGATGTAGCGCCTTATCACGTCTTCGAGACGTCTCAAAGGCTTCACCGAATATACTGTAGAGTGAATCGACTGGATATTTTGTGGGCAAAATGCTACAGCCAATTGTGCACAGAAGTGTCCCACAAACATTCGTGGATTGAAGTGACCAAATTATTATTGTTTTACATGACAATTCTGAGCCAGTCTACCCCTACTGCATGCGTAAAACACAGTTAGGAACATAGGAACAGGAGTAGGCCATTCAGCCCCTGGAGCCTGTTCGGCCATTCTATTAGATCACGGCTGATCTGTATCTCAACTCCAGTTACCAACACCTGACTGCGTCTGAGGCCATTTGAGACATTTCTATGCTGTGCCAAAGGCAAAAGTGGTTATTATTATTGCTATCAATCTGGTCCGGGGGTTTGAATAACTGATGCTGCCTTGATGTATATGGAGCACACACAGCCCCCCCGGCTCCTGTTAGGCCAGGCCTCAAGAGATACGTCCTACTTTGAGGTGACGTTCAAACAAAACAAGCGATGAAGGTGTTTCACTGCCATTGGAAACAGCAACGCATGACCTCCCTCTGAGGAATCAGTGGTCCATGAGGAGCGATCAGTAGCCCATGCTGACATGGAGCAATTATCCTCCTGTCTGCGGAAGAAGGCAGACAATCATACTTACCCTTGACAGCCATTTCATCATTTCATTACCTTACAAGCAGCTCCAGTTGACATTTCATTTCCCTATCAATCAGGACCTGAGATGTTTGGGTGGTTAGGTACAAGAGCAGTGAGATGTGATCTCCCTTGTCCCATGTCAGGGCTTTGCCGGGTGGTAAATTTGACAACCCCCACCCCCCAACACTGCCTGCACATTCCATTTCATTCCCTTCAGAGGAACGTATTGGTTAGCGCGCTCGCCTTGCAAGCGAGAGCACCCGGGGTTGATTCCCAAGCGGGGTGAAATCATTGGCAGGTTTCCTTACCCCACACAGCTCTGTTTACCTAGCAGTAACACTCATTCCAAGACACTCCTATGCGTAATTGGCTGCCGCCTTTCGCCCACAAAATACACAGTCAATCCACTCTACAATATATTCTATGAAGCGCTTTGAGACATCTCAATGACGTGATAAGGCGCTGTATCAAATGCAAGGATTGTTATATTCCTATAACTCTGCAATGCCAGCAGAGATCATTGCGTTTATTGTCTCTTGGAAGTTACTGCAGAATAATAGGTTTATCTTCATTTTATTCAGGATGTTACAATTATTTCCCGAGGTCTTGTGTTTGTGCACGTATTTAAGTGGAGGTTGTCTTGTATCCATGGTTACTTATACTGCTCTGGATTGTTATTCGCCCACTCGTGCAAAGGCATAACCCTCCCAGCAAGCAGTCAAGCGATCAGGAGGCAATCCAATGTTTGTCGTTAAATTTTTAATGTTATTACATTTACAAACCAATCACCCGAAAGGTCAGTGTGGTTCAGCTGGTAGGACTCTTGCTGGATGTTGGTTCAATACCCTCAAAGGGACTTGAGCGCATAATCTAAGATGACACCTTCAGTGCAGCCAAGACTATGAGAAACAAGAGCGTTGTGTTGCTCAAGGTGCTGTCCCGTGGGTTAGATGTTAAACTGAGGCCCTGTATGTTTTTTCAAGGGTGGACATCAGTGTTAAATATGTCAGGTCTAAGTAATTACATACCAGAAGTCCCCAGGTGGAAAAGGGATCTGTGTTGAGTTCAACGACTAACCTGTTTCTGGATCTCCCTGCTTCAATCCCTCTGCCTAGCCCCTCTTCATCTAGCTTTAAATCCTACCTTAAACGTAGCTCTTCGACCGCATTTATGGTTACTTCTCCCTCTCTCTTCTCCCTTGCTCGGCGTCTAACCGTATTGGCAGGAATCCTTACAAAACTGCCTTTTTTCTCTGAGTTTAATATTGTCCTCGATCTCCATCCGCCTCCACAGCACTCGGAGATTCTATCCTACGTGAAGGGTGCTGTGTAAATACAAGTTGTTGAATTAACTGATCTCATCCAGTACAGCCTGTGGAGCATTGCTTGATCTTAGTGCCCGTGGGTTAGGGAAGGAAAATTCAGTCAGGTTTCCTGCTTCTGAACACCATTCAGAAACACCTGCTGGAAAGTGTGCATGTATGGTCGTGGGGTGAGGATGGGATTGGGCTGACTCTCTCTCTCTCCCCCTCTTTCTCTCTCTCTCTCTCTCTCTCTCTCTCTCTCTCTCACCACAAGAACCTTAGAAACATCATTCGAACCTCACACATGATCAGTGGCCATTTTAGTGAGGTAGCAAAAGTTGTCCCTATTCCCCAATTGAATCATAGAATCATAGAATATTACAGCACAGAAGGAGGCCATTCGGCCCATCGTGCCTGTTATGACTCTTTGGAAGAGTTACCCAATCAGTCCCACTCCTTTGCTCTTTCCCCACAGCCTTGCAATTTGTCTCCTTTTCAAGTATCTATCCAATTCCCTTTCAGGCAGTGCATTCCAGACTGTGACAACCCTCTGCAAAAAGAAATTTCTCCTCATCTCCCCTCTGGTTCTTTTGCCAATTGTAATTATCTTTGTTTCTTTGTTCTCAGGCAGTGAGGAGAATTTTGGAGGCCAGTTTCTTCACCTGTATCTTGTAGATGGAAGACCTATGGTAAAGCTGGGATGTGGTTGGCCCCAGAAAACGCTGATGGTGTCTGGCAAACAACGGATCAACGAACACAACCTCACCTCAATCACAGTGAGGTAGGTCATCTTGGGAGCCTCCTCTGCTGCAGTCCATCAATGTCAGTACTCAGTGAATCAAATTACAGTATATTCTGTGAAGCGTTTTGAGACTTCTAAACGACGTGATAAGTCGCTATATCAAATGCAAGGGTTATTATCATTGTCAGCACAACATGGCAGTGGAAGTGTATCAGTGAATAAAGAACACCATGAGTTTGTATAGCTCCAGCATCCACACCAAACTGAGAATTCCATGCATCCCACCTACCTACACATGGAAGTTTCCTTGTTTCGAATGAAAAGCACATTCTCTCCCGATGGTGTGTAGGCTGCTTACCTAAATCCGTAGAGTATTATGTGCACGCTGGCAAGACCCAAGGCTTGGGGAACCCAGAGTGTGCATCTGCTGGAATTTACCAGCTAAAACCGCCAATGATCGCACTGATTAGCAAGCTTTCCAACTGCCTATCCAGCTTGGACCACCCTAACTGTTTAGGGCTTTGACTTGTAGGGTTAATAGGAGTTGAGTGGGTAGAATCCCTGCATGTTTTAGATGGAACAATTAACCTCAGAGATAAGTTGGCAAAGGTTGGTGGACCCTCCATCTGACTGATTTACTTCTGGAGGAGCAAGTGCAGCCATTTTAGACAACAGCCTATGAATTCCAAAGGTAAAACTCTGAATTGCAGCTTTACCATCTGAAGTCTTTTCTGCTTCAGTGGGCAGCCCATAAATATTTTATTGTAAATGCTTACCAGAATAAACCAGTTCCAGGCACAGATCCAAGTGAAGTCTTCAACATTTTAGACTTCTTGTCGGACTCTTTCCATGATTTCTTTAAAATATCCTGCTTTAATCTGTAGATTCTCCATTTCTAGTTTCTGCTTTAATCTTGTGGAGTCCAGCAGCTTATTGATTAGTGCGCTCTCCTTGCAAGCGAGAGCACCCGAGTTTGATTTGCAGGGCAAAACCTTAGGCTAGTTTCCTGACTCCACATGCCTCTGTTTACCTAGCAGTAGTTAGGAACCGGTTGTTAGTTGATTGGTGGATTGCTTTCCGGGTGGTAATAATACCTTCAAATAACTAATAATAATTTGGTCATTCAATCCAAGACTGTTTGTGGAACGCTGCTGTGCACAATTGGCTGCCGAATTTCATTGCAAAATATACAATCAATTCATTTTACAATATATTTTGTGATGCGCTTTGAGACATCTCAATGACTTGATAAGGTGCTGTATCAAATACAAGGATTATTGTTATTATTTTAGAGTGTTATACTTTGTTAAACTCTCTGCAAATCGACTCCTACGCATCAACCATCATTGAACTGCTTAGTTTTTAAAACAAATATAATTTATATTTATATGTCGCTATTCACATCGGGAGTTCGTCTCAAAGCAAAATACACAGAGCTGTGGATGGGAGCTGAGGAGGTGGGTGGGCGTAGAAGGGAAAAAATGACCAAATCTGCAATCGAAGATGTGCGTTTTGAGATGGGGAGAGGAGTAAATTGGAATTCCAGAGAGCGTATTAATAACTATTAGGACAAATTGCAAGATAAATGTCTCGAAACAGGAAGCCAGAAGAGAACAATCCAGTTTTTCAAAATATAAGTTTGCGATAGTAAATATGTGAAGTCAATATCTCTAGGGTAAATACAGAGTTAGCCCCTCCCCCCGACATAACACAATAATTTATTCTGGTGTCTTGGGATCCATAAAATTAGACCCCACACCCACCTTATAATGTATCCGCAAAACAAGATGGCCTCCAGTTCTACTTCCAGGTGGTCAGGTGGTCAGGTCATCCCATTTCTGCTACTTACCAGCCAGCTTCCAGCACACGAGTGTTATAAACGATCAAGAGAATGGTCAAGGCTGATCTGCTACTTAGAATTATAGAGTCATAGAATCATACAGCACAGAAAGAGGCCATTCAGCCCATCATGTCTGCGCCAGCTCCGAATGGAGCAATCCAACTCAATCCCACTGGCCCGCTTTCTCTCCATAGCCCTGCAATCTTGTCCTTCCCAAATACCCATCTACTTCTCTCTTAAAAGTTGTTATTGAATCGGCTTCCATTACCCTTTCAGGTAATGCATTCCCGATCCGAACAACTCGCTGGTGAAAAAAAAATTCCTCTGTTTCTTTTAATAACTAACTGAAATCGGTGTCCTCAGGTTACTGACCTATATGCCAGTGGAAACAGTTATTCCCGGTTCAACCCATCAAATCCTCTCATGATCTTGAAAATTTCTATTAAATCCCCTCTTAATCTTCTCTGCAGGGAGAATAATCCTAGTTTTGTTAACCTCTCCTCATAACTAAGGTCCTTCATTCTTGGTACCATCCCGGTAAACCTCTTTTGCACCCTCTCCAATGCCTTAACATCTTTCCTAAAGTGAGGTGCCCAGAACTGAACGCAGTCTCCAACTGAGCCCCAAATAGCATTTTATAGATATTCAACATAACCTCTAGAGTTTTGAATTCTATGCTCCTATTTATAAAACTTAGGATCCCGTATGCTTTTTTAACAGCTTTATCTATCTTTCCTGACACCTTCAGAGATTTGCTTATGTTGACCCCCAGGTTTCTCTGTTCATTTGCCTCCTTTAACTGTGGAGTCCTATAGCTCAGTGGTTAGAGCACTCGCTTTGCAAGCGCGTTCAATTCCCGCCAGGGCGAAACCTTGGGCAAGTTTCCTCACTCCGCACGCCTAATAATAATTCCTCCAAAAGACAAAAAAATAATAAATTGGTCATTTTCAATCCAAGACTGTTTGTGGGATACTGCTGTGCGAAATTGTCTGCCGCGATTTGCCCACAAATATACAGTCAATTCACTTTACAGTATATTCTGTGAAGCGCTTTGAGACATCTAGAAGACATGAAAAGTGCTATATCAAATGCAAGGATTATTATTATAAGATTGTACCATCTAGCTTATACTGCGTCTCCTCATTTTTCCTACCAAAATCCTATCACTTCTATCACTCTGATACAGTCTTCAGAAAACATCGTGTGAAGAAAACTTTATAGTACATCCTATGAAGTACAGTGTTCAGAATATCCTGTGAAGCACATTGAGTCATCTTAACGGCCTGATAAGAGGCTATATCAAAGGCAAGGATTATTATTATTGATAAGATCTGACCAGAGCTGAGTGTCACAGTCACAATGCTGGACTGCAGCAAAGTCCATGCCAAAGTGCCCGATGTTAAAGGCAAGTCACAAATCCTACACAATCAATGTGTCTCAGAAGATTGGATGTAACAGTTATTTATGAGTTGTTCAAAAATAACTGGGTCGTCCCATTGATTTTTTTGGGTGGATGAGTCATCAAGCTGGTTAAATGAGTGCAGTTTCCTTCAAAGTAAGAGAGCACAGGTTCAGGGTTAGGCTTTTATATAATAATAATAATTGCATTTGAAATAACGTTGTTCAGACGTCTCAAAGCACTTCACAGAATATACTGTAAGTGAATTGACTGTATACTTTGCAGGTGAAACCGGCAGCTAATTGCATACAGCAGTGTCCCACAAACAGTTGTGGAGTATTTTTTAAGGGATTATTACTCCTGCGAAGCAATCTGCCAATAGACTAGCATCCGGGTTCCTACTTACTGCTGGGTAAACAGAGGCGTGTGGAGTAAGAAAGCTTGCCTAAGGCTTCACCCTGCCCGGGAATTGAACCCGGCTCCTCTCGCTTGCGAGGCGAGTGCTCTAACCAATATGCCACAGGGTTGCAAAGGGTAATTGTAGGGGAGACACTAACAAGTGCTTATTTCCCCAGAGGTTAATTAACAACAGAAACAGGTTACCCAAAAGGGTAGTTGAGACCAAGACACTGAAAAAGAGTGACAGCGTATTTTCTAGGTTAACACAGCAGCCAATATACACACAACAATGTCCCACAAACAGCTATGAAGTTTTTGGCTGTGACACCAGAAGGAAACTCCCTTCTCTTTTCAAACTGCACTGTCTTTAACTTCCACCTGAAAAGGCAGACAAGACCTGGGTTTAATGTCTCATCTGAAGGCTGATACCCGCGGCACTGAACTGGAGAATCGGACCCAACTGCGAGTTCAAAGTCTCATTGTGGGGCTTAAACCCACAACCTTTTATGCTTCATATGGAGAAAAATACCAGCCCAGAGTTGATGGACTGATCAGAAAAATAATGAATAATGGCCTCACAGAGGGTAGATTTCACACATCTCAAAGATTAAAGCGAGAAGACTCAATGTGGCTCAGATTCTAGAAGCAAAACTCTTCTCTAAGATAAAAAACAAAGCTGATGCCAATTCAGTTCAGAATCAGGGTAAGACAGAAATCTTTATTCAGAAGTCAGATTGTCATTGTGCACTCAACAAAAAACAACCACAAATTCTGTATCATAGAATCAGAGACGTTTACAGCACAGAAGGAGGCCATTCAGCCCATCGTGCCTGTGCTGGCTCTTTGAAAGAGCTACCAACTCGTCCCATTCCCCCGCCTCTTTCAGATGTACTCCTCAGCTATCTCACGTGTCCTGGGTGAGCAAACCCATCCTTGGCACAATGAGGGTTAAGTTGGTGCCACTTGCAGTGTAGCTTGAGGATACAGAACATCTGTAGCATTTTAAACACAAGAAATTCAATACATTTAGGAAAAACAAGGCTGCAGAAGTGGTATTTAGGCACGTCTCAAGATGTACCTCTTTGTCGGCACTTTATATAAATATAACAATGCTGCACAAGTGATATTTACAGGAGTGGTGTCCTGTGGATCAGTACTGTCTGATCCAAATTTCCAGCAAAGATGAAAAGACGCGAGGTCACTTATACCAAACATTTTTGATAACGTTGCAACCATAATCTTTGGGCTCATCAATTTGTAGCCTAAGGTGAAACTGAGGCACACTATCAGTACCGATGTCTCTCTTTCTCTCTCTCTCTCTCTCTCTCTCCCTCTCAGTAGCTAATTGATAACAACAACAAATTGCATTTATGCAGCACCTTTCTCGTCGAGAGGACATCCCAAAGGAGCTGGAACGTGAAGGGTTTGCACCCGAGTTTCGGGCTGGAGTCAAAAGGGGTGGAGGCAAGGGGTGGTGGTGGTAGGAAGATGACCAAAGGGACAGGGTTGGTATAGCTTTAGGAGAACTAGAAATATATAAACAACGATAACAACTTGCATTTATATGATGCCTTTCACGCAGGTTGAATTTCAGAGCATTTAACAGCAGCGTTGCTGGGAATCATGGGTCAGATTTTTTAATATTTCTACAGCTACAAAACACAACATGACAGGTTCTTGGCCTGGCCAAGTAGGACTGTGAGGAATTATGTTAAATGACTCGCTGTTTGTAAGTGAGCCTGAATGAACACAGGTTCTTTACTAAAATCATTCACTGCCTAGTTGTTTGTGGGACAGTGATATGTGCAAATTGGCTGCCACATTTGCCTACAGAATATACAGTCACTACACTTTACAGTAAATACTGTGAAGCGCTTTGAGCGCCATCCTACGCCTAATACTTTCTGGAATTAGGTAATCAGGATGTGTTCCTCCAGGGAGAGAGTGTGCATTCCATTCCAACGATCTTATCTCTGGGATTCCCATGTGTAAGCAGGCTGCAAGGAATTCTCAACTTGGTTCAGATACTCTTAAGCACGGTGATGGGTTTCCGCACGTGTCAGGAAAAAAATGAAATTGACTTGCTGGGAGACAGGGAGATAGTGGAGCCTGGTGAGGACTGGAGCGATGGACAAGCAGAATTTAACGCGGGTAAGGATGCGGGCGGCAGAGTTTTGGATTAGCTGGACCTTGTGTATGGTAGAGGTTCTGTTGAACATCAACATTAAATTAAATGGCAATCTTGAGACAGTCTGGTGTACTCATTGCCCGTGTAATGGTTAATAGCTTTGCATGAAACTCTCTTATATTAATTAGCAGTATGAACAATGATGTGAGTTTAGTGAATGACAAGTTTACGAGTCCTCTGATTAACAGATCA
The DNA here is from genome assembly GCF_018977255.1 of Callorhinchus milii. NCBI lineage: Eukaryota > Metazoa > Chordata > Chondrichthyes > Chimaeriformes > Callorhinchidae > Callorhinchus > Callorhinchus milii. The sequence continues at coordinate 5,739,140 of NW_024704744.1, forward strand.
CATCTTGGCAAAATGTTTTATAAGGAATGATTATGAGCTGAAAATCTTACACCCAGGATGATGTTTTAGAAGAATTTTATAAATGAGTTCCATTTGCACGGAGTTTCTGCTGTTATTATTATTGCTATTATTGCTTATTACACTATTGGCGTCCTCCCGACGTGAAAGGCACTTTACAAATGTCATTTTGTTGTTGTTGTTATGCTACAAATGTGACTAGAAGATTTATTTTAATGTTTCATATCAGAACTATCAAAATGATTAAGTGTATAGCGTTTATTCTTCCAACGTACAGATAGCATGCTGCCATCTATCACACCCTTCTGCTTCTTTATTGATTTATTGTCAGTCTTGGCAGTCCTGTTCCTGAGCCAGGTAGGTAGTCCGCAGTACTCCAGGACACTGCAAATAACAGCACAGCCAGCTTAGCTCATCGGTAAGGCTTGGAGCTGCAGACCAGAACAGGGATCCTTCCCACTGAGTTCCTGCTAGCCCTGCAGCAAAGCACTAATGGGTGGGGGGGGGGGGGGGTCTTAGCTGGAGAAATATCGGAAAGCTTGCCAGACAGTGCTTTTAGTGGTTTTAACTGGTTAAATTCCAGCAGTACCCCAACGCACACTTTGGGGGTCACCAAACCTTGGCCCCGGCCAATTAAAGAGCCAATTATCACTTGGCTGCGCTGTGAGGTGAGTGCTTCCAATTTGTTCCTCTGGGTCCGTCCCCCAGGGAGAGAGAGTGCATTCCATTCCAGACACAGGAAAATTTCCGCGCGTAGGTTACATGCATGGAACTCTCAGTCTGGTTTGGATATTCGTAAGCATGGTGATGGGTTGCAACGTGTGTCAGACCAAAAATAACAATTTTTTTAACTGATTGACTTGCATCAAAACATTTTGAGTTTATGGTTCAAAACTGACCTTAAACATTTTGCCTCCTGTTCCAGTTCACGTTTTGGCTATTATCTTGAAGATATGAACGTTTATCCCACACTACACACACAGTCGCGTTACTTTTCAACGCCTTGGGACATCCTTCCCTACGTGAAAGGCGCTGTACAAATGTAATCTTGTTGTTGTTGTTTACAGTATATTTTGTGAAGTGCTTTGAGATGTATTGATGATGTGATGAGGAACTATATCAAACGCAAGGATTCTTCTAATTATTATCTGCATTCCAAAGTTTTTAACCACATGGATGGGAGGGTTTTGTGAAATTTTACTCAATTACTTATGGGGTTGGAGAAAGAATAATTTCTTCCTTAGATATTAAATGAGGAACAGTGGAACCATAGAATTCAATTTACAATCCAATAGAATAATAATAATAATCCTTGCATTTAATATATCACCTTATCATGTTGTTGAGACGTCTCAAAACGCTTCACAGAATATACTGTGAAGTGAATTGACCATGTATTTTGTGGCCAAAACATATACATTTATTAGTGCCTTTCATACCAGGAAGATGTCTCAAAGCGCAAAGCTTTAAGAACTTTACAGCACTGAAGAAGGCCTATAGGGTCTGTGCCAACTCTTTGAAAGATGGGTTCCTACTTTACTGCTAGGTAAACAAAGGCATGTGGAGTAAGGAAAGTTGCCTAAGATTTCACTCTGTCCAGGACTCAAACCTGGGTCTTCTCGTTTGCAAGGCAAGGGTGAGATAGATAGATTTCTTATTGCAAAAGGGATTAAGGGATATGGGGATAAGGCAGGGTTAGGTTATTAGTTGGAGTTAGATTAAAAGATCAGCCATGATTGAATGGCGGGGCAGGCTCGAAGGGCCGAATGGCCTACTCCTGCTCCTACATGTTATGTTATGTTATGTAATAGCTACTACGCTACGGTACTCATTTAGAGTTGATAGCCGGCATCAGATTTATCTCATTATAGATTTGTCTCATAAAATGATGACAAATTAATTGGTTTCAATTTTTTAATGAATCTACAATTGCACTGGTGTATTTGTGTTAAACCAATTATGCGTGTTTAATATTGCTGCTTAATAAGCCCTGGTTATATTAACTTATGACTTATTATATTGACTTGCTCAATTGGTAATACTCTCACCTCTGAGTTGAAAGGTGGTAGGTTCAAGCCCCACGTCAGGACTTTAAACTCATATAGTCTGTCTGATACTCTACAGTGTCACAGAGTATGTTGTATTGTTAGAGATACCAGCCTTTGGATGTGACGTTAAAACTAAAGTCCTGTCTGTCTGTACATTGGATGTTTAAGATCCTGTGACACTATTCAAAAAGAGAAGGCTGTTTCTTCGGTTTTCCTTGCCAACAGTCCCCCAAGTAAAAATGGTCATTCATTTTATGGCTGCTGTTAATGGGACATTGGTATGTACAAATTGGCGGCAGCATTTCTCTTAAAAATATGCAGTCACTGCACTTTACAGTTTAGTACGTGAAGCGCTTTGAGATATGAAAGATCCTATACCAAATTTAAGGATAATTTATTTTAAAACGCTTTGAAGTTCCATTGCGGAGCTTTGTTGTTGTTCCTGGAGTCTTCAGGAACCTGGTTCTGTCCAAATGCCACAATTAGTAATTCCTTCTTTATTTGCACAAACTGAACTCCCAACTCTGCTACTCATTTGCTTTTGACAATGTTGGTAAAGGCGCAATGCCACACATTGCATTTCCTCTGATCCCATGTGAAAAGAGGACATGTGTCAAGGCAGTGCCACACGAACATTAATGATCATAAGCAATCACGGACAAAGGAGTGTAATGCAATCCTGCTTCTCTTTCTAGTTAACAACTACCTTCCTTGTCATTACTTTGCATTGCAAGAGAGTTTTAGGTTAGTGACCTGTGCGTAGAGAGAGAGAGAAAGAGAGATGGAAGCTTTGCCAAACACAAACATCACAATGATATCTTTGTTAAGCTATTGGTTTCATGTGGGCAAATTACTTATGATTATCATTGAATTGTTTGGACTAATTGACATTCAAATTAAATCTTGGTGGAGGTCAGTCTGAGCTCTTCTAATAAATTCCTCTGAAATTGTGCAGTTGGACATGTAAAAGAGAGATAGACAGATACCTGAGTAGTTGAGGTATTCAGAGGTATTGTGAATTTGTTTGGGGGACAGTCGGGTGTCTGACATGTGCGGAAACTCATCACCTTACTTAAGAGTATCCAAACCAAACTGAGAATTCCATGCATCCTACCTACGCGTGGAAATTCCAGAGACAGATGGTCGGACTGGAATGCGCTCTCTCTCCATTTCGTGTGTAGAGCGGTAGAGTGAAAGGGTGGGAAATTGGAATTAAAAGATCTGACAGGATCTAATAAACTGGTGTAACAGGTTCAATACCTCTGCCTGTTCCTATTTTCCTCTGTTTCCTATGAAAATATCATTTGATTTGATTTTTTTCTAATGGATTCCATATTATTGGAAGAAATTTCTTCACACAGAGAGTTGTAGGAATGTAGAACATGCTACCACAAGGAGCAGTTGAGGCAAATAGCATAGAAGTATTTAAGGAAAAGCTAGATAGGTACATGAGGGAGAAAGGAATAGAAGGTTATGCTTGAAGTCTTAGTTGAGGAAGGACAGGAGGAGACTCATATAGAGCATAAACACCGGCATAGACCAGTTGGGCCTAATGGCCTGTTTCTGTGCTGTATATTCCAATGTATTCTAATGTATTAATAAAGATTCCTTCTTAATACAATACAAAAATGCAATACAAAATTACATTTGTATAGTGCCTTTCAGGTCGGGAGGACGCCCCAAGGTGTCGGGAGGATGTCCCAATGATTCCTTATTAATAAGGAATCAATTGCACCTTAAGAGCACTTTATCATATGGTCAAAATATCTCAAAGTGCTTCACAGGATTTATTGAAGAGTGTCGTGACTGTTGGCGAATGCAACAGCCAATTTGTGCACAGCAAAGTCCCACAAATAGCCCTCAAGTAATTGACCTAATTTATTTGGAGGATGGTAGGCCAGGACACTGGGAGAATCTCCCTTCACTTTCTGAATAGTGCCATGGGACCGTTAACATCCATCTGAACAGGCACACAAGACCTCAGTGTAACATTTCATCCAAAGGACAGCATCTCTGACAATGCAGTGTTCCCCCCAGCACTGTAATGGAGTGTCAGGCTAAACTTGTGCGTCCAAACTCTTGACGTGGGACTCGAACGCATAACTACCTAACTCAGAGCCAAGAGGCAAGAGCGATGGAGCCAAGCTGACAATTCAATTAAGAAAACTATAAGTTCTATGATGTTGACTCAGGGGAACGCCAACTGCAACTCAATCGAATATCAGAGAGAGATTCCCTCGAGTCCGAGTCACATGGGTGGATAACAAATTTCCCACAGGTAGAAAAAGTCCCCACTCAGGTCTCTTAATTAAGAAATCTGTGGAAGAATACCATAAAAATTGGACCCATCGTGTATCTTCAGATCTCCTATGTTTGGCTTTGACTTGACAGCTCCTGGAGAACTGAATGTATTTAGCTTGACAAGGGGTGAAGCTATCAAGGGTGTTAGTGAAAGGGCCTGTAATTCAACAGTGAACAGATGAACGTTATTCTGCTGCCTCTCCATAACAGTACTAGATTTCATTAACATCAAGGAGCACCATAATACTTATTCAAACCTGTTATGGAGATTAGTTGATTCATCGTTTATTATTCAGATCAAATTGAATAATAGTCACAACATTACATTAATGGTAACATAAAAGGATTTCCTTGAATTAATAAGCTTCCAGCTCCTTAGGTTATTGTTTGGGGCTGTAAAAGTTTGCCACTGATCCAAAGGTAAGCAAAAAAGCAATTAGATTGAATAAGATTGGAGTTGCAGCAGCCATTTGTACATAGCATTATCCCGTAAACAACCACAAACAACAACAAATTACATTTCTATAGTGCCATTCACATTGGGAGGACATCCCAAGACACTGGAAACTCAAGGATTTGGACCTGAGCTGGGGGTTGAGACCAGAAAGGGTGGGGGCAGTAGGGTAGGAGGATGGCCAACGGCTAGTCGAAGACGAGGGTCTTGAGACAGGCGGGAGGAATGGTAAATTTTATGGTCAATTTTATTTGGGTCGGTTGTTGGTCAGTGCAGAAGAGAGGCGAGACTCTCTTCTCCCCCTCCCCAACCAATCCACCAGCACTGAACTGGAGTGTCAGACTAGAAAGTGAGATCAAAGTATCATCATGGGAATGAACCCTCAACCCTTACAAATCATAGGTAGCAATGTCACCAACTGAGCCAGGCTGACAACTAAGATTCTATTAAGAGTGAGGCAATTCTGATGTATTATCTCCAATTCCTGATTATGTGATATTACAAGATATAGCTCATCCAACTGTGGTTATGTTTGTCTTATCAGGCCGTCTTGTTAGGTTTTGATGACTTTGCAGGGAGGGAGGGGATGGAAGGGAGGGCAAAGCAAACTCTTCTCTCATATTATTACCATAGATAAATTCAGAGGAGCCAATGCTGAGGTCCCTGGTCTGAGGTTCACTGGGAAGTGAAACAAACATGTCCAAGGGCAGACTGCACTTCTCTCTTTCCAGCCTCACTTATGTGATCACAAAAATAACAAAAAATTACATTTGTATAACACCTTTCATATCGGGAAGACATCCCAAGGCATTGGACAATCAAGGATTTGGACCCGAGTTGGTGGTTGAGATCAGGAGGGGTGGAGAGCAGGCAGGGTGGGGGTAGGAGAGTGACCAAAGGCACAGTCAAAGAGGTGGGTGTTGATACGGGCCTTGAAGGAAGCAAGGGAGGGGGTGGGGCAAAGGGACTGTGGAATGCAGTTCCAAAGGGTGAGGGCAGAAAGGCTGAAGGTCTGAACGCTGTTGGTGGGATGGGCTGGGCGAGGGAAATGGAGTGGACTGGAGCGCCGAGCGGAGGGAGCGGGCAGGTCTATATGAGGTTAGTATGTTATAGAGGTAGCGAGGAGCAAGGCTTTAGAGGGCTTTGAAGGCAAGCAAGGCACAACAGCACCGTCTACTGGCTCCTCCAGACTTGTTCGAGTGGCACTGATTCCCCAACCATCTGTACAGCTCCCGCTGTTGACATGTTGTCAATAATGAGCCTATTTGTCATTAAAGAAAATCTAAAACTTGTTTCAAGATAATGAGATAGAAATGAGTCCAACCCCATTTTGCTCTGATGACGGAAATATAGTTATGTACACATTACTCAGCACATTGGTTTACCATTCAAACCATAAGAGCATTCCTCTTCAACCCTTTCCATCATAAGCTCTGCATAATTGCACTACTAGCACAATGCTGAACCATTAAACCCACATTAAAGATCCCATACAGTTTGAAATATCCAAGTCCTATTTACGGAGCTAATGGGGTAAATTAATTTACAGCTAATAGCCCTAATGATGTCATTAAGAAGAGATAGGAGGTGAAAGCGAGCATTGAGAACCTTGGCAAAGTGACACTCAGTACCACAGGCAGCCTTCCCCCTCCTGGGTTCACCTTGGAGTATTGGAGTTAGAGGAAAGTACTAAACAAGACTATGTCAATTGATGTCAGCCTGGCTCATTTGATGGAGTCCTGTAGCATATTGGTTACAGCACTTGACTCACCAAACGAGAGGACCCAAGTTTGATTCCTGGGCAGGGTGAAACCTTTGGCACGTTTCCTTACTCCAAACCCCTCTGTTTACCTAGCAGTAAGTAGGAACCCGGTTGTCAGTTGATTGGTGGATCACTTTCCAGGGATAATAATCCCTTCAAAGAAAAAAAATCTATATTTGGTCACTCAATTTGCGACTGTTTGTCAGACACTGCTGTCCACAATATGCTGCCACGTTTTGCCCACAAAATATGCAAATTCACTTTACAGTAGATTCTGTGAAATGCTTTGAGATGCCTTGAAGAGATGATAAGACGCTACAGCAAATGCAAGGATTATTATTATTATCATTAATTTCATGGTTGTTTGTGGCATATTGCTGTATGCACATTGGCTGCTGCATTCACCTGCAAAATAGTTACTACCCCTTACAATAAATCCCATGGAGTGCTTTGAGACATCCTCCCTGCGTGAAAGGCATAATCTGAAATGCTAATATTATTACAAACAAGTACATTTGGAAATTATTTTCACCCATGCTATTTGGAGGTGGACTTGACTGATTAATTGCGGTTGTTCTGGAGAATTGCAACCAGTGTTTCTGAATCCGCTATCAACATTCCATATCATTTCAACCAGCACAACCCCCTCTGCACTTCAATTCCTCCATTATGCAAACTAACCTACTGTGCTGATTTTGTTCAGCTTTCTGTGGAAAAGGCTGTTTCCTTTTATATGCCGTGACATTGGATGCCATTATCTAGAGGGTGCAATTGAACAGAAAGATAAGGAGCATGAGGGGGATATCAGACGCAAAATGTTCGGTTGCACTGCAAACAACAGAGGAATTCTGGAGCGTTTGCAACAATGATGACAACTTGCATTCAGGACAACAGCCATTTATATAGCGCTCTTCGTGACGGTAGTGTCTTGGAGCATTTCCAATACCGCAAAGAAAGAAGTCCTTCATCCCATTGTGTTAGTGCTGGTTCTAGTATTCCTGCCTGTCGGCCTGGCGCAGTGGTTGGCCTCTCACCTCTGAGTCAGAAGGTTGTGGGTTCAAGCCCCACATTGGGACTTGGAATCACATAGTCTAAGATGATATTCCAATGCAATGTTGGGGGCGTGTTGCAACATCGAAGATGCTGCCGTCCTTCGATGAGACATTAAACCAAGGGTTATCCGCCTGTTCGGTTTGGACTTTAAAGATCCCATGTCACTATTCGAAAAGAGAAAGGTGTTTCTCCTGGTGCCCTGACCAACAAATCCCTCAAATAAAATTGGTCATTCACTTCATGGCTGTTTGTGCGACATTGCTGTGCGCATACTGGCTCCCACATTTCATCCATAAAACACAATCAAAAATACTTTATAGTATATCCTGAGAAGCGTTTTGAGATGTCTGAAAGATGTGATAAGGGGCTATAATAAATGCATGGATTATTATTATTCCAATACCCTGTTCGTTCACTATTAACTTTAACATTATTTAGGAAACTAAGAAGTTTTATCTGGTTGAACTGCAACAGTAACCCAGCACACACTCTGGGATCCTCAAGACTTGGCTCTTGCCAACCTATGCCATATACTCTCGGGAATTAACTAAGCAGTGAGTGTCCATCCAGGAAAGGTGCACTTCCATTCCAAACAGGAAGAAATTTCCATGTGTAGGTGGCATACAAGTGTGTTACTCTCAGTCTGCTTTGCATACTCTTTTAACTATCGTGATAGGTTTGCGCATTTGTCAGACCCGCGACTGACCAAATAAAATCATATTATGTCAAATAATTATATTTTTATTTAAAATGATCACGTTAATTATTATTTTGCCACATCAAAACTTCTCAAAGTTCCTACATCAACAATAGCAACAAATCACTTTGTAAAGCGCCTTTCACGTCAGGAGGATGCCCCAAGGTGTTGGACAGTCAGGAATGTGCACCCGAGCTGGGGGTTGGGATCAGGATGGGTGGAGGGCAGGGAGGGTCTGTGTAGGTGTGTGACCGAAGGCGCGGTCAAAAAGGAGGGTCTTGAGACCAGCCTTGAAATAGTCAAGGGAGGGGGTGAGTGAAGAGACTGTGGGATGGTGTTCTAGATGGTGTGGGCAGAAAGGTAGAAAGATCCCCGACCATCGATGGTGGTTCTGGTCAGGCGAGGGTCAATGAGCAGGTCAAAGTCTGCTGAGCGGAGGGAGCAGATGGGCCAGTATGTAATACAGTTACTGCTAGGTGTTGTGCCTGTTTTTGTAAGCAGGGGTCCCTTCCATCTTGGGCCTGCAAAGGTCCTTGCAGGCTAATTTTATCTGGAGGTTTGTTAGCCAACACACCTAGAGAAATTCTCTATTTTTTCAATAGTGCTAGAGGACAAAACTGCTCTCAACCAGCACTAAAACAGAACAACATGCTAAGCTTCAGTGACATAGGTCACAGGGATAAAAGGTTCAGAAAGAGGTTGTCACACTAAGTCTAGGGCCGTGGCTGACAGTTAGAATCAGTACAACAGGATCTTTATTGTTCACGTGCGATACCTGACATGTGAACACCGTTGAGATTTTTTTTGGGGGGGGAGTGGGGGGAGGTTGGTCAGCTGACACCTGCAGAAACCAACGTTCAAGAGTATTCTTGAAGGGCTTTGAGACGTCTCGAAGACGTGATAAGGCTATGTCAAATGTAAGGATTATTATTATTATGCATTTCTATGGCTCTAATTTCCGACCCCTTTAATTTCCCATTCTGCTCGGACTCCCAGTCAGTTGTGTGAAGGACTTTGAGACGTCCCCAGTATGTGAAAGGCGCTCTAGGATTTATTCACGACTTTGCAATGACTGGAATTAGCTCGCAACATGAGTTTTCCTTTTCCCAATAGGTAAGAAAGGGATATTGAAATGCCACTGCGATCTCACAAACTGCACCTGTGTCTCGCGCAGAGGTGATAAAACAATCTTGGGCCTCTCTCGATTAAAGATGGATGGGTAGCTTTGAACCACCGTCAGGATGTCTTTGGGAGCATTGACTCACCGAGTTAGACAGTTCGAAATTACTTTTTCACGAACACATCAAAAATCACTGACATTTACATTCTTTTCTGTCACTTTTTTTTTAAAAAAACAAAAATCTCATTTCAGTCGCCTCCAACATTTTGCAGAACATAACTGATGTGAGTAACGATGCTCAAGATGTTCTACACCTTCCCTGAGTCTCTCCGACTTACTCACTCCCTCCCTCCCCTCATTCAAGACACAAAACGTACCTCTATAACCATGCTTTCATGCGCTTCGAGACACTACCCCGTGTGAAGGGCACTGCATAAATGCAGGTTGTTAGTGTTGCTTCAGTCACCTTTCCTCTCCCCGCATCCCCTTGGTTCCCACTTACCCAGACCCACACTGCTGTGTGCAATTTGGCTGCCGTCTTTCGCTCACAAAATACACAGCCAATTTACTTGATAGTATATTCTATGCAAGACTTCAAGGCATCTCAATGACATGAGAAGATGCCATGCCAAATGCTAGGATTATTATTGTTATTATTTTATCAGGATTCCATGGCCCAGGGTTCTCATGGCCTTAGCTTCATGACCGTTGTCTTAGAATTTAAGATTGTAGAAAATGTTGGCAAATTCTTAAATTCAGTCTTAATTTCCCCCTAATTTTAGTCCAAATCTGTACTTCTCCCACCCTCCACCCCAAAACCCAAACATTCCCCACAGTCTCTGATACACTGCTCTTCAGACTAAGAGCCCCAGGCATCAGGCCTCTAATGTTTTAGTTGAGGCTGCAGCAGCATTAGCTTGGTATCCCAATACTAACCTGATGTGTTCCTGTACTGCCATCCAGTGTCTGCTGGCTGAGAGGAAGGGTTTTCTGTACTGTTAATAATATGGGTTTGCTGGAGTGTGCAGCATATGCACGCTGCGACACACTGTCAGAGTTTAGACACACAATCATTTTAAGGCAAATAATGCTTGCTTGGCTAAAACGGCTGCTTTATGTTACTTGGCTATAGCAGATGAATTAAGCAATGCACTCGCATCCAGATATATGCATGGAATGCCATGTACGTATATAATCCGGAATTGAATTGAGCTGAGTCCTCAGTTTCTCAGATTCCCTCTTTATTCCCTCTTGATTCCCTCTCCACGTCCCCCGCCTGTCTGGTCAGGGCTTCAACCTCTCTGCTCCCGCCCTCTGGATCTCCTTCCCACAGTGTTTTTGATCGCCCCCTCCCTTACCTCCTTCAAAGGCCCATTTCTTTGCCCTTACCTCTTTAGTCACCCTCCTACCCCCACTCTCCTTGCCCTCCACCCCTCCTAATCCCAAACCCCAGCTTGGGACCGAATCCCTGACTGTCCAGTGCCTTCTTGGGACATCCTCCCAATGTGAAAGACTTGTTTGTTGTTGTTTGGGGAACCCTTGTGGGAGTCTCTGTACATGCACCTCCCTATTTTCATCTGCATTATGCACCTCGGAGTCTCTGCCCTTGAATACTCATTGTACATCATTGTTCATCACATTGAAAATCCCCAAATTTTAGGTGAAGTCCAATGCCCCTACACTGGTAAAGCTGTTGCCATCTTTGTTCTATGTTAGTGGCTGTCTACCTTCCTCAAGAGATGTTCAGATGAAGAAGGTCCATTTGCTCTCAACGTTCCATAGTGCGAAATCTTACTGTCATCGCATTACAGCTTTAAACTCATAATCCCACTCCACTGTCCATCCCCTTCGCTTAGCAGACACAAGCCTGCTCGCCACCAGATGTGATCATGCCTTCAGGCCACTATACTCTTAATCTGTGGAACTTTCTGCCTCAATCCCTCCGCTTCCCACGCTCTTTATCTATCTCTTAATCCAACATTATTCCTGTAGCTCAGTGGTTAGAGCACTCACCTCGCAAGCGAGAGACCTGGGTTTGATTCCCGGCAGGGCGAAATGTTGGGCAAGTTTCCTTACTTCACATGCTTCTGTTTACCTAACAGTAAATAGGAACCCGGTTGTTAGTCGATTGGCTGATTGCTTTTCCTGGGGATAATAATCCCTCAAAAAAANCAATAATAATTTGGTCACTCAATCAACGACTGTTTGTGGGACACTGTTGTGCGCAATTGGCTGCCGTGTTTCGCCCACAAATATAGTTAATTCACTTTAAAGTATATTCTGTGAAGCGCTTTGGGACATATAGAAGACATGAAAAGCACTACTTCGAATGCAAGGATTATTATTATTATTAGCACTTACCTCTTCAACCACACCAATAGTCACCTCTCCCTTCCTCCTTACTCTGTGTTCCCCACCACTGTGCAGCACTCTAAGTACTGTACTGCAATGACAGTAAGATTTCGCACTATGGAACGCTGAGAGCAAATGGACCTTCTTCATGATGGGCACTATATAAATGCAAGTTGTTATTGTAGTGGCTATCAGCTTTGTCTCATCCACTAGCGGAGATTTTAAACCAAGTCCCTGTCTGCCTGATCAGATAACCATTAAAGATCCCGGGACATTGTTTGATAAGGGAGTTTTTCCCTATGCCCTAACCAATAATCTCTCAGGCAAGATTGATCAGTTACTTCATAACACTGTGTGAGACATTGTCTTGTGCATATTGGTGGCCATTTTTGCCTACAGACCTTAACAGAAATTACCTACAAATTCCCTTGAGTCATTTTAGCAATATAACAACAACAACAACAACAACAAAATTACATTTGTATAATGTCTTTTATGTTGGGAGAACATCGCAAGGTGCTGGACAGTCAGTGTTTCGGATCCGACTGGGGGTCAGGATCAGAGAGGGTGGAGGGCAGGAGGGGAAAGAGGGTGATCGAAGGCACGGTCAAAGAATCATATCACATGCAAAGATTATTATTGTTATAATCTTTGCATTTGATATAACGCCTTTAAATCGAGAGGGCTTCTGAAAACGCTTCACAGGATTTACTACAAAGTGTAGCGACAGTGCATTTTGTTGACCAAACGACAGCCAACTTGCGCTAAGCAATGACACACAAACAGCCATGAAGTGAATGATCAATTTTATTTGGGAGATTGTTGGCCAGGACACTGGGAGAGAGGAACTCCCTTCTCTTTTTGAATTGACACTACCCTGCGTGAAGGGCGCTATATAAATACAGGTTGTTGTTGAATAGCAGCCATAGGATTTTTAAAGTAAACCTGAACAGGCAGATAGGACACAATTTGAAGGAAATCAGGTCACCAAAGTGGTGACTAGGTCGTCACTTTGGAATGCTAATGTGCAGCCCAGGTCTTAAATGGCGAAAGGAAACAGATGGTTTTATTGAATCATTGTTAAGGAATTAACACACAGCAACAGAGACCAAAATAAGGCGGGAGCCCTGTTATTTATCTGTTTTTAAGATTGAAATGGAAAGGGAATAAGTCATTCGTAGCCAAACTGCACATGGCACTACCATTTATCACTTCCACTAATATTTAAAAGCAATTACACGGCACTGGTCCATTGAGTAAGACCATCCATGTCGCCTTGCTCCTGGAATGGAAAACAAAGGGTTTTTAAATAATCTCTATTAAGAGCAGAAATGCTTCCAGAATATCAAACTACCAATTTCCCATAACAGCATAAAGCTGCTGAGATCCTCTGAGGAGAGAGTGTGCGTTCCATTCCAGACACAGAGAAATCTTCATGAGTAGATAAAACACATATGTGGAAATTCTCAGTTTGGTTTAGATATTCTTAAGCACGGTGACGGGTTTCGACGTATATCAGACACCCGGTTGATCAAAAAAGAAACATGGCTGCTGTGTTTGCCTACAAATCACCAGGTCACTGCACTTAACAGAATTACCTCCAAATTCCTTTGAATCATTTTAACATTATAAGCATTATATCAAACACAAAGATTATTATTAGTATTATAACCTTTGATTTGATACGGTGCCTCTAAATCGTGAAGACTTCTGGAAATGTTTTGCAGGATTTACTGTGAAGCGTAGTGACTGTATTTGGTTGAAGAACTACCAATTTCCCATGATCTGTTGCCATGTTCAGTGCAATATCTTCCGTAACATGATTGAGTTATTTCTCAACTAAGTCCGAAGTCCTGCCCCCCACTCCCCCATTCTAGCTGCTGATTACAAGAACTTACACATGCACAGACGGCACACAAAGTCCTGTTACCCCCTGTTACAAAACAGTGATATGAGATGACGGAGAAGCTGAAACAAGCTGTCAGATCTGCCTTTCACCTCCTCACTCCACCATGTTTCAGAAGGTGTCACACCAAACATGGCAACAGATCATTATCTGCCATGAGAATCATGGCGCTCACTCACACCTATCCTCTGGATGCCTAAATACAGTTACAAACTTGCACTGAATACAATCACTTACCTTTAAATACAATTGTCATCATACTTCCACATGTTTCAATTGTTGGTCAGTGCACTGTGTTAAAAAAAAAGGTGTAACAGGACTTTTGTGGACCCCCTGGACATCACCTATTGACGTGGAAAAGTGCCTTGAACAGCCAGGGTTGAATGGGAACTCTAAATTGGCCCTGGCCTTCTCAGGTTAGAGAGGGACTGACTACAGGCTTTCCATTCCTGGTCCCCCTGCTCTAGTGGTTTTGTGTCTGTGTGTGGCAGCTGAGAGGTCAGGCTCAGGCAGATAATAGTGACTATGGAACTGTACTTCACCTGCCCCCCAACCCCCAGCAAGAAGAGGTCAGACCAAAGACAGAGCAACATGGCAGAGGGGGAAATTAAGCAATTGGATTCACAAAATTTTAAGGGAATTTTACAATAATAGTAATAATAATCCTTGCATTTGATGTAGCGCCTCATCACATCATTGATTTGTCTCAGAGTGCTTCACAGAACATACAGCTCAGTGGATTGACTGTATGCTTTCTTGGTGAAACAAAGTGTTGAGACAGGCGAGGCTGGAAGCATTGTTATCTTTCTGCTAAGTTCTCTGCAATTGCCCCATCCCACACAAAAGAATAATAATAATAATGATAATAATAAGACGCCTTTGAGACATCTCAAACGCTTCATAGGATATACTGTAAAGTGAATTGACTGTATATTTTGTGGACCTTTTGTTGATCAGTTCCATTCAGCATTACGCTTTGCATCGAGGCTGGTGGCAATTTAGTAACAGCACTAACAGGAGCTTTTGTTGTGAGGAGACAACAAGCAGCTCCTCAGCTGTCAGACCCTGTCTTGTGCACTATGGGCAAACCGGCAAGTTTGTAATAAAGCACAGCAGCACCACAGAAGTTGAATCGTTGTAACAGCCGGCATGACAAAGGGTAGTGATGTGCTCCGACTGGACTGCAATGATGGATGGAGACTAGGGAACTACGAGTAGATTTTAATCTGCAACCTTGGTGGGCCTGCCAAGCTTTAATACTGTAACCTCAGCAAGCCACCACGCATGACTGCAAATGATTCTAAATTGAACTTAAAATACATTTGTAATTTGGGGTAATAAATTCGATTTGACGTTGAAATGAAAGTTATATAAACAGTTCAGGAATAAGTGGTTATGTTCACATATACCAACACAATACAACCAACATTGTGGGGTCCTGTAACTCAGTGGTGAGAGCACTCGCCTCGCAAGCGAGTGACCTGGGTTTGATTCCCGGCAGGGCGAAATGTTGAGCAAGTTTGCTTACTCCACGCCCCTCTGTTTACCCAGCGGTAAGTAGGAATCCGGTTATTACTCAATTGGCGGATCGCTTTTGCGAGACTAATAATCTCTCTAAAAAAAAATACGAATTTGGTCATTCAATCCATGACTGTTTGTGGGACACTGCTGTGCGCAATTGGCTGCCGTGTTTTGCCCACAAATATACGGTCAATTCCCTTTACAGTATAGTACTTTGAGACGTCTAGAAGATGTGAAAAGCGCTATATCAAATGCAAGGATTATTATTATTATGATTATCATCATTATTATACTAGGAATGATACCACGGCTTAAAGAGTTAACTTATGAGGATGAGTTGCATAAACACTTGCTGGAGGAAAACACTCTTTTGAGAACGACGGTTGTACTATCTCACCTATGGTTTTGTATCTATTTGTACACCCCCAGGGCATACTCTCAACCAAGTGCATCTCAGTCCCTTTATCGTCTTCGGTTCATCGGTACATCGTGATTTCCACAACTGCTCAAGCGCTGAGGCCAGCAGCAATAGTCCCTTCTACCACCGCAGAGAAAACCTTAACAAATAAATCAATCGCCAGCTTGTCTAAAGTGGTTTGCACTGCTTCCATCAGCTGAATAAGAGTTGGTATCAGCTCGTTCCTATGCTGGGTTTATCTTTCCCGCATAAATAAATCTTTGTCAATAAAGGCACCAAACTCGCTGGGAGCGTTTTTATCAATATGTGGGATGGGCTGACAGCTTGTGGCTCCACAGTAAATGCTATCACTCTTACTGCCCATGTGTTGCGATTGACACAGATAAGATGAGAACAAAATTCACCTTCAAAGATGAAATTTGGCCGAATCCTCACTAACTGTGATGGAATATTCCCTTTTAATCTGGCCACACTTTGACTCTGGGAATGTAATTGAAAGGAGAGAGTTGTTCTGAGTGATGGTTTTTCCCACAGCTTGGGTAGTGAGTACTTCAGCTTCCGTTAGCTCCCAGGATCAGATCCTCAATGTAATTTGATATCAGGGTAGCTGCTATGACAGATCTGTAGACTTTGAATTATGGGACAAAGAGCAGAGAATTGGGAATAGAGCAGTTAGCACCAATGGAGGAATCAGTATCAGTGAAGGAGTCACACTAATAATAATCCTTACATTTAAGATAGGGCCTTTCCCATCAGAGGACGTCCCACAACCTTGGCTTGCAGGGTTAACAGGAGCTGAGTGGGAATAATTCCCTCTCCCAATGTAGCGAGACCTCCACAAAGGGTTAACTCAATTCTGACATTCTCGGGTTAAGTATGTCCCTAACCATCAGAGGTCGGGCCTTCAGCATCTCTGCCCCCATCCTTTGGAACTCCATCCCACAGTCGCTTAGCCTCGCTCCCTCCCGTGTCTCCTTCAAGGCCAGTCTCAAGACTCTCCTCTTTGACCATAGGCAAATATGGCAGGCAATTTGCGTGCAGAAATGTCCCACCAAACAGCCAATGAAACGACCATTTTTTTCAAAATGCCACGGGATCTTTAACATCCACCTAGAGAGTCAGACAGTACCTTGGTTTAACGTTTCATCCAAAAGACGGCACTTCCAAAGATGCAGTGTTCCCATCCCAGACATAAAGCCCCAATGTGGGGCTTGAACCCACAACCTTCCGCATAGGAGACGAGGGTGCTTCCGACCGAACCGAGCTGAAACCTAAACAGTGCATCTGCCCAGTAATTTTGTCTTTCAGGTTCATTTATCCTCTAGCCCTGTCTGCCTCAGCCACGCTTTCACAAGGTGGCTTGTCTGATGCCAATTAATTGTTCGTTGTACAGATTATGCAAATAACCCAGGCATGTGTCCCTCAATTAAATCAAAAAGATTATTTTTGTGAAAAAAGCAATTGCCTGCTGCAATAAAAATTCATCAGGCATTGCAAAATATTAAAGCGTAATGAGACTTTATAATTGTGAGAGCAAAATAATATTTATGCAAATTAAAAATATATTTTGAAACAAGAGTGAGTAAGTATCAACATAATCTTGTGTGTGGGACTGAATTTTCTTTCGGTAATTCTCAACTAGCATGTACTTAGCGCTAAGAAAACCACTTACTGCTTGCAAGGGTGGTTTCTCAAAGCCAGTTTTAAACAATAATGTGTCAGCCTGTCTCAGTTACTAGCTTCTGAGCCAGACGATTGTAGGAGCAAGCCCTACATCAAGACTTCGAACTCATATAATCTATACATATACATCAGTGAGGTGCTGAGGAGCATTACACTGTCAGAGTTGCCGTCCTTCAGACCCCAAACATTCAGAGACGTTGAACCCAAGTCCATCTATCTGCCTGTTCAGGGTGTTGATGTTGGTGTTGCAAGGTGTTGATTAGTGGGTTCCCACTGGTGCAGTAACACCGAGCAGTAAATGTGCACTAACTTTATCCCGCAGCAATCCAGAGACAATCCAGCAGCAAATCTTTTACCGACGTTTTACCTTCCTTTCCAGGTATATGCTGCCTGTTGGCAGCCAAGGTGGTTACTGTATGATTGAAGTGAGTCTGGAAGGAGATGTACCGGTGCAAAAGAAGGAATTTCTGTCGCAGCAAGCCTCCCAGGTGGGACTGAATATTATCACGCTTAACTTGCTCGATTTATTAACGCTGTTAATGTGAATCTCTACACGAACAACTTAACAACAGAATATGCTGTTTTTTTTCCAGGCAAGGTATGTTGTAAGGGAATAAGCCATTCTGGGAGAACGCTCGTCATTGCACACCAATATTTAATGGAAGAAACACAAGTTCCAACTGCTCTTTTCTATG
Source organism: Callorhinchus milii (assembly GCF_018977255.1). Classification (NCBI taxonomy): domain Eukaryota; kingdom Metazoa; phylum Chordata; class Chondrichthyes; order Chimaeriformes; family Callorhinchidae; genus Callorhinchus; species Callorhinchus milii. The sequence continues at coordinate 5,757,168 of NW_024704744.1, forward strand.
GTCGTGTTTACTTATATGGAAATGGAAAACCAGATTGTAAAATTCCGCGTCATCTTAAATTTGAAGTCAACAGTCTGAGAACAAACGGGCAGCCTGATGGTGGAATGGAGCTGCTGGAGCTCCCTGCTTCCAATCCCGTTCCGTGCTCAGTATTCGGAGTTGGCCATGGAGTCCCATAGCGTAGTGGTTTGAGCACTGGCCTAGCAAGCAAGAGAACCCGGGTTCAATTCCCGGGCAGGGCGAAACCTTAGGCAAGTTTCCTTACTCCAGCAACAACAACAACTTGCACTTATATAGCACCCTCCACGTAGCATCTCATAGCGCTTAACAATGGGGGAATCTGACTCCGTCTCGGAGGGGAGAGGTGGCCGTAAGCTCGGTCGAACAGGAAAGTTTTCAGGCGGGACTTGAAAGAAGGGGGAGAGGGGGGCAAAAATGCAAACATTTTTTAAATGGCATAAACTCTACACACCTTTGTTTACCGAGCAGTAAGTAGGAACACAGTTGTTGGTCGATTGGTGGATCTCGGAATATGTCGGTATATTAAATATGAATGCGCAATTCCTTTAAACCAGCGTTGTTCCCTCAGAACTGAGAGGCAAAGGTAGATAACTCAATTTGTTATTCTTAAGCGGGGTTAATAGGTCTAATTAAAGTTGCTCATCCGGTGGCTTGAACATGAGTCTGCATGTATATGATGTTGATAGATCATTACAATTATCCGCAACTGCTGAAAAATTCATGCAATGTTTAGGAATCTCTGTGGTGTGATAATCCCCGTGATCTCAGGGTGAGAGAGCCACTTGGAGATTAAAGATCTTGCTCACAATTTTTGAAAACTATTTTAAATTAATTCATTAATAATTACGACCCAAATAGAATTACAGAAAATCCTCACCCTCTCTGCTCACCCTTCCCCCCACCCCGATCCAACCCTGATTCCAACCCCCTGCTTGGGTGCACATCCTTAACGGTCCACTGCTTTGGGACGTCCTCCTGACGTGAAACGTACTATCCATATCATTTGTTATTGTCGTTGCTGTTGCTGAAAATCAAAAATTAAGATTTTTTTTACTGTTTTTCAGAATTCCTTAAAATAAATAATAATCTTAATAATCCTTGCATTTGATATAATATAATAATAATATAATAATCCTTGCATTTGATATAGCACTTTTCACGTCTTCTAGACGTCTCAAAGCGCTTTACAGAATATGCTGTAAAGTGAATTGACTGTATATTTGTGGGCGAAACGCGGCAGCCAATTGCGCACAGCAATGTCCCACAAACAGATGTGGATTGAAAATGATCAATTTAATATTGCTTTGTCTTTTGGAGGGATTATTATCAGGCGTGTGGAGTAAGGAAACTTGCCCAAGGTTTCACCCTCTGCCTGGAATTAAAGCCAGGTGTCTCGCTTGCAAAGCGAGTGCTCTAACCACTGAGCTACAGGACTCCACAATATAGCACCGTATAGCACCTTATTGAGTCTTCAAGACGTCTCAAAGCGCTTCACAGAATATACAGTAAAGTGAATTGACTGTACCTTTGATAGGCAAAACATAATCATAGGATCATACAAATTTTACAGCACGGGATACCAATGTTCATTCAATACCCCATACCTTCCTCTTCAAGCCTGTATCATTCACTCTCCTGGCTATTTCTCTCTTGACTCTCACATTGAGGATCTCACACAGAGGCTGGGGCGAAAAGTTATAGCTGGTATTTTTCTCTGAGGCTCGGACAGAGACACAATGTCACAGCATGTGAGAGGGCTTCAAATTGCATTTGGCATTATCAGGCGGTGATCCTGCTAGGCTTTTCACGCTGAATCATCGCGGTTCATATGTCTAATCCCTGCAATTTCTATGGTGATTTTCAAATGAACAAAACTGGGGTAGAGCAATATCATTCAATAAAACAGACGGTTATCGGGATGTGGAATACTCTACCGAGTAAGACTAGCGGCAGAGTTCATTGTGGGTTCCAAGAGGGAAGTAGACAGTTACAGGTTAAAAGTTAAAGGTATCCAACTCTGTCATTGTGCAATGCTCCAAGATGCTATCCTGTGTGAAGCACTTCGAGACGTTTCAAAGTCGTGATAAATCTCTATGTAAATGCAAGCATTATTATTATAATAATACGTCAGCTGGGCTGAGTGGTAGCACTCTAGCCTCTGGTTTAAGTGCCATGTCGGGAATTGGAATCACAAAATCTAAACTGACGCTCCAATGTAGCGCTGGGATGTGTTTCATTATCGGAGATGCTGCCTTTCGGATGAGACATTAAACTGAGGTCCCATCAGGTGGATATTAAAGATCCCATGGCAGTATTAGAAAAGAGAAGGGAGTTTCTCCCAGTGTACTTGCCAACAACCCCCAAATAAAATTGGTCACTTACTCCATGGCTGTTTGTGGGACACTGCTGTGCGTAATTGGCTGCTGCATTTCTCCCATAAGAAATACACAGTCAATCACTTTACAGTATATCCTGTGAAGCGCTCTGAGAACCCTCAATGATGTAATAAGGTGCTAGATCATATGCAAAAATGGTTACCTTCTGCGCTATAAATATCTCTGATTCTATAATTCTTAGTGGCAGTCCTGTTGAGGCGACCTGGAGATTGTGGTTTTAGTCGCATTTTGATTAATAGATTGATCCAATCTCTGCTCCAGAATGGTTGTATAAAAGTTATCAGGGTGGCCTAATGTAGTTACAATGGGAAGAACATCATAAAGAGCTTCACACAGCTGACTGGGAGTTTGAGCTTGGAGGGGGAAGGGTGAGGGAAGATGACTGAAAACTGCTCTAACGCAACATCTCCTTGATCTGAGTTCCAGTGGTCAGTTTGAGGTACATGGGATAATCTGGAGTAATGGCGCATTGTATATAGGTCTTGGAAGGGCAGATCAGTCGCTGTGGAAAGGGAGTCGTTCCACTCAGTTCCTGCTAATCCTGCTCGTCAAAGCCCTAACTGGCAGGGTGGTCCTAGCTGGATAAGTAGTACAAAAGCGTGACAGACAGTGATAGCAATAGCTGAGCGGTTTTAGCTGGTTAGACTCCAGCAACGACACTCTGGGTTTCCCAAGCCTTGGCTCTTGCCAAACTGCGCCTAAGACCTTCTGGAATTTGGTAAGCAGGATGTTTCCCTCCAGGAAGATAGAGTGCGCATTTCATTCCAACAATCTGTCTCTGGGATTTCCATGTGTAAGTGGAATGCATGGAATTCTCAGTTTGGTTTGGAAAGTTTTAAGCGTGGTGACCGTTTTCCGCGTGTGTCAGACACTCGCTGTTGTTGTTGCTGTTGTTGAAGGGATATGGGGATAGACCTGGGCAAAGGGATTGAATGAACATCTTGAGAGCCAGCACAGACTTGACTGGGAGTCTGAGATGGAGGGGGGAAATGACCGAAAACTGCTCTGACACAACATCACCGTGTATTGGAGTTCCCGTGGTCAGCGTGAGGTGCATTGGATATTCTGGAGTAACAACGCATTGTGTACAGATGCACTTTTTCCAGCACTCATGTTTTGTGTAGTGTCCCAGCAGAGCTCTTTCACAGTCCATTAACAATCTAACAGCTGATGGGCTGTGAATGTGCAATTAAACACATCAGAGGGTCCCAATCCTGTCCGTTAGTATTTCAGCTTCAGCTTCTCAGCGCCTAGCCAATGCAATCGGGGGCAGAAAGTGTGCAGGCCGAGTCTTCCTCCTAATCATTTGAATGCTGGAAGCATCAGCACTCTGCCTTCAGCTCTATAAACAGGGCTTTACAGTACTTGATACTCAGACCTTGCAAAGAACTGCAGAAAATCAGGGCCCAACATTCCTGACATAGAGATCTGGGAAAAACACAGCTTCTAAATTAAGCCTGAATTTAAAAATCTTTCCAAAGTTCTGCATCGTCTTACATTTTGAGATAAAGTGGTTTTAAGACAAAGCCCGCTCGCAATTTTAAGCCACTTCTGCCTGAAATGGGAAAGTGTTCATGTCTCTCACCCTCAAGAGCACAGAACACATCTGAGTGTTGTGTTGTCAGAGTTGCCGTCCTTTGTATGAGGCGATCAATTGCCTCCAACAACGACAACAAATTTACATCAGCTTTTACGTTGGGAGGACGTCCCAAGCCCCTGAGACATCCCAAGGTGTCTAACAAAATGCACAGTCGCGACACGTTACAGCACAATTATCTAAAGTGCTTTCTCTCTTCATGTTCAGGGGAATTTCGGACCTATCTTCCTTGGGGGTGTGCCATCGGGGGCTGAAGTGCACCAGGGGATGGTGCAGGAGCACAGTTATGTTGGCTGCATCCGGGAGCTGCAGGTGAACGACGAGGAGCTCTCCATTGTGGAAGAAGCTGTCAAAGGGAGAAACATTGTGAACTGCGACGTCCCAATCTGTGGCTACCAACCTTGCCAAAATGGCGGGACCTGTGTCAGGTAAGCAGCAAAGGTTGTACGCAAGATCGACAACAAGAACAATTTGCATTTACATGGATCCCTCCACATCAGATGGCATCTCGGAGTGTTGCACAATGGCGGGGTGGGATGCCAAGCAAGGGAGCGGGGGAGTGTGAGGTGACCATAGGCACAGTTGAAGAGGTAGGTCTTAAAGTGGGATTTACAGATTGATTCAGAAGGGGTGAGAAGAAAGGATTGAGGCAGAGAGTTCCAGAGGTTAGTGGTGTAGTGACTGAAGATGTGGCCATCAATGGTGACACACAGAGATCAGGGACATGCAATAGGCATGTTTTAAATGAGCGAAGGGTTTGGGCAGAGCAATGTGGTATGAGCAGGTCAGTGACATAGAAGTAAGGTCACTTTTAGTTTGACTGCTGTAATGATATTGATCACCACTGATTGATTTTTCCCGTCTGCCTGTTCCTGAGAAACTCTCATCTCTTTTCGAATAGTGCCGTAGGATCGTTGACTTCCACCTGAATAGGCAAATGGGACCTCAGTTTAACATCTTATCCATAAGACAGCGCTTCCATCACTGCAATGTCCCATCTCAAGACACTCCTCTTCATCCGTGTTTTTGGGAAACCCTCCAACACCAATTCTCCCTGCCCTCCTCCCTTCCTGATCCCAACCCCCAGCTCGGATCCAAATCCCTATCTGTCTGACTCAGAGCCAGAAAGTTTTTGCTCGGTTTTCTGTGGGGTAATTATTTCAATAGTTTGCCCAAGGAGGTGTAATAGTAATGTTAAATGAGCGAATCCTACAATTCCTGCATTTGATATTGTGTCTTATTACGTCATTGAGTCCTACAAAAGGATGGGTTTTACATGGCTGTAGAGGAATGGATTTGATGGACAGAATGACCCTTTGTCCTTCCAAACTTTCTCATGTTTTTAAATCAGAGCTGAGTAAACAGACATATCTGGTGATCCTTTGAGTGTCAGATGCAATCTGTGAGCAGTGAGATGAGTTGAAAGCAGTGTTGTGGCTCACATCTGGACCTCTGTGGAATACTGTAGTTTTACTTTCAAATTTGAAAAGACTGCCTTAGAAAAGATTTCTTTGCACAAAAGACTGGGTGGACGCGGAACACACTGCAACAGATGGACAACGATGCTGGATCGATTGAAAAGCTGTAAAGGAATATAGATACTAGGAAAGCAGAGGTAGCAATAATAACAACCTTGGATTTTCTCCGATAGCTTCTTGGAGTCCTATAACGTAGGGGTTAATGCCCTCATGAGCAAGAGGACCCAGGTTCGATTCCTGGGCAGGGCAAAATCTTAAGTCTCCTTGCTCCACATGCTTCTGTTTATCTAGCAGTAAGTCAGAACCTGGTTGTTAGTCAATTGGTGGATCACTTTCCAGGGGTAATAATACCTCAAAAAAAATTGGTCACTTGATCCACGACTGTTTGTGGGATTCTGCTGTGCGCAATTGGCTGCCAAGTTTCATCCACTAAACACACCGTCAATTCACTTTACAATATATTCACTGAAGCGCTTTGAGACGGATCAAATGTAAGAATTATTATTATCTTTAGCATTATAAAGTCAAAACATCTCAAAGAGATTCACAGGTAATTTGAGTTAAGTGAAGTGTTTATTTGTAGGCAAATGCGTCAGCCAATTTACCCACAGCAATGTCCTATACATAGTTTTAACTGAATGATTCATCTGGAAGATTGATAGACTGGACACTGAGAGAAACACACTTAACTTTGTGAACAGTGTCATTGTGATCTTTAGCATCCGTTTGCGCAGACAACTGGGACTTTTATTTAACTCATTTAACCTGTCAACTGAAGAACAGCACATTGGACAGTGCAGAGTTGACCTTTTCAGCATTGTACTGGAGCATAACAACAACAAATTACAACAACAACAAAAACAACAACTTGCATTTATATATAGCGTTTTTCACTCAGGGCACATTTGTATAGCATCTTTTACGTCGGGAGGACATCCCAAGACGCTGGACAGTCAAGGATTTGGACCCGAGCAAAACGGTGGGATCGGGGGAGTGGAGGGCACGGAGGGTAGGGGTAGGAAGGGGACCAAAGACACCCTCATAAGCCTAGACTATCATTACTATGTCCTAATATAGGACCTGAATCCACCACCTTCAAGGCTATCAATTGTACCAGGCTGACATTTAAGAGATGGAGGATATTATAAACACTCCAAGATGCAGTCCGGTGTGAAGGGCACTATATAAATGTAAGTTGTTGTTGTTGTATTAATGGATATGGAGAAAAGGCACGAGATCTGCCAATATCCCCCCAAAAAATGGGACAGATTCAAAGGGCCACCTCCTCTTCTTATGTTGCTAGCACCTTAACCCTGACATGCCATTTCCTATCCCTTGTATTAACGTTAATGTAAATTGGTGTTGTTGTTGGGTTTAAGGTGCTTTGGGACGTCGTCCCCACGTGAAAGGGGGGATGTTAGAGAAAAAAGAGAAAGGAGTTTGTCACCGGCCAACAATCCTCCAGGTACAATTGGTCAATTGTTTTATGGTTTAGTTCTGGTACAAACCTTTGACTGTCCAGCACCTTGGGAAGTCCTCCAAAAATGAAAGGTGCTACATAAATATAATTTGTTATTGCTGTTGTTGGCTGTTTGTGGGACATTGCTGCGTAAATAATATTTGCGTCTGATGTAGCACCTTTCACCTTGGGGGGACGATTAAAAGTGCTTCGCAGGATTCACTCTAAAGTGTTGTGACTGTGTACCTTGTAGTTGAATGTTCACCTAGAATACACATTCACTGCACTTCACAGAAATACTGAAGCACTTTGAGACACTGTGACATGATTGATTTTAGCCGTAATAATAATAATGCTTCCATTTGATTTTGCGCACAAAATTCACACGGTCAATTCACCTTACAGTATATATTATGAAGTGCTTTGAGATGTCTCAATGACATGATAAGGCGCTACATCAAATGGAAGGATTATTATTATATTCTTATTATTGACTTTATATCAAATGGAAGCATTATTATTATTACCGTGGCTAAATTCAAAAGACTGTGTGAATTGCAGATGCTCATACCTGAAGCAAAGACTCTAGACTTGCTCCCATTTTCCTTCTCGTCAAATCACGTACCAACAGGAGATCGATTCATGTTAAGCATTTAGTTAAGGCAGGAAAAAAGAAATCAAACACCATTTGCACCCTCTTATGTTTGGTGCAAATATTGACTGAATATTGTACTTCTCTGTAATTTGATTTATAGGCATAGATTCTCAGCAAACCAATAAAACTTAGATGACTTCAATGTCTGTCTCAAGACTTACTTTTCGACCGCAATTCGGTCACCTTTTTTCTACCTCAACCCAACCTCAGCTCCCTATCCCCAGCTCGGGTACCCAGTCAGTACTGTTCAGTGCTTTGGAACAGCCTTCCAAAGTGAAAGGCGCTGTATAAATGCAAATTGGATTGTATTCTTCAATCCATTTCTTTGCCAAATGTCCATATAATTTACTCGGTCCATGCCCGCCTCACTGGCCTCCCCAGCTCCATTCTCCACAAAATCCAGTTAATCCCAAACTCCTCCACCCACATACTCACGTGCACTAAACTCTGTAACCCAATCACACCAGTTCTAGCCAGGCTTCACTGGCTCCCTATGACTGAACGGAACATTTTCAAGATCCACACACCCGTCTTCAAATCCCTTTGTGGCCTGGGATTTCTCTACCTCTTCAACCTGCTTACACCTCAACCCACAACCCGCTGCCTCCGGTTGACTGTCTCCGGCCTTCTGCATGTCCCTCGTGCCCTCTATTTAATAATTGATGGCCGCAATTTCAGCCATTACGGCCCGAAACTCTGGAATCCTCTCCCTCTATCCCTCCTCCTTGCCATCTCCTTCCCCATCTTCAAGTCATACCTGAAGAACTTCCTCTTCAACGATGTCTATGGTCATCTCCCCCCTTCCCTTTGTGCTCCACCACTGTCAAGCATTCTAGGACGCTACCCTGTGTGAGGAGACTGTATAAGTGCGAGCTGTTTGTGTAATTGAGTGGATATTGGATAGATTACAGCTATCAAGAAAGATTGGACGGTTTGGAGCTTTTCTCTCTGGAGATGAAAGATTGAGAAGGGATCTGATAGACGTATTTTAGGTTGTGAAAGGACTTGACAAGGTTGATGTTGCCACTTGTCGATGAGTCCCAAACAAGAGGGCATAAATGTGAGGCAGCTAGCAGCAAATCTAACAGGGAGTTTGGCAGAAATGCAGACCTCCACTTGATTCGTAATTTACTTTTGAGTGGGAAAGCACAAATTAAACAAAATCAAACAATGCTGCTTGCCAAATTAATGAATTGGAGGTCAGTGCAACACAATGCAATTTTTTTGCAAATTGTTTTAAAATTAAGCAGCACTTGTTCCGAGCTCAGGTCCTTGGGTAATAGTGTGTAATTACGCACGTCTTTGCCTGTTTTTATTTCTTTGATTTAAATTGTGTTGGAACGTGGCTCTGAGCCACGCACACATAACATTCAGATGTTGTGGAAGCAATGGCCACAGTGGGAATCCGCAGAGGCAAACTTTCAAGTAAATATTTGGACAACTTGCAAGATATGTTGACCTGTACAAATGACATAACAACAACACATGCCTAATGGTTGCATTGTAGATCTCATCACTACAGCATTTTTATTGATGATAATAATAACAACAATATTAATCATAATCCTATTGTTATAGTGTGTTATCATATCAGGAAGACCTATCAAAGTGCTTCAGATTAGCTAGTGTAGTGACCGTGCATTTGCAGTCGAACTTGGCAGTTAATTTGCACATAAGAGAAACTCTCGTATCTTTTCAAATCATGTCTTTTGTAAAAAGAATTTGGTCACTCAATCCACGACTGTTTGTGGGACACTGCTGTGCGCAATTGGCTGCCACGTTTCACCCACAAAATACAGTCTGTCCACTTTACAATTTATTCTGTGAAGCGCTTTGAGACGTCGCTGAGATGTGATAAGGCGCTTTATCAAATTAAAGAATTATTATTATTATTATTTCACCAGGTTTTTTAATGTCCACTTGAACATTGTTTGGGAGTGGGTTTGCTGGTCTAACACATCTTTTTCCCAATATTTATCTTATGTTTTTACCTTCCAATGTGGGTCTTTTCCCCAGCCCCACTGCCCTCCCCCAGCTCCTGACCCCAACTCCCAGCTCGAGTCCAAATTTCCGAATGTGATACAAGTGTAATTTGGTGTTTTTTGTGAGATGTGAGCAAATGGACTGCCGCATTTGCCTACAAATCCATAATCAGTGCAATGAACAACATTTGCCTGTGTAGCTCTTTGAGATGTTATGTCGCTACCGACAGCATGTCAAAAAATTGCAAAGACTATTATTATGTTTATTATCAAGAATGAACATCTCAACATCCTATTCTATTCAACTACTTCCCCCTTGTCTGTGTTGGCCTCTCAGTGAAAGGTTCCACCCGACTTCCCTTCTCACTCTTAATTCTGTCTTGTGTCCGCTGGTAGCTGAGCACTTCCCATAGGGAACAATTTGCCCGCATCAATTTGTTAAACCCTTCGTGAAGTCTCCTCCTTTTAATGCAAATGTGATGAAAAGGTGCATCTGCATCTGTCACTGAATGTTTTCAATTCGTCTGTAAATGGAATCCAAGTCCTCGGTGTATTTGCCGGCAACTGGCAAACTCAGCCCATTAGTGAGATGACTCACAGAGGAGGTGGACTCAGACAGTTTCTGCAAGAGCTCAGAAGTGCTTGGTGTCAAAACAAGCACAGCTGTGGATCATCGTTCAAGGTTCTCTTTCTTTGAGTTTGGGAGGTAAAAGGATGGGCTGGCAGGAAGGCTGAAGCACTGAAACATGACCCGTTATGCTTGATGCACATTCTGGAGGGTGAGAGGGAAGAAGAGAAAGAAGGAAAATTGAAAAGGAGAAAAGAGAGGGAGTGTAATAATAATAATAATCCTTGCATTTGGTATAGCAAGATGGTGAGTGGAGGGAGTGGACAGGTTGATAAGGAAATGATTAATAAACTTGGAGGATTGCTGGCCACAATACCATCCCCTCTCTATCAGGATAGTCTCATGGTGGCGGGGGGGGGGGTTGGGGGGTGTGGGGAGGTGGAAGAAGGATTTCAGTACCTGCTCTCTCTCCCTCTCCCTATCTCTGGAATTGCAGCCCAGTGTTCCCCTGACTCGCTCCCTCCCTCCATCTCGAGACCTACCACTTTGACTGCTCTTTCAGTCATCTTCTCCCTGCCCTCCCGCCTCCAGCTTGGTTGCCCAGCCAGGATCGTTAACCACCTTGGGACATCCTCATGACGTGAAAGGCGTTATATAAATGTAAATTTGTATTCTGCCTACCTACTTACCTAGCTAACCCACCCACCTAACTACCCAACCAATCTACCTCCCCAGCGATCTAATTACCACCCCTCCATTCCACCAGCAACGGCCGTGCTTTCAGCCATTACGCCCCGAAACTTTGGAACGCTCTCCCTCAATCCCTCCGCCTTGTCCCCTCCTTTCCCTTTTTCAGATCACGTCTTAAGACCTTCCTCTTTAACCGGTGCCTACAGTCACATTCCCCTACCCCTGGCTTGGTGTCAGACTCCGTCACTGTTAAGCATTCCAGGATGGCACCCTGCGGGGAAGGAGCTATACAAATGCAAGTTGTTGTTGGTGGTGGTGGTGGTATTGTTGGTGCCACCCACCTAACTACCTATCCTACCTCTTTCTCTATCTGTCTAATGGTATAAAGCGTTACAATAAATTTGACAATCTTTTATTATATTTTTTCATTTATGATCTTTGGTTTGTGTTTTTTTTGTTAGCTGGCGCTTTGTAGATCGTGGAGGTAGCCTGCTCGGGGAGGCTGTTGAGCTTGAGAAAGATGAGTTTTATTAACACACGCACAACTCTGCAATGACATAATCAGTGAAACATGACTGAGTTAATGACGGATATTAATTCTGCTCTTCACACCATCAAGAACAGTAATTTCTCCAAACAAAGCTTCTAAATATTCCTCCCCCCCCCCCACCCCACCACCCTCTCCTCACACGAATAAATCATCAGTAAGACAATAAAATTCAATTGTAGAACATGAGTTAGTCATAATCTTTTTCTCCAATTTATTTGGCATTTAAGGTGTGCGTGTGGGGGTGGGGAGGGATGGGGGAGGGGGTTGGCTGAATGATCACTCTGTGAACAAGTATAGCTCTGCACAGCACAGCCTGGAGTATGGCCACAGTGTTATATAATATATAATAATAATAATCCTTGCATTTGATATAGCGCTTTTCACGTCGGGAGGACGTCCCAAAGCGCTTCACAGAACACACTGTAAAGTGAATTGACTGTATATTTGTGGGTGAACGCGGCAGCCAATTGCGCACAGCAATGTCCCACAAACAGTCGTGGATTGAAAATGACCAATTTATTATTGTTTTTGGTTTTGGAGGGATTATTATTAGGCTCTGTGTGGAGTAAGGAAACTTGCCCAAGGTTTCGCCCTCTGCCTGGAATTGAACTCAGGTCTCTCGCTTGCAAAGCGAGTGCTCTAACCACTGAGCTACAGGACTCCACATGTTCCGTGCATGAAACAGCTTCTGTGATAGTAATAATAATAATCCTGCAATTGATATAGCGCCTTATCACGTCTTTCTAGACTTCTTCACGTCTTCATGGAGTATACTGTAAAGTGAATATTTTGTGGGAGAAACATGGCAGCCAATTGCGCACAGCAGTGCCCCACAAACAGTCGTGGATTGAATCAATTTATTATTATTCATTTTTTTATGAAGGAACTATTACCCTCAGAAAAGCGATCCACCGATCGACTAACAACCGGGTACCTATTTACTGCTAGGTAAACAGGCGTTTGGAATAAGGAAAGTTGCACAACATTTCGCCCTGCCGGGAATCTAACCCAGGTCTCTCCATTACGAGGCGAGTGCTCTAACCACACAGAGTTACAGGTAGAGAATGCTATTATGATATACAGTAATTAACTCATGGAGCTGCTGAGATAGCTTGTTTTGGGCACCAAAGGCATCTTATCATCAATTGCAAAGCAGCAGCCAATTTTCACACAACAATGACCCACTGACAGGCAGACTACCGAGAGTCCCACAAATGTATCTATCCATTTCCGTTTGGCTGGCAGGGAGCTTGCACTCTCTCCCTAGAACAAGGTATCTTGTTTACCTAATCCCGGACTAGGCTCTGATTAGCAAGAGGTTTGGAGGATCCCGGAGTGCGTATTGGGGTACAGCTGGAGTTTAACTGTCGTTTCGTCCACAAAATACACTGTCACTATTCCTTACAGTATATCCTATGGCACGTTTTGAGGCATCACGTGTTGATAAGGCGCTGTATCAAATACAATGAATATAAAAAACAATAATAATAATTTGGTCACTCAATCCACGACTGTTTGTGGGACACTGCTGTGCACAATTGGCTGCCGCGTTTCGCCCACAAAATTCTACAGTCAATTCACTTTACGGTATATTCTGTGAGTCCTGTAGCTCAGTGATTAGAGCACTCGACTCGCAAGCGAGAGATCTGGGTTTGATTCCCGTGCAGGGCGAAACCTTGGGCAAGTTTCCTTACTCCACACGCCTAATAATAATCCCTCCAAAGCAAAAAACAATAATAAATTGGTCATTTTCAATCCACGACTGTTTGTGGGATACTGCTGGCGCCCACAATTATACAGTCAATTCACTTTACAATATATTCTGTGAAACTCTTTGAGATGTCTAGAAGACGTGAAAAGCGCGATATCAAATGTAAGGATTATTATTATTATTAACAACAACAAGATTCCATTTATATTAAGCGCTTTGAGACATCTCAACGATGCGCTATATCAAGTGCAACGAGTATTATTGTTGTTGTAGTTTTGTAAATTCAGCCTTAAATTGGAAGCTGGTTTTCCCTCAATTCTTACAACGGACCAGCTACCAACCCGAGACTGAATTTAAGAACATTCCACAATGCTACATAATCCCCAAATTTTAAAACAAGACTCATTCAGTCAGAGGCAGGTGTGGAAGAGAAGAGTTTTCACCACTGACAAAATGGATCAGAGCTCCACAGAGAACAATAAAGAACATTGACATCCATCACATTTTTTTTCTATTTCTGTTTCCCAGAATATTTCTGTTTTAAGCCTTGAATGCTGACAAGCCGGTCACAGGTAGATAGCAGGGGGTAAGGCAGAGCTCGACAAGATAATGGAGCTCAATTAACATGCACAGTTCAGGCGAGCAGATTACTGAAAGCACCTTGAGTTAATGACTGTGTCCACTGATAATTTAGCGCCCTCGCTCTATCTGGCTTTGTAATTTTGTTCCAATCATTTACCCTAATGGTATAAGCAGGAATCGCTATTTAAACTGCAGTCTTTCTTTGACACGGGCGGTTTGCAGATTTTCAACACTTGACTCATTTTTGTAAAGATTCCAGATTTTTTTTGTAGAAAGACAGAGGTTTTTTTTCTTTCCCTCTGTGAAGGCAGGAATCTGCACACTGAAGAAATATAGGTGGGACACAATTTTGGTAAGCAATCCACAACAATAATAATAATAATAAAATAGATCAAACGCAAGGATTATTATTATTACAAGCCAGGTGCGTCCCTTCAGGGAGAGAGAGAAAGCGCATTCCATTCCGAATGCAGGGAAATATCCATACGTAGGTGGTGTACGTATGTCGAATTCTCAGGCTGGTTTGGATAATCTTAAACATGGCGATGGGTTTCCACATGTGTCAGACAACCGGCTTACTACAGTAATTGTTGTTAATAAAAACAATTTAATAATAATAATAATAAATAAATGCATGTGTGGAATGCTTTGTTGATAATTTTTCTCCAACTGCCACTGGTCAGGTCATTGGTCTGACCACAGCTGACCTCCCTCCATTTCCCTTACACTGTCCTGTTGTTTATACATCCACCCAATTAATAGCAACTAAGATTCCAGCCTCTTCATAACCGTCTAGAACCACCTCAGATTCCCTCCCCTTCGTGCTTTCTCTAGTTTTCCTCATTGCAGTGCGGGTTGGGATTTTATAAAAATGGTTATCCTTGCAATTGATACGGCGATTTCACATCTCAAAGCCCTTCAAAGGATATACTGCAAAGTTTATAACCGCGTTGTATTATGACAAGCTATGCAGTTTTAGCTGATTAGTCTCCAGCAGTACCTCAACGCACACTCCGGGGTCCCCAATCCTTGGCTCTTCCCAAACTGCGACCAATACTTTCTGGAATTAGGTCAGCAGTATGTGTCCCTCCAGGGAGAGTGCACATGCCATTCCAACAATCTACCTTTGGGATTTCCATGTGTAGGTGGGATGTATGGAATTCTCAGCTTGGTTTGTATACTCTTAAGCACAGTGAAGGGTTTCCGCATGTGTCAGACATCACCAAAAACCAAGTGGAATGACTATGTATTTCGTTGGCAAACATGGCACTGTCCCATATTTTAGTTATTTGAATGACCAAATTTTATTTGGGGCACGGTTGGTCAGGACACTGAGAGAAACTCCTTTCCTCTGTCAAGTAGTGCCATGGGATCTCTGATGTTTACCAGAATAGCAAACGGGACCTCAGTTTAATGTGTCATTCGAAGGTCGAGAATGGATCCTGAACACCATGTTATGAAACAGGGTGCTAATACAGGGGTCTTAGAAATAAAATTGTTCAGGGTAGAAGAGATAATGTCAGGAAGCATTGAAACCCAGTGTGTGGTAACAGTGTGCCTCCTACTGCAGGGTGGAGGAGAACTTTAAGACTCGAGAATGTTTCTATTTTCTTCAAAACTAATTAAAGAGGAAAGCAGGATCAAATCAATATCTCGCCTGGAGCTTATCAATATGAAGCAGGATCAGTGTTGCAAAGGTGCCAAACCCGTGATAGACATTTACCCCATTGATTTTTTNCACTGATAGAGCAGATATGAAGCCTTGTGTTGGCTGAATAAATGATGAAGCTCTTTGGGGCTGACCTTGACGTCCTTTTGAGCCTGTTGGGAAGTAATTTGTTAACGAATGGAAGGGCACGTAACCGCAGATAGAAAAGATACTTCCTGGAGCCTCTGTAACTGTTTTTTCTTGATCAGCTGGATATCTGACACATGTGGAAACCCATCACCATGCTTAAGAGCATCCGAGCAGGTTATACGTGCTTCTTTTCTATCCACGCCTGCATGTAATAATAATAATAATAATAATCCTTGCATTTGATATAGTGCCTTATCACATCGTTGATTCGTCTCAAAGAACTTCACAGAAAATACTGTAAAGTGAACTGACTATACTTTGTGGGTGAGACAAAATAATATACAGATCTCAGGCTTGAAATTACTCGTGTTTTAGCCTTAACTCCATCGTCTTAAAATATGTAAGTCTCTTAATTCCAAAGCTGGTTTTCTTTAGTCCGTTGGATGTTTCATAATAATAATAATACTTGCATTTCATGTACCGCCTTATCACGTCTTAGAAATGTGTTAGAGCGCTTCACAACAGTGAAGTGGAGTGACGAACACAGCAGCCAATTTGTACCCAGCAACATTCCACAAACAGCTATGAAGTGAATGATTATTTTTATTTGGAGGATCGTCGGCTTTGATACGGTGGGAGAAACTCCCTTCTCTTTTTGAAAAGATCTTTGATGTCTATCCAAACTGATGGTATGTATCTCATCCAAAGGAATGGTGCCTCTGATAATTCAGCGCTCTTCCCAGACTGGCACTGGAATGTCAGCCTGTAGATCGTGAGCTCAAAGTCTTGACAAAAAGGGAATTGGATAGGTACTTGAAAAGGAAAATATTGCAGGATTATGGGGTGAGAGCGTGGTGGGGGGTGGAGGGTGGTTTTGGTAGCTCTTTCAAAAAGCCGGCACAGGCACGATGGGCTGAATGGCCTCCTTCTGTGCTATAAGATTCTATGATTCCATGTTTCTATATGGGGCTTGAACCCACAATGTTTTGAATCAGAGGCGAGGTGCTACCAGCCGAGCCAGTCTGTCACCTTAAATGTTTTCAAATGGGCTTGGTGCAATTATATTACGGTTATTTTACAAACCATTTTAGTTGCGGGACTATGGAGTGAGAGAAGACGCATAACAATTGCTGCCCTATTCATTGAGGATTATAATTGCAGTTACTGGCTTGGGCAAGATTGTGCACAGACTGTGTGAAGTGACAGATCAAGTTAGCTACACTGCAACATCCTTACTCCACCTTCATACTAACTCCCACAAGCCTGGTACAGCTATGCTGAGAGTGCATTACAAGCATACATTGCGCATTTAATGAGAGATAATCTGGCTACACTGTAAACACAGGTAACGATAAGGACAGATCTGTGCTCTCTTTTTTGACGCTTAAAAAATACAGAATGCCGTTTGAAAGGATGAGAAGGGATGAATAAAAGAGCGCTTTAATTTATTCCACGGATAACAAGAAGCAGTGCGGTCTTTATAAGTGCGTAGAGAGTTCCTGTTCAGTAGGCCCGAAATTCCATCCAGTCTTAGCCTGTAAGACCCTCAGGTCTGAAAATTGAAGATTGCACAAAATTGTGAGAAATCCTTAAATTGAGTTTGAATTCAGGAGCAGTTTCCCTTCCCCCTCTCACGTCTACCCATACATCCCCCCCCCCTTCCCCCCACTCCCACCTCTACGGTTCTTAAACTGTAACACCAGCTTCTGAATTCAGACTGGATTTGAGTATTTCTTTTGTTGAATGTGACGTCTTGCAGCGTATTGGTTAGAGCACTCGCCTCGCAAGCGAGAGGACCCACCAAATGTAACGATTATTTTTTGAACCGCCATCATGCGCAATCTCAAAAGTTTATGACACAGACATAGCTCCCCCTCCCCTCTCACTAGGCGGAATTGCGGGCTTCACGAGTCCCATCAGTGACGCGATGTGAAATTCTATCTCTGACACTGTTACTAGTTAGCTTAGTGAGTCGGTTTGCTTCCAATCTACGGCGCTCAGTGAATAAAGTGGGGTCTCGCAGTGCCTTCTCCACAGGTAAGAGGACATTAAAGGATTTTGAACGTTATGAACAATGAATTGAAAAAGATTGTAGATGTTGTCGGCTGGTAGTACCCAACCATTGCAGACCAGATTTGAAAGCCTCTCTCTCACTCTCTCTCTCTCTTTCTCCGCAATCGCCTCATAAGCGAGAGGACCCAGGTTCGATTCCTAGGCAGGGCAAACCTTAGGCAAGTTTCTTTACTTCCACACGCCTCTGTTTACCTAGCAGTAAGTAGGAACCCGGTTGGTAATCGATTGGTGGATCACTTTCTGGGGGTTACAATCACTTCGAAAAAAAATGTAGTCAATTCACTTCACAGCATCTCCTGTGAAGCACTTTGAGACGTCTCAACGATGTGATGATTCGCTATATCAAATTATTATTGTCATCTCAATCACTTCCAGTGAAATAGTCTTCAGCGAATTAACTTTGAGAAACAATGGCAGGTTGACATTAGTATGATGCAGTAAGTAACTCTAGGAATACTGCTTTTTATGCTCTTAAAGTACAAAAGGCCACGTGAATAAATACACTGTCTTGTGGCAAGGCGGTGGATGACAGAAGCCTCCCAGAGTTTCCCTTTTGTTTTTGGTCAACCGGGAGTCTGGCACACGCGGAAACCCATCGCAGTGTTTCAGAGTATTCATGAGAGGGCTACACATGCAAGGAAATGGAAATTTTCCAAGTGGGGCACTCTCTCCTCGTGGAGGGAAGGAAGCACCCTGCTCACCCAACTCCAGAGAGTATCAGGCACAGTTTCGGAAGAGCCGAGGTTTGGGGACTCCAGGGTATATGTGTTGGGCGAATAATATACTTTAATCAGCAAAATCCGCACAGTATGCCACAAACAACCCTCACGAACAATGACCGGCAAGCTTCCTGCTGCTTGTCCAGATGGGACCTTGTCCTACCTGATTGAGTGACCAGATCATTTTTATTATTTACAATCAATTCCAATATTCCATTGACAAGAAGGTCATAATGTGTTACAAAGGAAGTGAAATAAGCTGCCTCTTTCCCCCTCTTCAGGGATTTTAGAGGATTTTGATAACTTTGAGTATATCCGCATTGAGGTATTTAGAGGGACTGGAGCAAAGACAGAGACTGTTTCAAAGAAATCCAGGCAGCTTTAAACTCCCTGCTTCAGTAGCATTGCTTTGCTGGATTTGAACTGCTTCAATTTAGGCTTATTTAAATAAAATCATATCTATCTCAACCCAGCTGTTATGCTTTGCTACATGTAAAAATAACAATAATCCTTACCTTTGATATAGTACCTTTTACGTCAGGAGGATGGCTCAAAGCCCTTCAATGGATATAGTGTAAATTGTTGACTATGTAATTTGTAAACAAACACAGTAACCGTTTGCACTCGACAATGTCTCACCAACAGCCACAAAGTATATGACTAATTTTATATAGGGCATTGTTGACCAGGACACTGTGCGAAACAACCCTCTCTTTTCGAATGGGGCAATTGGATCTTTAGCATTCACCTTAACAGGGGCCTTGGTTTAACATCCCATTCAAAGGCCACCCTGGATCCTCACCTACACCAAACTCTCTACCCCCATCAACCCATTCCTTACTCCACTGGCTCCACTGGCTCCCTATTGCAGAATGAGTAGTTTTCAAGATCTTTACATACAAATCACTTCACACTCTGGCACACCCTAATTCTTTGACCTGCTTGCATCCCACCACATTACCCGCCTCCTTCACTCAGCTGGTTCTGGCCTCCTGCACGTCCCTTGTCCCCTCTGCTCCACCATCGGTGGGCTGTGCTTTCAGCCACTATACCCTAAGACTCTGGAATCTCTCCCTCAATCCCTCTGCCTTACCTCCTCCTTACTGATCTTCAGATTATACCTGAAGACCTTCTTCTTCGATCGTGCTTATGGTCACCCCCCCCCCCCTCTCACTAGCTCAGCATCAAACGACACCATTCTTAAGCACATCACAATGCTACCTGCATGAAGGACGCACTATAAATGCAACTTATTATTGCCGTGGTGGTAAATAGTAGTTGTAGCAGAGAAGGAAATCAGTCAGCCCATCAAGTTTCTGGCAGTGCTGTTTCAGAAGGGGTGGGTGGGTGTTCTGGAAGGATGAGATTAAATGGATTGAAGGCCTCCTTCATCCAAACCAATCTTGTAGTCTTGCGATTGCAACCATGTACACTAATCCCAATTCCCTGTTCGTTGGCTGTAACCTTTTATATTGTTTCCCTTTAAATCCTGATCCAATTCCCTGCTGTGGTTTCCAATGATGAAACGCACACACGGCATACTCTAGTAATCCTCTACTTGAAAAAACATTCTCCTAACCTTCCCCTTAACTCTTCCAGTGACAATCCTGATTTTACACACTCTTGATACCAATTCACCAACCAGCAGGAATAATCTTATAATAATAATCCTTGCACTTGATATAGAGCCTTATCACATCTTTAAGATGTTTTAAACTGATTCACAGAATATGCTGGTGAAATATAAGGTGAATTGGCTGGAATTTTGTGAGTGAACCACAACAGTCAATTGTGCACAGCACTGCCCCACGAGTCATGGAGTGAGTGATCAATTTTAGTTGAGGGATTGTTGTCCAGGACACCGGGAGAGAGAAACTCACTTCTCTTTTTCGAATAGTGCTGAGGGTTCTTTAACCTCCATCCGAAAAGGCAGATAGGACCTTGGTTTAAAGTCTCATCTGAAGGACGGCACCTCCAATAATGCAACAAATCACCAGCACTGCATTGGAGTGTCATCTTAGACTATGTGATTCAAAGTCCCGACGTGGGGCTTGAACCCACAGCCTTCTGACTCAGAGGCAAGAGCTCTACCACTGCGCTAGACTGACACACTAATAAATATAATGCATGGATTTAATAAATATAATCCTGGTAATTTAGTACTGTAATTATAACAACAACTTGCATTTATTTAGTGCCCCTCATCAGGATGGTGTCCCAGAGAGCTTAATTATAATCCTTGTGGGTGTCAACAAGGATTAAAAAATAATAATTTCAGCGTTTTAGAAGAATGCCAATTTTTTTTAAAAAAAGGCTGGTTTTATGCGATGAAGTTGTGCATTCTTTTAAAAACAAAAATAAATCTTCTGGATTTCATGCATTGCTGTCTCCCTGACTTCCTCGCTGTTGCTCAGCGGTGCAGGGAACAGAGTGAACGGAGCGCTGTGATTTCTAGAGAATGTTTCCCCAGCCTCACCTCAATCCCTAAATAATTGGTTCGGTGGTCACAGGCTGTCATTCACGTGTAGCCGGGAGCCTGATTTCAGGTGACTGCAGAGTGCAGAGGAGTTCTGGATACAGCTGCATCTCTCATAGACACAGAGACACCCATTGCAGATGCACAGGCTTAGTTGGGGACCATGTGCTGTGTGCATTTGCTTGAAGAAAGGAAACATTGCAAATGAAGGAGGATGATGATTTAAAGACACACAGACTGGGACACACAAATCACAAGTGAATATATTTGGGGTGGAATGTGTCAGGTTTAATGCATTATCCAAGGAATGCGTTATGATGAAACATCGCAAATTGCACCCCTTACACTCATAAATGTCTCTGCATTGTATGGGTGTTACAAAAGCACCTACATTCCATTTCATTGGCTATCAATTGCGGAAATAAGATGCCAGATTATTCCTTGTATACACGTGTTTTAGATGATAAGCCTTGCTTTTGATATAGGCCTTATTATATCAAAACATCTGAAAGTGCTTCACAGACTTTACTGTCAAGTGTGGTGACTGTTCGTTTTGTAAGTAAACATCACAGCCAGTTTGCGTAGAGCGGTGTCCCACAAATAGCCAGGAAGTGACTGACGGCCAGGACACCAGGCCATTGTTGGCCAGGACATCAGGAGAAACTCCCCTCACTTTTGAACCAGTGCCATGGGATCTTTAACACCCACTTGTCTGAACAGGCAAACAGGATCTTGGCTTTAAAGCCCTTCTGAAGGACAGCATTTCCGACAATGCAGTGCTCCACCCAGCACTGCGCTGGAGTATCAAGGCTGAGACAACCCCACCTGACATCTTATTCAGAACATATACTGTATTATATTCCCCGTGTGAAGGGCACTTTGTAAATGCAAATTGTTGTTATTAAGAAAGAGCAAAGGAAATGAGGAACGAATGAATCATGTAAATTTTACCCAATGTACAGGCAATGTGTTCTGGCTGTGATGAGAAGCTGGGTAAACTGGCGTTGTGTTCTTTAGAGTAGAGGAGGTTAAAGGAGTGATTTGATCGAAGCATTTAAATAATGAAAGGAATTGGCAAGTCAAGTAATGGATGGCCCTTCCCAATTTCACATCGGGAGGATGTCCCAAGGTGCTGGAATTAAGGGGAAGGGATCAAAGTCCTTCAGAAAATAAATTGGGAAAGAACTGTCAATTGTGCTGCATAAAAACAAACATCACAGCTGCTGACAGGAGCTTTCCTTTAACAAGCTGCAGAACAATGTCTATTGACAAACAGTGAGATGGAAAGTTGACACAAACACAACGTGAACAAAATACAATAGCACCATCTTGGGGTAGGGTATCAGTTCTGCAGCTAAGTTTCCATTGGTGGTAAAATGAAGACATGTTGGCATCAAATGAAATAA
The DNA here is from genome assembly GCF_018977255.1 of Callorhinchus milii. NCBI lineage: Eukaryota > Metazoa > Chordata > Chondrichthyes > Chimaeriformes > Callorhinchidae > Callorhinchus > Callorhinchus milii. Next base: position 5,779,329 of record NW_024704744.1, read on the forward strand.
ATGCCAGGACATCACTAATGCAACATAAGGACTTCAGAGGACACCTCGCTCGGAAGTACAATTATGCATAAAAAAATTCTCGCGTCCGTTGCTGAGGGCAACCCCTGTTCTGAACTGTTCTGAATGGTTGCATAGATCTCACCCCCCCACTCCCTGTCAAATGGTGTCTGAGACATATGCTTTGCTGTTGTCATTCCTCACCTCCTAAAGCCATGAAAACTCAGCTGCAGAATGAATGTGTTTTACTTGCCGCTGATTTCGGTTTGTTTGGCCGATCGGAATTGCAATGAGTTGTGCGATTCGCATTTTTCTAAACAAAAACATGCCCTAACTAACTGCAGACCGTCATTGTCTGCTCAGGCCTTGCTCCCCTCCTAATTCTTGAGAGTATTAGGCCCAGTTTAGCAAGTGCCAAGGCTTGGGGACCTTAGAGTTTCGGGTACTGCTGGAGTTGAATCAGCCTAAACCGTATAGCTTGCCTTTGATATCATTGTCTAGCAAGCTTTCCCACTGCTTGTCCAGCTAGGACTACCCGACCCACTCGGGGCTTTGGCTTGCAGGGTTAACAGTAGCTGGATGGGAAGAATCCATGCTCCAATGCAGTTGGTTCCTCCAAGTCCTACAGGTCCTGCTGTTGAGCCAGGCTGGCTGGACTGTCATTAATACTTGCGGACCCACCGGCTTCAGAAAACGGACTATCGAGACCACCGCAGACGATTGACTCGATTCTGACACTCAGACAGTTTCCAAGAGAACCCTGCTTATGTCCCTCCCAAGGATGGAGTTGAAGCACAGATCAGCCATGACGGAACAGGCTCGAGGGGCTGAATGGCCTCCTCCAGTTTCTATGTTTCTATGATAAATTTAAATCCCATCTATTTTGCAGTTCTGTGGACATTAAGCAAACAAAAATAATTCCCATTTGCTATTATTTCAAAGGAAAAAACTGCTTCCCCTTTTTTCCTGGCTCATATTCCCTCCTCAACCGAGTTCAGCCCCCAAAGTTAACATTAATTGACCACTCATCTCATTTTCCCTGTCTCAGTCAGTAGCACGGTTGATTCGGACGTTTACAGGTTCAAGCCCCAAGTTTGAGCTCATAGTCTATGCTGACACTCCAGGACGGTGCTGGGGAAACAATGAACTGTCAGATGAGCCACCCAATATCATTCAATAGATAGACACTACACTCTACAGCAAAGCCTTCAGCCACCCTCCCACCCCCACTCCTTCTACCCTCCACCCCTCTCGTTTCCAACCAGCTTGGGTGCAAATCTTTAACTGTTCAGAGCCTTGGGACGTCCTTCCGACGTGATGGGCATCACATAAATGTAAGTTGCTGTTGTTGTTGAGATATTTCTAGCATGTGATAAGATGCTATATCAAAGTCAAGGCTTAAGCATTGTTATTGTTGTTTGTGGGATATCGCTAGGTGCAAGTTAGCTACCACTTTTGCCCCATTAACAAATTTCCCTTCATCACTAATGAATCTCATTTCTTAAAATGCTTCGAGACATTTCTGTTCTGTGAAAGGGGCCGTATAAATGTAAGATGCTGCTGATAAGTTGCTGTTGATTAAAAGAACAGCTGTGAAAACGCAGGAATAAACACTAGTCAATCGAAAACAGCAGTGCAAATAAAATTTCATAGTCCAAAATACCCATAAAACAGTAGGGGAGTTTTATTTACAGGAGTTAATTATATAAATATATGTGTTATTCACCTACAACATAATACAGTCACTACATTTTACAGTAAACCTTGTGAAGCACGTTGAGACATAATAATAAATAATAATCCTTGCATTTGATATAATGCTTTTCACGTCTTTGAGCTGTCTCAAAGCGCTTCACAGAGTATACTGCAAAGTGTAGTGACTGTATATTTTGTGGGCGAAATGCAGCAGCTAATTGGGACATCCTCCCGACGTGAAAGTCGCTTTATCAAATACGAAGATTATTATTAATAAAGTAAAAAACAATAATCTGCTCAAAATTATAACATGTCAAAGAATTATAACTCATTGTATTTATGTATTTATATTTATTATATTTATATTTAACTATACCTCAGCAGCCACAATGCCTAATTTTTAATTATATTTATTTATGATTTTTTTCGAAAGGATATTTGCAGTCTGTAATTCTGACCTGTTACACTAGTGCTGTGTGTTATTCCCATGGTAACAGTTGTTAAGAGGATTTCCTTTGCAGAGACCATAGAAAAGCTCAGCTTGCTTTAGCTTTTGATACCCATTAATATAGTCCCATAGTGTATTGATTAGAGCACTTGGTGAGCGGACCAGATTCTAATCCCAGGCGGAACAAAACCTTAGGCAAGTTTCCTTACTCCACACACCTTTGTTTACCTACCATTACGTACTTTTGTTTATCTACCATTAACCCAACTGTTAGTCGATTGGCGGATCCCTTTCCGGGGCTATTAATCCCTCAAAAACATTTTGGTCATTCAATCCCCGATTGTTTGTGGGATACTGCTGTGCGCAATTGGCTGCCTCGTTTCGCCCACAAAATATACAGTCAATTCACTTCGCAGTATATTCTGTGAAGAGTCTCGGAGACGTGATAAGGCGCTACATCAAATGCAAGGGTTATTATTATTATTATAATATGGAGCTGAGCTGGTGGTGGTAGGCGATGCATGGATGGTGTTGTGGGGGTGAAATAGGGGAGAGGGCATAGGAAGGACCTGTGATGGCTTGAGCTGCTTGTGATGAAATTCAAATGTCACATTAAATCCTGAGTGCTGGCAAAATTACTCAGATGAGACTATTTCCGAGTCAGTGGCAGTGATGCTCAGTAATTCCAGCAGTGCATATAATAAGCCACACTAACTTGCACTGCATGCCCACTAGTTCAGGATCTGTAGCATTGAACTGCTTCTTATATATAAAAAAATAATCCTTGCATTTGATACAGCGCTTTATCACATCTTCGCGACGTCTCAAAGCGCTTCACAGAATATACTGTAAAGTGTAGTGACTGTATATTTTGTGGGCGCAACATGTATTCTTAAATGAGTCTGGTTCCCTGACGTCAACTGTTCTTCCTGGTCACCCAATCCCAACTGTGCTCTCCTGTCCTGCTTCCTTGGTGTATCTTCAAAATACAAGAACACCAACAACAACACTGACAACAACAACAACTTTATAGTGCGCCCTTCATGCAGGGTGGCGTCTTGGAGCACTTAGTACACCCACAAAATATACAGTCACTGCCCTTTACACTAATTCCCATGAACCACTTTGAGACGTCCTCCTGACATGAAAGGTGCTATGTCAAAAGTGAGATTTGTTATCAACAATAATACTCATAATAATATTCCTTACATTTCATGTGTCATTGAGATCCCTCAAAGTGCTTCACAGAATATATTGTAAAGTCGATTGACTATGTAAGCTTTGTAGTTTGTATCTGTAATAGATAAAAAGTAGGATAATAATTATTATGTACTATAAATATATAATAATTATTATAATTATTATTATCTGAAACCATTGTTCTGGCTTTACTTTCTCAATCATAATGAAAAGAGAATTGTATTTGAGTATTGTTTAAATCTAGCTACCTGGTGTATTGTTGTTATTTGTTGTATATATCTCTATCCAGGTCTCTCTGACAGGTCTCTTCACAAAGCTCCAGATTAGGTGTGGGTCTAAACTCTGTGCAAATTTTCTGTCAATAAAATAATTCTGCTACTCAGACTGGCAGGGGGTGGGCAGTGCTGTTCCACAAGGATCGGTATTGGGACCACTGTTGTTCACAATATACATTAACGATTTAGTCTCTGGAATCAGCAGTACAATTTCAAAATTTGCAGACCACACCAAATTGGAGGGAGTAGTTAATACAGAGGAGGACTGCAATGAATTACAGCAAGACGTTAATAAACTTGCTGAATGGGCATTTAAATGATAATTCATTTCAATGTAGAAAAGTGTAAGGTGGTACATTTTGGTAGAAGGAATAAGGAAGTCACATACATCCTAGAGAATAAAAACCTAAATGGGGTAGAGGAGCAAAGGGACCTAGGGGTACACATACATAATTCACTAAAATTAGCAACGCAGGTTAATAAGACCATCAAAAAAGGCAAACCAGGCATTGGGGTTCATTTCTAGAGGGATAGAAATGAAAAGCAGGGAAGTGATGGTAAACTGCTATTGAACCTTGGTTAGACCACACTTAGAATACTGTGTGCATTTCTGGTCCCCACATTATAGAAGGGATGGAGAGGCACTGGAGAGGGTGCAAAGGAGATTCACAAGGATGATCCCAGAACTGAGAGGTTATAGCTATCAGGAAAGGCTGAACATACTTGGACTCTTTTTTGTTGAAAAGAGGAGGGTGAGGGGTGACCTGATGGAGGTCTTTAAAATGATGAAAGGTTTTGCTGGGGTAGACATAGGGAAGGTGTTGTACTGGTGGGGGAGAGCAAAAGCAGGGGCCATCAATATAAAATAGTCACAAATAGATCAAATAGGGAAGTTAGAAGAAATTTCTTCACATAGGGAGTAGTGGGAATGTGGAACATGCTACCACAAGGAGTTGTTGAGGCAAATAGCATAGATGTATTTAAGGGAAAGCTCGATAGGTACATGAGGGAGAAAGGAATAGAAGGTTATGCTTGAAGACTCAGTTGAGAAAGGGCAGGAGGAGGCTCATGTGGAGTATAAACACCGGCAAAGACCAGTTGGGCCGAATGGCCTGTTTCTGTGCTGTATATTCTAATGTATTCTAATGTATTCTACACGTAATGGAATTTAGGAGGAAATTGAGCCATATTTTGTTGAAACAAAACATACCAAAATTCTGTCGTTGTTTTTGTCAGGCTAACACTTCTAGGTTATTGTAAAAAAAATAATTGCCCTCATTACCTGGATTGAACACTGTGAGACACTATCCTGAGTGAAGGTTACTATATAATTGCAAAGTGTTGTTAATGGGACATGGTTCCGAGCAGTGTAATTTTCCTTTTCAATTTCTGACATTTCTGAGCTTTTTAACACAAGTGCTCACATTTCACTGCTTAGCCTTGGCATTAACAAGCTACAGGCCTCTGTCCAAGAGACCCTCAAGAAGGATTGGGAGGCAGGGGAGACTGCTGCCAATTTTTTTCCTTTTAAGTCAAAAAAATCTTTTATTTCAGCTGTTGCGGCTTTCAGACATGAATATCTGTCTTCCGCAGTGTCTGTAGCTAGAAGCTGCTCCCTTATCAGATTTTTTTTAACAACTTAGCTTAGACAAGATTCTTTCCTCCCACTGAGACTTGAGAAGCCTTTTCAATGTAGGGAGTAACACCATGGAACCAAGCGACTTTTGGTAAGCGCACTAGGGTTATGCTGTGTTTTTGTTCTCTAGGTCAACTTCCGAACGTAATTATTTGGAAGATCAGCTAGAGTTTTGTGCAGAAAACATCTGCACAAAAACACCCAGAAAAGGCCAGAATAAGTACCCTCTTTGAGAAGACAATCAAAAAGATTTCCCAGTAGCGGGCAAAACCTTGGGAAGTTTTCTGACTCCACACGACTGATAATAATCCCTCAAGAAACAAAAACAATAATAATTTGCTCACACAATCCACGAACTGTTTGTGAGACACTGCTGTGCGCAATTGGCAGCTGAGTTTCGCTCACAAAATATACAGTCAATTTGCTTTACAGCATATTCTATGAAGCGCTTTGAAACATCTTGAAGACGTGAAAAGAGCTATACCAAATGCAAGGATTATTATTATTATAACTGGTTTCCAAGCTCAGGACAATGGACTCATTTATAATATTATGATAATATATAATAATAATAATAATAATAATAATAATAATAAAATAATAATAATCCTTGCATTTGATATAGTGCCTTATCATGTTGTTGAGACTTCTCAAAGTGCTTCACGGAAAAAAAAAAATTGTTTAAAAAGCAGCCTGATGCGGGACAGTGAGAATGATGGGCTTAGGACTTGTTCATCCAAACCAATCTTGTTATCTCGTGACACAAGGCACCTGATCAGAATACCTGAATCAGAGAAAACATTTTTATGGCTGCAATGGCCTTTTTATTAGTGGCAATAGGAAGAATAATTGGCACTCGAGTGCGGATCGAGACTTGCCCATTCAAAAATTTGTTGGAGTCACTTGGGATTGGATGGCTATCCGGTGGTCTCAATGTTCACATTCTATCCTGCTATTCACCCCACTCTCTGGAACATCGTCAATCATCCGTCTGCCTTTTTTGCCTCAAGACACGTCTCAAGACTCTCCTCTTTGACCGCACCTTCGTTACCCTTTCTTCCCCTACTCTCCCTGCCCACCCTGATTGTCCAGTGCCTTGGGATGTCCTCCCGAGGTGAAAGGCGTTAGACAAATGTAAATTGTTGCTGTTGCCTCATACCCTCCCTCTATGCTTTCAATTCCCAGTTTAAAAAAATCTTCTTTGACTATGTCTCTCCTACCTTCTCCCACCACCCCACCTCTCCCATCCTGCTCGAGATCCCACTCCGAATCTGTCCCAAGGCCGACTGTCAGCCACTGCACCCTAAACCTCTGGCACTCCCTGCCTCAATCCCTCTGCCTTGCCAATCTTTAGATTGCACCTGAAGACTTTCCTCTTCGACCATAGCATTGCATGGTCACCTCCTCTTTCTCTCTCTCTCCCTCTCTCTCTCTCTCTCTCTCTCTCTCCAGCTCAACGTCAATTACGCCACTGTTAAGTGGTCTGAGATGGGAATGTGAATAATAATAATAATTCTTGCATTTAATATAGACCCTCATCACAGCTTCAAGATGCCTTAAAGTGCTTCACAGTATATACTATAAAAAGAATTGACTGTATATTTTTGTAGGCGAAACGCGGCAGCCGATTGCATGTCCCACGAACAGACATGGATTGAAGTGACCAAATTATTAGTTTTTATTAAGGAATTATTACCCGTGGAAAAGCAATCAGCCAATCGACTAACAACCGGATTCCTACTCACTACTAGGTAAACAGAGGGTTATGTTGAAGGGTGCAATATAAAAGAAAGCTGCTGTCGTAAAGCCCTTTGAGATGTTCTCCCAAGTGAAAGGCGCTGTACAAGTAGAAATCATTGTTCAGTGTCATTGCAAGAAAGAACATTCCATTACTAAAAGAAATAGGCTGCACACGGCAGCGACTCACCAGGGACCAACGCTGATTTTTTTGTAAGAAACTAAGCTAAATTGAGTCAGTTAATCAATCCGCGTGGATTGGTTGGCCGTAGTAAGTTACTGTGTAAAGATGCTTATACTGCAGAACTCAGGAACGCTGAGCTCAATAGCGAGAGAGTTGTCTCAATATTATACAACCGTGGAGGCAGAAGGAGCAGGAAGTCTGACCCAGTGCATTGAGTGATCATAAAAATAATTAAAGGGCAGTTTAGATAAAACTGCTTCTCACAGAGAGTGGTCGGAACGTGGAATTGCTTGTCACAAATTGGACCTGAGCATAGGGTCTCAAGATTAGGAGAGGTCAATCAATCTATCGAGCCTGTTTTTGTTGGTTAATGTAATAATAATAATCCTTGCATTTGATATAGCGTCGTATCACGTCGCTGTGACGTCTCAGAGCATTTCACAGGATATACTGAAAAGTGGATTGACTCTGTATTTTGTGGATTGAACACAATAGCCATTTGCACACAGCGATGACCCATAAACAGTCGTTCGTGGATTGAGTGACCGAAATACTATTATTATTATTTTACCAAATTATTATTACTATTTGTATTGTATTGCAATTTCGGAATAGAGTAGAGGAGAAGATGCAGGCGAGTGATCATTAGTGTTGCTGGATATAATGCTTGAGGAAGAAGCTTAGTTATTGTTCACTTAACCCACACCGATCTTCCTCTCTCACACACTGTAATGGCTGAATATCGGGCAGCCTTCCTTAGCTTAAACCTCCCGCAGCAGGCCCACCTATTTTCTCAAGGTGTCAAAGCAATTTCGGAATTTGTCTCCAGAGAAAAATGGGGTCAGGCGCGAACTGGTACATTTTACATGAAGCCATTTTCGATATGTTATTGTCCTTGATGTGCCTAGGTTTATTCAGCTATCTCACAGAGCTATTAATGAGGTGGTGATGTGTGGTCCAAGTAAATGCTGCTTTATAGGGTCACAAGATTTTCTTAATGGCCACAAAAAGGCCATTAATGTCCAACACGCTTGAGGGCTTTTTTTTTCAGTTGCATTTGATATAGTGCCTTATCGTGTCTTCGAGATGTTTCAAAGCCCTTCACGGAATATACTGTAAAGTAAATTTATTGTAAAGTAAATTTATTTATGCGGCAGCCAATTGCGCATGGCAGTGTCCCGCAAACGGTCGAGTATTGAGTGACCAAATAGTACCCTTTTAGGGATTTTTACCCCTCAGAAAGCGATCCAATCGACTAGCAACTGGGTTCCTACTTACTGCTAGGTAAACAGAGGCGTGTGGAGTAAGGAAACTTGCCTAACGTTTTGCCCTGCCCGGGAATCAAACCTGGGTCCTCTCGCTTGTGAGGCAAGTGCTCTAACCGATATGCTACAGGACTCCTACAGCATTTATATCAATGTAAATTGTCCTTTACTGTAAAGTGAACATTCTAACTTTCTCGGTTTATAGTCACGAACAGTTGCTTCTAACCTGCCCTCAATAACCTGTTCCCCCTCCTCCCTGAGCTGAGATTCTTGTAGAGTACAGCCCTGACAAATGATGGGACCTACAATGATTGGGTAGGATATTGGTGTGAGGAAGAGGGGAGAGGTGGAGGTGAGCGTAGGCTCAGTCCAAGAAGTAGGTTTTAAGGTAGGATTTAAAGCCAGATAGAGACAGGGGATGGCGATGCGTGGGAGAGGAGACTCAGAGTGCATTATGTAGTATGAGTGACTGAAGACTGCAGCCGTTTCTTCACTGTTGAATCTTACAATGTTGTATATTGTGAAAAGCTCTGATAGGCACTGAAATCTCTCTCGCTCTCTCTCTCCATGTTTGGCAATCTTTGCGCATCTCTTTATTGTTATCGCACATTGTAAAATTCCCAAGTAAACAGATGGAAAGAGCACTAGTGATTTCTCGGGGGTGAGATTAAGTAGAAACTGTGCGGTGTTTATACGTCTGAATAAACCAAGTTAATTGCCAACATTGAAATTGTAGCTTTATTCCCATGGACCCCATTGAGCATCTTGTAAATGAAGGATTCCCGGGATGAAAATTAAGACGTGTGATCTGCCAATCAACACCAATGGTGTATTTAGCACAACTTTGAGAAAGTGACTGGATTAAATTATCGACTTCTCCATGAGGTGTGCAGATATAGAGTTGATCTATGGAGCTGAATCATACAGTAATGATAATCCTTGCATTTGATATGCCTTATCACGAAATGCCTGAAAGAAGTTTCACAGCATTTTTCTGTCAAGTGTGCTGACTTGTGTGTTTCTAGATAAAATGAGTCATTCCCTTCATAGCTATTTATGGGGAGCATTGCTGTGGTCAAATTGGCTGCCACATTCACCTATAAATACACAATCTCTACACTTTACAGGGAAATCATAACATAGAACGATCAGAACTTGCCTTATCCCAATCCCCTGTCAGTCAGTTCAATCGAATTCACGCTGGCTGGTGAATTCTCTTTGGAGTGTACTGGAGAGCCTTTCAATCCAGGTCTTGTAGCTCAGTGATGAGAGCATTCACCACGCAAGCGAGAGACTTGGGTTCGATTCCAAGCAGGGCAAAACTTGGACAAGTTTGCTTACTCCACAAGCCTCTGTTTGCACAGCAGTAAGTAGGAACCTGGTTGTTGTTTGATTGATGGATTGCTTTTCCGGGGATAATAATCCCTTCACAAAAACAATAGTAATAATTTGGTCACTCAATCCACGGGACTGTTCGTGGGACACTGCTGTGCTCAATTGGCTGCCACGTTTCGCCCACAAAATATAAAGTCAATTCACTTTCCAGTATATTCTGTGAAGCGCTTTGAGACATTTTGCAGATGTGATAAGGCGCTGTATCAAATGCAAGGATTATTATTATTATTTGCTCGCTCGGGTGGATGTTAAGGTTCACGCAGCATTCCACCAGTGGGGCACAGCCAAAGAATAAATGATTTCAAAGGCCCGGTCTTGGTCTTGAACCCATAACAACAACAGCTTACATTTATATAGCTTCCCTCAGGCAGGGTAGCATCTCAGAGCTGAACAGTCACAGAGCCCGACGTCGAGCCAGAGGGTAAACATGGTCAAAAAGAAAGTTCTTCAGGTATGACCTGAAGATGGGGAGAGTGGGGGCAAGGCAGAGGAATTGAGGGAGTTTTGGGGCATAGTGGCTGAAAGTGCGTCCCCCACTCCCACCCACTGATGGTGGAACGGAGCACAAGAGGGTCAAACAGGATGCTGGAGCCAGTCGAGCAGAGGTGGTGGGTGGTGGTTTGGGGAGCAAGCAGTTCGGAGAGGTAGAGGGGTACCAGGGTGTGAAGGGATTTGAAGATGAGTGTGAGGATCCTTACAAACATTACTCAGAGGTAAGAGCCAGGCTGACCCTCAAAATTAAGGCCGTATTTAAGAATTTGCACACTCTAAAATGCTAATAAAATAGAGTAAATCCAGACCCATCCGTACGCTGCTTACATCGAGGTTGCTATTGCTGGGGGCTATGCAGTGGTTACATTGCTGAAGCACTTTGTGAAGTCCATTAGCTTCACTGCTGCTGAGATGGTGAAAATATCATCTGTTTCAACACAATTGATCCAGATGGTCTCATTTGCAATTGGTGCCCTACAGGCTTGCAAGATTAACTGTTAGGAAAGCGAGGAATCTTAAAGTAGACCGTTATCCTCTTGGGGTTTTATCTGTTTGTGGTCAATTCTCTCGTGTGATTAGATAATTTGGGCAGGATTCTTGACAATCTGTCACAGAAACGAGATGCATCAGGAAAAATTTGCAGGGCTCTGGGGTAAGAGCGGGGCCATGGGATTTGTTGACTAGCTCTTTCAAAGAGCCGGCCCAGGCATGATGGGCCGAATGGCCTCCTTCTGATTCTGATTAAGATTCTATAATTCTATTCTATGATTTTATCCTCCGGTGTTCAGTCTCATGTTCCAGTGCAGGGCTGGGGAGAGTACTGTATTGTTGGAGGTGCTGACTTTTGGATGTGATTTTAATCCAAGGTCTTGTCTGCCTGTTCAAAGATCCCATGGCATCATTCGAAAAGAGGAGGGAGGTTCTCCCAGTTTCCTGGCCTACAATCTCAACAAGTTGGTCATTCACTTCATGGTTGTTTGTAGGACATTGTTGTGCGCAAATAAGCTGCCGCATTTACACACATCTTTCCATTCAATAGCAATTACCTGTGAATCTCTTTGCTATGTTTTGAAGCTTTAGAAAATACAAAGGTTATTAATATAATTAAACATTATTATTTGTAAATTGCCTTGAGATTTTTGATGTGATAAAGCACTAAGTTCTTTCTTTGTGAACTTTAAGCTCTCGAAGACGCTTTGCCCTGCGTGAAGGGTGCTGCATAAATAAAGTTTCGCCCACAAAAATGTACAGTCAATTCACTTAGCAGTACATCTGTGAAGCGCTTTGAGACGTCTCGAAGACGTGATAAGGCGCTATATCAAATGCAAGGATTATAATTATTATGATAAGTTGCTGTTGTGGAAACTGACTGCCCTTCTGAGTTGCTGCTGTATTTTTACTCTGTCTAAAACTTATCCCTCTTCCCTGCAGTGACACAGAGAGCTGGTACTGTGAGTGCCTGAAGACACACTCGGGTGATCTCTGCCAGTTTACAGCGTGTGAAAGAAGCCCTTGTGGACACGGTGCCACCTGTGTGCCCAAGCCCAGCGGAGATCCCGTCTGCCTTTGCCCCTACGGCAGAGCCGGAGTTCTGTGCCTTGATGGTAAATACGTGAACTCGCAGCTTTGAAACGTTTCCTTACAAAAAAAACACGCACTTAAACATGGACGCTGGGAAGAAGGAAATTACATAGGAGAATCTGTGGAGAGAAATTCCACCCGGGTTCTAGGTTTAGTCTATTTATGTAGTATTTTAGAGCGTCCAGAGTTTGGCGAATTGTTGAATTCGGTCTTCATTTTCAAGTCGGTTTTCTGGGGTCCATAAACAAAAATATTTACAGAAAATTGGCTTCAAAGTTGGCTGAATACTTTCAGCCATTCTAACCCCACTATCTTTCTGGAGTCCCTCCCCAACCTCCATCTCAAAACTTACCTCTTTGATCTCATCTGTCTCCTCCCCACCCACCTCCAGCTCCCACTCCCAGTCGAGCGTTCAGGCAGCAATCTCAAACACTTTGAAAGGCTTTATATTAATGTAAATTGTATTTTGTTGAATTCAACAATTTGCCAAATTCTGAATGCTCTGAAACCCTACATAAATAGAGTAAATGCTAAACATAGACTTGAATGAAACCTCTCTAACCAATATGCTACAGAGTTCAGTATAAGGAAGAGAGCATTTGTTCTCATTAAAACGATGTGTTCGATTCGAGGCAGCAGAGCTGGGGAGCGTATCTGCTAAGCGACACTGGGAAAGTGCACTGTGCGAAAAATCAATGTTGTGTTTGAGAACACTGCCTGTTTCTGCTTTGTTTGTAGTTCAATCTCATCAACTAAAGCTTATCTCTCGAGCGCTTCAATAGAAAACTGGTTCATCAAAAATATCAGATTTTATAACAATGAAATATCCATTAGAACTAATCTGTATGAAAACCTTAGCGTTGTGATCTCCTGCCTCGTCTGTTCCCTCTGCTCTGCCAACTCATGGCCTTTTCACATCTCCCGCTCCTTCCACCCCACCGTCAATGGACAAGAGTTTAGCCTCCACTTTCTGAAACACTCCACCTCGTTGCCTCCAGCTCATGCCACCCCCTCTCTACTCCAAACCCACCTAAAGCCCTACCTCTGAAAGCACTTTGAGATAAAAAATAAGTCATTTCACTTCATGGCTGTTTGTGGGACACTGCTGCGTGCAAATTGTCTGCTGCTTTTGCCTGAAAAATATACAGTCACTAGACTTCACAGAACATCCTGTGAAGCGCTTTGAGACATCCTCCAGACATGAAAGGGGCTCTTATCAAATGCAAGGATTATTATTATGATTATAATTAATAATCATAATAGTAATCCTTGCATTTGATATAGCGCCTCATCACGTCATTGAGACGTCTCAAAGTCCTTCACAGAATATTCTGTTAAGCGGATTGACTGTGTATTTTGTGGGCGAAACGCATCAGCCAATTGCGCACAGCAGTGTCCCATAGACAGCTGCAACAAATTATTATCAGGTGTTACCTTTTGGCAATGGCAGGAGCTGATGGAATTTCCACTGCTGTACACATGTTGCCAAAGGCACATCAGAGAACACCAACAGGGATTTCAATTCAGAGATAAGCAGATTGTGAGAAAACACTGTTTATGTCAAAGGCTTTTCTGCTAGTGATGAGGCAGTGGTTCTCCTGTTAGACCTTCTTTTAGATTTCTCCATTTCCTTGTTTGGACTCACCAACAGTGATCCAGGTCAGATTGCTCTGTACCTGAGGGTAATTTGACTTCCCTGGAGCTCAATGCTTCAGAGGCTAATAAAAAAATCAATGGGAGATACTCTACTGAAAAAAGGATTTGTTTTGCCCACAAAACATGCAAACTATTCATTTTGCAATATATTCTGTGAAGCGCTTTAATACATCTGAATGACACGATAAGGCTCTATATCAAATTCAAGGATCATTATTATTATTACTGCATGATATTCGACCACTTGCTAATGTTCCCTGGTCAAGTCACTTCTCTAGATGTTTTCTCATCCATCACAAAAGAGAACTGGTGTCTCTCTGGACGTTATGCAGTGTTTGTTTGCGGAAACCTCCTTTCCTTTCTTGGCGTATCACTTTCCAGGGGGATTTATCAAAAATAAAAATAATAATAAAAATTTGGTCACGCAATCCACGACTGTTAATGGGACACTGCTGTGAGCAGTTGGCTATTGCGTTTTGCCCACAAAATAAACAGTCAATGAACTTTACAGTCTATTCTGTGAAGCGCATTGAGACGTCTCAATGATGTGACAAGGCGCTATATCAAATCCAGGGATTGTTATTATTATTATTATCTGGTCACTGACATAAGACAATATTAAAACCATAATAGGATCAGAATTCACAAGTCTAAATTAGTGTCAGATGCTCATCGGTATGCGATGCTCGAGACTCGCGGAAGATCGTACTGGGAGATACATTTCCCAATAGAAGAGGCAGAGTATCTTACAGTTGACAGTTTCAGGCATCCTTTCGCTTGTGTGAGAGACTATCAGAACTCCCTTGTGCCAGCGTTGCTCATGCATTATGGATCATCTGCAATCCTGAAAGAATAATTGTCAGTCACTGTCATCAGTGAGATATTCTCTCCACCTTGTGCTAGGCTAACATAAGGCCACTGAGACCTTCAAGTGGTAGATGCCGTCAGCCACCTGTTCGCAGGGGAGAACGCATGGTCAGATTGACTTGTCAGGAGGTGTATTTTGACTTGAAAGCCGATGTGTTTGAAGGAGCTCCATTATCGTGATGCGCTTGCATTGCCGGAGAGAGACTGACTTGGAGACAGACCTCAGAGCTGACCGACATACAGCAGTGGGTAATTGGAGGACAAATCAAGCCGGCTCTCTCGCTCACGTTCCAGCAGCATTTCCAGAATACCATCAGAAGTGCTGCCAACTTTCCAATAGAATTTTATTGCTTTTTGAGATGTCTCAATGATGTGATGAGGCGCAATGTCAAATGATTATTGTTATCATTAAATATTATTATTATAATAACCAGTTTGCCCACAGCAATGTCTCACACACAGTCAAAATATGAATGACCAATTTATTTGGAGGATTGCTCGCCAGGTCACGGGGAGAATCTCCATTCTCTTTTCAGTAATATAATAACAATAATCCTTGCATTTAATATAGCACCTTATCAAGTCTTCCAGAAGTCTCAAAGCACTTCACAGAATATACTGTAAAGTGAATTGACTGTATTTTGTGGGCGAAACTCGGCAACCAATCGCGCACAGCGGTGTCCCACAAACAGTCGTGGATTGAGTGACCAATTTATTGTTTTTTTAAGGAATTATTACCCCCGGAAATCCGCCAATCAACTAATAACTGAGTTCCTACTTAGGTAAACAGAGGCGTGTGGAGTAAGGAAACTTGCCCAATGTTTCACCCTGCTGGGAATCTAAACCAGTTATTTCGCTTGTGAGGCGAGTGCTCTAACCACTGAGCTACAGGACTCCACACTTCAATCAGTGATATGGCATTTCTACTGTCCAAATTAATGAATTCATTAATTAATTAATGAATAGCCAAACAATATATATATTATATATTCGAAGGATGGCACCACCGACAATGCCAACTTGTCAGTTTAGATTATGTGAGTTCAAGTCCGAATATAAGGCTTGAACCCCCAATCTTTAATTGGAGTTGAGGTACAGATCAGCCATGATCTGATAGAATGGCGGAATAGCTCGAAGGGCTGAATGGCCTACTCTTGTTCCTATATGTTATTCTGACCGAGACCGCTAGTAACTAAGGCAAGCTGACACAAACAAATCTCACAAACACCCAAAAGTGGATTAATCTGTTGAATTGTAGGCCAGGACACTGGGAGAAAGTCCTTTCAATTTTTGAATGGCATCGTGAGATTCTTATCATACTTATGTATAGTCTCCCATCCATTGTCATTTTTGAGGAAAGGTTTTTCCCTAAGGACAGAAAACAAGAAACCAACCCACTTGTGTGGGGAGAAAATCCTCTTTTCTGCATATAAAAGGTTCCTAAGTTTCTTAACATTTCTGCCTCCAAAGTCCCCTGCGTGTAGTGTCTTTTATGAATGTTGGTGAAGCAAAGACTTTCATTCTGCTAAGCTTGGCGCAGTGTTATCAAGCGACAACTGCTAAGCTTTCATCATTCACATCTGTAACTTTCTTACAGAAGTGGCTCCACACATGGACTGAGACGCATGGACCCCTTTATATTTTGTCTCTCATCAAACACTCAGCCAATTCCCTTTTTCAGTGCTGTCATGGTGCTGAACTTCAGTAGCCACTTGTGGTAAAGTGTTTCCTTTTCTGTTAACACTGCAAACTGAAAAGTTTCTTCCAAACTTCACATTATTAAAATAATAATAATCCTAGCATTTGATGTAGCGCCTTATCACGTCTTCGAGACGTCTTACAGGGCTTTACAGAACGTACTGGAAAGTGAATTGACTGTATTTTGTGGGCGCAATTGCACCCAGCAGTGTCCCGCAAACAGGCAAGAATTGAGTGACCAATTTATTATTCATTTTTTATGAAGGAATTATTACCCACGGAAAAACGATCCACCAATTGACTAACAACTGGTTTCCTAATAACTGCTGGGTAAACAGAGGCAATGTGGAGTGAGGAAACTTGCCAGACATTTCTCCCTGCCCAGGAATCAAACCCAGGTTTCTCTTTTGCGAGGCGAGTGCTTTAACTACTGAGCTACAGCACTCCATAAAGACTGAGCTACATTAATTCCTCTATACGATGCAATTTACGTTTATATAGTCCCTTTCTCATCAGGAGGGCAACCCAAAACCCTCTGTCCAGGATGGGCACCTAAGCTAGAGGTGAAAGGCGAGGGGTGTGGAGTGGAAAAATGACCAAAACCGTGGTCAAAGAGGTACATTTTGAGATGAGCCTTGAAAGTAGCGCGAGGGAAGGAAAGCTGCCCTGCCCGCTCCCCACATCCTAGACGAGGTCCTGTCTGCCTGTTCAGGGGGATGTTAAAGATCCCATGGAGCTATTTGAAAAGAGAAGGGAGTTTCTCCCAGTATCCTGGCCAAAAATCCCCCAAATTAAATTGATCATTCGTTTCATAGCTGTTTGTGGGACTTTGTTGTGTGTAATTGTGCTGCTGCATTTTCCTACAAATACAGTCACTTAATTTCACTGCGAAGCAAAATCCTTTGAGACATCCTTCCAACGTGATAAGGTGCTATAACAAGTACAAGGATTATTATTAATAATATTATTAATATTATTATTAATACTGTTATTATTATTAATATTATTATTATTATTACCTGTCTTCTTCCCTCTTGAGACCCACAACAGACTCTGCCTCTCTCACTTTAAATTTCAACATCCCAACAGCAAACAACAACGGACCTCTGTTTTGGTACCTTCTTAGCCTTTTCTCTGTGAATCAAGAATAACATTATTACTGTAATATTACTATTAGACCCAGTAGAGGGAGCTTGCGCCAGTACAGACTTGATGGGAAAAGAGCAAAGGAATGGGGTTCTCAGGACCAAGGACCAGTAATAACGCTGACCCTGGCAGCATCACCCAATCTCAAAATAAATACAAACTCCAATGGCGTTCCCTTGCCCTATCTCTATCATGCGTGTGCTGGTGCTAACTTACTCACTGGAACTCTCCAATCTATCCTCTTTCCCCTGCTCTTTCTCTGTACCCTCTAATATTGGTCACTGGTGGGCAGGAAATCATCCCATTCAGCTGCTGTTAACCCTGCAAACCAAAGCCCTAACAGGTAGGGTTGTCCAAGTTGGTCCAATAGCACTTTAATGCACTCCATCCGGTAAAAAAAAGATGAATGTCCCCTTAAGATTGTTATGACATACTTGATTAGTGCATGAAGATGGTAGGGAAGGAGAAGTGCCAAAAAAATAAGGAATAGCCTTTGGATTGAAATAACACTCCTGTTTTAATCTCAACAAGCGTAGCGATGCCCTGAATTACAGTGACTGTAGATATTCATCGTGAAAGCGTTCGAGGCTTTGTAAATGAGGAAACCTGTTGTGGGTTAGGTTCGCAATTAAAAAAAAATTGTCTTTATTAAAATGCAAAGAGTAAGTGTTAATAAGCACGAATTATGCTTGGAAAATTGAATCAAGTGTTGACTTTGAGCGTTGGATTATTATTCCTAATTCTCATCTCGCCGTTCATAGTTTGTTTCATATATTCCACAAATAATCATCTGCTCAGAGACAGGGGTGTGTTTGGTGGTAAATATCTGTGATTGCAAAACAGCAAAAGAAGCTTGGCTTGAATGTGAATTCTGTAGTGTACATGGAGTCCTGCAGCTTCGTGGTAAGAGCATTTGTCTTGCAAGCGAGAGGACCCAGGTTTGATTCCCAGGCAGGGTGAAACCGTAGGCAAGTTTCCTAACTCCATATGCCTCTGTTTACTTAGCATTAATCCCTTGAAAAATAGGGGGTAATAATCCCTTCAAAAATAAATGATAATTTTGTCACTCAATCCACGACTGCTTGTGGGACACTGCTGTGCGCAATTGGCTGCCACCTTTTGCCCCCAAAATACATAGTCAATTCACTTTACAGTATATCCTGTGAAGCACTTTGAGACGTCTCAACGACGTGATAAGGCGCTATATCAAATGCAAGGATTATAATTATTCTTCATTGAATTCCTTCTAATTTTCTTGTTGTACACTAACATCTCAAAGCATTTTCATTTTGCCTGGCCTTTAAAACAGATGCTAATGTGCAAAAAAAATATATACACACACATTGTCTGGGATCCTGCGACAAGCGAAGATAACAATAATTGTAATGTCTTTATAATGTAACATCTGTTGACGAAACATCAAATGTCTTAATTATCATCTTCAGCAGATTTATTTCCAGGAATAATCCCCTCCGTTGCACTAAGCGAAAATCATTACTTGGAAAAACAGATTAAACGGTGCAGGTTGGTGCTGATGCAGATGTAACGTAAATCAAGGTGCAATGTATACATGCAGGATGGTGAGGATAAGTGAAAGCGAAGCTATAAATTGCTGATTTCCCGAACACTGCTGTAAACCTGCCAGACAGCTGACTTCAGCAGTGCCTCAGTCTTCAGGGTTAGGTTATTAGCTGGAGTTAGATTAGAAAATCAGCCATGATTGAATGGCGGGGCAGCTCAAAGGGCTGAATGGCCTACTCCTGCTCCTACATGTTATGTTATGTTCAGAAGACAAAGTCATTAAACGCTTAAGAACTGGGACGGGTGTCTGTGGATGACAACCACTAACAGTGGCCACCCATCCTACTGAATGGCTTTGGGTCAGTCTGGCTCAGTTGGTATCGCTCTCGCCTCTCAGCCAGAGGGTTGTGGGTTCAAGCCTCATGTCAGGACATTGATTTCAAATCACGTCATAGTCCCCACTGGCATCCCACTACCTCTCTGACCTGCTCACTCCCCAATCCACAACCCATTGTCTCCGCTCAACTGGCTCCCACCTCCTGCTTGTTCCTCTGGTAAAGATGGGGTTAAAAATGACCGAAGTTGCGGTCAAAGATGCAGCTTGAAGGAGGCGAAGGAAAGGGAGAGGTGAATACTGTTATTTCCAGAAGGTGAGGGCAGGAAAGCTGAAAGCTCAACTGTTGATAGTGGAGGGGGCTCGCGGGATCATGAAGCCAGGCCAGTGCCTGCCCAGCAAAGGGAGCGGCGGGTTGGTGGGGTTTAAGAAGGTCACAAGATAGCGTGGGGCAAGACTGGAGGGGTTCAAGAGTGAGGACAAGGATCTTGAACTCGATCCTCTGGGGAGAGGGAACCATCGGAACCGGGTGAGGATGGGGTGATAAACTCACAGAGTCTAGTGCGAGAGAGGACCCGAGCTGCAGAGTTCTGAATGATGTGTAGCTTGTGGAGGGAAGAGGTGGGAGGTCCAGAGAGCTGGGAGTTGGCATAGTCTAGCCTGGATGTGGCGAATGCAAGGATAAGGATCTCGGCGGAGGCCGGAGGAGAGGGGTAGTAGCAAAGAGGTGGGGGAAAGCTGACCCCATATGGGGTTTAATGGACAGTTGAGAGTGGAACTAGACACCAAAATTCTGCCCTGGCTCAGTGAGGTGTAGAGTACATCCATGCTGACAGCACCTAAGTTGTGGAGATGCTGATGGGAGGGAGCCAAGCAGGAGACCCTCTGTCTTGTCAGCATTCAATTGGAGTAAGTTAGCTCTCATCCAGGACTTGTTGTCGGATAGGCAATCAATCAGGACGCTGGAGTCGAGGTTGGAGGCAGAGAGGTAGAGTTGGGTAACATCCGCACGCATGTGGAAGTTAACCCTGTGCCTGCGGGTGATCAAAAAACTTGTTTAGTGATTTGATGGGTTGTGTTGAGACGTGGCGTGTGACCGATTAGTTGAAGTAAACTGTTGCTGTAGGCGACACCTGTGAACAGAGGTAACAGGATTTTAATTGAAAATAATGCTCTTGACCTTATATAAGGGTGACCAGAAAGTCGTGATACCATTACAATGTCCAAAAGCTCTGAAAGAAATTCTGAAACACTGATATATATTGTTTTAGATAATAGGGTAGATATCACGACTTTTCAGTCACCCTGTACTATTTTCTCTCAAAGCTAAACTGCAATTACCTCACTGAGTCCCACTATCTTACTTTCAGTTCCCTTGTCTTCTCTCCTGAAGGCAGTGACTCATACAGAGCTGGAGTTTGTGTCGCTGACAGGGAAAGCACTGTCCAGAAGGCCATAGATTCAGATGTGGTTGAAGACAGGCAGATACACACACATACACGCGCGCACACACACGCACACAAACACACGCACACACGCGCATGCACACACACACGCACACACAAGCACGTACACGTAGGAATCGCTAGACAAAAAAAGACCAATGACCATCTCGTTTGCCTTCTACCATCCTGATAGTTGCTGTCATAGTGGAGATGTTGATAGCAATTAATTCTGTATGGATTAGTCTACAGTAGAGTGGAAAGCTTTGGAAACCTTAGATCCATAGATGCCTGGTTCTTCCAAGCAATATTATACTCACTATATGTCATGTCTCAAATTACTCATATACTGTATCCCCAAAATATTATTTTCAAAAAGAAATCTATCTAATTTGTAGTTGATTGAATCGACAATTTCTGCTTCCACTGTCTCCCTATTGTACACCATACAATCCAGACAATATAATAATAACAATAATAATCCTTGCATTTGATATAGCACCTTATCACGTGATTGGGATGTCTCAAAGCGCTTCACAGAATATACTGTAAAATGAACTGACCGTATATTTTAATAATAACAATAATAATAATAATAATCCTTGCATTTGATATAGCGCTTTTCACGTTGGCAGGACTTCCCAAAGCGCTTCACAGAACACACTGTAAAGTGAATTGACTGTATATTTGTGGGCGAACGCGGCAGCCAATTGCGTAGAGCAATGCCCCACAAACAGTCATGGATTTTGTGGGTGAAACGCAGCAGCCAATTGCACACAGTAGTGTCCCACGAATAGCCATGGATCGAGTGACCACATTTTTTAAAAGAGATTATTACCCCCAGATATAACAAGACAAATAGAGAGATACTTAACAGACCAACCAACTTATCGACCAACTGATGTTCGTCAACGGATACCAATTCGGAACAAGCAAACCTGAGCAATACTATCATTGAGACACACACACACATACACCATTATATAATTTTATATTGTTACTTTTTGACATTGGCCTGCTACTTAGGATTAGTTTTTGCTCAAATGCCTTTGAAAATATTTTCAAAATAATAATAATAATATCAGTCTCCCCTTCGAGTTCAGACTAATATAATAATAATTGTGTTACATCCTTGCTTTTAACACAAACCTTTTTCATGTCGTCAAAACGTCTCAAAGCACTTTATGGGATCTTTACTCTACAGTGTAGTGACCATGTATTTGTAGGCTGGCATGACAGTCAAAATTTGCACACACCAAATGTCCCACAAACACAGCACATTTAGCCAAACAAAATTGCACAGTTTTGATTGCGAAAATGTTCCGATTCTCACAAATGTCCTCTTTTAGAGTTTAACGCTTGTTATTTTGTATTCAAAACTCTTGCAGTTGTGAACATCACTCAACCGTACTTCAGTGGCACAGATGAGTTTGGGTTCAGCTCCTTTCTGGCGTTCTCCAGGGTCCCCAATATCAGTCTGCACTTCGAATTCAGACTGAAATTTAAGCTGGCGGATCACAAGGCGTCCGTCACAAACAACCTCATCTTTTTCGCTGGACAGAAGGGGCAAGGTAAGAGTCACCTGACTATTCTGCAATTTAATAAATAATAATTAATAATAATAGCATTTGATATTGCCAGTCAGGCATCAGCCTGGCTCGGTTGTTATTACTCGTGTCTCTGAGTCACCTTGGGACGTCCTCCCGACGTGAAAGGCACTACACAAACGTAATTTGTTGTTGTTGAGTCAGAAGGTTGTGGGTTCAAGCCCCACAGTCAGGACTTTGAACTCATATAGTCGAGGCTGAAGCCCCAGTGCAGTAACTGTGGGAATACTGCATTGCTGAAAGCTGCTGTCTCTTTTCTGTTGAGGGCAGAGACGAGGGCAACAGAAGGTCTGAGATGCCATTAGTCTGAACCTGTGAGACCATTTAGCCTTGAAGCCTGAGATCATGGGGAATGCTGTACAGTTCTTCCGCAAATCTGCGCTATTGGGAGATAGTAGCAGACTGCAAATGGACATAGACAGACTGGTAAAATAGGCAGACACGTATTAGATGAAGTTTAATGTGGAAAAATGCAAAGTGATGTATTTTGGGAGGAAGAATGAGGAGAGGCAATATAAGCTGATGGTACAATCTTTAAGTGGGCGAAGGAACAGAGAGACCTGAGGGTTCATATAAGTAAATCTTAAAGTTTGAGGGACAGGTAGATAAAGCTGTTAAAAAGCGTTCTAGGGATTCTAGGTTTTATAAATAGGGGCATAGAATTCAAAAGTCAGGAAGTTATGATGAACTTTTATAAAACACTGATTAGACCTCAGCGAGAGACTGTGTTCAGTTCTGGGCACCACAGTTTAATAAAAATAATACTACTACTACTAATAATAATCCTTGCATTTGATATAGCGCTTTTCACATCGGGAGGACATTCCAAAGCGCTTCACAGAACACACTGTAAAGTGAATTGACTGTATATTTGTGGGCGAACGCGGCAGCCAATTACGCACAGCAGTGTCCCACAAACAGTCGTGGATTGAAAATGACCAATTTATTATTGTTTTGGTTTTGGAGGGATTATTATTAGGCTCTGTGTGGAGTAAGGAAACTTGCCCAAGGTTTCGCGCTGCCTGGAATTGAACTCAGGTCTCTCGCTTGCAAAGCGAGTGCTCTAACCACTAAGCTACAGGACTCCACTTTACGAAGAATGTCAAGACATTGGAGAGGGTACAAAGGGGATTTACCAGGATGGTACCAGGAATGTGAGACTTCAGTTATCATGAGAGGTAGAGAAGATGGGATTATTCTCCTTGGAGCAGAGAAGGTTAAGAGGAGACTTCATAGAATTTTTCAAAATTATGAGGGGATTCAATAGAGTGAACAAGGAGAAACTGTTTCCACTGGCGGGTGGGTTGGTAACCTGAGGACACCGATTTAAAATAGTTGTTAAGAGAAACAGAGGTGAGATGAGGAGAATTGTTTTCAGACAGCGCGTTATTCGGATCTGGAATGCATAGCCTGAAAGGGTGGTGGAAGCCAATTCGATAACAGCTTTTAAGAGAGTAGATAATTATTTGGGGAGGACAAGTTTGCAGAGCTATGGGGAGAGAACGGGGGAGTGGGATTGAATTGGATAGCTCTTTTCAAAAAGCCGGCAAAGACACGATGGGCCGAATGGCCTCCTTCTGTGCTGTATAATTCTATGATTCTATGAACTCACTATGTTGCAAATTGCTTGTCAAGCTCCATTCCGTACAAACTCTCTTGTTGCAAAATTAGGCAAGAACCGATTTGTCTCCATTCCCCCTCTCCCTTTCTGCTTGCTTCCTAATCACTCAACGGACATGGTTTCATTGCAAACAGCTTTTAACATTGGAGTTTTAATCTGCTGTTAACCTTCTCTAACAATCCTGAAGAATATGTGGGAGTCATACTGGCAGCTGCTACCTTCCACATCTGTGCTGCGAACCAACCATTTTGCAACACCACAATGAATTACGGTAAAACGTCGACTTAAATTAATGTAAAATGTTTGGGAGAGGCTCTGTGAAGGTTTGTGAGTGCCACCTAGTGGATGTGTCGATGACCTGCAGCACACTTCACCGAATGCATAAAGTAAATAAGTTATAGATGAGTGTGTGACTTGCTCTGCGTTATTTTTTTGGTCAACTTGGGTGCCTGACACATGCGGAAACCCATCACCATGCTTCGTAGTATCCAAACCAAACTGAGAATTCCATACATCCCACCTACACATGTGAATCCCAGGGATAGATTATTGGACTGCAATGTGGACTCTCTCCCCGGAACCTCTCTCACTCTTTCCACTCAGGAACCAGAATACCAAGTCCAATCCAGAGGCCTGGCTCGATTCCTACAATCCATTGCGAAGCACTTTACCTCAGAATCAGTTCAGTCCCAATGAGACCCCGACATACCTCCCCCTCAGGGAGGAGAGTCACTGAATTGGATCTTGAATGATCAGCGCTCCAACAGCGATTTCTCCAAAACCCTGTGAAATTTTTTTAAAAGAAGATTTATTCAAGCTACGGAAAGTATTTTCTCACGCAAAGTGCTTGTGAGGATGTCCAACACCGCGCCACAAAATAGCTGAAATCCTTGCATTTGCTTACAGCGCCTTTCATGTCAGGAGGATGTCTCAAAGCCTTTCACAGGATTTACTGTGAAGTATAGTAACCACACATTTTGTGGGCAAACATGGCTGTGTGTGGGGGACGTTGCCTTTGGGAGAAAGTTGCAATAATAATAATAATCCTTGCATTTGATATAAGAACATAAGAATTCGCTTGGCGAAAGAAGTGCATCTAGTTCGCTTTCCTTCCTGGCAGTCGCTTGACATGTCGTGTCCCAAACTATAAAGTGTATCCTGAGATAGTATTTTCTAGCAGAAATCTATCTAATTTGTTCTTGAAACCACACTTTGTATATATACAACACTTTATTATATCATTAGGAAGTCTCAAAGCACCTCATATATTGTAAAGTGGATTGACTATGTATTTTGTGGGTGAAACGCGGCAGCCAATTGCGCACAGCAACGTCCCGCAAACAGTCGTAAATTGAGTGACCAAAAATTTTTGGGGGGAGGAATTATTGCCCCTGGGAAGTGATTCACCAATCGAATAACAACCGAGAAAAGATGGGCATAGTGGCTGAAGGTTCAGTCACTGATGGTGGGCACAGAAGGAGAGAGGAAATAGTAGGAGTTGGACAGAAGGGGAATTTCACAGTTGAACAGATTGAGTATGAGCAGAGAATTCCCCGTCACAACAGGGAAACTGCTCTGTACTGTCGCTGGTGGCAGTTTTTTCTTTGTTCCTAACTGAGCAGCTCAGGCGAAGATTGGAATCACGTAGTCACTGCTGGAGGTGTGTTGCACTGCCATTAAACCCCAACAATACCCATACATCCATAACATCATCGACTTCAAAAGTTAACTCATTTTCCTCTCTCCATAGATGCTGCCTGACCTGCTCCGTGTTCCCAGTGACTATCCCCCCGAATATAATTGGTCACTCACTTCGTGGCTGTTTGTGGGTCATTGTCCTGCCTGGTTTGCCTACAAATACACAGCCACTCCATTTCACAGTGATTCCTGCGAAGCGCTTCGAGTCATCCTTCCGACCCGATAAGGTGTTATGCGAATTCAAGGATTATTATCAACAACAGTGATGATTACATCATTTCGATGGAATCACATTTTGAGATGTGATTACATCATTTCGATGGAATCACATTTTGAGATGTGATTCCATCGAAAGAGACCTTCCGATGGAATCACATCTCAAAATGCTTCAAACAGCTGTGCGCAAGTTGGCTGCCACGTTTCGCCCACAAAATACACAATCAGCCCACTTTACAGCATATCGTGTGAAGCGCTTTGAGACGTCTCGACGACGTGATAAGGCACTATATCAAATGCAAGGATTGTTATTATTATTAAGAGACTGAGGTCCACCTTTGTTGCCATCGAGCTGTAACATTGCAGAGTCTCTCACAGTGACAGCTTTGGCAGATATCCAGCCCGGGAGACCTAAGGAGCAGCAGATCACAGTCAGCGGGTTGATGATGGCTGGATATGGGGCTCCGCTGATTAACTAGTTGCTAGGCGATCATTTTGGCATCGTGGCTCAAGGACGCAGGGTACAATCTGTGAGCTTTCGCTTGCAATGTGTGGGTCAGCAGATCTGACCATCATTCTGCAAACCCTTAGCTGTCCAGCGCCTTGGGACGTCCTCCCGACGTGAAAGGCTCTGTATAAATGTAATTTGTTGTTGGTGCTATTCATTCTGAAGTTCTTAAAAGTCCCTACGAAAACCCAACCCACTTCAAACTTAAGACTCAATTTAAAAATTCTGAAAGATTTCCAGGATCTGAAATGTTAAGAAGTAAATCTAAGTCACCCATTTCAGCATTTGTTAGAGCGTTTTTCACGTCTTCTAGACGTCTCAAAACGCTTCACAGAATAGACTGTAAAGTGAATTGACTGTACATTTGTGGGCGAAACCCGGCAGCCAATTGCGTACAGCAGCGTCCCACAAACAGTCATGGATTGAGTGACCAAATTATTATTTTATTGCATTTTATTTCTTGAGGCATTATTATTAGGCGTGTGCAGTAAGGAAACTTGCCCAAGGTTTTGCCTGCCGGGATTTGAACCCAGGTCTCTCGCTTGCGAAGCGGGTGCTCCAACTACTGAGCTACAGGACTCCAGTATGGTATGAAAGGCCGAACTCACACCTGCGATCACCCAGTGTAAAAAAATTCACGTCACTGCTGTTTTTGGGGGGCGTTACTGTGCATAAGTTGGCTGGTGCGTACCTACAAAATACACAGTCGCTGCCCTTTGCAGTGAATGCTTTGTAATGTCTTCCCGACGTCAAAGGAGATAGATCAGGTAATAATAATAATCCTTGCGTTTAATATAGCACCTTTTCGCGTTGTTGAGACGTCTCAAAGCGCTTCACAGAATATACTGTATATTTTGTGGGTGAAATGCGGGGACACAGACACCCCATGTAAACAGATTGCTATTAATAGCAATGGGTCATGACCCAACTGTGCAGCGCCTTGGGACGTCCTCCTGACGTGAAAGGCGCTTTATAAATGGAATCTTGTTGTTGTTGTTGTTGTAATAGTCGTCATTCTGCACGCTCAGATGTGATGTGATATTCGGCTTGTTGTTCGAATGAACAGCATTGACAGGGTAGGTTGGAGCCAGTTACAAACGGTCTGATTTCCTCGCTGGCTCTGACGCTGCTGTATTAATGGGCTGAGCTACAATTAATGTCATGGTTGGAAATTCGAGGAGTTGATCATTGAAATTGCTTGTAAACCACAGCACAGTAATTAGGTGTAACTGCACTTGGGTTCTTCACTGGAGACGCATTCAGCTTAATTGCTTTGTTTTGCAGTTTGGTGTCGAAATTCCTCGAGACACTTTTTAAAGGGGTGGAAGTCGTGAGTTAAATTAATTATAGTTTAATACAAGTGTCCACCCTCGGGACTTTGAACTCACAGTCCAGGTTGACACTCGGGTGCAGTGCTGGGGTGTCGTTGCATTGTCGGAGGTGCCGTCCTTTGGGTGAGACATTAATCCGAGGTCGCATCTGCCTGTTCAGGTGGACGTTAAAGATCCCACAGCGCTATTGGAAAAGAGAAGGAAGTTTCTCTCTCCCAATGTTCTGGCCAACAATCCCTTGGCTGCTAAGTTTCACCCACAAAATACACAGTCAATTCACTTTACAATGTATTCTGTGAAGCGCTTTGAGACGTCCCAACAATGGGATAAGGAGCTTAATATCAAATGCAAGAATTATTATTGTTATCGTTATTGATACTTTCATGGCTGTGGGCTCTTGCTGTGTTGCCATGTTTGCCTGCAAAGCAGTCACTACACTTGGCAGCAATTTACCTGTGCATTTGAGAAGTTTCAATTTTGCAGGCACCACATCAAACTCAAATTCTATCCTTATAATTTTATGAATGCAATTCACACCCAAAGTGAGGGGTGTAATCAACGGCATTAACTAAAGTATTTGCACCTTGAAATCAAAGTGCATGTCCACACAGTCCTGTTAAATCCGTGGTTTTGTTTCAACAGTGCACTGACCGACAACTGAAACATGTGGAAGAATAATGATAATTGTTTTTAGAAGGACTTCATTGTATTCAGTACAAGTGTTTAACTGTATTTAGACTTCCAGAGGATGGGTTTGAGTGAGCGCCATCATTTTCATGGCAGATAATGATACACAATCAATTAAATTTACAGCACTTTGTGACATCTAAACGACATGATAAGGTGCTACATCAAATGAAAGAATTATTATTATTATGATCCGTCACCGTGTTCGGTGCAACATCGTCCATAACATGGATAGAGTGATGAGGAGAAATGCTTCTTTGACAGCTTGTTTCAGCTCATCTGTAGTCTCATATCACTGTTTTGTTATAGGGAGTAACATGACTTTGTGGACACCCTGTAGAGTGAAGCGAAGCCGAGACCCTATAGGCCTAAGCTTGATATTGCTCTAATTACTGTTCTCTGTCCCCAGGGCTGAATGGTGATGACTTCCTGGTGCTGGGCTTGGAAAATGGAAGTGTTGTCTACAGGTTTGATTTGGGTTCTGGCCGTGCTGTGATCATCAGTGACCCACTGGATCAAGCTCGTCACTTGCATGTTGTCCATTTAGGAAGGTCCTTCAGGAAGGGATGGCTGAAGGTAAGTATTGGTGGGGAGAGCATAAGAATTGCTGGATGAAAGAAGACCAAGGTCCATCCAGTTCACTTTCCACCATCCTGGCAGTCGCACGCACAGGTCATGTCCCAAACTACATACTGTATCCCGAGATATTATTTCCTAATACAAATCTATCTTAATTTGTTCTTAAAAGAATCGGCACATCGGAAGAGGAGGGGAGCAAGAGGGAGCTCAGATTCATATGTCCCATCTCTTCCGACATTAGAGAACAGAGACTGATTATACTGCGCTAGTCTATTTCCACTGTTAGGAGAGTCAGTGACCAGAGGACATAGATGTAAGGTAGTGACAAGAAGAGTCAAAGGAGATATAGCAGAAACGTTTTCAGACTCAACTCAGAGAGTCATCGTAATGTGGAATGCGTTGCCAATTCAGATGGTAAAGGCAGAGTCCATTGTGGGTTTCAAGAAGGAGGTAGACAGGGATATCAGAGGCAGAAGCTTGAAGAGGTATGATGATAAGGTGCGTGGAATTCCATTTGGAAAGCATGCTCTAGGACCTGGTGGAGACTCAATAGGCCTCCTTCTGCACTGTAAATTTGTGAAGCACAGCGCTGTGAAGCACGTTGAGAGTCTCAACATTGTGATATGGCGCTAGTAAGAAGTTTAGAGGTCTGGTTTGTGGGTTGGATTAACAACCCATATTTAAAATGCAGGTGAGGTTGATGAGAGCCAAAGTTCAAAGACCCCAGAGCATGAGTTGGGGTAACTGCTGGAGTCCAACCAACTAAAAGCACATAGCTTTCCATTGATAGCATGTCTGGCAAGCGTCCTGCTGCTTGTCCAGCTAGAAATCCCCTGCACATTAGGCTTGCACGGTTAACAGGAGCTGAGCGGAGTAGGGTAGAATTCCAGGAGTCAGCACACAGGGAATTTATGGTTCCCACAAGGATCCTAAAATCCAGGATTTCCAGGAGAACCTTGAAAATAGGAAATGTCTAAAAACCTCTGCTGTTGGGAAGGGGACAAAACACAGCAAAGCAAACTGGGAATGTTTGCTTTGTGGGATTTGCGTATCCCACTCGAGCCAACCCCTGGTGTGACTCGAGTTAGGAAGGAGCTTTGAGGTTAAAATTCTTCTGTTTTTTCTTCCGTCCGCTTATTCATTGCCGAGGAAACTGCGTGTAAAAAACAAGAGTCACACATCAGGGCCCAGAAATGATTCATGCCTTGTCTTAAGCCATTGACCGTCGCTGTGGGATTTGTAACCCGCTCGATGGGTTTCCTGTAAGCGGAACAAATTGTGAGGACAGGAAGTTTTAAAGGTCTTGAGAGGGGAAAAATGTTGTTGCACATTAAAACTGCACATTAAAACAGTAGGAGTCCAGCCGCATAGTGGCTAGAGCGCTCGCATCGCAAGCGAGAGGACCTGGGTTTGATTCCCAGGTGGGCTGAAACCTTAGGCACGTTCCCTTACTCCACACACTTCTGTTTACCTAGCAGTAAGCAAGAACCCAGTTGTTAGTCGATTGATGGATCGCTTTTTCAGAGGTAATAATCCGTTCAAAATAAAAGTTTAAAAAATAATAATTTGGTCACTCAATCCATGACTGTTTGTGGGATACTGCGGTACGCAATTGGCTGCCGCGTTTCACCCACAATATATGCAGTCAATTCACTTTACAGTATATTCTATGAAGCGCTTTGAGACGTCTCAATGACGTGACAAGACATTGTATCTAATGCAAGGATTCTTATTATTACCATTGCTTTAAGGTGGACGACCAGAAGAATAAAAGTGCTACATCCTCTGGGCGTTTAGTGGGCCTGAATGTTTTCAGCCAGTTTTACGTGGGAGGCTACAGCGAGTATGAACCCCGTTTCCTACCAAACGGCAGCCACTTCACACACGGTTTCCAAGGTAATCTCTCTCGTACAGCAACATCTCAAGAGAGTTTCTTTCAGGCAGATTTTTCAGGAGAGGAAACAAATCCTCACACCCGAACATTAAAAAACAAAGTTCTGATTTTGATCTTCCGCCCGTGTTATTTTTTGGTTATATGTACGTAGCTATTTATATAAAAAGAACATTAAGATATTGATGGGGGGGGCGAAATTTTCACTGAACAGCCAATCACAGTTTTTACTCCAGGGTATTCACCTGGGAATCGCAGCTGACAAGTCACTGACAACGTTTCCTAATGTCAGTGACCTGGGAAATTCTCTTTGCTGATGCAGAACTCGGTTCTGTAGCAGATCCGAGTCTTGGGATCACATTCGCGGCTTACTAGCGGCTACAAATCCCGTTCAACGTCAGCCATTGACAAAGTCGGTCAGGCGCTCATGGGATTTCGATAATGTGTCAGCCTGGCTTTGTGACAGCGGTCTCGCCTCTGAGTCAGAAGGTTGTGGGTTCAAGCCCCACATCAGGACTTGGATTCACATAGTCTGAACTGACGTTCTAATGCAGCGCGAGGAGTGTGTTGCCTTATCAGAGGTGCCGTCCTTCAGATGAGACGTTTAACCAAGGTCCTGTCTGCCTGTGGAGGTGGACATTAAAGATCCCATGGCTCTGTTCAAAAAGAGAAAGGAGTTTCTGCACGTATCCTGGCCAACAATCCCCCAAATAATACAAATGGTTACTCACTCCATGGCTGTTTGTGGAGCACTGCTGTGCGAAATGGGCTGCCATGTGTCTCCTGCAAAATATACAGTCAATCCGCTTTACAGTGTATCCGTAAAGCCCTTTGAAACATCTCGACGACTTGATAAGGCACTATATGAAACGCAAGGATTATTACTTTTCTTATTATTACTGCTGAATGGAATTGTTACACCATACTTAGCTGGACTTGTTGTTCCATCTTATCTAGTGCTGCTCTTGCAACAGCTGTTATTTTCTATCTCTTTATAAGACATGATGGAGTCTGAAGCAATTGGTGGTTTGGGAGCTGTATTAAGAGATTGTTATGTCCCACCCCGGAGGTGCGGCTTGTGATCCAGAAATGAAACTTCTTGAGTGAACTTAAAGGGAAGTGGACAAATACCGGAAGAAAAAAAATGTGGTCTTTTTTTGTCAGCCGATTGTCTGACGCATGTGGAAACCCGTCACCGTGTTTTCGGTCTCCCTGCTTAACCTCCCTGACCTCCAGCCACCCCGATCTCGACCCTCAGCTCGGGTCCGAAACTCTGTCTGTCCAGCGCCTTGGGTCGTCCACCCGACGTGAAAGGCACTTTACAAAAGTAATGTTGTTGTTGTTGTTCTTAAGAGTATCCAAACCAAATTGAGAATTCCATGTATCCCACCAACAGATGGAAATCCCAGAGATACAACAACAGCAACAACAACTTGTCTCAAAGCACTTAACAGTGGCGGAGCCTGACTCCGAGCCCGGGGGGAGGGCGGAAGTGACCGTAACCACGATCGAAAAGGAAAGTTTTCAGGCCGGATTTAAAAGAGGGGAGAGGGGGGCAAGGCGGAGGGATTGACGGGAGAGCGTTCCAGAGTTTTGGGGCGTAGTGGATGAAAATGCGATAGATTGTTGGAACGACAAATTCTAGGAGGAAAAAAATAAATATTAAAGAGTACGGGAACAGAACGAGATGAAGAATCAATAAAATGATAATAATCCTTGCGTGTGATACAGTGTCTTTCGTGTCAGAAGGACGTGACAAAGTACTTCACAGCATATCGTGCATTTTGTGGACAAACTCAGCAGCCAATTTGCACACAGCAGTGGCCCACAAACAGCCATGAAGTGAGTAACCAATTTTATCAGAGATATTGTGAGTCAGGACATTGGGACAAACTTCCTTCTCTTATAATTAGCGCCAGGGGAATGTCCTTTAATGTCCACCTGAAGAAAGTTCATCCAAAGATGGCACCTCCGACAATGCCGCTCACCGCCAGTGTTGCATTGGAATATCAGGTTGGACTGTGAACCAACCTTTGAATCCACAACCTTCTGACCCAGAGATGAGAGTGCTACTAGCTGAGCTGACCAGATGGTCGCAGTGGGGGAGCGAGCATCCGCGCAGACACGGTGGGCTGAATGGCCTCCTTCTGTGCCGCAAACTTCGGACCCTTTGTGGTTTTCAACTCCCTGGTCAGCAGAAACTCTGCATCCCGAGCCGGGCCATTAGATGGAGCAGCAGAGCATCGCCTGAAAGTGAGGAGAACGTGAGATGGAATTGTGAATGAATGAGCATTTCACAGTGAGTGCATCCCCTAATTGGTCACTCAAGCCCCGACCATTTGGGGGACACTGCTGTGCGCCATCAGCTGCCGGTTAGTTTCACCCACAAAATATACAGTCAATTCACTTTCAGGTGAGGCGCTTTCAGACGTCTCAATGACGTGATAAGGAGCTATGTCAAGTGCAAGGACTATGTACGTGTTAAATAAGCCGTCAGCCGTGTCACTGATTTTTGTTTCATGTTGTTATAACGCAGGCTGTCTGTATGAGCTGCAGGTGCGAGCTGGCAAGAGCGAAGGGTTTCGAGGGCTCGGAATTCCGGAGGGTCATCCCAACGCAGGCCGAAGTGTAGGCCAGTGTGGGGCTACTCCTTGCCTGCTCCTCACGTGCAGGAATGGGGGAGTTTGTGCGGACAAAGGATCCACTATCTAGTAAGTGTCGAGCGGCGGCTGTTTTCATCCTGTGTGTATAGTAGTAAAGAAGGTGGTTAGAGCGCTCGCCCACAAGAGAGAGGACCTGGGTTCAATTCCCAATCGGGGCAAAATGTTGGGCAAGTTTCCTTACTCCACACGCCTCTGTTTACCTAGCAGTGAGCAGGAACCCGGTAGTTAGTCGATTAACCAATCACTTTTCTGGGGATAACAATTTTCTTTTAAAATTATATAAAAGAATCTCAATCCACCGGTTGTTTGTGGAACACTGCTGTGTGCAATTGGCTGCCGCATTTCGCCCACAAATTTTCAGTCAATTCACTTCACAGCATATTCTGTGAAGTGAAACGCTTTGAGACGTCCAGAAGATGTGATAAGGCGCTATATCAAATGCTAGGATTATTATTAGTATAATTATTATAAGTAATTACCCAGCAGGTTTATACTTCACCCACTTTCTCTTTGCGGTTGCGTTTCCCAAGTACTAAAGCTCTTTAACAATTAATTTTATTTTATTTTGTGTTAATCCTGGAGTGTCGCATACTGCTGCTGGCCTTTTGTCCTGTAACTTTATTGGCTTTGGCACTCCCCATCACCCCAATTAAGACCGAAATTAAGATTTGTCCACAATTTGTCCACAAGATTTGTCCACAGACCGTAAATACCTGTGTCAAGACAAAATGTTGTGGGTTCGGGGACAAGGCAAGGCAATGGGATTGAATGAACTCCTTCTGCACTGGACAGGATGTCCACGAAGTCCTGTTACCCCCATGGGTGCACTGACCAACAACTGAAACATGTGGCAGAATGATGACAATTGTGTTTAGAAGAACTTAATTGTATTCAGTACAAGTGTTCAACTGTATTCAGACGTCCAGAGGATGGGTGTGAGTGAGCGACATCATTTTCATTGAGACTCAGTTGTATTTCAGACCTCAGAAGGGATGATGTTGAACGCTCACTGGAAACAGAAGCAAGTTATTTAACGCAGCCTTAAGTGACTGTGGAATTAGCTGCAAACCTATCAGCTGAACCTGGCAGCCAGATCCCTCTTTACTCTCAGACTCCCTCAGAGATGAGCAAACCTGTAGTGGAGTCCTGTAGCTCAGTGATTAGAGCACTCGCTTTGCAAGTGAGAGACCTGAGTTCAATTCCAGGCAGAGGGCGAAACCTTGGGCAAGTTTCCTTACTCCACACGGAGCCTAATAATAATCCCTCCAAAACCAAAAACAATAATAAATTGGTCATTTTCAATCTACGACTGTTTGTGGGACATTGCTGTGCGCAATTCGCTGCCGCGTTCGTCCACAAATATACAGTCAATTCACTTTACAGTGTGTTCTGTGAAGCGCTTTGGGACGTCCTCCCGACGTGAAAAGCGCTATATCAAATGCAAGGATTATTATTATTATTATTATTATTAATAATGTTTTGGGTCAAGCCGGATGTCTGACACATCACCGTGCTTAAGAGTATCCAAACCAAGCTGAGAATTTCATGCATCCCACTTACACATGGAAATCCCAGAGACAGATTGTTGGATTCAATGCGCACTCTCTCCCTGGAGGAACACATACTACTTACCTAACTCTGGAAAATATTAGGGGCAGGTTGGCAAGAGCCATGGTTTGAGGACTTGGGGGATTGAGAGAGAGTCAATTGCCTAGAAAGAGCCTTCACTTCCCACCCACACACTGGTTATAGTAACCAAGGCCAGTGGCAAAGAGCAAACAGAGGAATACTTTATATTATTTCTTTCAATTTGTTAGCCTTTTGATCACTGATTTCTCAACAGGTCGTTGAGTTTGGACTTAGATGCTGTTGTGTGATTACGTAGAGTTACACAAGCCATTCGGCCCAACTAGTGCGCGTCTGTGTTTATTCTCCACACAAGTCCCCACACTTCCAATTCCCCAGTTGTACAACAGACAACCTCCTTTGCCTGACATAACGCTTTGTATTAACATTGCCATTTTCTTCTTGGTTCATCCAGTTGATCCAGAATTCTGCCGCCAGCAAACTCACCCACACCAAACTCCATACCCCCATCACACCAGTATTTGCTGGGCTCCATTGACTCCCTATCACCGAACAGATCGACTTCAAGACCCTCTCACTCGTCTTCAAATCCCTTCATGCCCTGGCGCCTCCCTATTCTCCGACCTGCTTACTCCCCAACCCACTACCCCCTGTCTCTGCTCGACTGGCTCCAGCCTTCCCTTGTCTCCTCCATTCCACCATCAGCCACTACGCCCCAAAGCTTTGGAACACTCTCCCTCAATCCCTCCGCCTAGTCCCCTGTTTCCCCATTTTCAGATCTCACCTGAAGACATTCCTCTTCGACCGTGCCTATGGTCACCCTCCCCCTCCCACTGGCTCAGCGTCGTGCTCCACCACTGCCAAGTGCTCTGGGACGCTACCCTGCCTGAGGGGGCACTGTATAAATACAAGTTGTTGTTTCTCTCCTTCGTGAAAAAAGGCTCTGTGCTCTGACTCGGTCCTCTCTTCGCTTCCCCACACGCAGCTGCCAGTGCACCTCGGGATGGAAGGGAGCTTTCTGCACCGAGACGGTGACGGTGTGTGACCCGAGCACACACCCCCGCACCAGTGCGCGTCAGGCGCCACTTGCATCCCGTTACCTGAAGGCTACGCCTGCAACTGTCCTCTGGGCACCGCTGGCATCTACTGTGAGAAAGGTAACACTGGACGCTTGCCGAGCGGTTTGTCATCCCCGTCGCTTCCATTTCATCCAGTGCTGCTGCTACTGGACATTACTCCCAGCACAATAGACACACATCGACCTTCCCCATGCTAAGGGGTAGAGGAGGGAAGATAACCGGGGCTTCAGTCACTTTCCCATCTCCACCCTCCCTTGCCCTCCAACCTTCTCTGATCCCAACCCGCAGTTCGGGTGCAAACCCTTCATTGTCCAGCTTCTTGGGACATCCTCCAAACATGAAAAGCACAATATCAAATGCAAGGATTGTTATCTTATTATTATTAGCAGTAAAACATCAGCGACTATGCTTTTACTCCACGCTATTAGGGAAAATGCCCTCAACTCAAGGTCCTGTATCGGCAACAAAGTATAATAATAATTATAACAATCTTTGCATTTGGTATAGTGCCTTAACACATTGGGAGGATGTCTCAAAGTGCTTTACAGGATTTACTGTGAAATGGAGTGACTATATTTTTAGGCAAACGTGACAGCACAATTGCGCACAGCAGTGTCCCACAAACAGCCACGAATGGAGTGACCAATTTTATTTGGGAAATTGTTGGCCAGGACACTCCCTTCCCTTTTTCAATCCTGCCATGGATTCCTGAACGTCCACTTAAACAGCCAAATGGGACTTCGGTTTAACATCTCATCCAAAGGACGGCACATCAATACAAGGCAACACATGGGTCAGAGTGTCAGCTTAGACTATGTGAGTTCATGTCCCGATGTGGGATTGAACCATTGAAATTGGCCAAAGTCTGTTTTTTTTTTCGGTTTGTAATCATTAACCCAAAGGGCAGCTCTTTCACTCTTTGCTGATTCTGCCTGTTGTGTGCGCCCTTTTGTTAAGCCAGAGGAAAATGTTGCTGTCCGCAATCCCCATACAAAGCAAAACAGTGCCACAATTCAGCCCTCCTCTTTGAGTCAGCTGTGCTGAGGTCGCTGAATGGGCCTGTACTGAACCCTAGAGAATGGCTGTGTGTGGGTGAGATCAGTGAAGCTGGTGCAAAGTGCAGCAGTTTTTACTTTCACCCCAGACGTTAGGATCTGTGCTACACTGTGTGCAAACAGATAAAAATTGGCCCATTCACTTCATGGCTGCTCCACATTGGGACATTGCTGTGCGCAACTTGGTTGCAAAATGCACAATCACTCCACTTTACAGTAAATCCTGTGAAGCACTTGCGACATCCACACATTGTGATAGACCTGCCTATCAAATGTGAGGCTAATTATTATTAATAATCATGTTCAGACCATGTGTAAATAGGGCAGCCCGCTAATTCTTGCACTCTCCAAAGCTTTGCATTCACCTACATAAATATACAGCTTTGCAGTAAAACGTGAAGCGCTTTAAGACATTTTGAGGTTGTGCTAAGGCATGTGTCATACTCAAGGATTATTATTATCATTTATTACTATTATTAGTTCCAGGACATTGTGCTCAAGGCCAACGCTGTGTTCAGGACTCTCAGGCTCAGTGCAGGATTCTCAGTAAGATAATCAAGGTAACTCACTGCTGGAGAAGGAAGAAATTTCAGCTTGCATATGTCAAGCAATAAGAAGAAGCTTGCATTTATATCACACCTTTCCATGTCCCAAGTGCTATGCAGTGTGTGGGGTGGGGTGGGGGGGAAGTTGGACGCTGAGTGAGGGAGGGGGACGAGGAGGCGGTGACCTTAGGTACGGGAGAAGGGGTAAATCGTGTGATCGGCAAGTGATCAGTGTTTGTGGAAACCATGAACCACGAGTAACGCTAATCACATCAGCCCACGAGGAGAGAAGAGAACGGGAGGGGAAACTTGCTGCAGAAAAGCTGTTGTTTTTCCTCCGCTAAAAATTCCTAAGAGCAAAAAATAAATAACTGTAACTGCTTTCCAGGCATTCTGGGCCAACTATGCAACAATTGATCCTGCTTGCCAAACGCCCATTTAATGTCACTTACATGGGTCAGAGTGATTTTTCAGCACAGAACTGCCAAATAAAGCTATCTGTGCCAAATAAAGCTATCTGTTGAGTCCCACTGCTCTGTTTTACATGACTTTCCCAAACTATGGAGTTACATGGAGCAATGTAACATCACTGGGACTAGGAAAGCAGTGGGGAACTGGGAGTAGGATAGACGTCTATTTAGTCAATTGATGGATCGCTTTCTGGGCGGAAAAATAATATTATAATAATAATAATAATCCTTGCATTTGATATAGCACTTTTCAAGTCTTCTCGACGTCTCAAAGCGCTTCACAGAATATGCTGTAAAGTGAATTGACCGTATATTTGTGGGCGAAACGCGGCAGTCAATTGCGCACAGCAATGACCCACAAACAGTTGTGGATTGAAGATGACCAATTTATTATTGTTTTGTTTTGGAGGGATTGTTATTAGGCTTATGGAGTAAGGAAACTTGCTCAAGGTTTCGCTCTGCCTGGAATTGAACCCAGGTGTCTTGCTTGCAAGGCGAGTGCTCTAACCACAGAGCTACAGGATTCTATAATAATAATTCTTGCATTTGTACTGTTCATGTCTTTGAGACGACTCGAAGTGCTTCACAGAATTCACTGCAAAGTGAATTGACTGTATATTTGGTAGGGGTTGGGGGGCGAAACTAAGCCAAAAAAAATCCCATCAAAGAACAAAAACAATTTTGGTGTCTCAATCCATGACTGTTTGTGGGACGTTGCTGTGTGCAATTGGCTGCTGCGTTTCACCCACAAAATACACAGTCAATTCATTTTACAGTATACTCTGTGGAGCGCTTTGAGACGTCTCAACGATGTGATAAGCCGCTGTATCAAATGCAAGGATTATTATGATCGTGATCAACTTCTTGGCAAAACAAGCACCGACACGGAGGAATGTGTGGATTGGCCTCCCACTGTGCCGTGCATGCGTACGGCTTCAATTTTGACACTGGTGAGCTAGTGTGTCGAGAGGTGAGGTGAGGAACACAGGAATTTCCCGAATAAGCGATGGTGTCGGCTTGCCTGGGGATTACAGGCCTGGAGGCTGCCAAAGCGAGCAGCACAAGGGGTGTTTGAAGGCTGAAGTGAGCTTTGACACAGACGCCCATTGTACAGACGAGAAGAGCCAGCAGTAAGCAGTCTCCTCGCTGCAGTCAGTCTGTGCAGGTCATTCAAGGTTGTGAGGTCCCAGCTGAGGTTACGAGGAAGTCAGAGAGCAGCGATAGAGAAGCTTCCAGAGAAAAACAGTCAGGATCTTTGGGTATATGGGGGGGGAAGAGGCGGGGAAAGTAATTACCACTTGAGTTGCAATGTCCTGTTGCTGTCAACGGAATCGCTGATATTCAGTTTCTGCTGTAATTTAAATCAACCACCGTACAAAACAGCACAGCGTTCAGTTTCACAGCTTTCCCCATAATCAAATGCAAAGAGGATTATTATTATTATTTGACAATGGTGTAACGTTATGGACACCAGGTGGCAGCACATGACTTTCTTTGTAAGTCCCCAGTCACCACCATTTTCATCATCGTCAGAACGAGTCATTTTTCGCCTTAATAATAATAATAATCCTTGGATTTGATACAGCACCTTTCACTTCGAGACGATGTCTCCAAGTGCTTCGAAAGGATTTACTGTGAAGTGTCATTTTGCTGTATATTTAGCCCACAAAATATACAGTCAATTCACTTTACAGTATATTCTGTGAAACCTTTTGAGACGTCTTGAAGACGTGATAAGGCGCTATATCAAATGCAAGGAATATTATTATTATTATGGCGATTATTTTTATAGTGACTGTGTGTTTTTGTAAGCGATTGTCTCCTCCGTTTGGCTCCTTGTTTTTTTGTCGCAAAAAGCCATCTGGTGACACTAATGATTTCTCTGACCTGAACTGGAAACCAGATCTGGAGACCGGGAGATTGGGCACAGGTTACACATTGCTTGCCTGACGTCAAAGTCTAGCTTGTCAGCAGTCGTTCCTGTGTGTGGGAGGGAGGAAATGAGGCAATGTGTTAACAGCTGTACAGTACCTCTCCTCTGACCGGGTTAAAGGGGAGGTAGTGGGAACACTCATGCACAGAGATCGACCCAGCGATCGAGAGCTGAGCAAAGGCTTCATCACTTCAGGTCTTACGTCCTTGGCTATTTTATTTTGGTCTTTTTATATACTATTAACGATAATGCTTGCATTTAATATAGCGGCTTATCGAGTCATTGAGACATCTCAAAGCGCTTCACAGGATATACTGTAAAGTAGATTCACTGTGTATTGTGGGTGAAACTCAGCAGCCAGTTGTGCACAGGGGTGTCCCACGAACAGCCATGGAGTGAATGATCGATTTCATTTGGGGATTGTTGACCAGGATACCAGGAGAAACTCCCTTCTCTTTACGAATAGTGCCTTGGGATCTTTAACGTCCAGCTGAGCAGGCAGACGGGACCTCAGTTTAACGTTTTATCCACGGCAAGGATTCTGGATTTCTTTGTATATGAAATCCAAATAATTAAAATCTCCACTGCCCGTACATTCACCCACTCTAAACTCCGTACCCCCATCGCTCCAGTCTCAAAGTGCTTCAAAAGATTTCCTGTGAAGTAACATTTTGCCGTACACCCCAGACTCCACTGGCTCCCTGTTGCAGAACAGATCGACTTCACGATCCTCACACTCGTCTACAAATCCCTTCATGCCCCGGCACTTCCCTACTTTTCCGACTGCTTACACCCCAACCCACTATACTCAGTGCCTCCACTCAGCTGTCTCTGGCCTCCTGCTTGTCTCTCATCCCTCGTTTCCCGTCGTTCCACCCTCAACAGCCGCACTTTAAGCCACTACGCCTTGAAACTTTGGAACTCTCTCCTTCCATCCCCCTGCCTTGCCCCTTCTCTCCCCATCTTCAGATCCAACATGAAGACCCTTGGCCCGTGCTTATCGTCACTCCCCCCCCCCCACTCCCCGGCCTGGGGTCAGGCTCCTCCACTGTTAAGCGCTCTGTGATAGTGCCCCTTGTAAAGAGCGCTATATGAATGCAAGCTGTTGGTGGTGGCGGCGGCGGTGGTAGTAGAGGTAAAAAGGGTTTTTGCTGAAGGGACGAAAAGATCTAATAAACTGGTGAAGCAGGCTTGATGGGCTGAATGGCCTCTTCCTGTTTCCATTTTCCTACGCTTCTTACAGTTCGGAATGACGATGATTATTCTTTGGGCAGTGTTGGAATTTGCTACTGTTACGACCCCTCCCACCCCACACCCCCCCCACACCCCCAAAAAAAGAGGAATGAGACTGAACACACTGCACGCTTCTCCTTCTCCAGCTCTTACCATCAGCGACCCTTCTTTCGGGAGCAACTATTCATCCTGGATGGCGTTTGTCCCATTTAACATCCGTCACCAAACCCACATTAGGATGCAGTTCCTGCCTCGGTCACCAGATGGAATCCTGTTCTACGCCGCACAGCACCTCAGCCCACGCTCAGGTAAATCATTATAATAGTCCTTGCATTTGATAAAGAGCCTTATCACATCATTGCGCCGTCTCAAAGCACTTCACGGAATATACCGTAAAACAAATTAACTGTATACTTTCTGGGCGAAACATGGCAGCCAATTGTCAACAGCAGTGTCCCAGCAAACAGTTGTGGATTGAGTGACCAAATTATTATTATTCAACATTTTAAATAGTTGTACTTTTTAATAAGAATATTTTAATAATTTTTTAATAAGAAGAAGAAGAATTAAAAATGCTTACACAATGCCTTTTCATGTCGGGAGGACTTCCCGAAGAGCTTCATAGGATACATCATGACTGCGTGTTGTGTGAGCGAACACGGCAACCAATTTGCAAACACCCACAAACTAAACGTCTTCCTAGTGTTGTCTTTTTTGGAACGTTAAATGCCGTGAGTGAGAGTGAAAGTAATAATAATAATAATAGAGCCTTCACGTCATGAAGATGTCTCAAAACATTTCACAGGATATACTGTAAAGTTGATGGATTGTGTATTTTGTGGGTGAAATGCAGCAGCAGAATTGTACACAGCAGCGTCCCACACACAGCCATGGAGTGAATGACCAATTTTATTTGAGGGATTGTGAGTCGGATCTCCAGGAGAAAGAAACCCCCTTCTCTTTTCAAATAGTGCCTTGGGATCTTCAACATCCACCTGAACAGGTAGACAGGACCTTGGTTTAAAGTCTCATCTGAAGGACGACACCTCTGTCAATGCAACATCCCCCCAGCACTGCATTGGAGTGTCAGCCGGGACAATGTCAAATCGAATCTTCTGTGGAACAATGCAAAACAATACAAAATTACATTTGTTTTAACGCCTTTCAAGTCCCAAGGACGTTCTAGGCCCTGGAAGTCAAGGATTTGGACCCGAGCAGGGGGCTTGGGATCAGGGAGGGAGGAAGGGTAGGAGGGTGTGGCCAAAGACGCAGTCGAAGAGGAGGGTCTTGAGACGCGCCTTGAAGGAGGCCAAGGGAGGGAGCAAAGAGATGGGAATGTAGGATGGCGTTCCCATTGGAGCAGGGTTCTACGGGGCTCAGAGTAGAGTGGGTATAGCTGAAGAAGAACAGAATTCAGCATTTATTTAGCGTTAAACATCTTGTGGCGGGTTGCCGGCAAGCAAGCGAAAGGTTAACATTTAGCAGGTGAACCAGAGCGTCAGCCAAACGAGACTGAAACATTACCAGACTGACAACCCTGACACCAACCATCTGGTGCACAGCCAGTCTAAACAGGACTGACAGCATTTCACATCAGCGTGTGCCGGGAAGTGAGAGCCAGATGCTGTCAAATGACAAAGTCATCACAAATCTAGGAATAGGCACATCATTAATATCCTCTCGTGCTCTGGTGGCCGCAGATTAACTCCCCACAATCTGTCCCAAACGGAGAGTTGATGAGACCAAGGGGGGATATCTGGGCACTAAATCAATGGTCCTCATTGCTCAGCCAGTCTGCGTACACGGTGTCCACAAAGTCCTCTTAACCCCGACTGTTACAAAACAGTGCAATGAGACTGCCAAGTGTAGTGGCTGTTTTTGCAGGCGAATGTGACAACACAGCAGGATCCCACAGTCATGAAAGTATAATAATAATAACAATAATAATCTTTGCATTTGGAATCAGCACCTTATCACGTCATCGAGACTTCTCAAAGCGCTTCACAGGATATTATAGTACACTGTGAATTTTGTGGGTGAAACTTAGCAGCCAATTGTGCACAGCGGTATCCCACAAACAGCCTGGGAGTGAGTGACCAACTGTTATTTGGGGGAT
This sequence comes from Callorhinchus milii, assembly GCF_018977255.1. Taxonomy (NCBI): domain Eukaryota; kingdom Metazoa; phylum Chordata; class Chondrichthyes; order Chimaeriformes; family Callorhinchidae; genus Callorhinchus; species Callorhinchus milii. Next base: position 5,822,717 of record NW_024704744.1, read on the forward strand.
TGTTGGCCAGAACATTGGGATAGATTTGTATTAGGAAATAATATCTCGGGATACAGTATGTAGTTTGGGACATGACCTGTGCGTGCGACTGCCAGGATGGTGGAAAGCAAACTGGGTGGACCTCGGTCTTCTTTCATCCAGCAATTCTTATGCTCTCCCCACCAATACTTACCTTCAGCCATCCCTTCCTGAAGGACCTTCCTAAATGGACAACATGCAAGTGACGAGCTTGATCCAGTGGGTCACTGATGATCACAGCAGGCCAGAACCCAAATCAAACCTGTAGACAACACTTCCATTTTCCAAGCCCAGCACCAGGAAGTCATCACCGTTCAGCCCTGGGGACAGAGAACAGTAATTAGAGCAATATCAAGCTTAGGCCTATAGGGTCTCGGCTTCGCTTCATTCTACAGGGTGTCCACAAAGTCATGTTACTCCCTATAACAAAACAGTGATATGAGACTACAGATGAGCTGAAACAAGCTGTCAAAGAAGCATTTCTCCTCATCACTCTATCCATGTTATGGACGATGTTGCACCGAACACGGTGACGGATCATAATAATAATAATTCTTTCATTTGATGTAGCACCTTATCATGTCGTTTAGATGTCACAAAGTGCTGTAAATTTAATTGATTGTGTATCATTATCTGCCATGAAAATGATGGCGCTCACTCAAACCCATCCTCTGGAAGTCTAAATACAGTTAAACACTTGTACTGAATACAATGAAGTCCTTCTAAAAACAATTATCATTATTCTTCCACATGTTTCAGTTGTCGGTCAGTGCACTGTTGAAACAAAACCACGGATTTAACAGGACTGTGTGGACATGCACTTTGATTTCAAGGTGCAAATACTCTAGTTAATGCCGTTGATTACACCCCTCACTTTGGGTGTGAATTGCATTCATAAAATTATAAGGATAGAATTTGAGTTTGATGTGGTGCCTGCAAAATTGAAACTTCTCAAATGCACAGGTAAATTGCTGCCAAGTGTAGTGACTGCTTTGCAGGCAAACATGGCAACACAGCAAGAGCCCACAGCCATGAAAGTATCAATAACGATAACAATAATAATTCTTCCATTTGATATTAAGCTCCTTATCCCATTGTTGGGACGTCTCAAAGCGCTTCACAGAATACATTGTAAAGTGAATTGACTGTGTATTTTGTGGGTGAAACTTAGCAGCCAATTGTGCATAGCAGTATCTCATAAACAGCCATGGAGTGAGTGACCGACTTTATTTGGGTTACTGTTGGCCAGAACATGGGGAGAGAGAAACTCCCTTCTCTTTTCCGATAGCGCTGTGGGATCTTTAACGACAATGCAACGACACCCCAGCACTGCACCCGAGTGTCAACCTGGACTGTGAGTTCAAAGTCCCGAGGGTGGACACTTGTATTATACTATAATTAATTTAACTCACGACTTCCACCCCTTTAAAAAGTGTCTCGAGGAATTTCGACACCAAACTGCAAAACAAAGCAATTAAGCTGAATGCGTCTCCAGTGAAGAACCCAAGTGCAGTTACACCTAATTACCGTGCTGTGGTTTACAAGCAATTTCAATGATCAACTCCTTGAATTTCCAACCATGAAGTTAATTGTAGCTCAGCCCATTAATACAGCAGCGTCAGAGCCAGCGAGGAAATCAGACCATTTGTAACTGGCTCCAACCTACCCTGTCAATGCTGTTCATTCGAACAACAAGCCGAATATCACATCTGAGCGTGCAGAATGACGACTATTAATAGCAATCTGTTTACATGGGGTGTTTGTGTCCCCGCGTTTCACCCACAAAATATACAGTATATTCTGTGAAGCGCTTTGAGATGTACAGCAAAACAACATGGGGGTAACAGGAAATTGTGGACACCCCGTACAATCACACCCAACAGAAGGATTTGGTGTTTTCTTAGCAACAAACAGCAAACTACATTTGTAAAGCACCTTTCACGTCCAGAGGACGTCCAAAGGCGCTGAACAGTCAACGATTTGGACCCGAGCTGGGGTTTGGGAACAGAAGGGGTGGAGGGGCGGGAGAGTAGGGTTAGGAGGGTGACCGAAGGCGCCGACCAAGAGGAGGGTCTTCAGACAGTCCTTAAGGAGGCGAAGGAGGGAGCGAGGCGAAGGGACTGTGGAATGGAGTCCAAAGGGTGGGGGCAAAGAGGCTGAAGGCCTGACCATCGATGGTGGGGCGGGGCGGGCAGGGGGACATGGAAAAAAACGGAGCCTGCTGAGCGGGGAAGTGGACAGGGAACAAACTGAGAAAGCTTTCTGTCAGTCATCTGGGGCTTTGCCGATATCAGGGTATTTATATAACCCAATCTGCAGTTTGCTATGTTCCTTTCAACGTATGTTAATCACCGCGTGTAGGAAAAAAGAAGGAAAACAGTGACCTCAAAGATCAGAAATATTTTTCCACTTGCGCTATGAATTTTAGTTATATTTGCTAATGGACCTGCTTTTCTCTTCTCAGTGACACTAGAAACCGCTGAGTTGCTCATTTTCATCTTGTAATGACATTGTTCAACAGCTACTTGCTGACTACGCCATCATTACGTCTCTCTACAGTAGTTAACATGAGGACTTGGCTCAAGTTTAGCTTGTTTCTGAATCAGAAAATTATGAATTCAGTTTCCACGTCCAGACTTAAACTATTCTAGGCTGGCACTGAGTGGGAGTGCTGCCTTGTAAATAACATGTAAAGGACATCTAAGGTCTATTCAGATTAAAGATCTAATAACAACAACAACAACAACAAGATTCCATTTATAAAGCGCCTTTCACGTCAGGAGGACGTCCCAAGGCGCTGCACAGTTGGGTCATGACCCGAGCAGGGGGGAAATGGTCAGGGTGAGGGGAGGGGAGGGAGCGAGGAGGGGGGAAATGGTCAGGGTGAGGGGAGGGATGGGAGGGAGCGAGAAGGGGAAGAGAGTCGAGAGGGGAGCTGAAGGCTCGGTTAAAGAGAAAGGTTTTGAGACCGGCCTTGAAGGAGGAAAGGGAGGAGGCGGCGAAGGCACTGGGGGATGCAGTTCCAGAGCCTCGGGGCTGAGAGGCTGAAGGCCCGCCCACCAATGGTAGGGCGATTGGGGCGGGGGACGTGGAGCAGACCGGAGCCGGAGGAACGGAGGGTACGGGCAGGTAGGTAGGGGGATAGTAGGTTGGAGAGGTAGGAGGGAGCAAGGCCGTGAATGGCCTTGTAGGTGAGGATGAGGATCTTGAAATCAATCCTCTGGGGGATGGGGAGCCAGTGGAGGCGAGCGAGGGTGGGAGTGATGTGGTCCCGAAGCCTGGTGCGGGACAGTACACGAGCTGCAGAGTTCAGAGAGGGAGTTTTTGGCCAACAATCTCCCAGATAAAATTGGTCATTCACTTCAATGTCTGGTCGAGGGCCATTATTGTGTGCAAATTGGTTGCCATGTTTGTCTACAAATCCAGAATTATAAATAATCCTTGCATTTGATATAGCGCCTTGTCAAGTTGAGGCGTCTCAAAGCGCTTCACTGAATGTATTGCAAAGTGGATTGACTGTGTATTTTGTAGACAAAATGCTACAACCAATTGCGCACAGCAGTGTCCGACAAACAGTCATGGAGTGAAAGACCAAATTATTATTTTTTGGGGGGGATTATTACCCCCAGATATCCACCAATCGACTAACATCCAGGTTCCTACTTACCGCGAGGTAAACAACGGCTGTAGAGTTAGGAAACTTGTCCAAGGTTTCGCTCCACCGGGGAATCAAACCCAGGTCCTCTCGCTTGCAAGGTGCGTGCGCTAACCAATAAGCTACAGGACTCCACAAAGTCACTACACTTCATAGTAAAACCCTGCGAAGCACTTTGGGATGTCTTAACAATGTGATAAAGCTCTATATCAAATTTAAGGACTGTATACAAGGATTACACTGGATGGAAGATGGAAACATGACTTTGAGGAGAATAGTCTCATTAAGGAAACCGCTTTATGCTGTAGCGAGATAACACTGGGGTGTTGTTTTTTTCGGTAGGATGAAATCAAATGGGCCAAAGAGCTTCCTTTAATCCGAAACTCCCTCGTGATCTCTCGTCGTAAACAGTAACCTTCTGTGCTGTGTATTTACAGGTGACTTTGTAAGCATCAGTCTGGCGCGTGGTTTTGTGCAGTTCCGTTATAATCTGGGAGATAGAACAATCGTCTTGACAACAGCCGAGCAGGTGAAGACAGGGGGAGCGAGCTGGCATGTTGTAGAGGCGGGCAGATGTGGAAACCAAGGCTACCTGGCACTCAACGGAGTCAACGTCACCAGCCTACCCACAATAGGGATGTCAGCGCTGGACATAAGAAGCGATTTCTATGTGGGCGGAGTGCCTTTGTTAAACGCTGTTGATGCCATGGCTGTGGAGGATGAACCCTCTGGCTTTGATGGGTGTGTTAGAGAAGTGCTGGTAAATGAGGTCGAACTCAAGTTAACAGAAGCCGGAGCCAAAGAGGGTGGCAACGTGGGGGACTGCGACGGTACAGACTGTGGTTACAAAGTGTGCGAAAACCATGGAAACTGCAGCTTGGATTCCGCAGGTAATTTTGACTGTAGCTGCCCGTCACTGTGGGCTGGACACACATGCAACATCTCTGTGTTTTGCTTGGGTCATTTGTGTGAAGGTGGGTCTCTGTGCATTCCTAACACCAGCTCCGCCTCTTACAGCTGTGCCTGTCCTTTGGGCCGGGCTGGACCCTACTGTGAAACTCCCATCACATTTCACACCCCAAGGTTTGTTGGCAAGTCCTACATCAGATACACAGATCCGCTCTACGCAACACGAGACCTCCAGTATAGCTCCGTTTCTTTCAACTTCACCACCCACCGGAACCAAGGGCTGATCTTGTGGATGGGAAAAGCAGGCGACGAAGATAACGATTACCTTGCAGTCGGCGTTTCCGACGGGCATCTGAAAATCGCGGTGAACCTGGGAGAAAGAATCTCCGTGCCTTTCGTGTTCAGAAACCTCTCGCTTTGCTGTGATCAGTGGCATTCCGTGGCCATCTACCAAAACCGGACCGTTCTCACTGTCTACCACGATGAGGAGAGAATTCTCTTTGAAGATCTTGACCCGCAGAGGCGCTACGTTGCGTTAAACTACGGGGCGATTTGTTATTTTGGCGGCTTCGAACTTCACAGGCAGGTGGACAGGGTCACGGGCGGGAGTTTTACTCAGGGCCTCGTGGGGAAAATCAAAGATGTGTTTTTATTTCAGGACTCGACAAAAGTTGTTCTATTTTCTCACAAGACGGAAGGATACAACGTCATCGGTGGGGATCAAAACTAAGCTATCTTTTCATTATGTGAGCTGAGTAACCCATGCATTATTGCAAGTTGTGTAAAACCATGTGTAAATGCATGTGTGTTATGCAGGTTGAATAAACCATGTGCACATGTTTTATGCGAGTTGTATAACCCACATGTAAACGTATGTATTATGCAGATTGTGTAAAGCATGTATAAATGTGCAGAGTGGAAATTGCAGTTAATGAACCGCCAATGAAAATAATTACACTGTGACATGTACAACTTGATGATCATCCAGACAAATCGGCTCCAGAAGATATGTAGCTCGAATTTCTGACCGTGCCTGGCTTCGTCTGTTTTACTCATCTTCTCCGACAATCATTAAAAATAATTACTTCGTAACTAAATATCAAATTACAAGCTGAGGATATACCGGCATTATGTTGTATAAAAGCCGGTTAATTAAAACGAGATTTATTTAAGTGCCTGCGAGGGTGGTTTAAATTGCCAGAAAAAATAGGTCATTTTTTCAAAATTAAAAGGCTGTTTTTAAATAGTTGGAAAAAAGAACTTTGATAGAGGCACCATTCAGGTCTGGAGGATGTCTCAAAGGGCTTCTCAGGATATGCTGCAAAGTGTAGTATGTATTTAGTCGTCGAATGCTCCATTGTTATACTCCTAATGAACCTCCATCCATCCTACCCCCACCCCCCGAGCCTCCTCCATCACCCGTCTATTCCCTGCTCCCGGGTTAGAATATCAAATTAAAGAATTCTACAGCACAGAAGGAGGCCATTCGGCCCATCGTGCCTGTGCCTGTGCTGACTCTTTGAAAGAGCCACCAATTAGTCCCACTCCCCTGCTCTTTCCCCATAGCCTTGCAAATTTATTTATCTCAAAACCCACAGAACAAAAAAATATTTTTTAAATAACAATTTTACTTCAAGATTACTTTATTCTCAGATTGGGTTTTTAAATCTATTGCCACTTCCACCTGAAATGTCCGAGGTACTTGTCTACTGTATATCTATACACAGTGTATATGTATATCCTGTGAAGCACGCAAGTAAGGTGAAAGGGGCAAAGGTGACGGAAAGTGTGGGAAAAAGGATATGTCTTGGGGAGGCTCTAAAGGCTGATAGGGAGTGGATAAGGCAGAGGGACTCTGGGATGGTGTTCCAGAGATTGTGGTCTGAAAACATGCCCACCAATGGTTATATAATAATCCTTGTGTTTGATATAGCACCTTATCATGTCTGCAAGACGTCTCAAAGCGCTTCACAAAAGAAAAGCATTGCGCACAACAGTGTCCCACAAACAGTCGTGGATGGAGTGACAAAATTATTATTATTTTGAAGGGATTATTACCCCCGGAAAGCGATCTGCCAATCAACTAACAAGCGGGTTCCTACTTACTGCTAAACAGAGGCGTGTGTGTGGAGTAAGAAAACAATAAGTGGAACCTGCTGTACTTACAAATTAAATATCAGTAAAATATTAAAGAGCTTAATTGATAACATTACAGATTGAACTGCAGACTGTCAGTTTGGGTATAATTTTGCACTTAAATGCTGGCTGCCTCTGCAAAATAAATTACAAGGTGAACATCTCAGGTAATTTTAGCTCAACACACGAATTACCCAGCACAGGTACACAAGCGATTCAAATTATAAAGAGGTGCATTTTATAGTGCCTTATCACAAGTCTCAAAGCTCTTCACGTGTGATTTTAATGCATGACTGCTTTTGCCAGCAATCATGGCAACCAATCTGTACGACAGACAGTCAATGAGGTAAATGACTGATTACAGTAATTCAGAAGATTGTTGGCCAGGATTTCAGGAAACTCCCTCTCCGTTTCAAAAGCGTCAATATTTGGCGTCCACCTGCGTCCACTGTAGATGGGATCTCAGTTCAATGTCTCATCCAAAATATTGGCACCGTCGACAATACTGCAGTGTAAATTATGAGACTGGTGTAGATTTACGATATTATGAGCCTAGTAAAGAGGCAAAAATATTTTTCTCTGCAGTACTATGACTAAGCCCAGTGACATTTTGGGATAAGATTTTCATTAAGTTGTTGCCTGAAGATCTTTCCTGAGTCTGTCGTCTTGTATAAACATTTATGAAAGACGTGATCTGAAGCTTTGTTGCAATGGTAGAGATTTTTACATGAGCTGTACTTGTACAACAGCCTGCTTTTTGAATCCTGTATATTTGTTACGACTGTAAAATTAAACGAAGCTGTAAAATGGCAGATCATGAACTTTAAGAGCCTGTTCATCGAAATTATTCTCCCTATTTATGAAATCAAAGAGCGAACAAATCTGCATAGCTGTTCCCATGTTGCCTGATCAGCAAGTTATAATGTAAAACATAAGTCATGAAGTTCCCTGCGATTGACCCCTATATTATTTAAATAATGGATTCATTGCAATAATAAAAATATATTGGGAAAATCTGGGTACATTTAGGGTTACTAAGGCAATGCTAAAGCAACAGGTCCTATATAAATGAAATGAGATGTGATTTAGCCGTTTCACTATCCTGGTTTGTTGACGTGATTTGTCCAATATTCCTGGAGGTGTCAGGTCTTTGGAAAATTAAATAATAATAATAATTCTTGCACTTGATATAGCGTTTTTCACGTCTTAAGATGTCTCAAAGCACTTCACAGAAGAGATTGTAAAGTGAATTGACTGTATACTTGTGGGCGAAATGCAGCAGCCAATTGCGCACAGCAGTGTCCCGCAAACAGTCGTGGACTGAAGTGACCAGTTTTATTATTGATTTTGGTTTTGGAGGGATTATTATTAGGCTCTGTGTGGAGTAAGGAAACTTGCCCAAGGTTTCGCCCTCTGCCTGGAATTGAACTCAGGTCTCTCGCTTGCAAAGCGAGTGCTCTAACCACTGAGCTACATGACTCCAAAGTAGGAATTAATTTGCTGATCAGAATTGACTTAATTATTGTCAAAATTGACTATCTGACCTTTGTTACAGGTCAAAATTCCTGTTTTCGATGTAAACCGTGAAAAACTGAACCGTTTACATAGTCTCTGTAAATGCTCATTAAGTGTTCTGCAATAATAGTGCGTTGTGTTAAATAACGATGAATTAGAACATGTTATTATTATTATAAACCTCAATAATTTTGTGTTTTCTTGCCTGTTCTGTCTGTAAAGTTGTTTTGAGAAACCCCCAAAAATGCAATAGTCTTCTCTTAAGATTATAACAGCCACAAAATTATGTGCAACTTTCTCTAGCGCCTTTCATTTTGGGAGGATGTCCCAAGGCGCTGGTTGTTTGTAGTTGGTGTAGATTATATATGCTTAGCGGAAACCTCGAGATTTCTCAAACTGGAAAAGTAGCCTTAAATGTTACTTAGGATTTTAAGTCGGTAAAGTCGGTAGGGGCTTCGAAATATTGCAATAGCCTCACTGTTGAAAAATTTATTTTGTTGCGATTCAGATAATGTTGTTTAGAAGATGTCGTTTTATAGGTTCCTTTGTTCAAATAAAGATTCCTTCGTTGGGAGAAAACTAAGCATGTGCATCCCGCGTCATAATTTTCAGCAGTATCAATGACTGATCAGCTACGTCAGCCATAGACTATGAGGTGAGTCAGCTCACATAATGGGAAAATGTATGGCAGCACATCCATTCTTTATTTAAGAGTATATTATCTCTCTAAGAGTGATAAGCACTAGAGATCGCAACCGCTCTGGCACAGTTGATAAAGCCACCAACTAGAGTGAAATTCAATTCCTACCAGGAGTCCTGCAGCTCAGTGGTTAGAGCACTCGCCTCGCAAGCTGCAGACCCGGGTTTGATTCCTGGCAGAGCGAAACCTTGGGCAAGTTTCCTGACTCCACACGCCTGATAATAATCTCTCAAAAAAAACCATAATAATTTGGTCACTCAATCCACGGCTGTTTGTCGAACACTGCTGTGCGCAATTGGCTGCTGCGTTGTGCCCACAAAATATTCACCTTACAGCATATTCTATGAAGCGCTTTCGAGACGTCTAGAAACATGAAAAGCGCTATATCAAATGCAAGGATTATTATTACTGGACTGGGAAAGTCCTGGGTTCAATCCTTAGTCTTTTTTTTGTGTGTTGGTGATAATCACTTGTTGGTCATTTGACTTCTGACAAGTGCAGGTTTGAGCCCTGACTAGATGGACGGCAGATGACAGAATTCCCTGTGAGTTTCCTGTACACATCCCTACAAATTGAGCAATGGTTCCACCAGTTAGAGATGCAGAGCTTCAGCAGCAGCTACTTATCTCTGCATTACCAATCAAGATGGATTCCAAGCCCAAGATACACAAATGTGTGTTCGTTCACAAACTTGGACTCCAAGTACACCTTCCAGCAACCGTCGTTCCAAGCTCCAAATTCCTCAACTGCTGTTAGGTGCACATTATAAGTAAAGGCTTTCAAAGAGGAATAGGGAGACAGCAACAAATTACATGAATGGTGAGGTGAGGTGAGGCAGTAGAGGATAGAGTGGTCAACGGTGTCAAGGACATTTAAGAGGAGTATTTGATTACTATGTAATTAACCCCACTTCAAATCCATCATTTGGGTAATGGTCTCCAAATTTCAAGACAGATTTATTAGGTGGAAACTTTCACTACAGCTAATCCACACCGAAGGACAATAAAAGCTTATGAAATCCATCTCCATTCAACATACGTGCCAACTGAGAAATCAGAACTCCTCTCCAGATTCCCCAAAGCCAGCGTTCAGATGCCGTGGTTAGTGTTTTTTTGGGCCAGCCGGGTGTCTGACACATGCGGAAACCCATCACCATGCTTAGAGTATCCAAACCAAGCAAGAATTCCATGCATCCCACCTACACGTGGAAATTCCAGCTATGTATTGGAATGGAACGTGCACTCTTTCCCTGAAGGGGGACATCCTGCCCACCTAATTCCGTAGAGTATTCGACTCAGGTTAGCAAGGGCTAGTTCAGCTCCAAGGAGACCGCGATTACCTCCGTGACGCTCCCCAACCCCGACGATAATCACTAATAGGTCCTTTGACATCCGACAAGTGCAGGTTGAAGCCCTCAGTGGGTGGTTGTCAGTTACCAGGAACTCCTCATGACACATCTGATGAAATGCATGAAAGCATTGCAACCATCTTTCTGCCCACAGCTCAGACATACATCCCTTCCCATCGAGTCGTGGTTCCACCAGTAGGAGGTGCTTGAGCAGCAGCAGAAGCTGTCTACAAACCATCCAAGGTGGATTACAAGCATTGGATGTACAAAAGTGTGGTCACAAACTCAGAATCAGTGGTTTTAAATTAAAGATTGCTCAGAATTTGAGGAAATTTAGCTGTAATTTGGAAGCCAGTTTTCTGCATTTCTACTCTAGGGGGAGTAATTGCATGGACAGGATTACATATGTATTTTACTTTTCTAGACATTTTAGAGACTGGAAAGGCCATTTAGGGCAACCAGCTCAACCAATGGTATTGAGATAATCTATGAGGACAATCACTTTTTGCCATTTGCTCCTCTGGCTATATCAATGGAATATTCTTCGAATAGTAGCTTGAAATAAACACGCGTGCACAAAGCTGTCATTAAGATTTTCATAATTCTCTCCTGCCCTAATTATTATGACTTTTTTTTAAAAAAAATTGTTGTGCTTACCAAGGACTGAGTGAATTATTCACCCCAGGCTTACAATGTAAGGCAGAGCTACATTGACTCAATAACATTTTTTCTAACCACCAGTTATCCTGTGCCCTATCTAAACAAAGCACCTTATTTAATACACATTGTACTTTGTGCTCAATAGGAAGTAGATTCAGATACCAAAACTCACTTTCCTCAGTGTAAAAAAATTCCATCCCATCGATCTGAAATTGAGATGAGCTCGGGGAGCAAAGGTGAAAGTATTTTTGCTGATCCAGTCCATTGTGATTTTGTATGAAAATCTCACCGATCCAAAGCATCTTTGAATTTATTGTAATAGAAAATACGTTACATTTCTATAGTGCCTTTCACGTCAGGGGGGAGGGGGAAGGTCCTAAGGCATTGGACAGTCAGATATTTGGATCCAAGCTAGGGTTGGGATCAGGAGAGGTGGAGGGCAGGGTTGGGACGTGGAGCAGGCTGGAGCCTGCTGAGCGGAGGTCACAGAGGTGGGAAGGAGCAATGCCATGCAGGGCTTTGAAGACAAGGACGAGGATTTTGAACTCTATCCTCTGGGGAATGGGGAGCCAGTGGAGCCGGGCGAGAGTGTGGGTGATAGGGTCACAGAACCTAGTGCGGGAAAAAGTTCCAAATCATTCTGGACTTGTGAAAATAAAGCCAAACACAAAGATATTGTGAAGAAAATCCGTTTTTTTTATAATCATTTACAATGAAAACATCATTTAAAATATTTACACTGAGCTTCATCAGTAGAAAGATTGATGAACGAAACAGAAAAGGTAGTATACAAGCGATAATCTAAATTGTTGAAGCAACAAATAATACCCAACATGGCAATTTTACAAAATGTAGTCAAATATGTTTGTTTGTATTGCGAATGTGTTCTATCTAAAATGTTAATACAACACTTGCATTGTAATGAGTGTTTTCTAACAGCATCAAAACAGCGCAATATTAAACAGCCAACTCTTGCGAATGGAATTATTCGATTAAAATGGAAGTACAACATAAACCCTTGGAAATTTACAACCACAACTGATTCAAAGACCATGATATTTCTTTGTGTAATAATTTGAAAGTGCTCCACCGCAAATTTCCTACAAAGCATACATTATTTTTTTTAAAAAGAGACAAAATCTGCACAATAGTCACAGCTGCAGTTTTTATTTTTTTTTAAGTTTTCAATTTTGACATGTACAATAGCTCATGCTTGTATTATTTGTTTGGCGAGTAATCATAAAGTCATAAGTATTCTCTACTTAAAAAGTTGTACTGCCAGCTTATTTTGTTAATTAGTTTTTAAAGAGCATTTAAGAGCAGCAAGACATGGTTGCAAATACTGGATGTTGTACATGAGAACACACTAGTAAAATCATATTTTCGCAACTTAGTGACATGAAGTGGTATCCCAGTGGACAAGTACAGAAATACCAATCATTTCTCCTCCCAAACATCAGGACAGAGTGAACAGATTCAATTTTTTGGTTCAGTTCGGAAGCTTCAGTCCGTATTCGACTCCGAAGAACTCCTTCTCTTCCTGCGTTTGCTTCTGTCACTGCGGTCCCTTTTATCGTGGTCTTTACCCCTGTGTTGTCGATCTCTTTCCGCATCTTTTTCCTTTTCATGGACCTTCTCTCTGTCCTTGTCCCTGCTTCTTCCCTTTCCCCGCTCCTGGTCACTATCGTCATTTTCAGATCTCCCCCGATCTCTTTCTTTGCTCCGTTCTCTCTTTGAGTCCATGCCATCACGGCTTCGTTCACGTTCCCTATGTCGGTCACGATCTTTGTCTCTATGCCTATCCTGACTTCTCCTCTCTCGATCTCGGTCTCTTTCTTTATCTCTATCCTTTTCTTTGTATTTGTCCCTATCTCGTTCCCAATAACTATCCCGCTCTCTTTCTCTTTCCTTATGCCTGTCCTTTCTTCGATGGTAAGATTCACTATAAAGCCTTTGTCTATGGCGACTGCCTCGGTCTTTGCTAAGACTAGATTCTGACCGTTGGCTATGTCTATCCCAATGATCTTGTCTGTGATCATCCTTGATGGGCTGAAAATTTGGTGTTCCTGAATTTGGTATATACCTGTTAGCATCATTTGAATGGTCAGCAGGGAAAGATGGCATTGTTTGCCCAGCTCCGAGATGCATAAGCCCCATATGGTGGTGCGGTAGACAAGGGATCGGTGGTGGCCAAGGCACCATATGGTTTGGGAGTAAGGCATGTGCTGCACCAGGGTCTGGAGAATGAAACCTCAAATGAGGATTTTGAAGACGATATGGTGATGGAAGTAGAGGCGGGGGCCGGCCAGACATAAATGAAGGCATGGAATTACCTTGTGTTTGGAAATTTGCATTAAGGAGGCCTCCTTGAAATGGAAAGCCAGAATTGCCTTGAAGTTGCGGAAAGGTACGCAGCTCAAGTAGTGATGGAGGGTAGTTGCCTCTGCCGGCTGCTGGATTCATTGAAGAGCCACCGCCTTGCAATACTGTTGAAACTGTTGGCCCATGAGATTGGTTGTGGTTGGCAATGAGTTGGGAGGCAAAATCAAAGTGAGCGCCAGGGTGTGGCCCAAGGAGAGGAGTTCCTGGAGGAAGTTCTCTTCGAATTGACTGCACAGTTTCAATGGTATGTGTTTGTATGGTGTTTGGGGTATGCTGACCTTCTCCCTTATGCAGTGAACGTAGAATTTCTGTTTGTCTTGTTGGATTTGATATGAGCTGAAAGCGTGACCTAGCAATCAGCGCAGTGTGACACATTTTTCCTGGTCCCTGTTCAATGGACTCTTGCACCGGTTCATCTGCACCGTCAGTTATTGTCCATTCTCCTTCTTCAGGTTCCAAGAGGTTGTCACTATTATCTTCTCCATCTTCCTTGTGCAAGCTCTTATCGACAGTATTATCCCCAGAGTTATCCAGTTGTTGTTCTCCTGTACTCTTTTCTTCCACAGGCTTGCCTATTGCAGAATTACTTTGTTGGTTGCGACCAGCTGCCTGGCGTGGATCCCTGCAGAGGTTTAGTAACTGAGCAACTCTGGAAATTTGAGCAGATTCAGGAGAAACATTTGCCAGAACAGAAGGACTAGCTCCTTGTGCAGAATCTACCACCTCTTCATCATTGGTAGTGGGCTCAGATAATGCTAAATCAGGTATGGGAGTCACAGGTTGAGATGTGGAAGCATTTAAATCTTCTTTTTGTTCTTTTGAGTTCTCCACTTTAACCTTTTTCACCTTAAACTGATGCCGAAGTTTCTCCTGCTCTTCCTTCTGATCCGGCGGTTGGGACTTCAGAGGTGCCAGACTTGAAAGAAATATTTCCGTCGGAACATCCGGTGGCTTGTCTTTGAGAGTAAGAGCTGGATAACACTCGTCTGCCTTTGAATTTGCTTCAACGTTGGTATCCTCCAACAAATCTTTATTAGGCTGCTCAGTTTCCTCTTGATCATCTTCCAACTTACTCTCTACGGGACCTTGATCTTCACTGGTTTTATCAGGAAGTAATTTTTCCAATATTTCCGGATCTGTCTTGTCATCAGTTGCAGGTTCTCCCAAATCAGGTCCAAGACCAGACATGGGTAATTGCTCAATTTCTTTATTGGCCTCTCCTAATAAACTCTGAAGAATATCATCCAGCGGTTTGTCGGGCAGTTCAAGAGAATCGGGCTGATTTTCCCAACCAACCAAAACTCCAGGTAGAAATCTTAAGGGTTTTGTGGATGGAATAATAACAGGCTCTATTGGTATTTCAACAGGTGGTTTGGGAATCTGAGGTTCCACAACTGGTGGCAATTGCTTGGGCTTGCTTCTAAATTTAGCCAGGACAGAAGTGAAGGAATTAAAGAATTGGTTCTCATCTTCATCATCAACTTCATCTTCATCATTAACATACTCAACTTTGCTTTTCTTCTCTTGAGGGACGTTACCAACCGCCTTGTCAGATTCTGATGCTTCTTCAGAAACTGAGGTACTGTGCAACTTTTTTATCCTTTGCCGTATTATCAATCCAAGGAGAAGATTCTGGCGAGCTAACTCTAGACCTGTCAGGTGGTAATAAAACAATGGTCGATACATTAAAATTATGCTGCATTTACTTAAGCAAAGAAAAAAAAACTATAAATTGTTTTGCGTTTAATAACAGCAACAACAACTTGAAAGATTTAAGCATTGGATAGAAAATCGAAGAATGAACTCAAAGGTGAACACCATCAACGACACAAAAAATTATACGGTTTTGAAGATAGAAGGCAATTTTCTTTGCAGTTGTCAAATACTTGATGCAATCATGTAAATTATATTGAAATATGCAATTAAACCACAAAAACATAATTCTAATGAAATGCCTCAGGGCTATCATTCTGTCTGAGACTGCTTCTTTCAAAGCAGATCTATTATTGCTACTCAATCATACAGAAACTATCAAGTTATTATTATGTCTTTTGGCATTTCACAATAATTGGGCAGTGGGTAACATGACTACAATCAATTTTATGCACTATGGTGGCACACAACTGCAATGAAAATGGATTTCGGGTTTTTGATGATGATTTTTTGTGTCAGGATTTTACTGTGAAGGACAGTGATTGTGATTTATCATTGGGGGGGTTAAAAAAAGGAATGAGGGAAAAAAATAGTTTAAAGATGGGCTACATGACTTCTTTTTAAAAACAATAAATTGATTAATTTATTAAAAAAAACTATTTTTAAATAAAAAATGGCTATTCACTTCATAGCTGTTTGTGACATTGCTGTGTCGAAATTGGCTGCCACATGTTCCCCACAAAATACAGTCAATCCACTTAACAGTATATCCTTGTGAAGTCCTTTGAGATATCTTGAGGACTTGAAAAGCGCTATGTCAAAAACAAGGATTATTTATTATTATTCTTTATATTCATTATTGTGTTTGCCATTTTCCAATTAATCTGTTTAAAATTCCAGTGTAAATTGAAAAAAGAATCATTATTATAACTGGAGATGCATGTGCTAGCTATGGATTTGAATTTGAATTGTTACTACATTCATCACAAGTGAAAATAAACAAAGACATTTGCCAGCAGAGAAACTCACCGGGGCCATCAAACGGCAATAACCTGTAAGGAATTTTTTCCGAGAGACCCAATGGAATGAGATACATGTCTTTAACCTGCTTCACATTGTTGGCTACTACTCCATAGCGCTGCCTGCTACTGAAGTATGCGTACAATGAGGTGTATGTTATCTGATCTTCTTCAGTTACTGGAGCAAAGCGAATCACACAGATCTCCTGTTAAAAGCATGAAGAAAATGGGACACCATTAAACACTATAAGTAACCCACCTGTGATTCATTTAATTCTACATCCCAAATACTGCATTATATTAAAGCCCACTTCATCTCCGACTAGGCTTTTGGTCACTTTACACTCCCCCCACCCCCAGTTCCAGCTCTCAGTCCGCTCTCTAAAGGAATTTGAGACCACTCCCCAACATGAAGGAGGGTTTTTCAAATGTCAAATTGTTGCTGTTGCATTGAAACCCTGATTAGCAATCTGATGCATTTTCATTAAAATGTGCACAAGATTATTTCAAGCCTGTGTTGTACCAAGATGTAGGAGGAAACGGGTCTGCAACCATGGATTTCCACATGTTGAGTTACTGATCTCTGTGTAGCTGTCGTGACAGGAAACAACAGAAGACAAGTCACCTTAGGACACTAAACATCAGAGGCCCCAAATTCTACCAGTATCTTTTTGGGGTGGTCAGCTGGGTGTCTGACACATGTAGAAACCCATCAACATGCTTAGGACTATGCAAACCAGGCTGACTTATCTAATTATTAATTATTGGCCTCAATATTTTTAGTTCTGGAGAATTCCACACATTCCACCTACACATGAAATTCCAGAAATAGATTATTGGAACAGAATGCGCACTCTCTCCCTGGAGGGACGCATCCCGTTTACCTAATTCCATAAAGTATAAGGAGCAGGTTGGCAAGAGCTAAGGTTTGGGGAGCCCAGAATCTGCGTTAGGGTACTGCTGGAGTCCAACTAGCTAAAAATACATAGCTTACTTACCATTGATAGCACTGTCTGGCAAGCTTTCCAGCAAGGACCACTCTATCCAAGATTGCCACAATGCTCTCAATGGTAAGCTATGTAGTTTAGCTGGTTAAATTCCAGCAGTACCCCAACTATTGGTTCTCCCAGCCTAGGCACTCATTGGGTTCTGAACCACTGTGTCAAACTAATGTTCAAGCTTACCTTAGTTCCTGAAGCTTTTATCTTGTCCACATAGTCCCAAACCGTTTGAGGGGGAATCCTTCCCCCTACTTGGATAGTATCTGGTAAATCCTATTTGAATGGCAAAAAAACAGGAATCATTTTTTACATTCATTTCACACTCTCTCTTATTAGCTGGTTAGCCTCCAGCGTATCCCAACACACACTCTGGCGGCCCTGAGCCTTGGCTCTTGTTAACCTGCACCTAATACTCTCTGGGTTTAGGCAAGTGGGGGCTGACCCTCCAGGGAGAGAAGGCATATTCCATTCCAGGCACAGGGAAATGTCAATGGGTGGCATACCTACGCTGAGCTCTCAGTCTGGTGTGGATAGCTTGATAGTGATAGGTTGCTGATGTGACATGAAGATTATAAGAGTGAACACCTGCCCACCATTCCATGATCCAGAACTGTGCTATTGGATAGGTTTCCCTGGGGATCATACTATCTCACCCTAATGATTATTCCTCACGTTTGATATTAGCAGTGAGTGCCAGAAACTGTTCAACCATGACTAAATGACCTCACAGCTAATCCTTATCAGACCCACACCAAACTTTTACACCTACGTGACTTTCAGCATGGATCATAGGTCAGTAGTAATCTAATACAGGAACTCAGGGATATTTAAAGCCATTTGAAACCTGGAACACGATCAGTTAACAGCACAAACCGGACATTAAAACCGGGTCCTTCCTATTTTGTTTGCCTATTCCATATGCAACATTTACCTATCGAGTCAACAGGACAGCCCTATAATAATTCAATTCTCTTTTGGGAAAAAATAAAATGTTATTATTACCTCGCTTGTTTCAATCTGAATGCTGTTCCAGAATATACTACTGTAGCTCTAAATTATTGTCACTGTATAATACCACTGTATCTTATTCAATATGAAGAGAGTCACAACAACAGATTAAGAAACAACTTGGTTCAAATCTATCATCTCACATAGAATTGATCGTACTAAATTGATCTGATAGCATCAATGTCACAGGGTACAGAAATCAACGGTTAATTCAGTTGAACTTCAGTCATGTTGTCTACGATCCATTACATTCAAATTAAAGAACAATTTTGCAAATGTTTTAATTTCATAATTTTGCAAAACCTGGCACTCCTGGTATACTTTCGTTGCCAAGCGCTTTAGACTTTTTAATTTCCTGTGCTAAACAGGCCAACATTCTCCAGATTGGTTATTCATATCATTGCTGTTTGCTGGGCCTTACTCTGCACAAAAAGGCTGCTTCATTGGTTCACAAAACATTCACTACACTTGGCAGTGATTGCTGTAACATTAGATGATATATTGAAGTCTCTAACTAAAAAAAGTAAATAATGCAGAAAAACCTTGTTATAAGTCAGTTGGGTCCAAAATCTAACTGACCTGAGGCATGGAAAAATGCCCTAATTCCAGGTCGTCAGGTCACTTCCGATGTCTCTTCCTCTGTGCTGTGTTGATATTACTTCATGAAGGAAAAAACATCACCAGTGCTTCCTGCACTTGCACAGTTAATCGGGTGACCAGCAAACTGACCCAGATGTCAGACAATTTTGTGTGCTTTGTTATAACACGGACATGAGACATTGGACCCAGATGGGCACATTATAACAGTGATGTTCTGTGCTGTGCTCCTGGATATATAGTATTGTTAGATTTACACGTACACTGATAAAAACACTGAAAATATAACACTACTGATAAATGCAAAGAAAAAAAAATAAAGCTTTATCGTGTTTTTAAAGCTAACGATTAAACAAAATGGAAACAATACCTCGGTTAGGTGTTCAACTGAGCCGGAGACAGGGTAAGCTTTAGTGACAAACTTTGCCACGCTGTGCATATTGACAAATCCCTTCCAGAGAGAATCTAATCGAGCCAGAAATCTTGATTCGTCCTCTGGAGCATCCAATGTATCGGACCTGAAAAAAATGTTAAGCACAAAAACACGAAATGAATGCCCACATAAGTTTACCTTACTGAAACCAGATTTATTTATAATCTACACCAATTAGATCAAGTGACAGTTTCAAGGACGAATGGTCGCAAACATGAAAAATGATATCCAATAAATTTTCTAATATCCTGACAGGGAAATTTCTGGAATGGAATGCAGACTCTCTCCCCAGAGGAACTCATCCTGCTTACCTTATTCTGAAGAGTATTCAGTGCAATTGGCAAGATAAGACTCAGAGACTCCAAAATGTGCGTTGGGAGTACTGATAGAATTTAAACAGCTAAAAATGCATAGCTTGTCATTAAAGGCACTGTCATGCCTTCCAGTGCTTGTCCAGCTGGAACCACCCTACCGCTTAGGGATGACGTGCAGGATTATCAGGAACTGAGCGGGAAGAATCCCGCGATTGGTGATTGGTCTGCCCCTCCAATTATTTTGATGAACCGTGTTGGCTAGTCTCCTCAGCAGTACTATGGGCCTCTGGAGTATTATGGGCCAGAGTACATGTGGCTCAGGAACTGGACTTGTGAGACAGCCATATCGGTTTGATTTGATTCCAACATTTCATTCACACTACCGGGGAGCCAATTCAGCTCCAAGGACACTCCGCTTACCTTCCTCCCAAGGAGGATAGTCAAGTTCTGTAAACCATACAACTAGAATGTAGATTAGTTTTACTCAGTGGGAAATTTTTACATAATCAGATACAATACAATACTTCACTCAGTTAGCCCATTAGCTATTCGTCCAACCTGTACTTAAGAGTCAACTGTCAGTTTTAGGACCAGCTATACAATAATGATCCTTGCATGTGATATGGAGAGCCTTATCATGTCGTCGAGATGTCTCAAAGTGCTTCACAGAATATACTGTCAAGTGAATTGTCTATATTTTGTGGACAAAACGTGGTAGCCAATTGCGCATAGCTGTGTCCCACAAACAGTCGTGGTTTGAGTGACCAAATTATTATTATACTTTATTTAAAAAAAGGATTACCCCCCCAGAAAGCAATCAGTCAAACGACTAACAACCAGGTTCCCACTTACTGCTAGGTGAACGGAGGCGTGTGGAGTAAGAAAACTTGCCTAAGGTTTTGCCCTGCTTGGGAATCGAACCCGGGTCCTTTCGTTTGTGAGGCAGGTGCTCAAATCAATACTATACAGGACTCTATAAATGGGCCACAATGGTCAATGGAATTATAAATCATATATATTTATATTTTACCTGGACACAGATGGTTGTGATGATTCTGGTCTCTCTTCAACTGTCATATCAAAAGGCAAAATGCTAGAAGCAGAGGGAAGAGCATCTGCTAAAAGGTTAGGTTCTACTTCAATCTCTGACTGCCGTCTTGTCACACTTGAAGCCACTTTCACTTTGGGGGGAGACAGTTCCTCAACGGGTGGAGCCATGCGACCTAAATACAAACAGGATTTCAAGAAATAATAATAATTGTGCTTGCATTTGATATAGCGCCTTATCATGTCATTGAGATGTCTCAAAGTGCTTCACAGAATACATTATAAAGACCGTGAAACGAGGCAATCAATTGTAGTACACAGCAGTGTCCTACAGTCAGGGATTCAGTTACCAAATTATTATTATTTTTAGGGGATTATTACCCCAGGAAAGTGATCCACCAATCGACTATCAACCGGGTTCTACTTTCTGCTAGGTAAACAGAGGCGTGTGGAATAAGGAAACTTGCCCAAGGTTTTGCACTGCCCGACAATCGAATCCAGGTTCTCTCATTAGCTAAGCAAGTGCTACCCACTACTCTACAGGGCTCCACAATCTCATCCCAACCCAAACCTTGTCTTTAAAATCACTCTGTAAATTAATGGACATATAGTTTTAATCGCTGTCACTTTGCATCACTTGTTTCAGTTTGGTGTCTTTCTAATTTCTTCCAATGAAAGTCATGTTGCCCTAATATTTTACAAAGTTTGAAATGAGGGGAAGTTAGAAAACTATTATCACATTCAGCTCAGATTCAGATATAAAACCTTTATCTTTACCATTTTACCACCTGTATAACCATAAAGGCATTGCAGGATCACTGGGCTCCTGCTCATGGTGCTGTTCGGTTACACTGGGCTCTAATATCTTAACGTCACCACGGCAGGACCTCAGTGGTGTTGCAGTGGTCTGAAATGTTATGTGCACTGTTGCTTGGCAGCGACGTTAGTTATTATGCTACCAACTTTGTAAACAAAGACTGGTATAATGACTTGACCAATGATGCATATCTTTTGAACCTCTTTAAAATAAAAAGTAGCTAAAGCACACATAAATTGAAAAGAGCTTTACTCCAATAAGTCTCCTTAAACTGACAAAAGCAACCAACCCAGCAGACTAACTGGTGTTTACAAAAGCCTAACTGATTAATTTCCATAATAAATAAACAATAACAGTTAAATAATACATTTTGTAGTCGCAGTGAACGTCAATGGGTTGAGTTGCTTTCATGAGGACAGCTGACCGGGAGCCCCAGCTGGGATACAGGGAGGTGGGGAGATAAAGGTAACACAAAATGTGGTCGAAAAGGTCTTAAGGTACGCTTCAAATGTGGGGAGCGACGGAGGGGATGAGGTAGAAGGATTCTGGGATGAAGTTTCTGAGAGCGGGATCAGAAAGATATATATTCTTTTCCTTACTATGTTTTGGGTGTCTTCCAATGTAAATTAATAAAAACATAATACCATGCTTGTAAATAAATCATTTACCCAATTTCCCAACAATAATAATAATCTTTGCCTTTGATATAGTGCCTTATCACGCTGTTTAAACATCTCAAACCGCTTCACAGAATATACTGTAAAGTGAATTGACTGTGCATTTTGTGGGCGAAACACGGGAACCAATTGTGCACAAAGTGTTGGAGATTGTGCAACCAAATTATTCATTTATTTTGAAGGGATTATTACCCCTGGGAGAATGATCTACCAAACAACACCGGGTTCCATACTTACTGCAAGGTAAACAGAGTGGAGTATGGAAACTTGCCTCGGGTTTCACCCTGCCCGGGAATCAAACTCAGAGCCTCTCACTTGCGAGTGCTCTAACCGATACGCTATAGGACTCCAAGCCCCCTTTCTGCACCGAATCATAAAAAAAATTCTCCACACTTGAAAACTGGAAACCCCACTTACCTGTGCAGATTTTGCAATTCAGATCAAATAGGTGTTTTTTGTGATGACATGTCGTGTCATTCACATCTTCCACAGTGGTCTCTTCATCATTATCTTCCAATTTCTCAACAACTGGCTTTGGTTCCACAACCTTTGGCTCATCCTCCTAACAAAATTCACCAACATTTACTCAGGTCATTGCAATTTCATGCAAATAGGAATACATGCAGCTCATCTCATATCCATTGGTTGGTGAGTCAGTAACTGGAGGGTATCAACTTAAGATAAACAGCAAAAGAGCAAAGGGGGAGATTAGATTTTTTATACAGATTTATTAGGATATGGAATTGGGAGGGGTGGTCAAGGCACGACCCATATTAGGTTTCAAGAAGCAACTAGATAGCGCCTTGGGACGTCTTCCCGACGTGAAAGGCACTCTAAAAATGCAATCTTGTTGTTGTTGTAGATAGGTATGTAAAAAAAGATTCAATTTACCATTGTATAGGACAAAGGCCTTAAATGGGATTGAATGGTTTGCTCTCTCAAAGAGCAATCACAGTCACAATGGGCCAAATGATCTTCACTTGAGTACATTTGATAGGTACCTCGCAAATTCTCATTGACATGTTCTGTAATTATTTGCGCTATCAGGGACTTCATTTTTACCTCTACAACCACAGTTTCAGGTTCTTTCGGTGGTGCTTCACTCTCAATTTCTATCTCTCCCTTGTGGGTTATTTTTGTGATTGGTCGTCTTTCAACTTCCCTTTGTTCCTTTTCAATCATTTCAATTGTCTGTGGATAAAAGTGACATATTATAGGCATGTGGTACTACAAATACACAATAACCCTTTAGTAAATATCAATTACTGATAATCCCTATGGGGGAAAAAATTATTGTTAACTTGGACTTTAGCAAAATGATCTGCATTGGACACTAAATTAAGATTTTATAAAAATTCTAATATTGTTATGTGCCCTTTGTAAACACAAGAAAGTATGACAAATCATTAAACACACAGTTTCTCTTTCTACAAAAGGTTTAAAATAGTCAACTACAGACTCTATCTCATTTATGGAATGAATATTATTTAGAATTATAGAACGCTGTAGTCCAGAACCAGGCCATTCAGTGCATCAAGTGTGTGCTGCTGTTTTTCTCCTCTCACTACCCTATGCCCCGTAATATTCTTTTTTTGAAGCATTGATTCATCTCCCATTTTGAATAACTTGTCTCCAGTTCCACCTCCCCAAGAACAAGTAAGTTACAGAATATCTATCAATCTGCATGATTCAGCCTTGGTAATTTCTAACCACAGTTGACAATTGGCTAAATAAATGGCTTTCTTCTGTGCTGTAAATTTCCAAAGTAAATTTGTTTATGGTTTTGCAAAGAAACAATTGAATCCCTTGGAATAACGAATCTAAAGTCTAATATTTAGAACCTCCAATTTAAATTCTAACCCAATTTATTTTTAAAAAAAGTTAATCAACATTAAGTACATTTGCTCAGTTTGTTCTGCATCCTCCAGGGAGGATGTAAACTCTTGCCCCTAGTTTCACTTCAAAGTTGTAAATATTGGACTTGAAGGTCAATCCCTTCCATTATGCTTTTCTCCAATAAAAAAAATCAGTTATGTACTTTTCTTTGCAATTTAAAAGTCCCAGCTGTCAGAAATTTGCTTGTTTGTATTTTCTACCAAATACTTTGGAAGGCATTGTACCTAAACTGTAACTTATATTTAAATATGATCTCCTTAATGAGAACGATGAGACAGATAATTCTGAGAATGACGATAATTCTACTAGACTGTAAGCATTCCTTTGCCATTCAGCCAATACACATAATTAGTTGCAAAAGTAACCTTCACAGAACTGCAAAGTGCACACAGGATTTTACAGTTATTTGGCCACAAAATAACTGACTTGGGCAACAATCAATAATATTACCAACAGGACACTGTCAAATTTTCACAGCCTGGCTTGTCGTATGACTTTGACCAGTCATCAGGTTGTTGCTGGAACGAGCTGGTATGCTTTCCATAAACATTCTGCCTTTGCACTTTATATCTCAAAAGTGCTATGTAACTAGAAGTATAATGCAATGAAAGGACTTTAAAATGAGCAATAACTAGATGCAATTTAGCACTCAAAAAACATTGCAGTATATACTCACTTTGCCCAGCAAAGTATTATACAAACAAAGCTAAATGTTACTATTTTTCTTCCCATTATATTGATGGGGGCTATCCAGCAAAATGAACAGTCCTATCAATGTATTTCTGAATACATTTTAATAATGGTTATATTATTCAATCCATAAGATGTTCCTAAAATATAATTTTCATAGGAGTTTTATTTGCTACATCACACTGAACTATAATTAACTCAATTCCTTCAAAATGGACTGAAAAGAATTATAAGTGAGATAATTTTAAAAAATTCTTCAGATGTGAGATCTACAACAACAACAACAAGATTACATTTATAGAGCGCCTTTCACGTCGGGAGGACGTCCCAAGGCGCTGGACAGTTGGGTCGGGACCCGAGCAGGGGGGAAATGGTCAGGGTGAGGGGAGGGAAGGGAGGGAGCGAGGAGGGGGTAGAGAGTCGAGAGGGAAGTTGAAAGCACGGTCGAAGAGAAAGGTCTTGAGACCGGCCTTGAAGGAGGAAAGGGAGGAGGCGGCGAAGGCACTGGGGGATAGAGTTCCAGAGCCTCGGGGCTGAAGGCCCGACCACCGATGGTAAAGCGGTTGGGGCGGGGGACGTGGAGCAGACCGGAGCCAGAGGAACGGAGGGTACGGGCAGGTAAGTAGGGGGATAGTAGGTTAGAGAGGTAGGAGGGAGCAAGGCTGAAGCAAGTTGTCTCTCGTCCAGGGCTCGATGTCAGACAGGCAGCTGTCAGGACATCGGTGGTCATGGAGTTGAGGGTAGAGGAGGAAAGGTAGAGTTGGGTGTCATCCGCATACATGTGGAAGTTAACCCCATGTCTGCGGATGATGTCACCATCTACCTCCCCCACCCCCAATATTTAAATCAAATAGCACTTAATTCTAATTGTATGCCTCTCCATGTCATGCTTCACATTTATCTATAATTTATTTTGAAAAATATTCTAACATGATGCTTCAAATGCTCCTCAAGTGCATCGTAAAAGCAAAGAGGAATTATTCGTAGCTTGAGAAAAATAGTAATAATAATAATAATCCTTGCATTTGATAGTGTCTTATCACATTGTTGTGCATTTTGTGGGTGAAACATGGCAGCCAGTTGTCCACAGCAGTGTCCCAGAAACAGCCATGGAGTGTGGGCAATTTTGTTTTAGGGATTTTTGGCCAGGACACCGGGAGAAACTCCCTTCTTGTTTGAAATAGTGCCATGGGATCTTTAACGTAAAATAACAAGAAAGCACATCTTACATGTCTGTTCTCTCTTTTTCTCCAGGCAGCTAGCTCCTTGGATGCCAGCTCCTCAGGACTCATCCGAATTAGATGACCAGGTGTGATGTCACCTTTTAACACTCGTTTGAACAACACCTGGAATGATTCAAACATTAGAAACCACGATTATAATTTGTATATTCATATCCAAATAATAAATGAAACGATTTATGCCAATGATGAAGTTATATTGAAATTATACTTATAAATACTTTGCAATTAATTACCCCCTTTGCTTCCCTTTACTTTAGTTTTGAGACTTTTTAATCAGTCGATTTACAAACATTCAAATTCTAATTTCAATATTTAGCCACAGGAATCTGCATAGGCTGTTCAAAACTGCCGATAATCTAGAAGTCAGACATTTTAACGCCTCACTTCCAACGCTGAGACAGTGGCCTCAGCCAACTACATTATAATGGTGTTGCACTGTATACACGTGTACATACCTGATTTTTAGCATCTTTGAGGTTGAACATTAAGCTTCTGTATTTGCTCTTGTATTTGGTATCCGTGTCCCGGAAGAAAGAAAAGAGCTCTCGCTCAATCCTGCCTGCAACCTTTGTAGCTCGTTCCTCTGGAATCTTCATATCAGTTTGTGAAAGTCTGGAGCAAAGTAGAAGTTCATTGTCAAAAAGAATAATGATGATCATGACCTCAGATTAATATTAGTGCACACACCTATAAGTGCCTGACAGCAACAGTCAGTCATTCGATCAAAAAAACTTGAGGTGTGGAGATCTAAGATAAACATAATACCTGGAAATCCACACAGCTGTTTAGATGTTCGCTGATCAGGTGAGAGACGAGCCAAGGTCTCAAGTGGCCAATTTGCAAGCAAGCAGTGGCAGAATCATGCTCTTGCTACTGAATCAGAAATAGCTCACATCTTGCAGACCAGGTGAGGGGAAGACTTGACTAGTAAAGCTCAGAAGTCGTTGGGAGCAAATTGCCAGGCTATTGTGCAACTGAAAGGTCAAATAGCTGCTTTAGGCAAATGCTGGGCATAGGAATCTGGCAAAATGGTGAAGTAGAAGGTCTATCCAGAACCAGAGGTAAGCCACAAAGCAGCAACAACTAGGAAATGCAGGGAACATCTAAACAGCTGTGTGACAAGCCAAAAATCTACAACCCACAATGAGTGCAGTGGAAGGTAAGGTGACTTCTATCAAGAGGGTAAAGTGTACATGTGAAACAGGTGAAAAGCCAAAAGCCCCAAGTTAGTGTTATTCTCCCAGCCTGTGCAGGCCACAGACTAGAAAATCACAACCTGCCGACCCCAATGAGAAGCCCTCAGTGATGGTGGAAACTTCAGGAGTGGTAAAGTCAGTGAAACTGCTCCAGTGGGCCAATAAACTTAAAGGACTGCTCCCACAAGGGTCTTGAGACAATTTGAGATCAATGGTGCTAAGGGTGGCTGGTGTTCTGTTCTCTTCTGTTCCAATGAAGGATCAGTTTTCATTTTGTTTTATTAGAAATAGATGACACCTTTTTAAAAGAGAAATAAAGCCAAGTATCTATTCCAAATGGAAAACAAAAATTCTCAGCATATTTTAAAAAAGCTAAAAATCCTCTATTTATTTTCACATGTGCACTTGCCTTCTCTACTAGCCCCATCTAATGCACCTCTTATGGATGGCACCAACTGTTCTGGAGAACCTCGATTGTACTTAGTGGGACCAGAGTTTTATAACGGAGCCTCCAACCCAAAAAGAATTGAATGCAAAATACTGGAAATCTGAAATAAAAACGGAATTCGATTGGA
Organism: Callorhinchus milii; assembly: GCF_018977255.1. Classification (NCBI taxonomy): domain Eukaryota; kingdom Metazoa; phylum Chordata; class Chondrichthyes; order Chimaeriformes; family Callorhinchidae; genus Callorhinchus; species Callorhinchus milii. The sequence continues at coordinate 5,850,207 of NW_024704744.1, forward strand.
ACACTCAGCAGGTCAGGCAGCAACTATTGGAGAGAGGAAAGTGAGTTAACATTGGGTCGATGACCTTTCTTTCCTCAGAACATATGAAAGGTCATCGGCCTGAAAGGTTAACTCACTTTCTTCCCCCTCACAGAAGCTTCCTGACCTGCTGAGTGCTCCCAGCAACTTCTGTTTTTATTCCAAAAAGAATTGATATTGTCGGACATTGCTTTAAATTCACTGGTACTGAATATTTTTGTCAGTCTTGTGGCTCCAGATCAGCTCTCAAGCTGGTCCAAGACTACCTTTTGAGCACTGCATTTATTGAAAATATGCACAACATTTGCTAAGATTCAAAGATCCAATTTGAGAAGTAACTTTTAAGTTTACATCTATCAATTAAACCAGGTTGTTAAAACCTGACACAATGCAGTAACAGTACTTTTGGACAAGATAATAAAGAGTAGAAATAGAAATCCTTGCATGTGGGGAAGTAATGTTCAATATATATAGTAATACTTTGGTTAGTCCATATTTGAAGTGCTGTGTACAGGTCAGGTCACCATATTGGAGAGAATAGAGCATAGATTTGCAAGTATATTACCAGGAATGAGTGGATAGGGCTATCAAGAAAGATTGGACAAGCTTTCCCCTCGAGATAATTAAGCGGAACTGATAAAGATGTTTAAGATTCTGAAAGGATTCAATAAGGTGAATGTTGAAAGACTATTTCCACTTGTCCAAAATGAGAGGGCACAGATATTAAGTATCTAGTGGTAGATCTAATAGGGAGTTTAGGAGGAACTTCTTCACACGGAGGATGTGAGAATGTAGGTCAAGGAAAAAGCATCAATGTATTTCAGAGAACATTTGATGCATACATGAAGGAGAAGGGACTAGAGGAATATAGGAGGATGAGTGCTGGATCTTGTGGAGTATAAAGACAGGCATAGTCTAGTTTGGCTGAATGGCTCATTTCCTTGCTATGTAATTCTATGTAGTCTGAAGTTAGGAACAGTTCATGTTAGATTATTTTGTGAGAAACATATTTGTATTTCCTATCTTTAAGGAAAACAAAATAAATAGTTGGGGAGCAATTGTTTCAGAATTTTCATAACTTGCATCAATTATTTGACTGAGACCTTTTAAAAACATAGGTTGGACAAAAGACCTCTTAATTTCTTGTCACCGTTACCTTTTAGCAAGAATATCCTTTAGAGAATGGCGGACATTCTGTCTAATTTGCTCCACGGTTGGTTGAGCTGTGGAAGGATTAGCTGGGGTTGAAGCACTGTTCGATGCTGTTTTCTCGAGTTTCTTCTTTGCCAGTTGCTTTTCTTTTAGGTCTGAAAATAAATTCAAAACAATTAACATTTACCAAAATAATAATCCTTATATTTCACATGAGGAGGACGTCTCAAAGCTCTTCACAGGATATGTTGTAAAGTGTAATGACTGCATTTTGTAGGAGGATTCTGCAGATAGTTTGTGAGTTGCAAGTTGTTCCCAAACGTTCAAGCTTTCCTATACATAGAGGGCACAAAACATTGGTTCTGCCCCTTTCAAACAGAAAACCTTGACGATGTAAAAATGTACTAGGCGTTAATCTACTAACATGTGTGCACAGCAATGTCTCACAAACAACCATGGAGTGAATGACCAATTTTATTTGGGAGACTGTTGGCCAGGACACCAGGAGAAACTCACTTCTCTTTCTCAATAGTTCCATGAGATCTATTAACGAAGGAATGAAAGGGAGTGTTTTGGAAGGATGAGATCAAATGTGCCAAAGAGCCTTCTTTATCCAGACCAACCTTGCGATTTTGTGAACATTCACCTGAACATGCAGATGGCGCCTCGATTTAATGTCTCATCTAAAGAATAGCACATGCAATAATGTGGCACACATTCAACACTGCAATGGAGTGTCAGCATAGACTATGAGTACGAAGTCCTGACATAGGGCTTGAAACCATAACCGTCTGGCTGAGAAGCGAGAGTTTCTACAGAGCTAGATTACTGATGTCAACAAGATGTCTCAAACAACTGTTACTGTTTAATCTAGTGCATATCTACCAATAAAAGGTAAATAAATGTAATGAGGAACTGGTTTTCCTGTCATGGAGCATCAGAGAATTGCATGCAAGAGTGGTGTAATTGACTAATGCTGATTTGACTTAAAAAAGCTTTCATTTAATATGTATTTACACTCATTTACCCCGTATGGTCATGTCAGCTTAAGATTTTCTTTCATCAGTCAAACGTCTACAACAATCTGCTACCAAAACCATGATTTTCACTGAAAACGATTTACCTATTAGAAGCAACTTGTGTGAAATAAGTGCGGTTGAAATATGCACTACTCATGAGAATTACTTGATAAAATGCCAGTCCTTCCTAAGTATATAGTTAGTAAATATGACACCCCTTCCAACTTAACGTACCATATTATTGCTGTACCATATACAATAAGTAAAATCCTAAAACGAGGTTCACATTTGTAAACAAGTTATTTTCAGTTTGCTAATATTTGCCACCTTTTATATGCAACACAAATCAACAGTAGATTATTATTACGTACCTAGTTTTGGAGGTTTTTCCCCTTGACCGAGCCGGGGGGCTGAAGGATCTTTGAGCAACTTGTCTTTCCTGTCTTCTGGTGGTTGGGATGTGCTCATCGTTATCTGTCCTGGAGACCGTTCATTTACCAAATGTGTTCGTTTTGTATCCCTGCTCTCCGAATCCTTAGATTCAGTAGAACTGGTCCTTGCAGAAGGGCCCTGGACGAGACAATTTCAGAATTAGCATATGGTACAGTATTACATATAACATTGATCACAGGAAGAATTAATTATTGACAAATTAATCCTTACAGCTAATTTCTGCTTTGCCATTACATTAGGAACATAGGAGCAAGTGGCTGCACTCAGCCTATCAAGCCTGGACAGCCAGTTTATTGAATCATAGCAAAACCTTTAATCCCATGTTATGACACATTTTGTTTTCAGCAAAATACAAAAATCTTGATGAAATTCCAAATCACAAATCTTCACTGATTTGGAAGCATGTTGTAATAATATACAAATCGCTATTTTAAAATTATTTAATTTAAAGAGTTTGAGAAAAAACACATGTTGATATGAATCAGAAACCAGCCACAGGAATTCAGAACATTTCAGTGGCAGATACAGCTGACAAGCATTTCTGTTAACTTTGTCTTAGTGAATTATTATGGAAACAATAACATTATGAAAAAAGGAGTTCATCTTTGAATTTGATACAGCACCTTTCATCTCGGGAGGATGTCTCAATGTGCTTCACAGGATTTACTGTAAAGTGTAGGGACTATATTTGTAGGTAAATGAGGTTGCCAAATTGTACACAGCAATGTCCCCACAAACATTCACAATGTGAATGACAATATTATCTGTTGACCAGGACACTGGGAGAAATGCCCTAAAGTTATTTAAGTAAGACATGTTTGGTCAAGCTGTTAAGGCATTGCCTTCTTCTAACTATTGAAAATAATGTTTGAAATGGATTAAGGCCAAAGAATAAAATAACTAATTTTCATCAAAAAACATTCTGCCCATAAAATATACAGTCAATTCACTTTACAATCTAAAAGCGATTCACAGGATACACTGTAAAGTGGATTGTATTTTGGGGATAAACCGGCAGAAGTTTGCAGACAGAAATGTCCCACAAACAGCCATGCAGTGAGTGACCAAGTGAGGGACTGTTGGCCAGGACACCGGGAGAAACTCTTCTCTTTTGGAACAGTGCCACAGATCCTTAACGTCCATCTTAACAGTCAGCCGGGACCTCGGTTTAACGTCTCATCTGAAGGTTTGCTATGGTGTCTTCATTGATATGCATTTTTTCATAAAATAGCCCTTAAATAAAAGCTACAGGGCTAACTCTTCCACATACTGTTAGCATGAAACCTTGGTGTAACTGAAGACTAAAAATTAGGACTGGATAGTGAAAAGAATGCATTTCACCAGCTTCAAAAGGGCTTCATGTTGAGTGTATTCAGATGCAATTAGTTTTGCTATGGTACTCTTAAAAAAAAAAGCAATGTGTGTTTATATAGCACCTTTCACGCCGGATGGCGTCTCGGAGCGCTTAATACACCCTGAATGATACTGCTGACAAGTCGACTGTATGTAATGAAATTTCCACTGTTAGGAAATCTCATTACACAGACGTAATGACTATCCTCCAGACATTGCTACTACAAAACATTAATGTAACTTGAGACTAAAAATTCAGTGGAGAAAACAGAATATTGCATTTCATCAGCTTTCAAAGGTCTCCATGGAGAATCTATTGAGACCCATTTGGCCTTTGCTTTGGTAGTACAAACACACTAATATAGCCTGGATATTATTAGTGCTCCCTTGATCATATGTAATGAATTTTTCATAAATAGGGTTTTTCCCTTATCAAAACAATAACAATTTGTATTTATATAGTGTGTTTCGTGTTGGGAGGATATCTCAAAGAGCTTTAACACAACTTGACTAGGAGCATGAGCCAAAGGGAGTGAAAAGGTGGCCAAAAGCACAGAAATAGGTTTTGAAGACTTTAACCGAATCTTCCATTATAAGCGATTGTGCAAACGTAACTGGTAATTCAACAATTCTAAGATTAGTGATACCGGACAAGTATGGATGCTTGGAAATGTATTCTTACTGCATTACAATACCACGTAATTTCCATGTAGGTGGCTCAACCTGGTGTGGATGCTCTTAAGCATGGTGATAGGTTTCCGCATACGTCAGATACCTGGCTGATCAAAAATTTAGTGGACAGGGTACAGCCATAGACAACTGGATCATTGCTAGCATGAGGGATTAAACTGGAAGGGAATACAATGAGAACATTCACCATGAAGAGAAAAAAAGGAGATGTTGTGGAAGTGTTCAAAATCTAAAGAGAATAGATAACTTGAACTCTAATATATTTAACAGTCAAAAATAATCTACAACAAAAGGGACATAACCTCAGAAGAGGGAAGGTGAACAGTTCATATTTAATTGCTTTTCACAAAGTACTTAATATTTGGAAGAGGTAACAGGAATTGCGATAGACTTTCCTAAAGATGATCATACAAATGGATATGTAAAACTACATTTTGAATTACAAAAAGGTAGTGTAGTTTACGTGTTTAATGCACATTTTACAATGCACTTGTGGCAAGAACTAAAATGTGAGCATGACTTGAAGGTTTTCAAAAGATGCTAATTGATATGTCAGGGAAAGATTTTCAAAGAGCAATTTTCAAGGCGACATGTACAGTATACATCATTTTTAAAAATGGTTTTGATCTAAATTCATCTTGCTCGTCTCTTCACATATATTCTCAGTCTAAGTTAGCAGTAGTATCCTACATCCAAGCCTCGAACAATGCCACCACAAGGATTTCACGATGAATTGGGTGTGAGCAAGCAGACAGGGTGATGCACATTTTTCCCCTTCGACGATGAGAAAGCAACTCTTTGGTAACTTAAGTATGTAAACATTGTAAACGCTTTTATTTTTTCGAAAATAATTCAGACAAGTTTAAGAGTGAAACTAATTGTTATTTCTAATAGAGGGAATCCTTACATTCGGTATAGTGCCTTCCACTTCAGGATTATGGGAGGAGAAATTCTCTCATTCAATTAGCATCCGACAGTTATGGTGCAATTATGAAGCAACATTTATTATAAATTCAAGACACTCAAAGGGAAATCTGGAAGCTGTGTGCGCGGTCTTGGGACTCCCACGCGGAGGGGAATTAAGGATCAAATTAATTACAATAAAGAAAATTAGCATTTTAAAGCTTTTAAAATTGAAATGCTTTCTTTTTTTAAAAAAAGTAATGTATAGTAATTTTATTTAAAAATCTGCTAAACACTCAAATAGAGAAAAAGGCTACTTTTCCCCATAGTCTTGTATTGCTATATGCAACAGAACAAGTTAACTGGGTCTTTAGCATTCTGTAACAAATGAGATTCCAAATTCTCCTGCTTCAGTTGTTTTAAATCCAAAAAATTGGTAGGGGCCAATGGTTAATTTATTTTATAGTTAAGTTTACTTTCTTAAATAAAACTGAAAGGTAAGAAATTAGTGGTCATTTTCTTGGTTGCCGATTTAATTAAAAAACAAGCATAAAATTAACATTTTGATTTCTTAGAATTCCTTGAGACTGGACAAGTGTTTTGAGCTTAGTGTTGGTCCACAATTCATATATTCACCTACTGTCACAATTGTATTAATAATAATCCTTGCATTTGATATAGCACCTGTTCACGTAGTTGAGGTATCTCAAAGCGCTTCACAGAAAAGTGAAGTGTAAACTGAATTGACTATATTTTGTGGGCAAAATGCAGCAGCACACAGCAGTGTCCCCCACAAACAGTCATGGATTGAGAGATCAAATATTATTATTTCCCCCCGGAAAAGCGATCTGCCAATCGACTAACAACCGAGTTCCTATTTACTGCTTGGTAAACAGAGTCGCGTGGAGTAAGGAAACTTGCCCAACTTTTCGCCCTGCCTGGGAAACAAACCCAGATCCTTACGTTTGCGAGGCGAGTGCTCTAACCACTAAGCTACAGAACTCCACAATAATAATCCTTGCATTTGAAACAGTACCTTATTATGTAGTTAAGATATTTTAAAGGGCTTCACAGAACACACTGTAAAGTGCATTGACTGTATTTTGTGGGCAAAACACAGCAGCCAATTGCACATAGCAGTGTTCCACCAACAATCGTGAATTGAGTGACCACTTTTTTTTAAAAAAAGGGATAATTACACCCGGAAAATGATCCGCTAATTGACTAACAACCGGTACCGACTTACTGCTAGGAAAACAGAAGTGTGTGGAGTAAGGAAACTTGCCTAAGGACTCCAATTCCTGCTAAGAACGATTTAATATGTTGACTTTATTCCCTTTCAATTCAAAAATAGAGCTTTATTGCTTCGAGAAAGTATGCAATTTCACTTCCGGAAAAGATTATCTACATTCAGGCGGCTAAATATATTGCACATTTCAATTTTGTTTAAAAAATAGAATCTGTAACTTCCCGTACAACCCGGCATGAGCTTTCAGCAGTGGATAAAATAATTTCCCACTACAAACATACTTTACTGACGCATTAAAAACAGGATTCTTGAAGAGACATGGCTCAGACGGTTTGATTGTGAATTTACAAATGACATTATGTAACTGCACAAAAATGCAAAATAGCCCTGAACTAGAAGCAAACCTATATAAATCAAAATTTGTTTACAAGGACATGAAGTTAGTGATATGAACCAAGGCAAACAATCCTTCAATACATGCAGTTTCGCCCCTCACCCTGTCCTCATCTCCAATGCTTGATGACCATGAAGCCAGGTCAATGGCATTTCACAAGATGATCACAAGGTTGGTCTGGATGAAGAAGGCCCTTTGGCCTGTCCAATTCATCCTTTCAGAACACCCACCCTACCATATCCCCCCTTCATAGCATCAAGCTACCTTTTAAATGAGACCCGTGTCCTGGCCTCACCCATCCTTCCTGGCAACTAGTTCCAGCCGTTAATTACTTCCTCATAAAGAAAGTTTTCTGGTACTTGTCCTAAAATTGCCCTTTACAATGCTAAACCTATGTCCTCTTGATCTACTGTCTTGGTGATTCCTAAAGTATTGACCTGGATTTACTTTGTCCTCTATTGCATCCCCTCCTAGTTGCCTTCTCTCAAGACTGAAGAATCCCAGCTTGTCTAATTGTTGCTCATAATGTATTCCTCCGACACTGGAGATCGTCCTCGTTGGTCTTCTCTGCACTGCCTTCAGGGCCTGGGCACAGTGACCAGAACTCAATTGTAGTACTCTGGGTGCGATCTCACTAGAGAACTCTGCAGCCGAAGTATGACATCCGGGATCTAAACTCAACTGATTTAGCAATATAATGCAGCATTCTGTTTTGACATGGTGCGCGATGATTAAACTAACACCCCTAGATCTCTTTCAGCTTTCCCCCTTTGGTAAATTCAACCCCATTCATGAAGTATTTGTGTTTCCTATTCTTGGTTCTTATATGTAGAAACTTGCATTTAGCAGTATTAAAACATAATTTGCCAGTTATCAGCCCATGCACATACCCTCTCAAGCTCTCCTTGTAGGACCTTTGCTGCCTCCTCTTGATTCTACAGTTAACCTAAATTGGTGACACCTCCAAATTTAACTATGTCTTTGGTTGGAGCTGGGGATAATAAATGATGCCATCTATCCAAATATGCCGAGTATAAAATTGGTCTAATTGCTAAATTGGCTTTTCAAGCTGCCAACAAAAAGGTGAAGTTTTATTGTCACTTATCTGACTAAGACATGTTTTGGTGAATGCTAACCCAATGCTAATACTTGAATCCTTCACTGGACAATCCATGACATTAAAGTCATGTTCTAGAGATTTGGTAAAACAAAATGTTCAACTCCTAAACTATTTAGAATAATTAGCACATAGAGAGTACCTTCCAAGTAGGAAAATATTTCAAAGCACTTCACAAAGAGTGGGTGGCGGAGTAGGATGGGGAGGGGGTAGAACGCAAAGAAGTTGGTTTTAGAAATATTTTGAAAGCAGAGAAGGGTATGAAGTGGAAAAGTGGTTCTGAAGCAGATGTTAATCAACAACCACCAACCAACATTTACAGAGCAAGAATGTCATAGAACTGAATGGGACCAAAGCTTGGAAGGGGGTGGAAAAGGGAAATCATAAGGCAGGCTTTAAAGGTGGGGAGGAAGGGTGGGCGAGGCAGACACCGGGAAGGTGTTCCAGAGAGTGGCACAGAATGTCTGGAAGCTTGCCCGACGATCGTGGAAAGAATCCGGGGATGGGGGGTGGAGAGAGAAGCCAGTCAGTGTTCATTGAACCTAGGCGGGAGAGGAAGGGAAAGGCATGCCGGTGGAGGGAAATGAACATAAGGATCTGGAATATGATCCACTGGGGACCCAGTGAAGCCTAGTGAAGATGGAGGCGATAAGGACAGCTTATGTAGAAAGGAGCTGGGAATTCTTGCGAGCAGGGTATTGCAATAATCAATTTGGATATGATGAAGGCGTCTTAACAAGTATCTTGACACCCAGGGGGAAAGGAACAGAAAAGACAGGTAAGATGTCAGGGCTGAGGGCAAGCGGAGAGCCAGGATGTAGGGCCTGAAAGGCTGTTGGGGGGGAGCAGGAACAAGACACTGAGATTCTGTACAACCTCTATAAGGCAGAGTGAGCACCTTTGCAGTTTGATGCCTCCGAGGTGAGAAGATGCTGACAGGAGTCAAGCAGGAGAACCTGTCTTGTTGACATTCAACTGAAGGAAGTTAGAACTCCTCCAGGTCTTACAAGCAATCGGTCAGAACAACAAACAACAACAACTTGCATTTATATAGCATCCTTCACGCAAGGCAGCATCTCAGAGCGCAGAACAGCATTCATCCTGGAATCAAGGTTAGAGGCAGAGAAAGAGAGTAGGGTATCATTCATAGTCAAGTGAATATGGATCCATGCCTGTGGATGATGTCACCAACAAGTGGGAGAATATAAATGGCAAATAAAGAATAAAGTTCTATACAGATAATGAAAGATACTAGGTTTAAGAAGTATACACAAGTGTATTCTATTAGATGGAACAGAACTGGTTAAATGAAATCAAATTCCCAGAATTCATGCTCATGTTATTCAGGTGTTAAGTTCTCTGATCAAGACACACCTGGGGAAACTGTTTATAATTCTAATTGCCGCATCACAAAATCTTCATCTCAGAAGCAATATCGAGTGTAATAACAAGGCTGATACATAGCGTTAAAGAGTGATGAGTTAAGACCGCATATGTTCTTCTGTCTTGAAAAACAAACGCATAAAAGAGACAAAATGAGATATTCAATGAGATAAAGTCCACAAAGAACAATGGTTTCAGGCCTACCAGAGCGGCAGAAGAGATTCAGGGTTGTTAAGAGCGAGTTGAGTAAAGACATCAAGATTATTTCCATTATTTGAATGGAAGGTCAAACAACATCTGGGCTTTTTTTTTAAAAAAAGCTCCTTGATGAAACTATAAAAGTATTGAGCCACTGCTTGAACCAGTAGTACTACCAAAGGCTGCCCAGTGGATCTGACACCAGGCAATTCTCAATTGAGTCAAAGCCTGCAGAAAAATCCATAGACCAAAGCGTGAAGCTGACTGGGTTCACACTTTGGTTAATGGGTTTTCCTGATGCCTGAGCACTTGTAACACAAATGTGTAACCTGATGGGGATCAGATCATTTATTTCTTAGGAATCTGGTAAAGACCATCTTACCTTAGATGGAACTGGGGCTTTTGGTTTCTGACTTTTAGACAAGCATTAAGGTTTTACTCCCATGACTAGTGGAAATGTGCACTTCGTATGTGTAGTCTTACTGTTAACTTTTTAAAAAGATAGAGGTGTTAAGAGTCCGTCCAGCCAAGCTTTACATTTCACTCAAGTTTAAGGTCTTCCTTCACGACACCCAGTTAAGTAAAAACAATCCACTTGCCCCTCCGCGTCCCCCACTCCTCTGATAAATGTGTTAACGACAATTTATATTTACACAACGCTTTTATATAGATTCAGTCACTGAAGCTGCAACCAAACCCCAATCTAACCCTATATTTTGGGTTCAGAGTCTAAGGATACCTACTCCTTTCAAGAGAATTTCAAAGAATTACACTGAAATTGCATGTGAAGTTAGGATTTGACCGAGTTCTACAAACATCCAGCATTTACTGTCCAGGCTCACAACTAAAGAACGTACTCTTTATCTGGTACCTGTGAGTCGATGCCTTCGAAAGAGGGAAGAAATTTGAACGAGGGGGAGAATGAGAAACACAAAAGTTTTATGGGACACTACACCGTAGTAAGAAATTCTGACCATAGTAAACAATTCTGAATTTCAGAACAGCAACAGAGAATATGCTTTTACTCAAAATGCAACTCAAAACACCTGCATAGATTCAAAGTTAAGATTATGAAACACAAGATCAGAAACACACACTGCTTACCTTTTTTAAAATTTTGACTTTGTGCTTTTTGTCATTTAACGAGAGCTCAGTTTTTTCTATCATTTCACTTTTTGGTTTCAGACCTGTCATTGTCGTATCTCGCTCTTCTGCACGGCTTGGCTTTTCATTTTTTAAATGTGCCACATTCTCGCAGGATAATTCTGGTTTTGATTTTTCCGTGTCATCCTGTGAAGTCTGATGTTTGATTGTGTGGCTGTGATTGACTGGTAGGATCTTTTTGTCCTCCTCGGCACAGCACTTTAAACAAATGTACTCTTTGTCTTCTTTCTCCAGTAGCTGTGCTTGAGTAAGCGACAGTCCAACGCAATCTCCATGAAACCAATCATCACATCTTCCACAGCCCACCATAAACCTGAAGATGAAAATGCAGATCAATAAACTTATAGTACAAAGAGATAGTACAAATGCACTTCAAAACTGGGATTCATAAATAAGTTGTGGTTCCTTTTTTAAATCCAGTTTAATGGAATGCTTATGAAAAACTGAGTACTATTTTAAATTAACTCCTACATAATTTTTAATTAAAAACAGAAACATAAGTGAAATAAAAATAGGTTTTGATGTTAAACTCACAATCAAGAGGCTCAATCGTTTTAAAAGATGAATTACAAAAACAACCAATTCATTTGTGTAGCACTTTTCATGTTGGGAGGATGTTCCAAGGAGTTGGACAGTCAATGATTTGGATCCAAGCTGGGGATTGGGGTCAGGGAAGGGAGGGTAGGGTTAGGAGGGTGACCGAAGGTACGGTCAAAGAGGGGGGGTCTTGAGACAGCCTTGTAGGAGGCAAAGGAGGGGCGAGGCAAAGGGATGTGGGATGGAGTTCCAAAACTTTGTTCTGGGTAAGCAAATATATATGATATACACAATGGTGAATAGTGAGAAGCAAACAATAAACCAGAATCTTAAGAGCAAACCGTACAAACAAGAGAGTGGGGAGAGATTGCAAAATTACTTGTGAAGGGTTTGAAGGCAGGGACAAGGATCTCGAAGGCAAGGACAAGGATCTCAAAGTCAATTTAATGAGATACTATTGCACAGTAGAGCCCAGTTTTACAAGTCACCATTCAGAACAGCGTTGGGATGGGAGGGAGGGTTGGAAATCCACATCTAGTAAATCCAATGCGATAAATATGGATTGTACCACTAATTAAGTCAACTGACTGTTTAATGCTTTCAGTAACTAAGAACAACAGTAATCACACTATACTTTAGGAACCAGGTTTGTGAAATCCCAGTGAGATTATGGCTCTCGAAGTATTTTTTGGTTGTTATCTACAAACTGAAAAAAATATAAATGACTCCTTCCCTTACTTTCTAATATTAAGTAGTTAGTTAGAACAACACATTTACAAACAATGTGCACAAGTATTCACACATATTTAACATTGGAACATACCTGCTATTGTGAGCTTTCTTACAAAACCCACATAACTTTTTGGGATCCCATAGTTCAGGGGTTGGAATATCTGTGGAATGCTCTACATCACCTTCCTTTTTGACTGCAGGTAAATTGTCTGGAATAAACAAAGGTGGTTCATCCAGCGACAAGCTTTTACTGCTCCTTCTCTGCCGAGGGGCAATCCCTTTCTCGCTCCTTTTTGCTTTCAGTTTCTCTTTATCATCCTCAGAAGAAAGTTCCACCACTTTTCCTTTGTCTTTTTCCTTTGTAGTATCTCCCTGTTGAGAAACGATTTTACCTGCTGTTGAAGCAACACTCTTCTGGCCAAAATGAGTCAACTGCTTGGCTGAAGTATGACTCAGTCTGGGAATAGGTTTAGAGCCATGCTTAGGGACCTGGATTGTTTTTTTAGATTTATCGTGAAATGCAGTCTGCATTCTTCCTGCCTGGGAATCCGGAGATGGTTTACAAAAGCTTTTCTTCTGCGGCTGCTCAATTTTGGCTTTTGCATCCTGTGCAAGTTGTGTTTTTAGACACTTAACAGGTTTGTGAGGGTGATGTACATCTTGGTCTACAGCCTTTCGTTTAGTTACAGATAATGTATGGGGTTTGGATTGTTGAAGTGTTTCAGAGGACTGAATATCCCACTTTGCTTTTTTTCTCTCCGGATGATGAACTTTGTCAGTCTGCTCCGGTTTTGCAGTTTCTTGTGCAAGTTTAGGCTGAGGCTTCAATGCGGCCTTCTCATGTTTTGAAGAGGATTTCTTGGGCTGCGGAAAGGTTTCTTTTGGTTTCTCCTGCAATGAATCGTTCCCATCAGTGGGTTTTTCAGCAACCCCTTCCTCTTGCTCCTTGTTTTCTGAAAGATCCCCAATGTCTTCATTCTTCATATCCATCTGTTGCTCAGTTGTTTCATCTTGTATCTTCCCCAAAATCATGGGATCACTACTAGAGCCATCATCTCCTTCAGATTCACTAACAATAGATATGTCAATGACCTCTGAGGAAGTAGGTTGCTTCATTCCTGGCTCAAGATTTTCCTTTGGAATCGCATCGTCATTTTTTTCTGAAACAATGAGTTCAGGTTCATTTTTAATCACCTCAGCGGCAGATGAAATATTTTCTGTGACAACTTCACTGATGTCAGCACCTGAAGTCAGTGCACTTGGTGTATCAAATGCCTCTTTCTCACATGCAGCATTTATACAAGTAATTAATTCAAGGGGTATGTCTAATTCTTCACCCGCCATATTCTCTAATTTGTCTTCTACTTTAGGTAGAAGGTCTTCCACATAACTTACACCCTGGGTTCCAATTTTTGGTGTAACTGGGTCCAACTCATTTGGTTCATCTTTCTGTTCATTGACATCAGTAACTGCATTTTTGCCATTTGCATTCAGTTGTGTATTCTGCTCTTCTATATAGTCTTTTAGCTCTTCAACAGCAGTTTGGATGTCTCGACAAAGGACATCACTTTCAATAATTGTTTGAAGATCATCAGCTAATGTATCATCCTGCAGCATTTCAACTTCCTCTGGGCCTATTAATGATTTTGTAGAATGCTGCGATTCCAAAGCAGACTTAAGAGAACTGTTATCTGTAGATTCTGCTTTCACGTCCCCATCAGTGTTGTCATTTGCAACTTTCTCAACATCAGCACTCTCCATCATAGAATCCTGAGTTATGTCCGTCTCCATCTCTGTTAGTGATTTTGAGGAACATGGCAATTCCAAAGCAGACTCAATTGGATTCGGACTTCCTGATTCAACTTGTACTTCTCCAGATTGGACATTATCCACCTCCTCCACCAAGGTAGCTGGAGGAGTTTCTTCTGGCTCTAAGACCATCAATGGTTCTCTGCAACACGACGTTTCTGAAACAAACTCCATGTTCTGGTCTGATGGTTGTTCTTCTGGAGATTTGCAATTTCCAGGACTTCTTTCAAGTTCACTGTCAGGAACAACACACTTTCCCATCGATCTCAGTGTAAGCCTCCTCGAAGCTACAGATTCCGATTCTGCAGTTCCACAATCCGTTAGCTCATCGCTTTGCAGATTCTCGGACACGTTCTCTTGCTGTGGTTTATCCGTTGCTTCAGTTTTTTGCTTGGCTGGCTTTTCCTGCTGATCTTGTGGTTTTGATGTGCTAGTTCCAGCAGAAGGGTTTTTCATTGGTTCCTTCCTCTTTACAGGGGATAAATTAGCCGGACTGGAACGCTTGGCAATGGTACTGTTCCGAAGATTCCGAACAGTTTCTTGTTTTTAAAAGAAAGAGAAAAACATGTTAACCTGTTGTGTAGATTGTGATGTAAACATAAGTTATTATTAGGAAAGTACCCCCATTGCCTACCTAACTCAACCCATCCGAAAAAATATAACCTCTCAAAATGGTTTAAAATTTTCATTTAAAAGCTATTGTATTTCACCCACAAAATACAGTCAATTCACTTTATAGTATATTCTGTGAAGCGGTTTGAGACATTTCAATATAAGGCTCTATATCAATTGCAAGGATGAGTATTATTATCATGGAGACCAACTATTTTAGTGGCATTAACTTTAGAAGAGCCAACCCAGAGCCACCCAACTCAGGAAGAACAAACTAACAAACAAGCATTCAGTTATAATCAAGAAGATTTTGATTAAGAAAATTTTACTGGAGATAATAAGGTTGGGGGCGCGGACAAAGTACTTTCAACAGCCTAGTGAATTAATTTGAAGACTATCTGGCAAGGTTTATAAGCAGAATTATTTATTGAAATAAGTTCAACATAAACAATTGTTATACATTGAATTCAATTTGATCAAGTTAAATCGAAGGACTGAAATCAATGCTCACCCTGTTAAATACCAAGCAATCCCAACTTCAAATCAGAACTCACCAGTGATGCGTTAATGGAGAGTCACCTTAGAATACAAACTTTTCTTTTTCATCCTCATTCAGCACTTGTTTCATGTCTGACAATGTTAAGTACTCTTGTATTCAACCAGGCCAAACATAACCAAATATTAACCTTCCACTCATTAGTTCATAACCATTCATTTGCAACTAAAACCTACTTTGAACCAATCTACCCTTTTATTGATTAATCATGAGAATACAAATAGTTTAGAGATATAATATTATACATTCAAAGCAACTTTCATTTATATAGCGCCCTTCAAGCGGGACAGCACCTCAGACTGCCAACAGTGGCGGAGCCTGCCACCGAGCCAGGGGAAGGGAGGAAGTGACTATAAGCACGGTTGAAGTGGAAGGTTCTTTAGTCATGATCTAAAAAAGGGGAAGGAGGGGGCAAGTTGGAGGGATTGAGGAAGAGAGTTCCAAAGTTTAGTGGTTGAAAGTGCGGCCGCCGATGGTAGAGTGGGGGGGGCACAAGGGTTTTGCAGGAGGCTGAGGAGCAGAGACAGCGAGCAGTGGAGTGAAGAGAGAGGTCAGAAGGGTAGAGAGGTTAGGAGGATACATTCATGTGCCTTTAAATTAAACAAATAAAACCGGACTACATATCCACCATCATATATTCGATACATTAAAACAATTTCTTAACTAAAAACTCTAAAAATATATTCTAGTTTTTTTTAATATAATTAAAACCAAATGTGAAGACATTTTACCTTGTGCCAACAAACGAGGAGATTTTCTGGACGATTGTGAAGTTGCTTTTGGAGATTTAGCCTTGCCTTTCCGGCACAACTCTGACAAGTCCTCTTCCTCCATGGTATCAAGACTACTCTCTTTTACACCACTCTCATCTGGCAGTTCAAGTCCAGATACTTTAAAAAAAAGGACAAAAAAAGCATGAGGAAGAGATATCTGGATTTTATAATCATCTAAATCACACAAGCTTTAAAGTTAGCCCATTCCTATGCTAAATTAAAAGCGCGGTTAGAAATGACCATGTAAGTGTGTGATTTTTTTTTGTTCCGCACACCAAAAAAGAGCTGTGGTTACAGGTGGGCTGGAAGACATTTTGTGTAGAACAGAACCATATATTTCGTGGAGAACTTTGAATTTAACATAGTAAAAGGTCTGCTCCAGTCCTCATAAAACGGGGATTGCTGCCCACTAAATCAATGCACATCATATCAAGGGGATGGTCTGAGCAAAATGTTTGCTTGCTTCCAGAACTCCAGCAACTCTGGCAACGGAGGCGAACAAAGAATGAGGCCTCTTCAAGCGCTCGCTAACCTGCAACAGACCAATCTAATTATGGCTGAGCTAAACAAACGGCCCTTCCAAATGATAGGCAATGATACACATGAGAAACATTTGCTGCTATCAGACAGGACACCATAAAAGGCCGCAATCCTGATAATAGCCGCAGAATGTTATCGTGAAAAATCATTTGAGGACCATTAGTTATCTAAAACTCATTTTCACAAAGCAATACTGTTTTTTTCGGAGAAGAAAATTGATCTGGTAAAATTTACTTTCTTATAGTTTTGAGATTGAATGTTAGCAATTCATTCTCTCTCGCGCACACACACACACACACACACACACACACGCAGGGCAGAAAAAAATGTGCGCCAAATGTACCCTTTTTGTATCAATTTTTGTCCGACCATAGACTTTCTCCCAGATTTTAACTCAAAAATAGACCCCAAAAGAATTTTTAAAAAATGTTAATAGTCCTAAAGAATGATGCACTTGTTGGTTAGATGTTTTGACAATAAAAATATTACCTGGAACCACCTAAATGAAACCTTCCCTTTCTCTCCCCCACCCCATTTCCAAATGATAGCACTTTCCTCCTGCCTCTGATCAGAATAGGTTTTCTGTGTTCTCAGGGAAATTAATTTTGAAGTTGTCTTTGAGTCCACCTAAATCCTACATACAGTATCACCGTAGTTAAGGCTGTGTCTGTAGGGCAATAAAAAGATTTTATTTACAATGTCCCTTAAGGCTTGTTTCTCTTAACGAGGCAAAGAATGCTGAATGCTATGATAAGAAATCATTGTACTGCAAAAGCTTGCACTGGCAATGATGGGGACATAATAAAAACTGGGATAGTGCCAGGAAAATCCACATCGCTAACCTCCCAATATACTGTAAAAGTACAACACTGAACAGCAGACTTATTACTTAATCACATCCCAAATCCCTTGAATCTATTACAGCTTTGCATTCCAAACATTTTCACAGATACAGTATTTTTTAATATTAGCACATAAAAAGTTGATATACTAAAGTAAGATAAAGTTGAATTGTTACTACAAGCCTGTGAGCAACGGTATCAAAAGTATGTTGAACTAAACTCAAACGCTTAATCTCTAATTCCAACAAAACCTTGTGCTTCCTTTCAAAAGAATTGGTCCCTTATTATGTTAAGATAGTAAATCAGTAAAACGTCCATCTACCAAGCATCCTTTTACAAGCATTATCAGTAGGTGACAATTAAAGTTTTCAAATACATATTTGCAATTAATTAGGTATTACAAATATATTTCATGAAAGCCCATTAAATATAAAACTTCTCAAACAAAATCCAAACTCATTTGCCCTTTTTTTAAATCAAGAAGTTCAATTATTCCCTCATCTACAAATGCATCTATAAGTCTGCTCGACTTCAAGGGTTACAAAAAAAAGCTTGCCAAAATGACAGAACTGCTTGTTAACATGTGGGAGTCCTGTAGCTCAGTGGTTAGAGCACTCGCTTTGCAAGCGAGAGACCTGAGTTCATTTCCAGGCAGAGGGCGAAACCTTGGGCAAGTTTCCTTACTCCACACAGAGCCTAATAATAATCCCTCCAGAACAAAACAATAATAAATTGGTCATTTTCAATCTACAACTGTTTGTGGGCATTGCTGTGCGCAATTGGCTGTCACGTTCGCCCACAAATATACAGTCAATTCACTTTACAGTATATTCTGTGAAGCTCTTTGGGACGTCCTCCCGACGTGAAAAGCACTATATCAAATGCGATTATTATTATTATTAAAATGCCAATGTACTTTACATCTGTAATTAATATGCAACCGCCAGATATGTATACGTTCTCATTATACTAGACGAAAAGTCATTATTAGCCCTATCATTAGACAAAACCTAGAAATGTATATATTTAATATACTTGAAGATGCACTCTTCCAAGTACAAAGCAATTCAATTTATAATAGGTATAAATTATACCAGCCTCTTTTACTTGAAAATCTGTAAATATTGCCTTGATATTGGCGCTGATTATGTTATTTTTAATTATATATAATTAATAATTATATTATGATTATGGCTTTGATATGACCATTGGCAGAAGATCCTTCAGCCACTCTGCTCCCAATCTCTGTAATTCCATCCTCCAATCACTCCGCCTCGCTCCCCCTTAGCCTCCCTGACGCCAGCTCAGGTCTGAAATGCTGTACCCTGTCCAGCACCTTGGGACGTCCTCCCAACATTAAAGGCGCTATACAAATGTAATCTTGTTGTTGTTGATAATAAATGCTTTCTAGGGTCAATTATATAACTGACAAGGCAATTATAATGAGGCACAATTTAAATCGAGAGGTAGATTTGGGAACATCAAAAGAACGAACTCGCTGCTTATACAAACTACCCTCATAACATGACGATCAATACAACTGAAAGACCAAGTCATGAAAAAGACGACTTTGTTGCTGGCAGAAAGCATACTGCATGGCTCCACTCCAACAAGAAGATGTGCCTAGAAACCATTTATTTGCTCTCCGAATGCTGAACTGACAATAATGCATCTGCTGCAATTGTTCCTTCCAGTCATGTCTAAAATGCTTTGTACTAAGTGTTACAATGCTTACCAAATGCCTAAAAACACACAGTACAGTGCTGAAGTCCATCTGCCTCAAGTGGTGGATAAATGTACAACAAATTTGAAAAGAACTTGCAATATAATATGAACAGGATAAAAAGGAATTCATAGGCAAGGCACCAGGTTTTTCCCAGTAGACCAGATGGCAGATGGTTGTTAAGGAGAGTTCCCTATTGTTAAAACTACCCAATCCTGCCACAAAAAGTAGTTTTCAATAATCAACTTACTGCTACTGGATATATTTTCCATTGGATAATAAAAATATCTTTGCCTCGATTTCTCTAGAGGTACAAATGTAAATTGTAATTTAGTTTGAAAACTAATCGACCTAAGGACATCGACCGAGGGAGAGCCCTGCCCACCCAATTCACGTTTGTAAGTACTGAATGGCTGCATCAGCCCACACTGCTGTTTTGTAGGCACGGGAGCCAAAAGTTTAGACCTACCTGTGGAGCAAGTTAGCTGAAAGTTGCCATCTTCATTATCTGAAAAGGGCAGGCTGAACTGTGTACTAGCAGATCCTAGCATAGGATCTTTGTCACTCAGCATATTTCTCAAAGAACCTTCCAGGATGTCTGATTCTCTGCCAAAATCCTCACACACTTCACTTTCTAAGTTTGGCTCTAAAAACAAGGTGTCATCCAAGTGGTCGGTGGATATCAAGGGATTAAATGTGTCAACAATATCCATGAAGGCACCCACTCGGACTCCTGCACAGATAAATAAAAAGCATGACAAATTTCAGATATTAATTGCAGTGCATGCCTAGATGCATGATCAGGGCTCAACATTTTAGTCCTTTCATTGACAGCAAATTTTCACTAGAAGATTTCAATTGCACGCGTTCATGGCAAAAGGAAGACCAGGAGGATAAGATGAAGGCTGAATAAGAAATGCTAAGACATTGAATTAGCAATCTCCTTAAACCAACTATCTTGCTTGAAAAGAGTGACCGGGTAAAATAAAATCACTATGTAGCAGTCACTTGTGGTCATACTTGCCAGTAAATGCTACCCCATTTTTTGGCTTTGTTTTGTATTCCAATACGTCTGCCGAAAAGTCACTACGCTTTCAATCCACAACTGTTTGTGGGACATTACTGTGCGCAATTAGCTGCCGCATTTCGGCCACAAAATATACAGTCAATCCACTTTACGGTATATTCTGTGAAGCGCTTTGAGACTTCTCTATGACGTGATAAGGCACTATATCAAATGCAAGGATTATTATTATTATACTTCAGTTATTAGCTTTGAAGCACATGGAGGTATTTCAACATGGAAGTTTTCGTTCTTATGCTCTAATTTCCATCTGAGAAGGTAACCGTTCCAACATTTATCCAGGCCTCTGCCATTTTTGAATTGGTCGCAGTAATGATTTGGTATCGACTCACCCAACACTTTCTGTTCACTTGCGGCAAAACAGCTCCTGCCTCTGCATCGAGGCAAAATGCCTTTATTGACTAAGAATGTTCCGTGGATCATTTACAAAGCAATTAAAGTCTCAAGATTAAAAACACAAAAATCTTTGTCATGTAAAAACCCTCATTTTCCCCACCCCATTTTGAAAAGAGTGACATTTAGAAGAGAGAAAAAAAAGATTGTGAAATAAGAGTAGAGTTATTTCTAAAGCTATGGAGAAGGGACATTATTTCTTACAGATATGGAAGAGGACTTGTGGAAAGTTCAGGGCATACACTTTATTTTGATTGCCCATTTTTCCATTTCCTCTCCTTAAGCACTGACTAATGCTGGAATGTGATCCCACAGGGACTGATTTCCCTCCTATACCTTGCTCAAACATCCTACATTCATTGTGAATCTAGATGGCAGAGTGCTGGCAGACTACTTAACTGAGGTTCAACAATCCAAACTAATGTCCACACACAAACAATTCCGCAAAGGTAACTACTAAGAATCAGGAGCTGGAACCCGGGCTGAATGTTCTCACCCAAGTCAAACAAAGCACTCCCACCGCTAACTGCAATCAGCTCCAAATTAGCCCTGTACCAATTTTCAAATGGATGCTGTTTGATGAGAAGCGTATAAAAGAAAAGTATTTGAAGGTCAGTCGTCAAATTGTTTTCCAACTCCTTCCAAATTTTAAACCGAGTCTTGTTATCACCAACACGTCAATACATTTTCCATTTAGTCACTCAGTGTCAGCATTAAGTCATAATAGGTCAAATATAGATAGATAGCCAGACAGTATGTTTTAGTCCTAATCACAGAATAGCAACCCCATTGTACCAACATGTCTTTTCAAACAGCTACTAAGGCATTTGATACCTTCCTTCTGTTTTGAGGTAAGATTCCATTGACACTGTCCAGTAACTCACCCAAGTGATTATTATTTATATGAGGCTAGATGATGATGAGTCAGTCGCCAGGCTAGGCTGTCCAACCACAACAATAATGTTTTCAAAATGTACATTGCCAATGGGGTGTGGAAGAGGGGGTAGTGTCGTAGGATCAAGCCAATTTTCCTGCTGCCCTAATATGGAGCTAATATATTAAAACAATATAAATAATATGCATTTGATTCAACATTTAAATCAAATTAACTTAAACACGGCCAAATACTAAGCCATGGAAAGCCAAAATGGCATTTCAAATCAGTGAGATGAATTCCTTTTTGGAAGGAGGACCACAATTTTAAAATCTTTAAGAGTTCTTTGAAGAGATAACAGAACTTGTGGGGAACCCGGGGTCGGGGAAGCAAAAGATGACCAAAAGCACGGTCTTGAAACGGACCTTGAATGAGGTGAAGGAGGGAACGAGTTGGTGGGACTGGGATGGAGTTCCCGAGTGCTGTGAATAGGGCGGGGGACAGAAAGCAAGCCAGTGTTTGCTGAGAGGGAGCGACCAGCAGTAGGTTTGAAGATCACAGAGGTAGCATGGGGCAAGACTGTGGAGAAATTTGAAGTGTGAATGAGGATCTTGAACTTGATCTGCTGGGGGATAGGGAGCTAATGGAGATGAGCAAATATGGGGGCAATAGGCTCATGGAGCCTGGAGCGAGAGAAGGCACAAGCTGCAGTGTTGTAGATGGTCTCAGTTTGTGTAGTGAAGACTAGGTAGGTCAGCAAGCAGATTGTTGGCAGAGTCAAGCTGGACACGAGCATGGATTAGGGTTTTGGCGGCTGAAGGTAAGTCATGAGTCTCTCAAGCCTCTATTTGTGGGACATCGCTGTGCGCAATTAGCTGCCACACTTCTCCCACAAAATATAGTCAACTCACGTCACAATATATTCTGTGAAGCACTTTGAGAGGTCTCAATGACGTGATAAGACGCTATTTCAAATGCAAGGATGATTATTGTTATTATTAATAATCATCAGAAAGCTCATCGACCTGATACATTAACCCACTTTCCTCTAACCATAGATGCTGCCTGACCTGCTGAGTGTTCCCAGCAACTTCTGCTTTTATTTCAGATTTTCAGCATCTGCAGTAAATATTTGGTAAATATGTGAGAATACGTGAAAATCTACGGTGGTGAAGGCACTCTGTGGGAACAAATTTGAAAAAAGTTTTAAAAAAACTTTTGTTTTATGATGGACTGTAATGGGCTTTTCGAAAGCCTGTACATTCATTCCTACATTCATTGTTTTTTGCATATCTTTTTATTATTTCTTCGGTCACCCAGGTGTCTGAAGCATGCGGAGACCCATTTTCCATGCTTAAAGTATCCAAACTAGACTGATTTTTCTCATTATTCATTATTGGCATCAATATTTCTGGTTTTAAGCTCAAGACACTATTTAGTGCTCTGAAACGCTATTCCAAGTAAAGGGCACTATAGTGTAAACACAAGTACTTCATGGATGGGATTGAACTTGCTAAGGAAGAAGCTGAAAGAGCTCCAGGGATGTTAGTTGACTCATTGCTCACAATGTCAAAACAGTGTGAGGCAGCAATAAACAAATTAAACAGGATGCGAAATTGCTAAATCTGTTGAGTGTAGATCCCCAAACGTCATACTCAGATTGTACAGTGCTATGTTTAGAGCACACCTTGAATACTACACACAGTTCTGCTCATCGTGACTAAGGGGATACCGAGACCCTAGAGATGGTGCAAAGGATGATCCCCAGGTAGGAACTCAGAAAGGACCTCATAGAGATGGATACAATTTTAAACAGGAATGAAAAAGTAAACCACAATCAATCTTTTAAGGTAATGATAATAACTCTTGCATTGATATAGCAGCTTAGCACGTCCTCGAGACACCTCAAAGCTCTTCACAGAATATACTGTAAAGTGACTGGATTGTATATTTTGTGGGCGAAACACGATAGTCAATTTCGCACAGCAGTGTCCCACAAACAGTCGGATTGACCAAATTATTATTCATTTATTGTTGAAGGGATTATTACCCCCAGTTTATTACTACTTCCTGCTAGGTAAACAGAAGCACGTGGAGTAAGGAAACTCACCCAACATTTTGCCCAGCCCGGTAATTGAACCTAGGTATTCTCGTTTGCAAGGAGAGTACTAACAACTAAACTACAGGACTCCACAGGTACACCAAGACAACAGAACAAGAGGACATAGGTTTAAACTTGTAAAAGGGCAATTTCAGGAATTTTTTCACTTTACCCAGAAGGTAATTAACAACTGGAATGGATTTCCAGGAAGGGTAGAGGCTAGGCCGCTGTTCTCATTTAAAAAGTAGTTTGATGTAGTGAAGGGCGGTAGAGTGGATTAGATACTCTTTATTCAGACTGATCTTCTGGTATACAATAAATGCAGTAGTAGTTGTTTTGCCTTATAAATCTGAAATTCAAACTGGGGGAAACAGACAAGCAGCTTTCTGCAAAACATGGTACGAATCCGATATCTCAAGACAAAATCCACATCCTTATCCAACTGACTTAATCTATGTGCCACAAAAAGACCAGATGATCAATCAAATCTTCCACATTCAGGTGGGAAGGTATTGCATCACATATACTAAGCCACCGTTATACCAATCTTTCACTTACTTGACACATATTTCATTCAGTTGGCAAAAGAAAATTAACTTCCAAGGAAACATCATCTGGTATTGACAACCCCAGATATAATAAATAGAATACAGTCTATTGAACTATGATTCACTTATCTAATCATCCAATTTGTGACAGTAATTCCTTTGCATTTAAGGTGCATTTATGAATCATTTTGAAGCAATGTAATGAGGTTAAAAAGGAAATAGATCCAATTAATTTAAGGCTCTTCTTATAGCTCAGATGATATAGCCACTACATGGTGTAGAATTCAGTCCATACAAATGGTACATAAACGTCTGTGCTAAATAACTAGATCAAAGCCAGAGCAACAAGAGGTATTAAATTCATCTCAGCTTCCAAGGCTTCTAGGAAATCAAGGATTCCATTTACACACATATGGACACACACAGCTGAAAAAATGGCCATTCGAGTGAGATGCCAGAAGATTGGCATTTATACAATACAAAATTACATTTGTAAAGTGCCTTTCACATTGGGAGGATGTCCCAAGACGCTGAACAGTCAGGGATTTGGACCCAAGGTAGGGGTTGGGATTAGGGAGGGTGGAGGGCAGATAGGGTAGCAGAAGGCACAGTCGAAGAGGAGGGTCTGGAGGGGTGCCTTGAAGGACGCAAGGGAGGGAGCGAGGTGAAGGGAATGTGGGATGGAGTTCCAAAGGGTGGGGGCAGAGAGGCTGAAGGCCTGACCACCGATGGTGGGGTGGGCGGGGACATGGAGCAGGCTGGACGGAGCCTGCTGAGTGGAGGTAGCGGACAGGTTGATAAGGGGTTAGCAGGTCAGAAAGGTAAAGGCCATGGAGGGCCTTGAAGGTGAGGACGAGAATTTTGAACTCAATCTGAGGGATGGAGAGCCAGTGGAACCAGGCGAGGGTGGGTTTGATGGGGTCACGGAGCCTGGTGCGGGAGGACACGAGCTACAGAGTTCTGGATCCAACCATATCCTATTTAAAAAAGCACCTTCAAGAGAGGAGAACTATTTTGAACTTCAGGCTGTTTCATACCAATCAGTTTTCTAAAATTCAAGTGTTGTAACCTCCAAACGCTTCAAAACATTTGTCCTTCATGAAAGGCATCCTACACAAGTGCTAGCTGTTGCTGTACTGAAGGCTCACTGGACTGTGGCATTAAACGTTGAGGCATACAAAACAAGATTTCATACTAATCTGACTAAATTATCTGATCTCAGAGAGGATGATTGTTGGTGCAATCAAACTGGTCTGCAGCCTCATCGGGTGGCGAGGAAGGAGGGAAAGAAAAACATCGACAGCAAGCTCCAGTCATACTGCAAAAGGTACATAAAAATTGGCTGACATTATCAGCTAAGCTTGGCTGGTGCTTCCAACAGTCAAATAGGCCAACACTTATGACAACAACAAGTACAACAAAATTACATTTGTATAGCGCTTTTCATATCGGGGGGATGTCCCAAGGGGTGGATAGTCAGCATTTCGGACCTGAGCTGGGGGTCGGGATTGGGGAGGGTGGAGGGGCGGGAAGGAGGATGATCGGAAGCACAGTCGAAGAGGAGGGTCTTGAGATGGGTCTTGAAGGAGGTAGAGGGGGCAAGGCGGAGGGACTGCAGGATGGAGTTCCAGAGGATAAGGGCAGAATGGCAGAAGACCCGCCCGCCAAGGGCGGTCGAGGTGGGAGCATGAAGCAGGCCGGAGCCCGCTGAGAGGAGGGAACAGGCAGGATGACAGGGGGTTTGGAGGTCACAGAGGTAGAGGGAAGTGAGGCCATGGAGGGCTTTGAAGGTGAGGACCACGATCTTGAACTGTATCCTCTGTATGATGGGAAGCCAGTGGACTCAGGAGAGGATGGGGGTGATTGGGTCACGGTGCCTGGTGCGGACACAGGCTGCAGAGTTCTGGATGATCTGCAGCCCATGAAGGGATGAGTTGGGGAGGCTCTTCCCAGCAAGGAGTTTGCAGAGTCGATGTAGAGAATGCATGTATGGAGGTTTCGGCGATCTGCGGTGTGAGACAGTGGCGGAGCAGAATGATGTTGCGGAGTTGAGAGTTAGGCAGAGCGGGTCATGGCACTGATGTGGTGTAAAAAGGGTTGTTGAGGGCTAAACAAGACGCCAAGGTTCCGGACTGTAAGGTGGAGTGTGCATCCATGGATGATGATGTTCTCAGTGCCTGACAGCATCTCAGATAACTGATGAACAGTTACTTGGAGCAATAGCATCCATGGAACCAATTGCCAGAAAGACTCACAGCCTTCATGGTAGTTGAAAATATTGATGGGGTGATGTTCGACATGCACATCAAAGTTGAACAGACAGCAAAATGTGTGAGTAGGATAGTAAGGATTTTTGTTGTGCTGTGATTGTGTAGAATTTGCTATATTAATTGTTGGTACAAATACAACCTATAACATCAAAAGTAAAATGCATCCTTCACAAAAGGTTGGGTATTCCCATTGTACCGATGCTCATTTTCCTAAGAAAATATAGGATAACAAGCGTCTACCAGTAATGTGGACAAATCGGGAGGGGTGGGGGGGGGAAGAGAGAGAACATCAATGTTATATTATCAAACTCAGAGGGATTATTATTATATGTGGATAAGTGTGAGGTGATACACTTAGGTAGGAAAAATGATAGGAGGCAATATAGACTTGGTAGCTCAATCTTAAGGGGGGTGAACGTACAGAGAGATCTGGGTATTCAAGTAAGCGAATCATTAAAGGTAGCGGGGCAGATAGATAAGGCAGTAACAAAGGCATTTGGTTTACTGAGCTTTATTAGAAGGGGCTTAGAGTATAAGAGTAGGGAAAACACTGGTTAGACCTCAGCTGGAGTACTGCATCCAGTTCTGGGCACCTTACTTCAGGAAGGACATTAAGGCACTGGAAAGGGTGCAGAGAAGATTCACGAGAATGATACCAGGAATGGGGAACCTTAGCTATGAGGACAGGCTGGAGAAGTTAGGACTTTTCCCATTAGAGCAGAGAAGGTTACGCGGGGACCTGATAGGGGTCTTCAAGATAATGAAAGGTTTCGACAGGCGAGATAAGGAAAAGCTGTTTCCACTGGTAGGTGTGTCTGTGACCCGTGGTCACAGTCTTAAGATATCTACCAAAAGAAGCAGAGGGGAGGTTAGAAGAAATTTTTTCACTCAGTGAGTTGTTCGAATTTGGAATGATCTGCCTGAAAGGGTAGTGAAGTCCGATTCGATAACAGCTTTTAAGAGAGAACTGGATAGGTATCTGGGGAAGACGGGTTTGCAGGATTATGGGGAGAAAGCTGGTGATTGGGGTTAGTGAAAGTGACTTGCTCTGTCAAAGAGCCGCACAGACTCGATGGGCCGAATGGCCTCCTTCTGTGCCGTAACATTCTATGAATCTATGAATATCTACTCTAAAGGCTGAGTCAGGCCGACCAGTACAATCACTTCCACTGTACCCAAGGGGTCTTAGTCCCCTCAGATTGTTCATGTTAACAATGGTAATATCCCCAAGAACATGGTTTTACAAAAGGGAAGTCATGCTTAACAAATCTTTTAAGAGTTTTTTGAGGATGTAACTAGCAGGTTAGATAGGGGGGAACCAGTAGATGTAGTATATTTAGATTTTCAGAAGGCATTCAACAAGGTGCCACATAAAAGGCTGCAACACAAGATTAGGACCCATGGAATTAAATAATTATATTAGCATGGATCGAAGAGTGGCTAATGGGAAGAAAACAGAGAGTAAGGATAAACAAGTCCTTCTCAGATTGGAAAGTTGTGACTAGTGGATTGCCACAAGGATCAGTGCTTGGGCCTCACCTATGTACAATCCATATCAATGATCTAGACGAGGACATTGAACTTAAAAAAATTATCTAAATTCACAGATGAGGTGGGAGAGTAAGTTCTGAGGATGACACAAAAAGATTGCAAAGGGATATAGATAGGCTAGGTGAGTGGGCAAGAAGGTGGCAGGTGGAATATAATGTGGGGAAGTGTGAAGTTATTCACTGAGGTCGTAAAAACAGAAAAGCAGATTATTTTCTAGAGGGGGAGAGACTAGATAGTGTTACTGTTCAGAGGGATTTGGGTGTCCTTGTACACATCACAAAACGTTAGGATGCAGGTACAGCAAGCAACTAGGAAGGCTAATGGCATGTTGGCATCTATTGCAGAAGGGTTAGAATACAAGAGTAGGGAAGTCTTGCTGCAACTGTATAGGGCCTTGGTGAGACCGCACCTAGAGTATTGTGTGCAGTTTTGGTCTCCTTATTTAAGAAAGGACATACTCGCCTTAGAGGGGGTGCAGCGTAGATTCACTAGGTTAGTTCCTGGGATGAGGGGGTTGACCTATGAGGATAGGTTGAGTAAATTAGGCCTATATTCTCTAGAATATAGAAGAATTAGGGGTGATCTTATATAAACATATAAGATTCTTGTGGGGCTTGACAGAGTGTGAGACTGTTTCCCCTGGTAGGAGAACCTATAACTAGAGTTGAGGAAACACCTCTTCACTCAGAGGGTAGTGAATTTGTGGAATTCTCTACCCCAGAAGGCTATAGATGCTCAATGCTTGAACATGTTCAAGACTGAGATTGATAGATTTCTGAAAAATAGAGGGATTAAGGGATATGGGGATAAGGCGGGCAGGTGGAGTTAGGTTAGAAGATCAGCCATGATCTTACTGAATGGAGGGGCAGGCTTGAGGGGCCGAATGGCCTACTCCTGCTCCTAATTCCCGTGTTCCAATGTAACAGGATTAATTTCCATATGTACTCAACATTACTCAACTCATTCTTCCTTTACTATCCTAAATTCCAGTACTGTTGCTTTTTTATCTTAAATAAACCATCAAGAGAGTCTACCGTCAACTCTTATACAGATCTCAAGAGCTGGAATACACATTAGGAATAAAATCCAGAATTTGGCCAAGTATTGCCATAGCTTTCAATCTTGTCATGAGGCCTTCATGAAATCTTTGCTGAAATCAATAAGCACAACATAGGTGGGCCTCTGTTAACCTTACAACTTTTGGCGATCTAGTCAGCCAGCTTTTGCCTACAAAATACCCAATCACTAAATATTACATTAAATCTTGTGAGGCACTTTGAGGTGTCTTCCTGAAGTGAAAGGCATTGAATAATAATAACCCTTGCATTTGATATAGCACGTGATCACATCGTTGAGACGTCTCAAAGCGCTTCACAGAGTATATTGTAAAGTGGATTGACTGTATTTTGTAGAAGAAACATGGCAGCCAATTGCACACAGCAGGGAAATGCAATGATATTTAATTGCATTATATGGAATCAACACTATATATAGCTCTCTTGCTGATGGCAGCCTTCTCTTCAGCTACAGCATTTACAATATGAATTAAGACAGCACAGGTGCCACCAAAGATGGTTGCAGCTGTTTGCCAAGACACATTTTCACCCCGCCTTCAGAGATAAACAGTGTACCTTAATGTCACTGGCTGTGATGGCCTGGGATGAATGCAATGACGCGCTGCAATGTGATTGTGCTTCTGTTAGCTAGCCAAATCTTGGCAAAAGATTAGGGAAAGCCCACTAGCGATTGTTTAAAAAAAGATAGCTGTAAGCTGGAAATTATAAAATAGCCATAAAATTGTATTATATGCTGCTACTATTCAACTCTCAATATAACTGGAGCATAATCCTCACACATATCAATATCACAATAATTTATCACTGAGAAAGCAGCTATTCGACTCATCATGCCTGCACTCTGAAAGAGCTATCCAATTTGTCTCATTCTCTTCATTTTAGATGTGGCCTTTTCCAGATGGGACAACATGTACATCAGAATTTATAAATGATATATACCATTCAGAAACCATCAGACACCACAGTTGGTCCATATCTAATTAAAGTACAACACCACAGACAGGAAAGAATTACCAGTGACTTTGAATCCCAATATTCCAACACACTGTTCTAGGAAGAGCTTCAGAGGAACAAGAAAGGTTGAATGTCATAGCCAATATCCTGGAATGAGGCTAAAACATCCACTAAAGAGTAGACATTACTATGAGTGATATGACCATAGCTATAAATACAATTATCAACCCCAAAGGTAAAGACTTCCTGTCTGACAACAACCTTGAATATTTCCATCATGGAAAATTCATAAGAGCCAAGATATAGGAAGGTGCTAATGGTAGAAAATAGAAATTTTCAGGATGAAACTGAGGTAAAAGGTAAGGTTGCAGTACCTGGCATCATAGGAGAGGTTTCCATACAACGCTGTCTATACCGTCTGAATGCCTACTTCGAAAAAAATCGTTGCAGATGAATACTACGTTCACGACCAATGAACATAATATTGGTATCATGACTGACTGGCCAGAACGCTTTGTCTTGTAGCTTCAACACTGGTTGAAATCAGTTATCTTTCTGAAACAACAGGAATAGAGCAAGCATTAACTAGTTATTTCAGAAAGATGCGATTTTCTTTCAATAGCTACATATATTTTAAAAACTCCGCAAAGGTTCATAACAATAAATTACATTTGTATAGCGCCTTTCACCTCGGGAGGATATTCCAAGGTGCTAGACAATCTAAGATCCACACCCGAGCTGTTGGTTGGGATCAGGAGTGGCGGGCAGGAAGGGTAGGGATAGGAGGGGAACCAGAGGAGTGGTCGAAAAGGAAGGTCTTGAGAAGAGGCCTTGAAGGAGGCGTGGGATAGGTGAGGCGAATGGACTGTGGATTGAGTTCCATAGGGTGTTGGCAGAATGGCTGAAGGCCAACCACCGATGGTGGGGTGGACCGGGTGGGGGACGTGGAGTGGAGGAAGCGGACAGGTCAGCCAATGAGAACCATAAGATAGTAATAGAGAATTACAGTAGACTCAATACAGTGGTATGTATTTAATAACACATGTAGGAATATGGTACTAGTAGTAATAGTAATAATCGTTAGTTTAATATAGCACTTTCACATCAAGAGGATGCCTCGAGCTGCTTCCCAGGATATATTGTAAGGTGTAGGAACCGTATATGCAAACACAGCAGCCAAATTTGCAGACAGCAATATCCCAATGTCCCAGAGGCGAGAGTACTACCACAAAATTTTCACCCGCAAAATACAGTCGCTATACTTTACAGTATATTCCATGAAGCGCTTTGAGACATCTAGAAGATGTGATAAGGCATTATATCAAATGCAAGGATTATTATTATTATTACCAACTGAGCCAGGCTGTCACCTGAATGTACAGAACTGGAAGAGGCCAGTGTGGTCCATTTCAATATTAAGAAAAAAATAAAAACTGATCTTAACTATTCTTCCGTTCATCTTTCAACAGACTCATCATTTGCAGAGGATTATTTCTGAACCTACCGTCTTATTCTAAAATGTATTCACATGCCACAAATTCATCAACTCTTATTGCATTTCTGATTATTAAACTTTCACACCAACAAGGAAAAGGCAATTCAATTTCTCTGTCTATATTATGTCAATTTTTTAAAAAAGAACCAAAAATCTGGAATCTCAATGTGAATTCACTAATTTAAGAATCTTTTTACATCTGTCTTCAGTCTTAATGTTGACAAAACGGAAGCCATCCTATTTCAAATCCAACTACCCCCTTAATTAATCTGCTCTCCAGCTTTCCCAGCTCCACTATCCTCAAGCTCCATGTTAGGATTGCTGCTTTCCCCTCTCCCTCCTCCATATATATAAATGTCTGGATTCAGCTATAAGGAGCACAATTTCTACCATTACAGATGACACAAAACAGAGGAAGCAGCTAAACAATGCAATAACTGTAAGTAGTTTCAACAACAACAATTTACATTTATATAATGTATTTCACAGCAGGAGGACATTTCAAAGTGCTTAGACTGCTGGCTGGACACCCGAGCTGGGGGTGGGAACATTTAAATAGTGAATTTCACATCGGCAGGTCGTCTAAAGGCACTTCACAAAGCTGACTGGGAACTGCGGGGGGAGTGAGCAGCAAATCAATTGAAAATGCAGTTAAAATGGTAGGTCTCAAAACAAGTTTTAAAGTGAGAGGAGGCAAGGCGGAAGGACTCTGAGATTGAGCTCCAGAGAACGGGGAGGCAGAGGGGCTGAAAACTCACTCTCCAATGGGAAGACAGATAATAATATAATAATAATCATCTTTGTATTTGATATGAGAGGACACACTAAAAGACTTCACCAGATATAATGTAAGGTGGACTGTATTTTGCAGGCAAACAGCAACCAATCTGTGCAGAGCAACGTCTCACAAACACAATAAAGTGAATAACCAATTTTATTTGGGGAATTGCTGGCCAAAATACAGGAAGAAACGCCCCAAAGGTTTCAAATGATCTTTAGCATCAGCCTGAAAAGGCAGAACGGGCAAGATACATAAAGTAGACGGTGTTTGCTGAGCGGAGGGTGTGCCTGGCAGCAGGATTGCAGGAGGTTCATAAAAGATACTTGCTGTGTGTAAATTGGTTGCCAATTTAATCTATAAAATACCCAGTCACTACACTTTACAGTATATCCTGTGAAGCACTTTGACATGTCCTCCTGACATTAAAGAAGTTATATATCACAAAATCATACAGCACAGGAGGAGGCCATTCGGCCCATCGTGTCTGTGCCGGCTCTTTGAAAATCAATCCCACTCCCCCGCTCTCACCCCACAGCCCTGCAAAACTTGTCCTCCCCAAATAATTGTCTACTTCTCTCTTAAAAGTTGTTATTGAATCAGCTTCCACCACCCTTTCAGGCAATGCATTCTAGATCCGAACAACTCGCTGTGTGAAAATATTTCTCCTCTGTTTCTTTTAACAACTATTTTAAATCGGTGTCCTCGGGTTACCAACCCCCCCGCCAGTGGAGTTTTTGTATCAAATACAAAGATTATCATTAGGGTGGGGCGAGGCTGTGGAGGAATTTGGACAAGAGGACAAGTATTTAGAATTTGATCCAGTGGGGAATGGGGTGAAGTCAAGTCAGGAAGGGGTGAAGGGCTCAGTTTGCGGTGCGAGAGAACACAAGGATCAGAATTCTACATGGTTTGCAGCTTATGTCCTAAGCTGGAGTCAAGCAAGCAGGATGTTGGAATTGAGCCTAAACGTGATGAAACATGTGAATGAGGGTCTCAGCAAACAGAAACTTCATCAGGAAAAGAGGTAGTGGCGGAGGCGAATGATATTGGGGAGGTGAGAGACAGTCAAATGAGTGAGAGCCCAGATGTTAGGTTTGACAGTTGGCGGAACAAAATACACAGGGACCACACCAACTCCATAAGGTGGAGTGAACAACCGTGCAGTTGAGCATTCATCTGTGCAGTTGAGTACAATCAGCAACAGAGGTGAGAAGACACTGATGGGAGCAGAGCCTTGGTCTTGTTGCCATTAACTAAACCATATCAACAACTTAAATTTATAAAGTGCCCTTCACGCAGGGTAGCATTTCAGAGCGCTTAACAGTGGTGGAGTCCACTCCAAGCCGAGAAGAGGAAAGAGGTGACAGTAAACATGGTCAAAGAGGAAGCTCTTCGGGCATTGTCTGAAAATAGGAAGGAGAGGGAAGGTGGAGGGATTGAATGAGACAGTTCCAAAGTTTCACAGCGTAGTGGCTAAAGCACAACCGCTGACGGTGCAACGGAGGGGACAAAGAACAAACAGAGTGGAGTGGGGAGTAAGCAAGTCAAGGAGGTGCCGGGGGCATGAAAGAATTTGGAGACATTTGAGGATCACAGAGAGAAAGGGCTTAATTTATGACTTTGATAAGCACTGTCTCTGCACTGTGAGGAAAACGGAAACAAACCGGAGGGGCTCGAGAGGAAGAGGTGTGAGTGAAGTTGATTTGCAACAACCCATTAGTTTAAAATATTAGAGGGATCTAGGATTGTTTTTTTTTGCGAAACAGTAATGAAAGAGTTTTGAGGGGAAGTGGGATGGAGCCTGAGGAGAGGAACTGGTTGACTGAAGGACAGCTCATGCAGGTCAATGTCCAATAAGTCAGAACAGCAATGGTTCTGGAATCGAGGGTAGAGCCAACAACAACAACAAGATTCCATTTATAGAGCGCCTTTCACGTCGGGAGGACGTCCCAAAGCGTTGGACCAGTTGGGTCAGGACCCGAGCATTGGGGAAATGGTCAGGGGGAGGGAGGGAGCGAGGAGGGGGGAAATGGTCAAGGAATTGGGCATCACCCAAGTACAAGCAGGAGTAGAACTCGTTTTTGGGTGGCATCACCAAGGGGAAGAATAGAGATGGTGAAAAAGAGGACTGAGAAAAGGGCCCCGAGGAATGTCACAGGTGACCGCAGGGGAAGAAGAGACAAAGTGAAGAAATTTTATTTTAATTTATTTTCTAGCATTTTGAAATGTGCTTCCCCTCACTTCAGAATTCCCCCACCAAACCAATTAGGCTTGATTAGTTTGTTTCCATCAATAAATCTTTATTTAAAGCTGCCTTGGATATTTCGCAACCCCAGTAATGCTTTATATATTGAGGCAGAGCTGAATTCTGAATACTGCAAGGGATGTATGCAATGGTCATAGAATTTCCTAAACACTGTATTCATAGGCTTGACTGGCAATTCTCTCTGGAATGTGTACAGGGGCCAGGAGTTCAAATCCACATCTGCTAATTGGCTATTTTAAAATATGTAATTTAGTATGTCAATCATATTTTTACATTTTTTCTTTCGTGAAGGGTGCTGTACAAATTCAATTCGTTGTTATATTTAACTTGTGCAACAGAGGTGGGATCAACTTGCCTCACAAATAGTCCTTAGCTTTCTTATTGGTGGCAACAATCTGTAAAGTCAAATCCAGCACTGACCAACTTGTATCAGCAGCTGGACAGCCCAGCTGTGCTTCGTCTGGCCCTATTCTGTTCAATTTAAAGAATTATAATTGGGCAAGTTCCCTTACTCCACACAGAGCCTAATAATAATCCCTCAAAAAAAAACAATAATTAAATTGGTCATTTTCAATCTACGACTGTTTGTGGGACATTGCTGTGCGCAATTGGCTGCCGCGTTTGCCCACAAATATAGTCAATTCACTTTACAGTGTGTTCTGTGAAGCGCTTTGGGACGTCCTCCCGACGTGAAAAGCGCTATATCAAATGCAAGGATTATTATTATTATTATACACAGAAGAAAATTGTGTGGTCCACCTGAAATCCATGTGCCATAAAACAACAGGAAGTGAGAGATTTGCAACCCTGCAATCAGAACTCAGGTCGCAAAGAACAAACAAGGAGTCAGCAACGTGTGAATGCAAACCATTACTTAAAATCGAATCTCGATTTTGTTTTAAAAAAACATAAAAATTTAAGGAACAGCGCTGGGACGCACATTTTGGCTTTTCGTTAAACAATAACGTAGTCCTCTCCGTACATTTGAGAGCATTATTTTATGATGAACTGGGGCCGTGCGGGTTGCCATTGCCTCGCTCGCCCCGCGTTTGAACGCTCACTCAAATAAATCGATGCAATACCGAAAAGTTTCATTATCCTCCTCTACGGTGTTTATTCGGGACGCAAAATCTATACCCATTATTATTATCATCATCATCATCATCATCATCATCACCGCAGGCAAAAAAAATGTTTAAAAAATGCTGTTGCAGTCCCCGCTCTCCACTGGTGAAGAAACCCCCCACACACACACACACACAGAGTGGTGGTCACTATCCCGGGAGGCGGCGGGTGGTTGGGCTGTAGGTGAGTGAGTGAGTGAGTGAGTGGAGACCCGCACTCTCGGCGCTTCTTCGCAACGAGTCCCCGCATCACATGATGTCTGCGGGTGTCCACGTGCAAAAGAGCGCGCGCGCGCGAAGGCCGAGCACGTGCACCGCAGGAGCCTGGGTGTGTGCGCTCGCGCGCGCGGGCACGCGGACCAGCGCACACACACACACGCGCGCGCGCGCGCAGTCGGCGTGCCGAGCTCTGCAACGGCGACCGAAAACACACAGGGCGGACGGGCGTGCAAAGCGCGCGCGCGTCGGCGTCGGCGAGTGTGCAAGCGGGGGGGGGGGGGGGGGCGCGCGAGAGAGAGAGAGAGAGATGGGGGGGTTGGGGGGGGGGGTCGCGCGCGCGTGCAAATTCACGAGCGCGAGAGGCGCGCGTGTGCAAACAGAAAATGAGGTGGAAACGTGTTCGCCCCCAAACACACACAGACACACACAGCACAGGCCGTCCCGGGGGGGAGGGGGAGGGGGAGGGAGTGTGTGGGAGAGAAAGAGGTTTGAGGGTATTTTTTTTTGCAGACAGCGGCCGCGGCCCTTTTCTTTTTGCAGCTTCTCCCCCCCCCCCCCCTTCTCCCGCCCCTCCTCAAGGGGGATCTGAGCTCAGGGCAGACAGACAGACCGGGGGGGGGGGGAGGGGGAGAGAGAGAGGAGTGCAGGCCGCTAGGCCGCGGCCCAGGCCTCTCTCACACACACACACACTGCAGGCCCGACCTACACCAGAGCCGCTTCCTTCACAACCCCCCACACGCCCTCTTTCTCTCTCTCTCTCTTTCTCTCGATGATTTCACCCCTTTCTTCTCTCTCTCTCTCTCTCTCTCTCACATTCCCTTCTTCCCGGGAGAGAGGCTCAACTGTAACCCGAGGCTCCTGCCTCTCCCTCTCTATATATATATATAAAACGCACGTGCGTGTATTATATATATATATAGGCTGTTTATATGTGCCGGAGGCCCCTCTCTGTGCTCACTCACCCTGTGCTGTGCTGCGGGCGGTCAGCGGCCATTGGCTTTTCTCTGTCTCTGTTTCTCCGTCGCTGTGGTGGCCGGGGCGAGTGCGCGCGCAGCCGCGAGCCGCGGCCGTTAGCCCGCCCGTCACGTGAGCCGGAGCGCTCGCTGGCCACCAGCCCACCTGCCAATCACACACAGACTCCACCCACCCACCCCTCAGCTGCACCCATCTGCAAATCACACACAGACTCCACCCACCCCCTCAGCCGCGCCCACCTGCCAATCACACACAGACTCCACCCACCCACCCCCTCAGCCGCGCCCACCTGCCAATCACACACAGACTCCACCCACCCACCCCCTCAGCCGCGCCCACCTGCCAATCACACACAGACTCCACCCACCCACCCCCTCAGCCGCGCCCACCTGCCAATCACACACAGACTCCACCCACCCACCCCCTCAGCCGCGCCCACCTGCCAATCACACACAGACTCCACCCACCCACCCCCTCAGCCGCGCCCACCTGCCAATCACACACAGACTCCACCCACCCCCCCTCAGCTGCACCCACCTGCCAATCACACACAGACTCCACCCACCCACCCCTCAGCTGCGCCCACCTGCCAATCACACACAGACTCCACCCACCCCCATCAGCTCCACCCACCTGCCAATCACACACAGACTCCACCCCCCCCCTCAGCCGCGCCCATCTGCCAATCACACACAGACTCCACCCACCCCCCCTCAGCTGCACCCACCTGCCAATCACACACAGACTCCACCCACCCCCATCAGCTCCACCCACCTGCCAATCACACACAGACTCCCCCCCCCTCAGCTGCACCCATCTGCCAATCACACACAGACTCCACCCCCCCTCAGCCACGCCCATCTGCCAATCACACACAGACCCCACGCCTCATCCGAGCACACCTGTCAATCACACACAGACTCCACCCCCCCTGAGACTGGTTACTGCAGACAACAACAACAACAACAACACTACACTTGTGAAGTGCCTTTCACGTCGGGAGGACATCCCACGGCGCTGGACAGACAGTGCTTCTGACCCGGACTGGGGGTGGGGGAGAGCGGGGGGTTGGGGGAGGGCGATCGAAGGCACAGTCGCAGAGCAGGGTCTTGAGATGGGTCTTGAAGAAGGCGAGGGAGGGGGTAGCAGAGGGGGGGGTGAGGGAGGCCATGGAGGGCTTTGAAGGTGAGGAACAGAATCTTGAACTGTGTCCTCTGTGTGGTGGGAAGCCAGTGGTCGGTTTCATACGGGTTACAGTGATGATGACAGAGGAGGGGGAGACAGGTTCGAAGGTGTGGAGGGGCAGACGGGGAGGGTGTAGTAGATGGAAGGGCAGAGGCAGCTGAGCAGATCCCCTCGATTTTGCATTCGAGGAAGTCCAGCATCGCCTCGCAGTTGGCATTTGAGGTGCGGATGGACAAGGCGTGAGAGGGTGGGTGGAGGAACCAGTTTGTGATGGAGAAGAGGAGCCTGGGGTTGTCCTTAGCCTCCAAGATTGTCTTGGAGTAGAACGACGATTTAGCAGAAACGAGGGTGGAGCAGTAGGATTATTTGACATGGTCCAGCCAAATCTGCCGATGGACAGTTAGGTTTGATTTAAGCCAGGTGCGCTCAGCAGAACGCACCTGGGCTGTAAGGGAGCGGAGGTGGCTGGTGTACCATGCTGACTTACGTGAATCAGAGACGGTTTGGGAAAAGAGGGGAGTAAGGGAATCGAGAGTGGAGGAGAGGGAGCTGTGGTGAAGGATAACCAAGGAGGATAGGTCATTGCGGGAAGACGCCAGAGGGGAAAGAGTTCAGATGACTCCAAGGCAGCAGAGAGGAAGGGGAGGGAGATTTTTTCCAGGGACAGTAGGAGATGGAGGTGGATTGGGGCAGAAGGAAACGAGGGTGGAAATGTCAGAGATGAAGGTGGGGGAGCGTTTGGGGGGACGATAGATGAGGAGAATTTTGAGGGAAAGTTTGGAGTGGTGATAAATGGTAAAGTGCTCAAAGGAGGGGAAGGTTCCAGAGGAGAAAGGGGATAGGCCGAGCGGGGATCAGGAGATGAGAGCCACACCGTCACCACGGCGGTTAGGTCATGGGGTGTGATGGAAGGCGTAGCGGGGTGGTGTGGCCTCAGTCAGGGTAGGTGTCACCTAGAGTGATCCAGGTTTCAGTGAGGGCGAGAATGTTGATGTGTATGAGGGTCTCGGCGGCCTGCGGTATGAGACAGTGGCGGAGCCAGGCAATGTTGCAGAAGTGGGGGAAGGCAGAGCGGCACATTGCACAGATGTGGGGTAGAAAGGATAGTTGAGGGTCAAACAAGACATCAAGCATACAACATACCCTAAGCTTGTTTTATTTGTAAGGTGGAGCATCAATTGTACAGAAAGGTATATTTATCAATCCGGAGAACAGAAGAGGTAGTTTCAGGAGTTTCTCCTTCTTTAACACACTCCAGGGCATTGCTAATGACAATACTTGGCTCATTGGTAGGGCTTGGAAGGGCAGACCAGTCACTGGGGGCAGGTAGTCATCCTTCTCAGCTCCTGTTAATCCGGCAAGCTAAAGCCCTAACGGTAGGATGGTCCTTGATGGATAAGCAGCAGGAAAGCTTGCCAGACAATGCTTTCAATGGCAAGCTATGTGGTCTTAGACTCTGGGGTTCCCAAGCTGGGCTCTTGCCATCCTGTGCCGAATACTTTCCGGAATTAGGTAAACAGGATGTGTCCCTCCAGGGAGAGAGTGCACATTCCATTCCAACGATCTGTCTCTGGGATTTCCCTGTGTACATGGGATGCAGGGAATTCTCAGCTTGGTTTGGATTCTCTGAAGCACGGTGATGGGTTTCCCTTGTGTCAGGCACCCGGCTGACCAAAATAAAAATGGTACCTTCTTGTCTGCTCCTGTCTTTTCCAGGTCTGTTCTGAAAACCAGCAGCTGCACTTGTTAGATTTATGTCTAACTTGTTTACTTAGCCTTTCCTTCAACTCTAACTATAAGACCATCTGGATTCTCTCACAGATGCCGTCTTATTTTTACAACATCACCTAACAAAGACCAACTCGCCTGAACATTCCTTCTCTAGATGACTGCACTAGGGAAAAAAGAACAAAGATAAGGAAACTTAGCTTTCTCTCAATCATGACTTCAAAGCCACCAAGTTATCCAGAGAGACACCTCTTCATTGTTTTACTTCTCACGTAATAATAATAATAATCCTTGCATTTGGTATAGCATCTTATCATATTGTTAAGATGTCTCAAAGCGCTTCATAGAATGTACTGCAAAGTTAATTGACTGAGTATTTTATGGGCGAAAAGCAACAGCTAATTGTGCACAGCATTGTTCCATAAAGAGTTGTGGAGCGAGTGACCAAATTTTTTTTAAAAAAGATTATTACTCCTGGAAAGCAATCCATTACCATTGGAAACTACAACCGGGTTCTTACTTACTGTTAGGTTAACAGAGACGTGCGGAGTAAGGAAACTTGCATAAGATTTTGTCCTGCCCAGGAATCAAACCGGAGTCCTCTCGCTTGCGAGAAGAGTGCCTAAACCGATATGCTACAGGACATAAGACAAAGACCATCTGGTTACACATCCTTTTTCCTCATTAGCGTACTAAACCAAGCAAGGAAAGGATAACATGCATCAATCAGGTCTAACCCAAAGTATTAGTCAGGTCGAACAAAACTATCAACACAATCTCCCTTAAAGGCACAGCATTAACATTAACTTAACTTTTCCATCAGGGGCAAATTGCACAGTAGTACAAAAGCACAGCCATAATACATCAGAAACAACTTATGTCAATCACCAATTTATGCTAAGACAACTCATCCATAATGCTTCACCCCTTTGGTAGCCCCTCACATTGACAGTCCAAAGTCAGTTACAGTACATAATAATACAGTAATCCTGTCATTTGATGTAGCACTTCATCATGTCAAGATTTGCCATAAATTGTAGTGACTATATATCTAGAGACAAATGCGGCAGCCAGGTTGCACACAGCAATGATCCACAAACATCCATGAAATGAATGATCAATTCAACATGGGAGATTCTTGGCCAGAACACTGGGAGAAACTCTCGTTTTTTGATTGAGTGCTATAGGATCTTTGACGTGCACCTGAACAGGCAGACCGAACCTCTGTTTAGCCTTTAATCCAAAGCCTTTCTTCCAATAATGGAGCACTTCCCAAACACTGCATTAGTGTCAGCCTAGACTGTAAGTTCAAAGTCTTGACT
This sequence comes from Callorhinchus milii, assembly GCF_018977255.1. NCBI lineage: Eukaryota > Metazoa > Chordata > Chondrichthyes > Chimaeriformes > Callorhinchidae > Callorhinchus > Callorhinchus milii. The sequence continues at coordinate 5,891,370 of NW_024704744.1, forward strand.
TGGGACTAAAATACAAGAGTGGAGCCAACTGAGCCAGGTTGACACTGTACAATGCAACAACAACAATAAAATTGCACTTATGTGGAGCTTTTCATGTCAGGAGGATGTCCCAAGGGGCTGGACAATGAGGGCTTTGCACCAGCGCTGCGGGTTGGGATCAGAGAGGGCTGGAGAGCAAAGAGAGTGGAGGAGGGAAGATGCCTGAAGGCACGGTCGAAAAGGAAGATCTTGAGTTGGGCCATGAAGGAAAAAATGCAAACCATGTTTTTATACGTATATTAGCAAGAGTGGACAATCTGGAACGGTTACACCCTGAGACTAAGCCTTACTGTGCAATGTGGGTGTGTACTTGTCTGAACATTTGAGAGCATAGTCTAGCACATTTAAGGCATGCAATGCCGCCCTGTTGCAAGGCAGAGGTCAGACAGTAATGCTTATTGCTTATTGCACAGTCCTGTTGCCAAACAACAATAACAAATTGCACTTATATTGTGCCTTTCATATAGGAAAGTGTCTCAACACTACATAAATCAAGGACTTTAAGACATTTCATAAGCACCATGTCCAATGCAAACATTATTTTTTTTATTCCTGAATAATGGTAGGGAGCTTAGGCAATCCAGTGTGGTTACTGCCAACAATCCTTTCCTACTACAAAATGGAGGTGGGTACATATACAAGTTGACTGTCCAATTTGCCTACAAATGCAGAGTCACTGCTGCTTATGAAGCGCTTTGAGGCACTTCAATGTTAAAAGCAAATACAAGAGTTGCTATACAAATGTAATGTTTTTGTTGCTGCTGTTGTTGTTGTTGTTATATTATTATCAAATTCCACAAGCGAGGTTGGACCTCATAGCTTGCAACCTAATGCTTATGTAATAATAATAATAATCCTTGCATTTGATATAGCGCCTTATCACTTCAGTAATACGTCTCAAAGCGTTTCACAGAATATACTGTAAAGTGATTCTGTGTTTTGTGGGTGAAACGCAGCAGCCAATTGTGCACAGCGACGTCCCACAAACAGTCACGGAATGAGTGGCACCAAATTTTGATTATTTTTCTGGAGAAATTATTGCCCCCAGAAAGCAAGCCTTCAATCGACTAACAAATAAGTTCCTATTTACTTCTGGGTAAACAGAAGCCTGTGGAGTAAGGAAACTTGCTAAGATAAAACGTGTAGTAACTGTTTGCAACCTACCCTCAGACCAAAACATACCCATGTACAGTATAATCAACTCTAACAGCAAACTGAAAAATGTGTATGGCTGCTACCATTTGCGTCTTATCCTTACAGCGCAACATAACGTATTGTATCCACATACAATTAATGCAAAGTAGATATATACACACCGTATGTTGTATATATAATATGATACTATTCTCCCTCCACAGAGAGAACGCACTCTCTATTCTAGCAATCGGGACATTTCTATGTGAAGGTGGCATACAGACGTGGAACCTTTTCAGTCCACACCTTCCTGTCTACTCCCTCTGTTCATGGCCTGCTCCACATCCCCTGCCCAGCCCGTCCCCTGATTGTCCGGTGCCTTGGGACATCCTCCCGACATGAAAGGCGCTGCACAAATGTAATTTGTTGTCGTTGGTGATTTTGATGCATGGGGTTGGATTTCCGTTGGTGTCAGATACCCAGCTGACTGAACAAAAAAGACACAATTCAAAACCAGAAGGGAGTTTTTCCTGATATCCTGACCCATACACCTCCAGGTACAATTGACCATTGACTTCACAGTTGATTGTGGGAATTGCTGTACGCAAAGTAACTTGCCTATTACAAATACCCACTTCACAGAATTTCCCTGCGAAATGCTTTCAGATGTTTCAATGTAATAGACATTACTGTATAACAAATGCAATTCTTATTATGTGTGTGTTTCCTCTGAGTGCAGTTATTGTTTGCAACCTGTCCTAGTGCAAAACGTATGCACAGAGCATTTTGTAAAGGCTTTTAAAGAACTATGACTGGGAGCCTGAGCTGGGGAGGAAATGAGTAGAACAGAAGAGAGGGGATCTTAAGGTGGGATCTGAACCTGAAAGAAAATGATCAAATGGACCCAAAGATCAAACCGAACCTCTTGTGATTTAAACATTTTAGCAAAATTATTTATTTTTGAATTAATGGTATGCCCAATGGTCCTGCCTATACTCATCGACAAATGTTAATTGAAATATGTATGCATATGTACAACAGCAACAGCTTGGATTTATAAAGCGCCCTTCACATTGGGTAATGCTTCTCAGTTTGCTTAACAGCAGTGGAGCACAAAGACCATATCTATGTAATGTTTAAGCAATGAGAATAAAGTATATTGAAACATTGAGAGGCATTTTTGAAAAGTTGGATTAGCATTATTGTGAATTATTGCACTATATAAGTGTAAATTGTATTGTAATTCATAAAATGATTTAGATGGTAGCACTCTTGCCTCTGAGTCAGAAAATTGTGGGTTCAAGCACCATCTTGCCTGATAATAATCCTGAAAAAAAACAATAATAAAATTGGTCACGTCAATCCACGACTGTTTGTGGGACACTGCTGTGCGCAATTGGCTGCCGCGTTTCGCCCACAAATATACAATTCACTTTGCAGTCTATTCTGTGAAGGGCTTTGAGACGTCCGACGTGAAAAAGCACTATATCAAATGCAAGGTTTATTATTATTATCTTGGGACTTTGAATTCAAAATAGTCTTTAGGCTGACACTTCAATTGGGGGAGCACTGCATTATCAGAGGTGCCGCCCTTTAGATGAGATGTTCAACTGAGGTCCCGTCTGCCTATTCAGGTGGATGTTAAAGATCCCATGGCACTATTCAAATAGAGAAGGGAGTTTCTCCCTGTGTCCAGCACAACAACCCTCCAGATACAATTGATCATTTGCTTTATGGCTGTTTGTGGGACACTGCTGTGTGCAAACTGGCTGCTGCTTTGCCTACAAGTACACAGTCACTACACTTTATAGTCAATCCTGTGAAGTGCTTTGGGATGTCCTCCTCATGTGACAGGTGCTGGATCACATGTCAAGTTTATTGTTCATCAAAATAATTTCTCACAGTACAATAGGGACAGTTTGCAACTTTGATTTGATTTTTATTGACATTTCTCTGCTGGATATTTCTCTATATTCTTGAGAAATATAAGACAGCCAATAGCAGAACTAATAGAGAGTTTAAGAGGAAATTCTTCACACAGAGACTGATGAGAATGTGGAATTCACTGCCAGAAATTGTGGTTCAAGCAAAAAACAAGGGAATTAAGAGAAAACTTGATGCCAACCTGAGGGAGAAGGGACTAGAAGAGTTTAGGAGATTGGATTAGGAGGGGTGGTGATTGTGTGGTGAATTGTGTCATGGACGAGTTGGGCCAAATGGCCTGGTTCCACATCATATCACTCTGTATAACGTTCTCTTTCTCTCTCTCTTTCTGTATAAATGGTCTTTCACCCTCCAACACGTGTGGGAAATGGAGGTGGGGATTCAGGAAGATATTATCAATAGTCCATGATTTATTATATTAAACCCTTTATATTAAACCGATATAACATTCTGACAGTGGAGGTCGACGGGATATAAGTTTATGTATATATCAGTAAGATCTGAAACGGTCGTCACACAATGGGTTTGCTCTGAACTGCAGAGACTGGACATGTGCCTTCAACCGTGCCTTCAGCTCCCCTCTCGACTCTCTACCCCCTCCTCGCTCCCTCCCTTCCCTCCCCTCACCGTGACCATTTCCCCCCTGCTCGCTCGCTCCCTCACTTCCTTCCCCTCACCGTGACCATTTCCCCCCTGCTCGGGTCCCGACCCAACTGTCCAGCGCCTTGGGACGTCCTCCCGACGTGAAAGGCGCTCTATAAATGCAATCTTGTTGTTGTTGTTGTGGCACTGTGTGAAGAGTCTGCGTGCTGACACTCAACCCGTGAGAGGTTACAGCAGGATTGATACAAGTCCCACTAATCCAGTTCAGCCCCACCCTAGTGTTCTTCCAAACGCCATAATGTTAGACCTCCTGCAGGTCCTTGTCCCCTCCGCTCCTTCATCGGAAGCCGTGCTTTCAGCCACTACGCCCTGAAACTTTGTAACTCTCTACTTCAATCTCTTCGCCTCGTCTCTCCTTGCACATCTTCAGATCACATCTGAAGAACTTCTTCTTTTACTACGTTTAGTCTCTTTCTCCAGTTTGGCATCAAGCTCCAACGTTAAGCGCTCCAAGACGATGCCCACATTAAGGCTGCTATTTAAATGCAAGTTATTGTTTAGCAGTTGCTACGACAGTATGCATGCCTGTAAACAAGAACCTAATGATCCTTATGGGGATTACACACCCACTTGTGTTCATATAGTCTGATATTTAGGACTCATGATATTGAGATCTGAAGTGACTTGGACTTTGGAAATTGTCAGCCTGATGGAAATGTGAGCATGATAATAATTATTGCTAAAGTTTCCATAAAGTGTAGTCTGTATAAACCAACTATATTTATATAGTTTGGGAAACATGTTGCAAATGTTACTCCCCTGTACAAAAAGGGGCAGAAGGATAAACCCGGGAACTACAGTCCAGTCAGCCTAATGTCAGTAGTGGGGAAACTTCATTTTCACTTAGAAAAATATGGATTAATAAAGGACAGCCAACAGGGATTTGTTAAAGACAAATCACATCTAACAAATCTGATAGAGTTTTTTGACGAAGTAACGGAGAGGGTGAATGACGGTAATACAGTTGATGTAGTTTAAATGGATTTATCAAAAGGCGTTTGATAAATTGCCACATAAGAGACTTGTAAGGAAAATAGAAGCCAACAGTATTCAAGGGACAGTGTCAGCATGGATACAGACTGGCTGGGAGACGGAAAGCAGAGAGTGGTGGTGAACAGTTGTTTTTCTGACTGGAGGGAAGTGTACAGTGGTGTCCCCCAGGGATCAGTATTGGGACCACTGATGTTTTTGATCTATATAAAAGATTTGGGTATTAGGGGTACAATTTCCAAGTTTGCAGGTGATGCTAAGGTAGGAAAAGTAGTAAACAGTGAGGAGGATATTAGCAGACTGCAAGAGGACAGAGACAGACTGGTAACATGGGCCGACACGTGGCAGATACAGTTTAATGTGGAGAAATGCAAAGTAATGCATTTTGGGAGGAGGAATGAGGAGAGGCAATATAAGCTGATGGTACAATCTTAAAGGGGGTGAAGGAACAGAGAGACCTGGGGGTCATTTAAGTAAATCTTTGAAAGTGGCAGGACAGGTAGATAAAGCTGGGATACGGGATACTAGGCTTTATAAATAAGGGCATAGAATACAAAAGTCAGGAAGTTATGATGAACCTTTATAAAACACTGGTTAGGCCTCAGCGAGAGACTGAGTTCAGTTCTGGGCACCACACTCCAGGAAGGATGTCAAGGCATTGGAGAGGATGCAAATGAGATTTACCAGGATGGTACCAGGAATGAGGGACTTCAGTTATCAGGAGAGGTAGAGAAGCTCGGATTATTCTCCTTGGAGCAGAGAAGGTTAAGAGGAAACTTAATAGAAGTTTTCAAAATTATGAGGTGACTCGATAGGGTGACCAAAGAGAATCTATTTCCACTGGCGGGTGGGTCAGTAACCCGAGGACAATGTTTTAAAATAGTTGTTAAAAGAAACAGGTTAGTTGAGGAGAAAATTTTTAAACAGCGAGTTCTTCGGATCACCCTTTCTGCATTGCCTGAAAGGGTGGTGGAAGCTGATTCGATAACAACTCAAGAGAGAAGTAGATAGTTATTTGGGGAGGACAAGTTTGCAGGGCTATGGGGAGAGTGCGGGGGAGTGGGATTGAATTGGATAGCTCTTTTCAAAGAGCCAGCACAGACACGATAATAATAATAATAATCCTTGCATTTGATATAGCGCTTTTCACGTCGGGAGGACGTCCCAAAGCGCTTCACAGAACACACTGTAAAGTGAATTGACTGTATATTTGTGGGCGAACGCGGCAGCCAATTGCGCACAGCAATGTCCCACAAACAGTCGTAGATTCAAAATGACCAATTTATTATTGTTTTTGGTTTTGGAGGGATTATTATTAGGCTCTGTGTGGAGTAAGGACACTTGCCCAAGGTTTCGCCCTCTGCCTGGAATTGAACTCAGGTCCTCGCTTGCAAAGCGAGTGCTCTAACCACTGAGTTACAGGACTCCACGATGGGCCAAATGGCCTCCTTCTGTGCTGTATAATTCCATGATTCTATGCTTAAACAAATTGCCTTAACATAAAACACTTCTTGAAACTCTAAGCAGCAGAACAAAATATACAGTACAACAACAGTGCCTTCCATGCAGGTAGTGTCTCAGAGTGCTTAACAGTGGCGGAGACTGATTCCGAACCGGGGGGGATGTGACCATAAGCATGGTCGAAGAGGAAGGTTTTCAGGCGGAACTTGAAAAAGCGGAGAGAGGGGGCAAGGTGGAGGGACTGAGGGAGATTGTTCCAGAGTTTGGGGCGTAGTAGCTGAAAGCGCGACCTCCGATGGTGGGGCAGAGGGTGCGAGGGACGGGCAGGAGGCCAGTTGAGCGGAGGTGCCGGGTGGTGGATTGGGGAGTGAGGAGGTCGGGAGGTGCCAAGAAGTGAAGGGATTTGAACACAAGTGCGAGGATCTTGAAGTCGATCCGTTCGGTGATGGGTAGCCAGTGGAGCCTGGGCCAGAACTGGAGAGCTACAGTAATAGGTACTATGTGACAACATTCTTTAATGTTTACAAGTTTATTATTATTTCCAGATCATCAGCAGTTTTGGATTGTGTTATTATTAGGCGAAGCCTAGTTTAGGTAGTAGCACCCTCATCTCTGAGTCAGTAGGTTGTGGGTTCAAAGCCCATTTTCAGACTTTGAACTTGTGTAGTTAAAGCTGATATTCCACCGCAGTAACTGGGGCAGTGCTGCACTGTTGGGAGTGGCCGTCCTTCAGATGAGACATTAAACTGAGGCCCTGCCTACCTGTTCAGGTGGACGTTAAAGATCCCATACCATTGTTCAGAAAAATAAGGGAATTTCTCCTGGTGTCCTGGCCAACAATCCCCTCAGATAAATTTGGTCATTCACTTCATGGGGGTTTGTGGGACCTTTCTCTACCAAATTGACTGTTGTATTCATCCACAAAATATACAGGCACTTCACATTAAGTAAAATCCTGCGAAACAATCTCTTGGGACGTCCTCCCGATGTGAAAAGCACTATATAAATGTCATTTTGTTATTGTTGTAGACAAGAAAGGCACTATATCGAATGCAAGGATTATTATTATTTAAATTTCATCCACTATATACCCTGAAATTCTGGAACTCTCTCCCTCAATCCCTCCAACTTGCCCCTCCTTCCCCATTTTCAGATCAGACCTGAAGACCTTCCTTTTTGATCGTGCTTACGGTCACCACCCCCTCCCTCTACCCCTGGCTCGGGGTCAGACTGTGCCCATATGTTTTTTCTTTTTTGGAGGGATTATTACAATCTAAGCAGGAGCTCACTGATTGACTGACAACGTATACGTGTAAAACATTTTAAAGCATTGTTATCATCTCATCCAGAAGATTTGGGCAGCCTCAATGCCTGGTAAAGCCAAAAGCCAGTTTAATCTGAAAACTCCATTTGAACATTGTCACATTGGGCTGCGACGTGTGTGGCTGCGAGGCAAATTTTGTGAAACAATTTTCATTGAACTAGTTTCATTTGAGCTCTTTTTTTAAGCAGCGGACATGATACACACAGTGTGTTTCTCAATTTAGTTTAGTTTAGGCATAAGTCTGGCTCAGTCGGTAGCAATCTTGCTTGTAGTGTGGAAGGTTCTGGGTTCAAGCCCCGCATCAGGACTTTATAATAGTAATCCTTGCATTTGATATAGCACCTTATCACGTCGTTGAGACGTCTTAAAGCGCTTCACAGGATATATTGTAAAGTGAATTGATTGTGTACGAAACGCAGCAGCCAATTGTGCACAGCAGTGTCCCACAAACAGTTGTGGATTGAGTGACCAAATTATTATTTTGGAGAGGTGGATATTACCCCGAGAAAAGCGATTCATCAATCGACGACTCAGTGCTAGGTAAACAGACAGCAACAACAACAACTTGCACTTATGTAGCACCCTCCATACAGGGTAGCATCTCAGAGCGCATGTGGAGTAAGGGAATTTGCCTGAGCTTTCGCCCCACCCGAGAATTAAACCCAGGTCCTCTCGAAGTTTGTGGGGCACTGCTGCGCAATTGGCTGCCGCATTTCACCCACAAGATACAGTCAATTCACTTTACAGTTTATTCTGTGAAGCGCTTTGGGACGTCACAATGACGTGATAAAGCGCTATATCAATGCATCGACTATTATTATTATGATGCATATCCTAATTGTGGTCTTAAATTGGGACTATTGTTGGGATAATAGAGGACCAAATCTTCTTACAGGAGAATGGAGAAAAGGCAGGGAATTAAAAGATCTCCTAATGAAACAGGCCAAATGGGAATGAAGAGCCTCCTCCTGTTCCTGATGTACATGGATCAATTGTGCTTAAGAAAGCAATAATAATAATAATCCTTGTATTTGATATAGCGCCTTATCATGTCTTTGAGATATCTCAGAGCGAAGACGTCTCTACATCTCTAATATGAAATACATTTCTAATACAGCATATTGTACACAGCAGTGTCCCACCAATAGTCGTGGATTGAGTGAGCAAATTATTATTGTTATTTTTTCTTTTCCCCCGGAAAAGAGATCCGTCAATCGACTAACAACCGGATTCCCTACTTACCACTAGGTAAACAGAGGTCTGTGGAATAAGGAAACTTGCCTAAGGTTTCACCCCACTCAGGAATCTAACCCAGGTCCTCTCGCTTGTGAGGCGAGTGCTCTAACCAATACACTAAAGGATTCCACGAGAAAAGAATGTAGAAAAGGCAGAAAATTAAAAGATCTGCTATATGACCTATTACTACGGCTAAACAGGCTGAATGGGAATGACTGGTTTCCTCCTGTTTTAACACAATTCAGTTAAAGATATTACATGATATTACATGGATCACGAGTGCTTAAGAAAGCACTCTACACAAAAGTGAATATTCTGTAGTATATATTATTGTTGAACGTTCCTGACACTCCTACGGATTAGGGGTAATCCCTTGTGTTCAAAGTGTCTTGAATGGGACCGAGGGATCGTTAAGTAGAATAATGCTGAAGTTTCTTGGCAATATCGATGGTATAAAGCTAATTAATTTGTTCATTCTCTTTTGCTTGTTTTACATAACAGTGCGAATGGTCTCAGTGGATGGTTTGCTTTCCAATAACCACACTGAGGCATTTTTTCATAAAGTATTTTGCAAGGAGGCATCAAGCATTGTGTCATTAAAATGTCCTTGTGGAGGATACATTCAGCTGTAATGAAGCCCACTTGCTGACAGAACTGTAATAATAATAAATAATCCTTGCATTTGATATATAGCACCCTATCACGTCTTCGAAGCATCTCAAAGCACTTCACAGGATATTATACTGTACAGTGAACTGTCTGTATATTTTGTGGACAAAACACGGCAGCCAATTGAGCAGTGTTCCACAAACAGCCGTGGATTGAGTGACCAAATTATTATTATTTTTTTTCAAAAATGCGTGTGCTTTTTTTAATATAAAATAGCTGCTCTTCAATCATTGCATTACACAAGCACAAACCTACAACCACGTAGCATGCTAGTTATTGCCCTGCTTTTATTTTCACTGAAATAATAAGAACAGCAACAGAACCACATTTGTAAAGCGCCTTTCATGTTGGGAGGACATCCCAAGGCACTGAACAGTCAGGGATCAGGACCCGAGCATGGGAGGGGGGACAGGGTTGGTCCGAGAGAGGGCAGAGTGCGTAGGAGGGCGGCTGAAGGCATGGTCAAAAAGGAGGGTCTTGAGTTATGCCTTGAAGGAGGCAAGAGAGGGAGCAAGGCAAAGGGTTTGTGGGATGGAGTTCCAAAGAATAGGGGGCAGAGAGGCTGAAAGCCCGGCCACCGATGGTAGTGTAGGGAGTGGACAGGTTGATAGGGGTTGAGCAGGTCAGAGATGTAGGCGGGCGCAAGACCATAGAGGGCCTTGAAAGTTAGGGTGAGGATTTTCAATTCTATCCTCTGAGGGATGGGGAGCCAGTGGTGCCAGGCGAGGGTGGGGGTGTTGGGGGCCACGGAGCCTGGTGTGGGAGAGGACACGAACTGCAGAGTTCTGGATGATCTGCAGCTTGTGGAGGGAAGAGTTGGGTTGGTCGAGAAGCAGGGAGTTTCTGTAGTTGAGCCTTGAGGTGACAAATGTGTGTTTGAGGGGTTCGGCGGCCTGAGTGGTGAGAGAGAGCTGGAGTCGGGCAATGTTGCGGAGGTGGGGGAAGGCAGAGCGGGTCATGGCACGGATATGGGGGAGAAAGGACAGTTGAGGGTCGAGTAAGACTCCAGGTTCCTGACTGGTTGGTGAAGTGGAGTGTGCAACCATGGATGCTGATGCTGCCAGTGCCTAAGGTGCTGGCGCGAGCCAATCAGGAGGGCCTCAGTCTTGCTGACATTCAGCTGTAGAAAGTTGGCTCTCACCCAGGACCTGATGTCTGACAGGCAGTCTGTCAGGATGTCAATAGTCCTGGAATTGAGGGTGGAAACTGAGAGATAGAGTTGGGTGTCATCCGTGTACATGTGGAAGTTGACCCCATATCTGCGGATAACGTCACCAAGAACATGTAGAGGTTAAAGAGGAGGGGACCGAGGACAGAGACCTGAGGAACACCACACAAGACTGTGTGGGGGCTGGAAGAGAAACCGTTTTGCGACCACATCACTCCCACCCTCGCTCGCCTACACTGGCTTCCCATCCCCCAAAGGATCGAATTCAAGATCCTCATCCTCACCTACAAGGCCATTCACGGCCTCGCTCCCTCCTACCTCTCCGACCTACTATCCCCCTACCTACCTGCCCGCACACTCCGTTCCTCTGGCTCCGGTCTGCTCCACATCCCCCGCCCCAACCGCCCTACCATCAGTGGCCGGGCCTTCAGCCTCTCAGCCCCTAGGCTCTGGAACTCCATCCCCCAGTGCCTTCGCCGCCTCCTCCCTTTCCTCCTTCAAGGCCGGTCTCAAGACCTTTCTCTTTGACCGTGCCTTCAGGTCCCCTCTCGACTCTCTACCCCCTCCTCGCCCCCTCCCTTCCCTCCCCTCACCCTGACCATTTCCCCCCTGCTCGGGTCCTGACCCTACTGTCCAGCGCCTTGGGACGTGAAAGGCGCTCTATAAATGGAATCTTGTTCTTGTTGTTGTTGTTAGTTAGAAGGCAGGGATGGGTCCATGAAAGTTTTTTCAGGATGGGGGTGATTTGAGCTGTTTTTAGGGGGATGGGAACGGTGCCAGATGAAAGGGAGAGACTGTTGATGTTGGAGAGGGGCAAGGAAGTGGAGCTGGGAAATAAGGAGAGGGGTGGGGATGTGGTCAAAAGAGCAGGTGGTGTGTTTCATGCTGCATATGGTGGTGATGAGAGAGGAGTGGGAAACAGGTTTGAAAATGTGGAGGGAGGGATGGGTAGTGGTCAGAGTGTGGGGGAGGGAAATGGAGAGGGAGGGGTATTTGGGAGGGTGGAGGCAGCTGAATGGATCCCCTCGATTTTGGACTTGAAGAAATCCAGCATTTCCTCACATTCAGAGCTTGAGGATAGAATGGGCGAGGCATGGGAGGGTGGATGGAAGAGGCGGTTGGTGGTGGAGAACAGGAGCCTGGGGTTGTCCTGTGCCTCCAAGATTTTCTTGGAGTAGAAGAATGATTTGGTGAAGGCGAGGGCGGAGTGGTACATTTTGATATGGTCCAGCCAGAGGGTGGACTGTTCGGTTAGACTTAAGCCAGGTGCATTCAGCAGCCCTCACCTGACCCTTGAGAGGACGGAGGTGGCTGGTGTACCAGGGTGAGGTTTGTGAGTAGTAGGCAATTCAGGAGGTGAGGTGGGTAACGGCATCAAGAATGGTGGAGAGGGCGTTGAGAAGGATAGTGAGCGAGGAGGATAAATCAATGCGGGAGGTAGGCCAGAGCGGGAGGAGTTCAGATGATTCCAGGGCAGCGGAGAAGGATTGAGGGGAGATTTTTTTTTAAGATGGAGGTGAGTTTGGTGGCGGTTGGGAGAGAGATTGAGGTGTTAAAGGAGATGAAATGGTGATCGGAGATGGCTTTATCTGTGATTGTGATATCCGAGACACCGAGGCCCTGGGTAATCACCACACGAGTGGATGGCCATGAACGTGGGTGTCAGAGTGGATGTGGAGGGAGAGGTTGTGAGAGGAAAGGAGAGAGAAGAAGTCCGAGGAGATAGAGCCGGAGGGGGTGAAGTAAAGGCTGAAGTCGCCGAGGACTTTTTTTCAAGTCCAAAATTTTGGGGATCCATTCAGCTGCCTCCACCCTCCCAACCGCCACTCCCTTTCCATCTCTCCCTCACACTCCGACCCCTACCCATCCCTCCCTCCACATTGGAGGTGGGGGGGTGGCGGTAAAAGAGGAGAATTTCAAAAGATTGGGAAGATGGTAGAGTGTAAGGTGCTCGAATGAGGGGAATGAGCCAGAGGAGTAAGGGGATAGAGCAAGTAAGTACAATAATTTACAAAAATTGTGCTAATCCTGGTAAACCAGCAGGTAGCAGATCATTATTTCTCTATTGTCAGCGTCACAAGGCGCTAATTAATACCCTTTTTTAGTGATCATAATGATGCATTCAGACCCCACTGACCATATAGAGGTACACTGACTGCTGGCCACAACACACAAAAAAAATCCCAGCCTGAATATGGAAAAAAGTAACATAAATAAATCAAACCACATTATTTTTTTGTAGAATGCATTATTACAAGTGGCAAGGCCGATAAACTGAGGGAGAATGCTCCAGAGTTTTGGGGCGTAGTGGCCGAAAGCACAGCCACCAATGGTGGAATGGAGGGCACGAGGGACAAAAAGGAGGCTGGAGCCATTCGAGCAGTGGCAGCAGGTACTGGATTGGGGAGTAAGTAGGTCAGAGAGGTAGAGAGAACAACAGATGCAAAAGGGAAGGTGGGGGTGGGGAAGGGGGAAGGTCACTTGGTTACCTCATAGCTGTTCACTAATCTAATCTAATACAAGGATTGTTCTTAATCTTTAGGTTTAGGCTATGATTGCAAACCACTCTGGTGGTTTAAGGCATCATTGAAACCCTTACAATAAATGACCGCATTGCAATTTATTCCCAGGGACCCAATCTTCCCTCTATAAGCACTTTTTGTTTGATCAGCCAAGTGTCCAGCACACACAGAAACCCAATCACTGTTATCACTGTGTTTAAGGGGAACGACTTGAGGATCGATTCCGATATTCCTTTACCAGACGTGTCACCTTGGAGCTAACTTGTTCCAAAAAAAGAGACCTCGCTCACCCACAAGGTGTCTATGCAACGATATAATAATAATCCTTGCATCTGGTGCAGCGCCTTTCACATCAGGAGGATGTCTCAAAGAACTTCACAGGATTTATTGTAAAGTCTAATGATTGTGTGTTTTGTAAACAAACAAGTCAGCCAATTTGCACACCGCAATGTTCCACATAGTCATGGAGAGAATCACCAATTTTACTGAGTGGATTGTTGGCCAGGACACCGGGAGAAACTCCCTGCTCTTTTCAAACAGCGTCGTGGGATTTCTTAACATTCACCTGAATGGAATCTCGGTTTAATGTCTTATCCAAAGGACAGTATCTTCGACAATGCAGCACATCCCCAGCACTGCATTGGAGCATCAGCCTCGACTATATGAGCACAAAGTCCCAAAGAAGGGCTTGAAGCCACAATCTGCTGACTCAGAGTGCTACCAACTTAGCCAGGAGACACTCTATATCATGTATGTTGTTGCTATATGAATGCAATTTGTTATTCTTGCTGATATTTCTCACTTTCAATTTAATAATATTATGTGACCAAAGGGAATGACAGTTTTCTGTGGAAGAGTAATAATAATTTCACTCATGCACAATTTTCCATGTTAATGATGCCTGTCTGTTGTCTTCACGAGTTACCATTATTCAATCCTTACCATCGAAGAGTACCAAAGGCATATATTTCATCACTTTCTACTGACTGAGGGAACCTCAAATCTCTCTCTGTACTGAGTAAGTGGCAAAGATGATGCATATAGCACTGAATTGAATTTTTACCCAGTAACAATAGTAATCCTTGCATTTTATATCGTGCCTTATCATGTTGGGAGTACGTCTCGATGTGCTTCACAGAAGTTACTGCAAAGTAGTGACTGGGTATTTTTTAGATGAGTTTGTCTCACAAATAGCCACGAAGGGAATAACCAATTTTAGATCAATAATAATAATACTCTCATTTGAAATAGCGGCTTAGCACATCATCAAGACATCTCAAAGCGTTTCACAAGATATACTGTGTGTTTCATGGGCAAAATGCGGCAGCCAGTTTGCGCGCAGCAATGTCCCACAAACAGCCATGGAGTGAGTTGCCAATTTTATCTGGAGGATTGTTGGCCAGGACGCCGGGAGAAACTCCTTTCTCTTTTTGAATAGTGCCATAGGATGCTTTAATATCCACCTGAACATGCAGATGCGATCTCAGTTTAACATCTCATCCAAAGGATGGCACCTGCGACAATGCAAAAAACCCCCAGCACTGCAATGGAGTGTCAGGTTAGACTATGTGATGCCAAATCCCGACGTGGGGCTTGAACCCACAACCTTCTGACTCAGCTGACGTCACTGTGCCAGGCTGACACAAACTGGGGGATTGTTGTCCAGGTCTCAATAGTCTTCTAAAAAGCAGAATAAGAACCACTACATCCAATAATAAAAATCATCATTACTTTTATAACTTTTTGTATAACCAAGAAAGATTAAGGTCCTGTCCTCTAGCCTGTGGGACTTGGGTTCAAATTCAGCAAAGACGTATTGATTGGAAGGTCTCCTCGCTCTGCATGTGGAAAGAATCTGAGTAACGCCAACCTGAGATGTAAAGAAAAAAATAGGGAAATCAGGGGCATGAACAGAAGCAGAAGCATAACGCAGTCCCATAGCATATTGGTTAGTGCACTTATCTTGTAAGTGAGAGGACCCGGGTTCGGTTCCCGGGCGGGGAAAAACCTTAGGCAAGTTTAGTTACTCCATGCGACTCTGCCTACTTAGCAGTAAATAGGAACCCGGTTGTTAAGTCGATTGGCGGATTGTTTTCCGGGGGTAATAATTCAGCCAAAAAAAATGTAGTCACTTAATCCACGAGTGTTTGTGGGACACTGCTGTGTGCAATTGGCTGTCACAGTTCACCCACAAAATACACAGACAATCCACTTTACAGTAAATTCTTTGAAGCGCTTTGAGATGTCTCAAAGGTGTGATATGGCGCAATATCAAATGCAAGGATTATTATTAAACCAATCAGCACCCGAATGAGAAAGGCAGATTAATTAGCCTTTGATGAGGGAGAAGGGAATGATAGGAGAAGTGAATTGGAAGGATGTGGGGATTCTTGTGGAGTATAAACACAGACTAGTTGGGCTGAATGGCCTGTTTCTGTGTCTTATCACTGTGCAACTTGATGCAACACAGACTGGTTACCAGAAGACCTGTCTGGCATCAATAATGGAAATAATAATAATGGGTGAGGGACCTATTCCATTTCTTACATCTTAGTGCTTTCCCTCTTACATTTGATATAGTGCCTTTTATGTCGGGAGGACGTCTCAAAGCGGTTCACAGTATATACTGCAAAGTGGAATTACTGTGTGCTTTGCGGATAAAGACAGCTGCCAATTTGCACACAGCAGTATCCCACAAACAACCATGCAGTGACTCAGCCGGTCAGCCCTATCCTCCGCAGGTTCCCTACTCCCAGCAGATCACCAAACTGAGAATTTTATGCATCCCACCAACACATGGAAATTCCAGAGATAAGACTGTTGGAATGGAATGCGCACTCTCTCCCTGGAGGGACTCATCCTGCTGACCTATACCTAAGTATTGATTTATATTGTATTTTAATATTAAATCCTGCATTAAGCTTGTGGCATTTCTCCCCGCTATTAGCGGGTGAGCTTTCAGACACTTTGCACTTGCTCTCTGGAATTCTCCAAATTCCCTCCATCTCGCTGCTGCCTCTCTGCTTTTAAAACTCATCAAAAATCCCATCTCTTTGACTGTGCCTTCAGCCACCTCCTACCTACCCTTCTGTCTCCCACCCTAATCAGGCTCACCTCTGCCTCGAAGCACTTTGAAACATTCCCTTATGTGAAAGAAGCTAAATAAATTTAAATTGTTGTTGTTAGTTACCTATACAGATCTTTCTCCCAGGAGATGGGGTGGTTGGGATGAAGTCCACGGTTACGTAGGTTTTGTGTGGAATTGGTAAACTTAATAGATGAACGACCGTCTCCTGTATCTTCTGTCTTACTGTTGTCATCAGAATTTCAGTGGTCAGACTGGAGGACAAGCCAGAGCAAGCCTAGATATACATAACAACAACAAATTACATTTGTATAGCACCTTTCATGGTGGGAGGACATCCCAAGGTACTGATAACATAAACAGAAGAGGCACAAAATTCCACCTAGTTTTAGCCTATCAGACTATTTGGTTTAAAATTTAAGATTGCATAGAATTGAGGAAAGATTCCTAAATTTGATCTTAATTTAGAAAGTTGGTTTTGCACAGTCGTGGATTGAGTGACCAATTTTGTTGTTTTTTTGGACGGAGGTTTGTTGGCCAGGACACTGGGAGAGAGAAACTCCTTTCTCTTTTCGAATAGTGCCATGGGACCATTAACATCCACCTGAACAGGCAGATGGGACCTCGGTTTAACTGTCAAAAGGGAATCTAGTGATCTGGATGACCTATTGTGGTTTAGCAATTACTCTCAGAGCTTGACCGTGTGATATTAAGCCAGTGAACACCACAACATTATCAGGATGTGCCGTTAACAAACATGAAGGGTTTGGTCTTTCCTCCCACTTGAGATGAGGTGCCTATCTTAATGTGTGTGTGTGGGTGGGAGTAGGGGAAGAGAAAGGTGTGTGGGCTGCATATGGTCATGCTATGTTTGAATCTGTTAGAAGATCTGCAGTAAGCACTGAGTTGTGAGAATGATCAAGAACTATGACTTTTGCCCCATTCTTGGCAATGATAAGAAAATATTGCAGGAAATGCACAATAGAAATACAATGGACATTTTCTGCGCAATAACAGTGTCGTTCCACCTGTGTCACTGCTTCCTATTTTTCCAAATTGTCTGTTTTTTCATTTATCCCATTGTACAATTATTTCTCCAGTTTCTTCATGTTATCACTGCACACGTGTTTATCCTGCTCCTTTCTGAACAATTCTAATGATCCAGCCTTAATGGCCAATTGTGGTAATGATTTCCAAACCTGACAGCTCTCAGTGTGAAGAAAGTCCTTCTAATCTCTCCCCTAATTGTTCTGTTAACAATCCGAGGACTGTTTCCCACCTTATCATTGATCTGCAACAATGGAGAGCATATAACACTGTCGAGTGTGGTTTCAACACAGAGTGGGAATGTGTCTGAAGGAACTGAGATAACTGGTGGTGAAATGTGTTTATTGAAATGGCTCAAAGTTTCTCCCACTGGTAGGGAGAGACAGAGGGAAATAAGAGGGAGGTAGGGAGACCGTTTTGATAACATCTTAACGCATTGAAACTTCTGAAAACTCTAATCCATCTTATCAAATTCTGTGACTGCTTTTGACTGCAAATGCAACATCTATTGTAGATACAACAAAGTCCCACAAACAGCAGTGAAGTAAAACGACCATTTTATCTGGAGGAGTGTTGGACTAACACCAATTATCCCGCTGCTGAGTGGATTACTAATATAAATATATATGTGTCCAAAAATACAGTCAATCCACTTTACAATATATTCTGTGAAGCGCTTTGAGATGTCTCAAGAACGTGATAAGGCGCTTTATCAAATGGAAGGATTATTATTATTATGCAAGTAAAATTTTGGGTGCTTGAATCGAGGGATTGCTGTTATTTGCTGATACTTGTCAAGTTGCGATCACTGCACCATACAGACTTTAACAAAGCTTATCGGTCTGGAGATGCTCTCTCTATGTTAGGTGTAGTAACTGTAAAGAGTATTAAATTGGTTATTTATTTTGGTCAGCTGGGTGTCTCCAGACACATGGGAAAACCCATCTCCATGTAAATCAGACTGAGAGTTCTATGTATGCCACGAAAATTTCCTTGGGTCAGGTTGACTGTCAACCTGAGTCTAATAATCTCTGTAATTAAGTAAACAGAGTGCATCCCTCCATTTCCAGACCCAGAGAAACGCACGGGTAAAGCAATCTCCCTTTGTGGAGTCCTGTAGCTCGGTGGTTTGAGGACTCGCTTTGCAAGCGAGACATTGGGTTCAATTCCAGGCAGGGCTAAACCTTGGGCAAGTTTCCTTATTCCACACGCCTAATAATAATCCCTCCAAAACTAACCCCCCAAAATAATAAATTGGTCCTTTTCAATCCACGACTGTTTGTGGGACACTGCTGTGCGCAATTGGTGCTGCGTTTCGCCCCCAAATGTACAATCAATTCATTTTACAGTATATCCTGTGAAGCGCTTTGAGACCTCCAGAAGACGTGAAAAGCGCTATATCAAATGCAAGGATTATTATAATTTATGCAGAACTCATAGTTCTGCTTTGGACACTCATAAGCATGGCAATGGGTTTGTCAGACACCCAGCTGACTAAAAAGAATATTTGCTTCATTACTTTTGCAGAGCTTTCCCCAAGAAGAGTAAGGAAACAGAGTTTAAGCACATGACAGAGTTGTTTTTGTGTTTGTTTCCCCCACAAAATACATAGTGAATTTACGTATATTCTGTGAAGTGCTTTGAGATGTCTCAACGAATTGATAAGGTACTATAAAATGCAAGGATTATTATTATTGTTAGAAGGAGTGGGCTTGATGGGCCAAATATTTTCTTGTACTGTGTTTTTTTTTGCATTCTGATGAAGAACATAACATGAAACACAGAACGTGCCAAAAGAAAAATTGTTCTTAAGATACGGGTAAAGCAATCTCACTTGCAACAAGGCTTTGCAATGAATGACGCCTCTGGCAAAGATCAACTAACTTTTCTGGAGAGGTTAACATTTCAAGTGAGGAGTGCTTGTGTCAGCAACTACAGTGGCAAATTCCATGATCCAAGGTAACCATTGTGCTCATGGTTTAAGCTCCACTGGAAAATTATAATCTATTTATATTAACAAACGATGAATGAATCGTTAGAGGAAATTGAAAAGCACCATTGTGTCCGTTCCCACATACTGACTAAATCAGAAAGCTAGGTGGCGTGCCTTTCATAATTTAAAGTCTTACGCAGCCTCCAGGTTTAACCATTGCCAGCCATGTTTGCTGCCAGCCTGGCTCAGTTGGCAGCACTCTCATCTCTTGGGTCATGAATCAATCATTGATTGAGATACTGCTGTGCACGATTGGCCTGCTGCATTTTGTCCACAAAATATACAGTCACTCCAATTTATACTATATTCTGTGAAGCGCTTTGAGACATTTCAACGATGTGATATCAAATGCAAGGATTATTATTACTATTATTATTATGAAGACTGCGAGTCCGAGCCCACACTGGGACTTCGAGCTCCCTTTCTAGGCTGACACTCCCATTGCAATGCGTTTTTGCTGCCCTTTAGATGGGTTGTTAAACCAAGACCATGTTTGCCTATTCGAGATCAGCCAAAGATCCTGTGACACTATTTCAGAAAAACAATCCTCCAGAGAAATCAGTCATTGACATCTCAGCTGATTGTGGCATGTTGCCTTGCACAAATGGCTGCTGTGCTCGCCTACAATCAGTACTTTACAGTAAATCCCGTGTAGCAATTTGAGATGACCTCCTGATGTCAAAAGCGCTTTATCAAATACAAGTATAATTATTCTGCCTCCCTCCTACCTCTCCAACCTACTATCCCCCTACCTACCTGCCCGTACCCTCCGTTCCTCTGGCTCCGGTCTGCTCCACGTCCCCCGCCCCAACCGCCCTACTATCGGTGGCCGAGCCTTCAGCCTCTCAGCCCCCAGGCTCTGGAACTCCATCCCCCAGTGCCTTCGCCTTCCTTCCTCTCCTCCTTCAAGGCCGGTCTCAAGACCTTTCTCTTTGACCGTGCCTTCAGCTCCCCTCTCGACTCTCTTCCCCCTCCTCGCTCCCTCCCTTCCCTCCCCTCACCCTGACCATTTCCCCCCTGCTCGGGTCATGACCCAACTGTGCAGCGCCTTGGGACGTCCTCCTGACGTGAAAGGCGCTTTATAAATGGAATCTTGTTGTTGTTGTTGTATATTAAATGTAAGGCTTATAATAACTAACTGGAAGCACCATGAGTTTTTCCGGAGGTAATAATTACTTCTATATCAAAAAAATATAAATTGGTAACTTCAATCCACGACTGTTTGTGGGACACTGCTGTGCGCAATTGGCTGCCGTGTTTCACCCACAAAATATACAGTCAATTCACTTTACAGTATATTCTGTGAAGCGCTTTGAGGCGCTATATCAAATGCAAGGATTATTATTATTATAAGTTGGTGTAACAACAGCAGCAACAAGATTACATTTGTATAGCGCCTTTTACGTCAGAAGGACTTCCCAAGCGCTGGACAGACAACAGATGAGTTGGAGGCAAATGGTAGCAATAAAGTTAGGTGTCATTAATTAGATCTGGTTGTTTGCTGGAAGCATGTGGATACAAAGAAAAATGTTTTATTGCTCATAGGCTAGTGCATACTCCAGCAAACAACAGTGGAATCTAACATTCAGTTTAAATATATAAATTTGGTCATGTACTGTACTAATTACTTGATCCATCTGGGAAAACATTGCTATTTGTTTTGATTTCTATCAAATTTCCAATTAAATGGCCCCTCAACAGTCTGAGCCCCAGTTTACCCCACCCCCAAATCCTATGATCCCGGTTTGTTGGGCTTGGCTATTTATTTTCCGTCAGGCTAGAATCCTTTTTTATCAAGTCTCCCTCCCAAATATCTGAGTCTATTACATTTCCAGTCCCTATTTTTACAGCCAAAATGCATTACGTCACATGCAACCTCATAGGTATAGTACGAGGCTATTCAGCAAGTCTAGCCACCCCTTGATGAGATTGCATCAGATCTTTTAATCCCATTTCCCATCACCTTATATCCAAAGTATCGACCCATTTATTTCTCTTTTAAACGTCCCACTTGATTCTACATCAAAGGCCTTCTGGGCAGTGCGTTCCACATTCTCACAACTCTTGGTGGGGAAATTTGCTGATCCGGCTTCTAACCGATTTGGGTCTAATTTGAAGAACACTTTCCCTTGTTTTCAGATTCCTCTATTATAAGAAGAGTTTTTCACCATCTAGCTCATCAATTGCCTCATAATTAATACCTCGGTCAGATCACCCCTTAATCTCCACAGATCCAAATCTACTCAGCTTCCATCATACTTAAACCACTTCACTTCAGATAATGTATTCTAGACAATTGATGCTGGACACACACCTTAAGGCTAGTATTTTCTTTGTAATGTTTAAGTCTCCAAAACTTAACACGATACTTTGGATGCTTGACCAGCACTCCATATGATTGTTACAAAGACCAACATCCTATTAGCATTGACTGCTCTGTGCATCTGTTAACTATGTTAACAAGTTATGTACCCCCTCATAGATCTTCACCATTTAAAATGCACTAACCATACTCCCTCACACTCCACTTAATCTGTAAATTGGTGCACTTTCCACAAAACTGTCTATAATTAAGATCATGACTACATATCCTTACATGTCAGGACATCTCAAAGCACTTCACAGAATTCGCAGTAAAATATACCCACCAGCCTGAACATGCCTTTCATGCCATGAGTGCCAGCTACCAAAAATTATCAGCCTACAATTAAAAGATCCACTTTAACTCTCCCATTATCCGAAGACCTGGAAGACAACTTGCATTTATATAGTAACCTTCATGTAAGCAGCATTAGTCAAAAGGATTCCTAACTTCCACAGCTGCTTGCTCCAATACTGACTGAGTGGACAGTCAGGACGAGGTGATTAGTCTAGATTTACCCCTCAATTTTTCTACTATACACGTTTTTTTTTAAAAAATCCTACTCTCCCTTTCACCAGTGGTATTCAATGCCATTTTGCATTACAGACAATAAAGCAGTTCTGGCTCGTCTCTATCCTGTTCTAAAATGGCCCCACCTCCCATTACTGATACTTATCCAGTCATATCCTACGTGCCAGTATACTATAGTCCTGCTACTTATTCTCCTTTCCTCTGCGTTTAGACAGCATAGCTTTAAACTTTGCTAACTGCAGCAGATGGGTGTCTGCAATCTGTTGAACAAAGCTACAATGTTCAATTCCTGGGTCCATAACTGAACTCTAATGTGGCCAGGACCGAGTGTGAGACTTTCCAATTTAACAGCTTTCTCTTTCAATAAACTCCACTGCTTGTTCCTTGACCAGATACAATTAACCAAGTTCATACAAGGATGACAATTACCTACTTGAATCTGGAAGTGATCAGAATTTTACATTGTGGGAATAACTTTGTATTAAAGATACAACAAACAACAAATTACATTTGTATAGCAACTTCAAGGCACTCGACAGACAAGGATTCACACTCGAGCTGGGGGTTAGCATCAGGAGCGGTGGAGGGTGGATAACCAAATGCATAGTCGAAGAGAAAGGCATTGAGACTGGCCTTGAAACGAGAAAGGGAGGGGGCAAGGTGTAGGTTCTGTGGAATGGAGTTCCAGAGGTTGGGGCAGAAAGGCTGAAGGCCTGATTTCTAATGGTGGGAGGGCAGTCCACTAAGCGGAGAGGTCAGCATGGAGTACTGCAAATTTGCAGAGGTTGAGTTCTTGGAGCACTTTATGATTGTACATTACATTTGTATAGCGCCTTTCACGTCGGGAGGACGTCCCAAGGCCTGGACATTGTACAGCATTTCAGATCCGAGCTGGGGTTGGGGAGGTGTGGAAGAAGGGAGGGGAGGGGAAGAGGGGTGGCCGATGGCATGGTTGAAGAGAAGGGTCTTGAGGCGGGACTTGAAGGAGGCTAAGGAGGGGTCGAGGCAGAGGGATTGGGGGATAGAATTCCAGAGGTTGGGGGCAGAGTGGCTGAAGGCTCTCCCGCCAATGGTGGGGCGGGTGGGTCGGGGAACGTGGAGCAGGTCGGAGCCGGCTGAGCGGAGGGAGCGGGCGGGTTGGTAGGTGGTTAGGAGGTCGCAGAGGTAGGGTGGGGCGAGGCCATGGAGGGCTTTATAAGTGAGGACCAGCATCTTGAACTGGATCCTCTGAAGGATAGGGAGCCAATGGAGTCAGACGAGAATGTAAAACATTTAGTTCCATGGAACCTGTGATTTAGATTACTGCCCACCCCAAATTCAGTTGTGTGTAAACTGCTAACTCAAGGTTACCAGGCAGTATTGAAATGCAGCAAACAAGGTTACTACCCAAACAGGAAGCGTAGAAATAAAGTTACCTAAACAGGAAGCTAGAAATAAACACACAAGATTATTGTGCTGATGGATTAAAAACTTGTCCTCACCTCCCTTTAAGTAGATTTGCTGGAAAGGACAAAGGAGCTTGACGTTTGGAATTAAGTGTTTGCAAGGCAGCTGTCCTACCCACAGAATTTCCCGAGCAGTGCAGGGAGTTATTGGTCACCACAATGGATACTGCTGTAAATAGCTAATGTGCTGCATTTTGGTCCAGGCAGACTGTAATAAAAGGCTCACCAATAAGTCAAAGCCTTGTGCTTTTTCCACTTTTTATTTGGGATGACAAGCTCTCGCACTAGGTTCAGAACAAGCTGGTGAAAACTGGCAAATTACTTCTCCCACAGAACTATACCACACGTTCCCAAGACAGTATAAATATGGTTCATCTAACATTAATACACATCACCGTTGCATCATTACATAATTAAACAAATGATTAAGTATCCAAGTATTAACTTACGCAATCAAAAGGCATACAAAATATTACAGACGTCGTGGTCTGCATAGTTGAAGCAGAAACTCAAATCACGCTTCTGACAAGTTGGTAAACCTCCGATAGTACATCAAAAGAAATAAAAGTTACAAGTTTCAGAAATTTTACTGTACAATATGAATTTTTAGCTACAATAACAAAGCATTTCTACTTTAAAAAATTGATTTAGTATGTAAAGGGCATACTCTAATATACATTTTCTGCACAAGACAAAAAGGCAACATACTAATATTAAATAGTCCTTCCTCCACCCATTTGTATGTTTTGGGCCCAACCTGAAGTTGCACTGTAGAGTGCCAATGTTTCACATTGTAAGGCTTTATTTTGAAGACTTATTTTAAGATTTTGAAAAAACTGTGTGCTTCTCTATGCTATATTGCAATATGCAGATTCTGATGAACTAAAGCATTTAGAAGAAGGCCCATTTAGATGCTGAAACTGCAAAGGGTTGTGAGGAAATTCATGGTAACATCACATGATTTACAACAGAAACCATTCAAATGCATTGCAAGCATTATCTAAAAAACAATATACAATATACATGAAAGGGGGCAATCGAATGAAGATTTAGTCGGTGATAAGTTTGACAAAGAAACTCAGGCACACTGCTGAGCAGCAACAAGTTCTAGTGACTGCAGATCATGTAAACAGTACAAATATACACTGAGCTGCCAGCTGAATTGACCTTTCCATGCCACTGCGTAGAATGCTCATGTGAAGGAGCTGCATATGTGGTTGATGCTGCACTGACCCATCGAGGCAAGCTCAACCAATGAGATGCACCAAAAACTGGTGCTCCGTAATGCACATTCAGGTGACTTGAGAGATGGTTCACTTTGGTGGAGAAAGATCTCCAAATTTGCCAACAGAACTGTTAACAGTTAACATTCTAGGTGACCCAAATACTGGGCCTTGGGAAGAAAATAAAATGCATTTCAAAACGTGTTGTGCTGGAAACTCAGCTAATGTTGTGGTCATTTGTATATCCCTAACTTCATTGCTTGCAAACAGGGCAGCAAGGAGCTCTGCAACACATGCCTACTGTACATCACAGCCCTGTGCAACACAGCTCAGTGATGGGCACTGTAAGAATAGGAGCTTGACTGAAGTATACTCATCATACAGTAACTTGTTAGAAGCTCAAAGAAAACGTGAAGGTTGCGAGAGAATTTCTGGGCTTAAAAACACTTTCTCTTCCCTCCCCCCCCCCCCCCTCCTCCCAGCTCCGAAGGGAAGCACCAAGTTGACATTAAAAAGCACATCTAAAAATTTACGTTCCTACTGAACCGGTCACATTAAGCATCTGCTTAGCCTTCAGTTGAGTTACCGATCAGCAATCCGTGGACATTACTGGATGCAGCAATTGTTCCGATGACCGTTGGAATCCTTGAAGCGTAGGCGCATTTTGGGACGGTATTTCTCCAAGTACAAAAGCTGCTTGCTGTTGAAGGCTCCACGACGTTTCCTGAATTAAAAAAAATTGAAACAGAATTTTAAACGTAAAAAAAACACTTGATTTTACATTAGTTCTGTATAGTACAAGAGAATTAAAATGCTCTGATTGCCATTTGAGGACAAATCCATTAGCCTCAACTGTCCTTCGAATGAGATGTTAAACCAAGGTCTCATCTGCCTGTTCAGGTGGAAATTAAAGATCCCATGACACTATTCGCAAAGTGAGTTTCTCCCAGTATCCTAGCCAACAATCCCACCCCACACTTAAATAAAAATACATTTTCTTGGTATATTGCTTTGTGCAAACGAGCTGCTGTGTTTGTTCATCAAATACACGGTCACTGTACTTTACAGTATTTTCTGTGAGGAACTTTGGGAAGTCCTAACATAAAAGCCACAATATCAAATGTAAAGTTTTTATTATTTTAACAATAGCATGCTTCATGTTTCCTGCTTGATATGTCCCACAAAAATTGGTGCACAAGCTTTCACCCAATCTGCCACTACTCTGGAATTCTATCCCAGAGCTCCTCCAACTTGCTCTCTCCTCACTTTCGAAGCCTGACTTCAGATCACACTTCAGTCATTTCCTTGCTCCTTTTTGAAACATTTGTGCTCAATACTTCACCACATTTCCAAGTTTTGAAGTACAAGAATAATAATAATAATTTAAAAATAATCTTCCTGCTTTATGTATGTGCAATGGGTATCTGATAGCAAGATCATAGGGTTGGCTTGCCGAGGTACAAGTTTCACTTACTGTCGAATGAACTGAACGGCATCTTCATAC
Source organism: Callorhinchus milii (assembly GCF_018977255.1). Lineage (NCBI taxonomy): Eukaryota > Metazoa > Chordata > Chondrichthyes > Chimaeriformes > Callorhinchidae > Callorhinchus > Callorhinchus milii. The sequence continues at coordinate 5,917,710 of NW_024704744.1, forward strand.
TTCATTCCACATTCAATCAAGGCGAGGGCCACCAGAACTGGAGCTCTAATGTGGAAAAAGAAAAAACAATTTATTATTTCTTTTCTCTCCATGCTCGAGCAGGAAGTTTGTTAGTGTCTGCAAGCGTCCGAGACACTAACCCATGTGAAGGGCGTTTTATAAATCCAAGCTATAGGGAATGTTTAACTACATGAGTTTAGCTTGTCAAATATTCAGCAGTGTCCTCAAAGCACAGTCTGGAATCCTCAAGCCTATTGCCAACCAGCAGCAGAACTCCAGGATTAGCCAAGCAAGATGCATCCGTCTGGAGAAGAGTGCACACTCCATACTAAAAGCAGAAACCATACATATATGGAACTCAGTTTGGTCTGGAGATCCATGGACATTCATAATAATAATAATAATCCTTGCATTTGATTAGTGCCTTTCACGTCTTCTAGATGTCTCAAAGCGCTTCACAGAATATACTGTAAATAATAATAATTCTTGCATTTGATATATCGCTTTTCACGTCGGGAGGACGTCCCAAAGCGCTTCACAGAACACATTGTAAAGTGAATTAACTGTATATTTGTGGATGAAACACAGCAGCCAAATGCGCACAGCAGCGTCCCACAAACAGTTGTGGACTGAAGTGACCAATTTTATTATTTTTTTCTTGAAGGATTATTATTAGGCGTGTGGAGTAAGGAAACTTGCCCAAGGTTTCACCCTGCCGGGAATTGAACCCAGGTCTCTCGTTGTGAGGCAAGTGCTCTAACCACTGAGCTACAGGACTTCACGGCTTTCACTGTGTCAGAAACCTTGCTTATCAAAACAAATTTATAGCTATTACAGCAGCCAAAACTTTTGTTTCCATCACTCTCACAATTACTAAGACGAAGGACATCAGCCCAAGGGGAAAGCATGTTTTCCACCTTTGTAGCAACTGTTAGGTTCAAGAATTCCTCCATCAGGTGTAGCTTTTAGGAACCTAAACAGGAGGAGGACACTCAGCTCATCACGCCTGTTCCATCAGTTCATAGGATTTTAATCCCAATTCCTTGCCTTCTCACCAAACCAATTTACTACCAAATTATCTTTTAAAATTCCCTATTGATCCCACCTCTACAGATTTCTGGGGACGAACATTCCACATTTTCACAACTGTTCACAAATACTTCATGACCTCAGTTCTAACGATCTTAACTGATATTAAGACTATGCTTCCTTGTAATGAATGCCTCTACTAAGAGGAAGAGTTGCCCACTATCTAGCCTGTCAATTCCTTTCATTATTTTAAATGTGTTAAACAAATTACCACTTAACCACCTCTATCCCAAGGAATGCAACCCCAGTCTACCCTGCCTCTCATCATAGCTAAACCGCTTTAGCCCAGTTATTAGTTTAGAAAACGGAACACTCTCCGAGACCAGTATATGCTTCAAAAGATTAGGTGCACCAAACTGAACAAAGCTCCAAATGAGTTCTGCATCTACAAATAAGTGCCGGCATCTTTTGCTCGATAGTTTTCTGCACTTACGTTTTGAATTTCAATGATAAGACTCTGAAGCCTTAGATCTCTTTTCGTCTATCCATCCTCGTGCTGCCCATTTAGAATATACTATTTATCACTCTAATCTGCTCCCAGCAAGGTGAATCAATCAATTTAGAGCTGCACCCCTACTCTATCATTGTCCAGTCATCATTTTATAGGGTGGTTATTGTGCATTCATCAGGAATAATTTTGAGTGCTTACATATTCATTAAAGCTGCTTATAACTGGGAGACGATCAATTCGGATTCTAACCAGGGTCCCATAAGCAAAAGGACAGCACATTCACTCACTGATTCATCTGGCCCTTTTGATCATTAAGAACATTTATCTGCATTCAGATATTGCCAATGTTTCTATTAAGAACAGACTCCCCCTCACAAAACCTAGATAGCCATACAATCATATTAATATTCAGAACACAAATCTCAAGTATCAGTTAAAAGAAAAGCAAGAAACCTGTCACAAGGAACCATGTTGAGAGATTACAAATAATGACCACATTTGTTCTACACTGATGCTCAAGTTGCAAAGTGATTGAAACCAACACCACTGTTCTGTTCCAAAGAGAAACTGTTACACAACTACAGTACATAGAAGGACTTAAAGGTCATTCCTTTCTTTTCACATGGATATGTGACGGATCAAACAGTACAGCATACAACATGTAGTCCAAAATTCCCAACGTGCACAAAAGGGAGTTGTATTGTAAGAGTATAAAGAAAAAAGCAGCGCATGACATCTACCTCAATTCAAAATCTTTCTAAGTTGCTGACTAAAGTATACTATACATTTTACGCACAATACAGTAACATCTGGAGAATGGCAATTACTGTATATATACCTTCCAAGTCCTGCCACACAGTGAACAGCAATGCAACAGCCAGGTTCTTCACGGAACTTAGCTTTGAGAAGGCTAAGCCAATCATCCACAATCTGATTTGAAGGTGGGGCACCATCGTCGAATGGCCAGTCCTGTTGAAGAAAGCAAATTTCAACCTACAGAAACCTTTCACATCATTTCATCCACATTGCATTAAAACAGTCCTTAATACTCCATAATCAGTACAAAACCGTTTGCAGCTAACTTTTAGATGTGCGTCGAATACTTAATAATAATAATAATCCTTGCATTTGATATAGCGCTTTTCACGTCGGGAGGACGTCCCAAAGCGCTTCACAGAAGACACTGTAAAGTGAATTGACTGCATATTTGTGGGCGAACGCGGCAGCCAATTGCGCACAGCAATGTCCCACAAACAGTCATAGATTGAAAATGACCAATTTTTTATTGTTTTTGGTTTTGGAGGGATTATTATTAGGCTCTGTGTGGAGTAAGGAAACTTGCCCAAGGTTTCGCCCTCTGCCTGGGATTGAACTCAGGTCTCTCGCTTGCAAAGCGAGTGCTCTACACACTTAGCTACTTGTTTGTATATAGAATTTCTGGTTAAAAAAACAAATGCTTTACAAAATAAAATTACAGATGTTATGTGACTCACCAATCTGAATTTGGTTGTAAATTTCAATAGCAGGAAATACAAGTTTACAAGAACTTGGGAGAAACCGGGTTCTTTTGAATTGAGAGTTGAGGGTAAAGCCCTTCACAGCAAACTGCCAAACAAAGGTATAACTCCTTCAATCCAAGTACATCCAACTGTTCCAGGATGGCATTCCCATATAATAATAATACTGGGATTTGATATAGCGCCTTATCACGTTTTTGAGGAAACTCAATTCAATGCAAAATAGTCAGCAGAGGAACCTGGTGTCATCAGTCTGGGCACAAAAAGAATCTAAAAGTGAGAATGGAGTGGTAGTTCTTGGAACTCCTATGTCTGCACTTAAAACTAACCCAGTAAATTCCAGGTCAGACTGCAATAAAACACTCACTAAACAGGTAATGGAACAAGCTGGAGATTTAAAACTGAATCAGTGTCAGGGTACTTACCAAAAATTGAATACCTTCTTTTTCAACCAGGGAAGTGTCATAGGTGGCTTCACATACTCGAACTACTGTGGTAACGCTGTACTTTTTTAACTCCTGAAACATACAAATAATCAGATGTACCCCATACCATAATTGTATCACCTCTCCTGAAGGCACTGATAAGGTCAAATTTGATAGGCATCAGATGCCCTGTTAACTTGCTCAAGTTAATAATTAGCAAAGTTGCAACTTTAGTTATCATGGTCAAAGCAGGACCAAGAGTACTGCAGACTCAGATGGTTCAGAGACAAGACATCCCAGACTGCCACCAATCAACTTGATTCTGATTCCATTATCAGGTGTATCACCCTTGAAGCCAACTCAGCTCCAAGTAGACCCTGATTACCATTTTACTTCTGTCCTCTACCCTACCCCCAAGATGATAAGAAGGCTGGATTAGATGTGCAATATCTAGTCATGCTTAACATACAAAACCCACAGGCTTCCTTTTGTTCTTTACCTCTATGCCAGTGTGTAGTTCTTTTTGCTGCTCTCTAATCTCTGCTAATTCTAAATCGACCTGTCCGCTCCCTCTGCTTAGCGGATTGCACCTGCTCCATGAACCTTGCCCACCCCACCATCGATCAGGGCCTTCAATCTCTTTGCTCCCCACCCTTTGGAAACCCATCCCGGAGACCCTTCATCGCACTCCCTCCCTTGCCTCCTTCAAGGCCCGTCTCAAGACCCTCCTCATCAACCAAGCCTTCAGTCACCTTCCGACCCCCACCCACTCCGCCTGATCCCAACTCCAGCTTGAGATCAAATCCCTGACTATCAGGTGCCTTGGAATGCCCTCCCTACGTGAAAGGAACTATACAAATGTAATGTTTGGTAGTTGTTGTTTAAACTCTTACCTCTATGAACTTATTTAAGGTTGCATTGGTGGGGTTGTGGGTGATCAGAAATCTCATGTTCTTGTAGGTGATTTCCACAGGGGCTGGGCGATTCATTCGAGCCATTTTCTTAAAATGGCACAAAAAACTTGAAAAATTTGCTAAAAAAATTGTGCGCAAATTTGAATGTGGGGCGCCTGAAGAGAGCCAAATTTAATACCAAGGCCCAATTATCAAATTCCACTGGAGACTGAGCACTTGTAAGTATGAAGCTGGAAGAATGGAGGCTCTTGATGAAGCTTTTGACTTCGATCCAGCAACACTGTGACCAATGAAAAACAGCCCACTTGAAGTTACCCCATCCAGATATGGTCGCAGATGAATCAAGCGCTTTTCTACTCAGGTAACAGCCAGCTGCTGGTAAAGCGGCTCTTAAAGGGTCTTCTGAGTGTAACACCAACAGATTTCTACAGTTCACTTGTCTGCATAGACGTCGTGCTGTGCCTGGCAGTAGTCTCCACTGCCCTTCAGAAACTCCATAAATGTGTGACCTAGAACACCACAGAACTGCTGTAATGAAAAACACACAAATGTTATTTAAATTTCTTATACATTCTGGAATTTCAGATAGATGCCATTTGGCCCATTTAGTCCATACAGGTGACTGTTCGCCACATGAGCTCCCAGTCCTATTCCCTTCTGCCTCGTGTCAAATATTCTTCCGACTGAAGTGAATCAAATTGATCTTCCACCTATCTGCCATTCTGTCAGCCTAGTTTGATCTTCCTGCAACTTTTCGCAATCCAGTTATTTCGAACACCCTCAGATTAGTGGCATTTGAATTGACAACAAACCTCCTATATCTGAGTCCAAATCATTGATGTACCTGTGAACAGTAGCAGTCCAAGTATAGATCAACACTTCCTATTTCTTGCCAGCATGAGAAGCTGTTGTTTACTTTGTTTTCTATTTTTTTCAGTAATCTCTCAATCAATTCTGCTACCATACCCTCAACTCCACATGTCCTGACTTTAACAGCACATTATTCGCCTTCTTCCAGAGCCTCTGATTCTGCATAGACATCTACAGCTCTTCTGGTTTTATTACTTTATCGCTTTGCAAGTGAGAGACCTGAGTTCAATTCCAGGCAGGGCGAAACCTTGGGCAAGTTTCCTTACTCCACACGCCTAATAATCCCTCCAAAACCAAAAACAATAATAAATTGGTCATTTTCAATCTACGACTGTTTGTGGGACATTGCTGTGCGCAATTGGCTGCCGCGTTCGCCCACAAATATACAGTCAATTCACTTTACAGTGTGTTCTGTGAAGCGCTTTGGGACGTCCTCCCGACGTGAAAAGCGCTATATCAAATGCAAGGATTATTATTATTATTATTACTCCAAATAACTACTGGTCATCTACTCAGCCATTTTAATATGAAACTTATTACCCACCCCCGTTTGCAAGTCTACATTGAATGAGCTTCAGTAACTATTCTGCAGTTTAATAATAATTCTTGCATTTGGTTTAGAATTTGTCAGAATCCAGTCAGTAAATACATTAATGACAAGACCAAAGCATTAGACATGTAAGAAATCAATTGAATGCAATACTGCGTATACATTTTTTAAAAAATGGTCATAGCAGTTTTGATTTTAGGCACTTCTCTCTAGTACAGTAACAACTTCTTACCTCCAGACAGTAGGCAATAGCAACATTGATCAATTCAACATATATAATGTAAATTGTCAATCTCTGCCATTTCTTTCATATTGTCTTTTTATTTGATATAATCTCAAAACATTTGACCTTAAAGATTTTTTAAAGGGCAGAAGAATCTACTTGAATGCAACAACTATTTGGGTTGGAAGAAGAGCCTTCAATGCACTGAATGTAAATTCTGCATCCTAACTTTTTTTTAAAAAATGGTCAATCTATTATAAAGTTGCCTTTAGATGCTGTAGGACAACACAGATCTTAGCTCCCCATGTCCAGAGACCCCTGCTAGGTCAGTATCGGGTTCAGACATCATGGGATTTGCAGTCAAATACTGCACTCAGCTGGCACTAGACTAAGCTGTTAAGGTTTGCACATCAATGGCCATTTGCAAGGTACCCGTGAAACTATATGTGAATAGACAAACACCTTCAGCACAGGAGGAGGAAAATCATGTAACGGAAGAGGAGCTTCTTAAGAGTTTAGAAACCTACCTGCAATGAAGCAGGGCTCAACTCCCTTCAACCCCTTTAATTTTATTGCTAAGGTTATATAAAATTGTACAAGCGCATTACATCAATATTGATCACTGATAGCACATACAACTACAAAGGTTAATACTACTGCATTATGACAAAATAGGACAGTTTGGTGTAATCAGACCTCTGACAATTCTACTCATTTGGAGAAACAGCACTGCCCTGACAAACTGAGCACCCACAGCCCTTACATGAACCAGTCAAGTCTTACTACACTGCTGTGCACAATTGGCTGCCGCGTTCGCCCACAAATATACAGTCAATTCACTTTACAGTATATTCTGTGAAGCGCTTTGGGACGTTTAGAAGACGTGAAAAGCGCTGTATCAAATGCAAGGATTATTATTATTATTACTCCAGTAATTGCTCAAGGTGAACTTTTGAACAATTACTGGAATTACTGAATTTGAGCACGGCCTCAAGTTCAGATGTTTAATTTTTATAGAGTAGTTAATGCAATATGGGGATTAGATTAGCCAGAGGCAGATTGTGGAGCAATTTAAATGATTATTTGGCACAGAATTCAATTGAAGTGATAAGAACGGAGTAATTTTAAAAAAAATTTTTTGGGATTGGTCAAATTGACAGCAACAATCTTTTGAGTCCTGTACATTTCTGGTTACCATTGGGCAGGCGTATGTAGCCAGCCACTGGAGACCCAAAATTGTACAAGTGCATTCATCAATATCGTTTATGCCTTTGGGCACAGTAACAACGTCCTACCTCCAGACAGTAGGAAATGGCAACATTGATCAAATCAAACACGACTTTTAAACTCGACTGTTTGTAGGACGCTGCTGGGCAATTGGCTGCCGCGTTTTGCCCACAAATGTAGTCAATTCACTTTACAGTGTATTCTGTGAAACGCTTTGAGATGTCTTGAAGACATGAAAAGCGCGGTATCGAATGCAAAGATTATTATTATTAAGTAAATGTCATAGAACATGAAAGCTTAGAACAGCTAAAAGGTTTAGTGCACATGAATACAACCCGGCTGACTTTAATATAGGATTCCCAGTGGCAACTACCCTGCATTTAGACAGCAGCTTTCACAAAGAAAAGAAAAGTGAGGAATTAGCAAGGATGGGAGATTACGATCTGACAGGGATAAAAGGTATTGAAAAGAACATGTTTTGACCAGATCAGTTGAGGCTCTAAGGCATTGGTAGGTGAGCGGCTAACGAAGAGGTAGAAGTTCAAACGACTGGTGTGGAACAAAGGGGGCAATTTTACTCCATGTGAGGAAAGAAAAGGTGGAGGGGTTCAACCTGGGAACCGGGAGATGAATGGTGAAGAACCGTAATCAGAAACGGTCAAGTTCAGTAATTTTAAGGTGAGGCCTTTTGCAATAGCAAAGTTAAGTGAATGGTCACGAACACACGTTTATTTGGAGGGCAAGATTGAGGGAGAGGATCACAGGAATCAGTTTCAGGTTCCCCTACTATTATTTGCATTTGATATACTGCGGCCCCTTTCCCGTCGGCCGATGTCAAAGTTTTTCACGGGATATACAGACTCGAGGCGAAATTTACTAGTCACGGCTTTAGTGTTACTTTCACAGAACTCCATAATCCACAAGCCAAATCAAATGTTAATGAGCTAACCTATGCAGTCTTGCTGATCAATATAAAATTCAGCCCTTTGTATCAGACTAGATGCCTAACCAATAACATTACCTAGGAGAGGGAAATGGAGGATCTTTATAAGGGAAAATTGATGGTGAATTTTTTGGTGGGGCCATTTCCTCCCCACCAATAGTTCTGATTAGCCTATACCATACATTCAAAAGTGATATATTCTTAAGGAGTTGGCCCTCCAGAATAAACAAAATTAAGCAGCAATACTTGCGCCAAAGAGGCAAAGACATATAGGCGTCACCACCATATTTGATATAACAATTAACAGGAGGTTTTAAACTTACCACACTAGCACATACTCCGCCTTAGAATCACAGAATTATACAGCACAGAAAGAGGCCATTCTCTCTTAAAAGCTGTTATCCAGTCGGCTTCCCCCACCCTTTCAGGCAATGCATTCCAGATCCGAACAACTCGCTGTGTGAAAACATTTCTGCTCACCGCCCGTTCTTTTAACAATTATTTTAAATCGGTGTCCTCGAGTTACTGACCCACCCGACAGTGGAAATAGTTTCTCCTTGTTCATCCTATTAAATCCCGTCATAATTTTGAAAACCTCTATTAAGTCTCCTATTAACCTTCTCTGTTCTAAAGAGAATAATCCGAGCTTCTCTACCTCTCCTCATAACTGAAGTCCCTCATTCCTGCTACCATCCTGGTAAATCTCCTTTGCATCCTCTCCAATTCCTTGACATCCTTCCTAAAGTGTGGACCCAGAACTGAACACAATACTCTAACTGAGGCCTAACCAGTGTTTTATAAAGGTTCATCTTAACTTCCTGACTTTTGTATTCTATGCCCTTATTTATAGCCTTGTATCCCGTATGTGTTTTTAATATAAACAGCTTTATCTACCTGTCCTATCACCTTCAAAGATTTACTTATAATGAACCCCCAGGTCTCTCTGTTCCTTCACTCCCTTTAAGGTTCTAGCATCTAGTTTATACTGCCTCTTATTATTCTTCATCCTAAAATGCTCACTTCACCTTGTTCAGACATCAATTTGTAAACCTTTTACAAGCTCTAAACACACTACTCCAAAATTATTTCTAGGCCAATAGACATTCAATTCTCTTGAATGTCCTGGCAACCTGCTTCCTTTACCTCTGGGAAGTCAGCTCACATAATTTACCAATAAATCTAAATGGTCAGCCAATCTTCATTCCACTCTCAAATTTATGATTTTATGAACAGTCTAGTCTTTAGGATCTTTAAAGACTTGATCTTTAAATCAAGTCAATTTGAATTCAAGATCTTCAAGCTCACACGGACTAGCAATCTCTCCACAGACTAGCCCTATCACACACGTCTGACTTCCTACAACACTACCGACCACGCTGTTCCCTTTGCTCAGCAAACGCTGGCCTGTTTCATGCCTCCCAACCTATGAACTGCACCACTGGCACATGAGCATTCACTCATTCTGGCCTTGCTCTCAAAAATTTCATCCGATTCCATTGGACTTGCTTGCAACCTTCCATCATTTCATGCCTGTCTCAAGATGTCTCTGACTGCTCATTTTTTCCCTTACTCACACCCTTCGATTCTCACCCCGAGCCAGCAGCACCAAGCTCTTTGAGACGTCCTCTCGGCTTAGTGGATAGTACTCTTGCCTCAGAAACCAAAGGTTGTGGATTCAATCCCTATATCAGTACCTGGAAACCATATAGTCTATGGGTTACTCCAATGTAGTACTAGGTTTGTGTTGAATTAATGGAGGCGCCGTCCTTCAGATGAGACATTAAACAGAGATCCCATCTGCCTGTTCCAGCGGATATTAAAGAGCCCATGGATCTATTCAAAAAGAGAAGCGAATTCCTCCTGGTGTCCTGGCCAACAGTCCCCCAAATATAATATTTTATTTCATGGCTGTTTGTGGAACATTGCTTTGTACAAATGTGCTGCTGCATTTACCCACAAAATATATCAACTCCACTTTACGGTAAATCTTGTGAAGTGCTATGCCACATCCTCCCAATGTGTAAGGCACAAGATCTAATAGGGTTACCTGCCCTGTGATATCAAACACACAGAATCACGTGCGGCTTCTTGGGCACATTTGTGGAATCCTGTAGTGTGGTGGTTAGCGTGCTCGCCTCGCAAGCGAGAGAACCCGGGTTCGATTCCCAGGTAGGGTGAAACTGTAGGCAAACTTTCTTACTCGACACGCCTCTGGTTTACTTAGCGGTAAGTAGGAACCCTACTTACTATTAGTCAATTGGCAGACTGCTTTCCAGGGATAATATCCTTTCCAAAACCAAAAGTGGTCACTCAATCCATGACTGTTTGTGGGACACTGCTGTGTACAATTGGCTGCCGCTTTTGTCCAAATATACAGTCAGTTCACTTTACAGTATTCTTTGAAGCACTTTGAGACGTCTGAAAGACGTGATAAGGCACTATGTCAAATGCAAGGATTACTGCTATTAATTTAAGAAAATGTTTCATTCCCTCAGTATTGAACTGGAAATGTCAGCAGAGATTATGTGAAGTCCTGGAACGAGGCAGCAATCCACACCTCCAAAATTCTGTATAAAATGCTTTTGGCTGGAATCCAAGTAAAGCTTGCCAAGCAGCAAAGTATGTCCAGAACAAATCAACATAAAACAAATCAGAGGCTTGCCGTTAGTGAGGGGGCGCTAGACATTTTATAACAGAGGCTGGGCTCCAACAGGTTCTGCAGGATGTTTTCCTTAAGAGGAAAGTTCTAATCAGATAACCGAAAGGTCAACGCTGAGTCAGCAATATCATGTGCTCAACTCTAATGTCACCTTTCACTCTGACCATGAGTCAGAGTAAAAGGCGACATTAGAATTAAGCTCATGATATTTTATATGAAACAGTGCAGCAATTTTTCCCAGATTAAACCATTGGATATTACTTCACATCTATTTGGAAAAATCTACAAGAGCACAAACTTAATTAAATACCGGCCAGATGTTTAGACGGTAGAATGCTTCCACAGGTATAAGGGATCTCAATTACACACTGAATGAAGGCAAAGAGTAAACAATGAATCCATTTAATGAAAAAGGATTTAGAGACAAAGTAACACTGCATCGACCCAGAGGTAACCATTGCTTTACCTCTTACCCAATTACAGTTAAATGTTCTACGATCTGATCAGAACCACAACAGTACAATACTGCTCTATGCATTTGTTTCTGGGAAAAGGATTACAACAATCAAAATTGGCAGACATTTGAGTCACTGGCAGCAACTAACTGGAACACAAATGTTTCACTAAAGAAACGCAAAGGTGAAAACTCAGAAGTTAAATGTCCCAACTCGCACAATGAAAGAAAAAAAAATTGAAGTATTCCTGATGGACCAGTAAATCAAATGACTCAGTCTGGTGGGAAAGTTCAGAATGTCTTGGCATCTGTGGCTCTTTTTAACATGTGGCTACAAAAACTTGAAGTGAAATTTACCAGGAAAATAAATATACAAAGAAAACAATTTGAATACCGAGAAAAACATTTTGAAGAGCGAAACAAAAAAAATGCCCAATTCAATTAAGACTCAATTTTTTTCTGATAATTCCAGTCATCCTCCAGTAACTCATTCAGGGCCAAGAAGCAATTTGCAGCTGAACCAGATCCTTTTTTTCCAAAAGATACCTTCACAGGAATACACTTCCTCCAGGTACAGCCAACTCTACTGCCCCAATGCCTGCCACCTCTGGCCCACATAGCTCAGCTATTCACTGAACAAACAACAACAACAAAATTACATTTGTATAGCGCCTTTCACACGACTAAGCCATCAGGGAGCTCTAGTAAATTTTACCCAAGCACATAAACAAATTTGTGTGCTCAAAACCATTACTCTGATTCCTCTGAAGATATTTTGGTCTTCAATAATTAAGGACACTGTTTACCACAAAATGAGAGACTCCCAGGTGGAACCCTCCTGCTTGGCTCCTGTCAGCGCCTTCATACCTCAGGCGCTGACAGCATCTCCCTCCATGGAGGCATTCTACATCTTATAGAGCCAATACAGAACTTAGGGGTCCTGTTCGATACTCAACTGTCCTTCATAACCCACATCCGTGCCATGACTCGCTCCGCTTTTCTGCACCTCTGCAACATCACTCAGCTCCCCCACAGGCTGCCGAGACCCTTGTACACGCATCCATAACATCCAGGCTCGACTATACAAACTTCCTGCTTGTCGGCCTCCCCAACTCCTCCCTCCGCAGGCTGCAGATCATCCAGAACTCTGCAGCCTGTGTCCTCTCCCACGCCAGGCTCCGTGACCCTATCACCCCCATCCTCGCCCAACTCCACTGTCTTCCCATCACACAGAGGACACAGTTCAATATCCTGGTCCTCACTTTCAAAGCCTTCCACTCCCTTGCTTTCCCCTGACCTCTGCAACCTCCTAAACCCCTACCAACCTGCCCCCTCCCTCTACTCAGTGGGCTCCGGCTTGCTTCATGTCCCCCTGGAGTCATCTGAACTCCTAAGCCATTGTGCCTCCTGACAACCTCACCTCCAGCCACTCCTCCAAAATTCCCTCTCTGTTATCCGATACCCTTACCCCTTCCCCACCTTCCTATTCCAACAAGTCCCCTCTTGATCCCAATGCTTAGTTCAGATACAAACCCTTGACTGTCACAGGCCTTGGGTCATTCTCCAAATGTTAAAGGCGTGATATAAATGCAATTTATTGATGTTTGGTTAAACAGACAATTCAGTGCTTTACTTTTAGGGGAGAGACAGAGAAAATAAAGACAAACCAAATCTGCAAGATCCGGCTCTTTGCCAGCAAGCTTCAAATTAAAATATTTTTGCTAATCCAAGTTTGACTTACAATTTTACTGCCAGTGTCAGACATGCCCTAAATATATTGTTGTGCTGGATCTCAGAACCTAAATTTAAACTTTCCACTATCCATAAAAGGAGTTCTACATAAGGGAGCTACTCCGCAAGTGCAATTAGCTTAGTCTCATTAGGTTTTGTAAAAGCCAAGAACATACAGTATTGATTACAACCATTTCACAAGATGTTTATTTTACAATACAATTTTACATTTATATATCACCTAGCACTTCAAGACAACACCCCACTTAACAATCTTGGTTTGGCACACAAGCTGAAGATGGGGTGGTAAAAGATGACCAATGCGCAGTCGAAGAGGTAGGCTCAAAGAGGAGTTCCAGACAGTGGGAGCAGGAAGGCTGAAGGCCCACCCGCAGGGATAATGAGGCAGGCTGATGCCTGCTGAGCGAAGACAGCAACCAAATTGGTAAGGTTTGAGGAGGTTGGAGAAGTATGGCGAGGTGGACGTATAGAAGGATTCACAGGCAAGAATGAGGAACGTGAACTCTGTCTGCCGGGCAAGGGGAACCAATGTAGTCGGGTGAGGATGGGGGGTAGGTTGGGGTTATAGCCTCCATGAGTCCGATGCAGGAAACGATATGGGCTGCAGAATTTGGTTAGCCTGCAGCTTATGTAAGGAAGAGCTGTGGAGTCCAGCAAGCAGAGAATAGGCATAGGTAGTCTAGCCTGGACTTGATAAGTGCATGGAGAGGAGTCTCAAAAGCTTGAGGGGGAGAGACAGTGGTAGAAGCACAGGCAATGTTTCAGAGTTTGGATAAAGCTGAGCGGATCAGAGCACAGATGTGGGGTTTAAAAGACAACTGAGAGTCAAAGAAGAAACTGAAGTTCTGACCAGTTTTGCGACGTAATCCATCTTGATTGTTGCTGTCAGCGGCCGAGATTAGAGGGCACTAAAGGGAGCCAAACAGGAAAACCTTAACAATCAACTAGAGAAGGTTAGAGCTCATCCAGGACTTGATGTCTGACAAGCAGTCAGGGTCCTGGAATTGAGGGTGGAGGCAGAGATAACAGTCGAGCATCAACCGCATGAATGCAGAGGTTAACACCGTATCTGTGGATGGCTTTGCTGAGTAGGAACATAGTGAAGGGGAGGACAAAGCCCCGAGTAAGGTAGTATGTGATTGTGCGGGGCTGAGAAGAGAAGCTAAAGATTATCTTGATTTGGGATCTGAGCAAATCACATTTGGAATTGGAGGAGAGGATGGGCAGGGCATGGGAAGGTGGCAAAGGAGGCAATTGGTGAAGAGGAACCTGGGGTTGTCTTCTGCCTCCAAGATCCTTGGATGATTTAGCTGAGGCAAGGGCAGAACAATAGTTTTAATAGTCTAACCAGATCTGATGCTGGATCTGGAGATTTAAATCACGAACGTTTGGCAGCACCTGCCTGAGAATTGAGGGGAGTAGAGGTGACTGCTGTACTGTTGCATTTTGTCAAACAGCACACACCTAAGACTTTAATTATTAATTGCTTCATTTTATACTTGCTAAAATTACAACTAAGTGATGACTAAAGTAAGAATCATTGGGAATATGAGAGTTCAGATTTCAATCTATGTGTAACAGAGAGAATTATTTAACAAGGGATTATCTTTCTAATAGTTCCTTAGCTGTCAGTCTGTTCCAACTTTCAGCAGCTATCACAGAAGCGTTGATGGGCCACCCACAAAAGGGTTATAGCTTGCAAGAAAGCAAACCAACATGGTGGTACAGCAAGTAGCTGTAAATGAAACTCAACTTTAGAGAGACAGCAGAAGGTTGCAAGGGATACAAATAATCCAAACAAAATTTTATGTTCCATCTAAATGCTAACAATTGTGAACGTTCATTCTTACAGAGCTATGCAGGTTTATAGCATTGATCTAGAAATTTCTAGATACCAGTTATCTGCTCCTGGAGATTAGCCAGATCACAACAATGGCAATAAGACCGACACTCCTATAGTCTACCTCGAACATATTTAAGTGAACTAATATGATGCTCGCAGAAAGCTACTACATTGACACAAATCAACTTGGCAGCAGCCTCAGAACTATTTTTACAACAAAATTCAAAATTATGCACATCACTTATTCCAAGTATTGATCTTAAATTAAACTTATTCACTTAAAAAGCAGCTCTAACCTCTAATTTATAAAAAAAACTAGATGTTAAATCCGTCCCACTAGTCACTCTGTCCCGGATCTCTCACACCATCCCACCAGCCGGCATCTCATCCCTTCAGACAGCAAAAGACAGCATCTCCTCTCTCTCTCTCCCCAGACAGACAAAAGGCATACTTCTCCCCTCCCCCCAAGACAGTATCATTCATCCCAACCCCCTCCCCAATTGATATCATCCCTTCCCCCAGACAGATACAGCATGTCCCCCTCAAACAAGAGACGCGTTTCCCCCCACCAGATAGACATCTCTCCCCTTGACCCCACCACCCCCATAGACAGCAACTCTCCTCCCCCCCCACCCAGAGAAACAGCCTCTTCCCCGGTCGCCAGAGAAACAGCTTGTTCCTCTCACCAGATGGCATTTCATTCCCCCCACTCCCCAGTCAGAGATGGCACCTCTTCCACACCCATCCCCATCCCAGACAATCGCGTCTCTCTCCAGCATCCCTCAGAGAAACAGTATATGGCAAATCCCTCCCTCAGAGAGATGGGCATCTCTCCCCCCCCAGACTGAAACAGCGTGTCTTTGGCCCACCCTCCCCACCACAGGCAATCTCTCTCCCTCCTCCTGACAGACATTCTCGCTCACTCCCCCCACCCACCCACCCCCCGCACTAGCAGACAGTCTCCCCCCCCTCCCCCGACAGAGAGAGACACCAACTCGTCCCCCTCCCACCCCAGACAATCTCACCCCCACCTTCCTCCTGACAAAACAGTCTCTCTCACTACTCTCCCTGCTCTGACAGTCTTCATCTGCCCCCCCCCACCCCAGACAGCATCCCCCCCCCACCCAGACGGGGTCTCTGCCCCCCCACTCCCCACCCAGACGGGGGGGGGGGGTCAGACAGGCGGTGTCTCCCCTCACGACGGGGCAGCAGCTGCCGCGCTGTCAAGTGGCCGCGCGGAGACCACCCCCCACCCCTCCCCCCACGTAAAACAAGCCCAGACTAGTCACGACCAGTCTCGGGCCGTGTCTGAGCGGCCTGGACAGAGCCGATCAGCGGGTGAGGTGAGGGGGGGGGGGGGGGGAGAGGGGGAGACTAACGGCCGTGGAGGAGACACACAGAGAGAGAGAGAGAGAGGGCAGCGCCCGGGGCCTCGGGTGATGGCGGTGACCGAGGGAGAGAGGGGGAGAGAGAGAGAGACACGAGCAGAGCGACTCCACACCCCGGGCTCGGGGGGAGGAGGAGGAGGAGGAGGTAGGAATGGCTGTCGTCTTCCCCCCCTCCACCCCCGTCCTCTCTCTCTCTCTCTCTCTCTCCCCCTCTCCTCAGTCCCGGGGGACGGGCGACAATAACCGCCGTCTCGGGACAATACCCGCCCCGCGTGAGGCAAAACCGTCGCCCGCGCCGCCCCCCAGGATCTCGCCCCGCCGCCGGCTCGAGGCGGCGAGCGGCCACTTACAGGGATGTGCTTACTCATTGAAGACTGCGGCTCGATCATTTAGACGCCAGGTCCGAGAAGAGAGAGACTGCGCCGGGGCCGGGCGGGAAGGAGGGTTGGGCGGGGGGGGGGGTGTTGGGGGGTGAATCGCATGCGCCGCCTGTCGATCCGACTCCGACCAGCAACCGCCAGCGCTGAGCCGCGCAGCCCTTTATATACCCGCGCCCGCGTCACCGCTTCCTCTCCTCTCCCACGCACACGCACACACGCACGCACGCACGCGCACACCCCTCCCCCCCACCACCCCACACACACGTCAATCAACGCCTTCTGCGTCACCCGCGGCTCCGCCCTCTTTCGTCGCGTGGCGCCCTCACCCCCCCTCCCCGGACCCTGGCCAATCAGATCCTGGCGATCCCCGCTCGCCCCGCCCCGCCTCACTCCACTGCACCCACCACTTAGCGAGGCGATTTTGAGGCGTGGCTAGCGGGAGGTGGGCGTGGCTAGTGGGAGGTGGGCGTGGCTAGCGGGAGGTGGGCGTGGTTAGCGGGAGGTGGGCGTGGCTACGGCAATGGACTTGTTGGGTCCAAGATCCTCATTCTCACCTACAAGGCCATTCATGGCCTCGCTCCCTCCTACCTCTCCAACCTACTATCCCCCTACCTACCTGCCCGTACCCTCCGTTCCTCTGGCTCCGGTCTGCTCCACATCCCCCGCCCCAACCGCCCTACCATCGGTGGCCGGGCCTTCAGCCTCTCAGCCCCGAGGCTCTGGAACTCCAACCCCCAGTGCCTTCGCCGCCTCCTCCCTTTCCTCCTTCAAGGCCGGTCTCAAGACCTTTCTCTTTGACCGTGCCTTCAGCTCCGCTCTCGACTCCTCGCTCCCTCCCTTCCCTCACCCTGACCATTTCCCACCTGCTCGGGTCCTGACCCAACTGTACAGCGCCTTGGGACCTCCTCCCGACGTGAACGGCGCTCCAAAAATGCAACCTTGTTGTTGTTGTGGGTCAGGGTATTGAAGGATATGGGGCAAAGGCGGCAATTGAAGTTGAGGTACAGATCAGTCATGATCTCAGAGACGTGTCTCAGAGGAAGGGCGTGTCTAGAGGGAGGGGTGGATTTTAGGGAGGGGCATGCCAAGAGGAAGGGAGTTCCTAGGGTGAGGGGCATCTCTCGCGAGAAGGTGCGTGTCCAAAGAAAGGGCATGTCTCAGGAGGGGAAGAGACATCATTACTCTGTACTCCTCAACATTACCAACCCCCCCCTACCCCCACATCCCCACCAGCCTACCACAACACTCAATGTGGAAGTATGTTTGTTGGGATAACAGCAATGTCTTTGCACTCAGTTCAGCATTACGGTCCCGGGACAGTTTCAAATCCCTCCTGAAAAGGAACGAGAGGATATGAAAAGGGAGTGAGGAACCCATCATAGAGAGTATGAAAAGAGAATGAGGAACCCATCTTTGCATACTATTCAAAAGCGATTTCCCCTCGTATTGGATGCAGGTTGGTGCCAAGGCTTGAGAATCTCATGGTGTGCGTTGGGGTTATACTATTACAGTTTAATCCGTTAAGATCGCGTACCCTGCCATTGAGAGCACAGCCTGGCAAATATTCTGCTGCTTTCCAGCTAGGACTATCCTACCAGTTAGAGGTTTGGCTTGTACAATAACAACAAAATTACATTTATCGAGCGCCTTTCATGTCGAAAGGACGTCCCAAGGCACATAGGCTCAATAAGAGACACGTTGGAAGAATCACTGTCCCAGAGTATATCTGCTATACAGGTATATATCAGACAGGTAACTGCATGTGTAACAGTCTTGTACACAGGTAGCATCTCTGAGAACTCAACAGAGGCGTGGACTATCGAGATTCCCACTGATGGTCAGGTGACTTGATTATGGTATTCCGTTGCCAAGAATGTCAACTTGGAGCCAGCTCCGGAGAACAGTCACATATGGTGCCCGTGGATCCAGACCCCCAAAAACTGAGAGAGTGAAATATGGTCTGGATTAGTGGAAGCAATCCCGTCAGAAAATTGAATGTCCATGTATAAATGTTCAAATATAATGTCCTAATACTAAATTAGTAATATTCAGATTTCCTATTCTAAATATGTATTTGTAATGGTGTACACTGCTAACAATAAAATAAGTTCCTTTCATAATTGAAGATTATACTAGACTAAGTATGGTTCAACTGAAACAAACCACTTCCCATCATTGAAGCTTGCAATAGATTTTCTTCATGGTTGTGGTTATAGGGAAACTAATTCATGAGACGATACTAGCAGCTAATTACAAGATCTTCAATTATAATAATAATTAGTCTAGTTTCCTTTATTCATAATAATCCTTGCATTTGCTAAAATGCCTTGTCATGTCACCAAGGTGTCTCAAAGCACTTCACAGGATAAGCACTTCATACTTCATTTACTGTGAAGTAGGGTGACTGTGTATTTTGTAGGCAAATGTGGCAGCCAATTTCCAAACACCAATATCCCACAAACAGCCACAACAACAACAAGATTACATTTGTATAGCGCCTTTCACGTCGGGAGGACGTCCCAAAGCGCTGGACAGGGAACAGCATTTCAGACGCGAGCTGGGGTTGGGGGGGGGCTGAGGGGAGGGGAAGGGGGGTGGCCGATGGCATGGTTGAAGAGGCGGGACTTGAGGCTAAGGAGGGGTCGAGGCGGAGTGGTTGTGGGATGGAATTCCAGAGATTGGGGGCAGAGTGGCTGAAGACTCTCCCGCCAATGGTGGGGCGGGTGGGTTGGGGGACGTGGAGCAGGCCAGAGCCGGCTGAGCAGAGGGAGCGGGCGGATTGGTAGGGGGTTAGGTGGTCGCAGAGGTAGGGCGGGGTGAGGCCATGGAGGGCTTTGCATGTGAGGACCAGGATCTTGAACTGGATTCTCTGAAGGATAGGGAGCCAGTGGAGTCGGGCAAGAGTGGGGGAGATGGGGGTCACGGAGTTTGTTGCGGGAGAGGACACGGGCTGCGGAGTTCTGGATTATCTGCAGCCTGTGGAGGGAGGAGTTGGGAAGGCCGACAAGCAGGGCGTTTGCATAGTTGAGCCTGGAGGTGATGAAGGCACGAACAAGTGCTTCAGCGGCCTGAGGGGTGAGGTAGTGGCGGAGTCAGGCGATGTTACGGAGGTGAGGGAAGGCAGAGCGGTTCATGGCTTGAATGTGGGGGAGAAAAGACAGTTGAGGGTCGAACAAGACAACTGGGTTCCTGACTGGCATCTTCTGACTCAAGAGACAAGAATGCACCAACTGAGCCTGGCTGACACTTTCTACGCAAGTTTTTAGATTTTTTTATAGATTCATAGAAAGTTACGGCACAGAAGGAGGCCATTCGACCCATCGAGTCTGTGCGGCTCTTTGACAGAGCAAGTCACTTTCACTAACCCCAATCACCAGCTTTCTCCCCATAACCCTGCAAACCCGTCTTCCCCAGATACCTATCCAGTTCTCTCTTAAAAGCTGTTATCGAATCGGACTTCACTACCCTTTCAGGCAGATCATTCCAAATTCGAACAACTCGCTGAGTGAAAAAAATTCTTCTATCCTCCCCTCTGCTTCTTTTGGTAGATATCTTAAGACTGTGACCACGGGTCACAGACACACCTACCAGCGGAAACAGCTTTTCCTTATCTCGCCTGTCGAAACCTTTCATTATCTTGAAGACCTCTATCAGGTCCCCGCATAACCTTCTCTGCTCTAATGGGAAAAGTCCTAACGTCTCCAGCCTGTCCTCATAGCTAAGGTTCCCCATTCCTGGTATCATTCTCGTGAATCTCCTCTGCACCCTTTGCAGTGCCTTAATGTCCTTCCTGAAGTAAGGTGCCCAGAACTGGATGCAGTACTCCAGCTGAGGCCTAACCAGTGTTTTGTATAGATTAACCATAACCTCCCTACTCTTATACTCTATGCTCTTAATAAAGCTCAGTACACCAAATGCCTTTTTTACTAGGTATCTACCTACGCCGCTACCTTTAATGATTCACTTACTTGAACACCCAGATCTCTCTGTACGTTCACCCCCCTTAAGATTGAGCTACCAAGTCTATATTGGGACGTCCTCCCGATATGAACGGCGCTCAATAAATGGAATCTTGTTTTTGTTGTATATTGCCTCCTATCATTTTTCTTACCTAAGTGTATCACCTCACACTTATCACCATTGAAATCCATCTGCCACATGTCAGCCCATTCCACCATTCTGTGTATGTCTGCTTGCAGTTGGTTACAGTCCTCCTCATTCTTTACTACCCGACCTAACTTTGTATCATCTGCAAACTTGGAAATAGTGCTCTCTAAGCCCAAGTCCAGATCATTAATATATATTAGAAAGAGCAGTGGTCCTAATACCGATTTCTGGGGGACACCGCTGCACACCTCCTTCCATTTCGAGAAACACCCATTAACCACCACCCTCTGCTTTCTGTCACTCAGCCAGTTCTTAATCCAAACTGCCACTGTCCCCTTAATACCGTGGGCCTCTAATTTTTTTATTAATCTCTTATGTGGTACTGTGTCAAAAGCCTTTTTGAAATCCATGTAAATAACGTCCACCGCATTTCCCTCATCAACCCTCGCAGTCACCTCTTCAAAAAATTCTATTAGATTTGTTAGGCAAGATTTGCCTTTAACAAATCCATGTTGGCTGTCTCTAATTACCTCATGTTCCTCTAAGTAGAGATTTATTCTGTCCCGGATTATGGTCTCCAGTAGTTTTCCTATTACCGAAGTTAGGCTGACTGGCCTGTAATTTCCGGGTTTGTCTTTCTGCCCCTTTTTGTAGAGGGGGTAACATTAGCCACTCTCCAGTCTCTTGGCACCACTCCTGTGTCCAATGAAGATTGAAATATAATGGCCAAAGCCTCCGCTATTTGAACCCGTATCTCCCACAGCAACCTTGGGTGAAACCCATCTGGTCCTGGTGACTTATCAATTTTGAGCCCAGTCAATCTTTTCAGAACTTCCTCTCTGTCTATAGTAATCTGATCTATTTCCTCTACCCTCTCATCCAATACTGCGGCATTTGGGGCATCCATTTCCGTTGTGAAGACAGATGCAAAGTACTCGTTCAGTACATCAGCCATGCCCTCTGCCTCCACAACAAGATTGCCGTCATTGTCTTTGATTGGCCCCACCCTACCTTTAACTAACCTTTTTTCCTTTATGTGCTTGTAAAATATTTTAGGATTCCCCTTTATGTTACCCGCTAACCTCTTCTCATGCGATCTTTTAGCCTGTCTTATCACTCTTTTAAGATCACTCCTGCATTCTCTATAATGCGCTTTGCTATCCTCAGTATCTTGCGTCTTCCAATTGTCGTACGCCGTCTTCTTCTTTTTCATCCTAGACAGAATATCCCTGGTCATCCAGGCTGGCTTGGTTGTCGCACATTTCCCTTTTGTGGGAATATATCTATTTAGACCTTGAGCTATCATATCTTTGAAGATCTCCCATTGCTCATGAGTCATTTTACCTGCTAGTCTTACTTGCCAGTCCACCAACTCTAGGTCCCTTTTTAGCCCATCAAAATTAGCCCTTTTTCAGTCAAGCATTTTCACCCTTGACTGTACATTTTCATGAGTAATCTAAATCTAATAATATTATGGTCACTGTTACCTAGATGCTCCCCTACTGAAACCTGTTCAATCTGACCTATTTCATTCCCCAGAACTAGATCCAGCAATGCTTCCTTCCTCGTAGGACTGGAGACATACTGCTCAAGAAAATTTTCCTGTACACAGTCTATGAATCTTTCTCCTGCCTTGCCCTTAGCGCTGCTATTTTGCCAGTCTATATTGGGATAATTGAAATCCCCCATTATCACAACTCTGTTCTCCTTACATCTATCCGCGATCTGGTTGCAGATCTGCTCCTCTATATCCTTCCCACTGTGTGGTGGTCTATAATAAACCACTATGAGTGTAACCACTCCTTTCTTACTTCTTATCTCTAACCAGATGGATTCTGTTGTCGGGCCCTCCAGGGCCTCGTTCCTTTCTACAGCTATAATTGTATCCTTAACTCATATTGCCACCCCTCCTCCTTTTCTTCCTTCTCTATCCTTCCTGAACACATTATATCCTGGAATATTTAACTCCCATTCCTGTCCTGGCTTGAGCCATGACTTGGTTACTGCCACAACATCTTGGTATTTTGTCTTGATGTATTATTATACATAGGAAAACTACATCTCTATTTTGAGTTTTGCAAGTGTTAATCTGTTAATGTATATTTAACACTGTACTTAGTTTACTAACTACTTGGGAACTGGTTCTCAGTTATCCCAAGGGAACCGGTGCCTTGAATTTGGTCTGTTTATGTTTTGCATGTTGAAATACTGTACCAGGAATCAAAGGCAACATGGAAAACTGCACTTGCAAGCTGTAGCGAAGTTCAACTTTCCTCTGACCTTCCCCAATCTCTGAAAGGGGGGCAAGCCATCTCTACGGAGGAGCTCACAAGGGTGGTAGATGCCAGGACATTGGACTCACTTAAGAAACAAAAGCCAAAATTGTGATGGGAGAGACAGTAGGGCCTTGGGACATTTTCACGACTTGAAAGGCGCTATATAAATGCAATTTGCTGTTGTAGAGCGGATATTCTGGAAGGATGAGATCAAAAGGGATCAAAAGGCCTTTTTCATCTGAACCGATCTTGTGCTTTTACTGTAATGATTCTCAATCCACAAAACTGGTGTAGCAAGTCATTCCTTTACTCATGGGATCTCTAACATTCATCTGAATGAGCAGATGGGAACTGAGTTTAATATCTCATCCAAAGGATGACACTTCCAGCACGATGTGGGGTTTGAATCCACAAACTTCTGACTCAGAGGTCAGAGTGCTACCAACTGAGCCAGATGTGCCAGTGTGAATGTTTATTCTAGGATAACGACCATTGATATAACATGAATTCTTGTGTCAGCAAAAACCATCAAGCTCTCGACTAGCGAGATAGAGATTCACTTGTGAGCCTTGTCACACAATGGATTTTTTTTTAACCTTTTACTGTGTATATGTGACCCTTGCTGATGGGCAGACAATTGGGGGTGGGAGGCATTTTGTATCTCTTTCAATTCTATGGAGAAACATTCAAAGAGAATAGTTAAATTCTCCTTGCCCAATGAATACTGATTTTCATCTTTTATGCTTTTGGTAAACACTCTTAAAAGTTTTTTCTTTCCTTCCTCACTCCCTATCATCAGTGTGAAGCACTGCAAATCATTCATCTTATATTGAAAGGCAGCAAATAAATAAAGTTGTTTAGTAGATTTGCTTAAATGCTCCATAGAGCACTCCCCTCATGAGCAAGAGGGCAGGGGCGATTTCCGGGCAAGGCGATTTCCGGGCAGGGCGATTTCCGGGCAAGGCGATTTCCGGGCAGGGCGATTTCCGGGCAGGGTCGATTTCCGGGCAGGGTCGATTTCTGGGCAGAGGTGATTTCTGGTCAGGGCAATTTCCGGGCAGGGTAATTTCCGGGCAGGGGTGATTTCAGGGCAGGGCGAAACCTTAATCCAAGATTGTTTTTGCGACTCTGCTGTGTGCATTTGGCTGCCACGTTTCGCCCACAAAATATACAGTCAATTCACTTTACAGTATATTCTGTGATGTGCTTTGAGACATCTCGAAGACATGATAAGGTACACTATAAAATGCAAGGTTTATTATTATTATCAGCAGTGCCCTGGTGTACTGTGGATCTGTCTGGCTCAGTAACTGGACTATCGAGACTGCCAAAGAGGGCTAGTTTGATTCCAACATTCTGTTGCCAGAGAAGTCACCTTGGAGTCAGTTTATCTCTAAAGAGAGCCCGCTTACCTCCCTCCCCCACCCCCACCCCCACCCCCAGCTTTAATAAGTTGAGGAACACGATATATTGGATCAACTGAAGGAGAGCGTGTTTGTCTGGGAGGGAAGAAATGCTGGTAGTGAGTCACCATAACATCACTGCCTGATCCTGTTTCTGACAAGCTTTGTGATGATGTGTCAAGCACTTCATGTGCGTTTGTGAGTCACCTCTTCATTGACGAGAAATAACGAGGGGAGGTGGAGAGGCATGATGTTTTATAGCTCTCATACATTGAATGAAATCCTCCTACCAACCCATCCACCCTGCAACCCTTACAATACAAAGGCTCACAAGTAAACCACTATTCCTTGGAGGTCCATTTTCAGGAAATCACCAGTTCAATAATTTTCACTTTCATTGCAGCCCCCAAAAAGGCAGTGATCCAAAGCTTTTATTTCTCTTTGCCAGGAAATAATCTACCGAATGGACTGGGAAAGGTAAAGGCAGGTTTTGTTTTGTTGCTGGATAATAAGAGAGAGAGATGGAGGGGAGTTGTTGCTATTTTTACACACAAACAAATGCACAGAGAACGTTCAGGAAAAAGATCAGATCAGTGGGGATTATTTGCATTCGTGCACATAGTGTTTTATTTTGTAAGCGTTTTGTTTTGCATGAGGCATGTGTGAGGGGAAACATACACAGAAGGGAAGAGAAAGGGAATTCAGGAATTGGAGCCTGGTGTGAGTGACTCATCTGTAGAGGTATGGGTTAGCTTAATCTGTGATAGACTGGTTCATTTCAAGGCAGGGTTACCCCCACGTGGTCATATCCTGCCTTGCAGGTCCAAACCTCTTCTACTTTGCCAAGTAATACACTAATTCAAGCCATTTTTCTTTATTTCCTCCCTCCATCCTTTCCCCCTCTCGACTCTCTTCCCCCTCCTCGCTCCCTCCCTTCCCTCCCCTCACCCTGACCATTTCCCCCCTCCTCGCTCGCTCCCTCCCTTCCCTCCCCTCACCCTGACCATTTCCCCCCTCCTCGCTCCCTCCCTTCCCTCCCCTCACCCTGACCATTTTCCCCCTGCTCGGGTCATGACCCAACTGTGCAGCGCCTTGGGACGTCCTCCTGACGTGAAAGGCGCTTTATAAATGGTATCTTGTTGTTGTTGTTGTTCCTTCCTCCCTCCTACCCTCCTTTTCTTCATTTCTCCCTCCAACGCAATCCTCTGACGTTTGCAACCTGTACGTTGCTTCATTTTAACCAATATGCAACCAATACACTATGTGGGTAGTTTTTAAGGAATTGTCACTGGTGGGGACTGAACTCAAAGGGAACACTTGTATCCCACATCCAGAAACATTAAAGACAGATTTCTACAGGTGAAGCAATGCTTCATGTATTTGTTTCAAACCTTACAATGATTGAAATAGCATGAAAGCGGGAATCTAATAAGTAATAATCATACCCTGTCTTTAATTATTAAATAATATTTTGTTTAATTGTTTAATTTTGTTTAATAAATTCTGTAAAAGCTACCGTTTTTTTTATTGTTATGGAAGAACAATCTACTGGTGGGGAATTCTGAAATATCTGCTGGGGAATTCCTAGTGACTGGTGGGGATTTTCCCCAACACTTTATATGTTAAAAAATGCCCTGTGGATTCCTGTGTGGTGTATTGGTTAGAGCACTTGCCTCACAAGTGAGAGGTCCTCAGTTCGATTCCTGGGCAGGGGGAAACCTTAGGCAAGTTTCCTTACTCCACACGCTTCTGTTTACCTATCTTACCTATGTAGGAACCCAGATGTTAGTCGATTGACGGATTGCTTTCCGGGGGTAATAATCCATTTTAAAAAATAACAATACGGTCATTCAGTCCACAACTGTTTGTGGAAAACAGCTTTGCGCAATTGTCTGCCAAATTTCTCCCACAAAATATAGCGTCAATTCAATTTACAGTATATTCTATGAAACGCTTTGAGACATCTTAAAGACGTGGTAAGGTACTATATCAAATGCAAATTATTATTATTTTCTTTTGTGGAAACCCATCACTGTGCTTAAGAGTTTTCAAATCAGAACTGAGAGTTCCACTTATGTTTGCCACCGACACATGGAAATTTCCTTGTATCTGGAATGAAATGTGTACTCTCTCCCCAGAAAGGAGGTACCCTGCTTACCTAATTCGGGAGAGTATTTGGCCCAAGTTGGTAAGAACCAAGGATTGAAGAACCAAAGAGTGTGCATTGGGGTACTGCTGGAGTAAAAACCCATGGTTTACCATTGAGAGCACTGTCTGGCAAGCTTCCTTCAAGCTGCTTGTCCAGCTAGGGCCACCCAACCCGTTAGGACTTTGGATTGCTGCGTTCATAGGAGCTGACGGAGAAAAATTCCTGCTGTTGAGCCAGGCTGGCAGATAGTGAATGCTAAGCCTTTAAAGATGATTAATGCCCTATTCATGATCAGTCTTGAACTCATGGGGAGAATTGCTTTGAATCCACTTTCAAAGAACAACTGGGGAGAAATATCACAGTCGTCACAACTTACTCTATTTATATTGCATTTCAGAGCTTCCAGAATACTTAAATACAGCTTTAATTTTCAAGCTGGTTTTCAATAAGATATTTTAAGAACTACAGAAAACTGACCGCAGAGTTAAGATTGAATTCAACAATATGCCAAATTTTGGGTTCTTTGAAATGTTACATAAATTGAGTAAATCTAGTCCCAGGCATACCAGGAGTAGACCATTCAGCCCCTGGAGCCTGTTCCACCATTCTATTAGATCATGATTGATTTGTACCTCAACTCAGGTTGAATGGATCCACTTCAATCCATGACTGTTTGTGGGACATTGCTGTGCACAATTGGCTGCCGCGTCTCGCCCACAAAATATACAGTCAATTCATTTTATAGTATATTCTGTGAAGCACTTTGAAACATCTCAAAGGCGTGAAAAGGCGGTATATCAAATGCAGGGATTATTATTATTATATAGCGCCCTTCACGCAGGATATCATCTCAGAGCTCTGCACAGTGGTGGGGATGGATGTTGAGCAAGGGAGAAGAGGGAGGCGAAGGTGACCATAGGAAGGTCGAAGAGAATAGCTTCTGGGTGGGATTTAAAGATAGATAGAGTGGGGGGTGAGGTGGAAGGTTTGAGGCAGAGAGTTGTAGAGGTTAGGGATATAGTGGCTAAAGGCACAGCCACCGATGGTAATACGGAGGGGAGGGGGGGGGGGACATGCAGCAGAGCTGTGCTAGCTAAAGAAAGAGCCAGCAGAGTAACAGGGTCTAATCCCCAGTGAAATTTCACTGCAGCCAATTACGGAGACACTCAGGACATTTCCCGATTTGCCGTATAGCCAATGTGCTGCTGAATGGGCCACAGCACCATTGGCTTGATCTTCCCCCTTTGCTACCATGATCATTATTTTAAATTGAGGCCCAGTTACTAACTCACCAACCATTGGACCAGTGGAGAGAATGCATACTCTCTCCCTATCTCCTCTTTCAAATCTCATAATTTTAGAAATCTACACCTCTATCAGGTCACCCCATAACCTGCTTTATTCCAATTGAAAATGGAACACAAGTATTTGGTGTCAGCCTGGCTCAGTTGTTAGCACTCTTACCTTAAAGGTTTGGGTTCAAGCCGCATAATGTGACTTTGAACTCTAACATAAGCTGACACTCCATCTCAGTATTGGGGGTATTTTTACTTTATCTGAGGTGCTGCCCTCAGTAGGAGATGTTAAACTGAGGTCCCGTCTGCCTGTACAGGTGGATGTTAAAGATCCCATGCAAGTATTCAAAAAGAGAAAGGAGTTTGTCCTGGTGTCCTGGCCAACAATCCCTCAGATGAAATTGCTCACTCATTCCATGGTTATTTGTGGGACATTGCTGTGCGTAAATTAACTGCTACGTTTGCCAACAAATACCTCGTCACTGCACTTTACAGTAAATTCTGTGAAGGGCTCTGAGAGGTAGCCTCCTGACATAAAAGGCGGTATAACAAAATGCGAAGATTATTGTTAGTAGTGAGATGATCTTCAGGGTTAAACGTGCATTTGTGAGAATTCTGGCTGCTGGTTACAATGCAAGTATGCATATGATTAAGGATTATCTCTTTAAATTCAACTGGACTTTGAATCTCAGCCCCCTTGAAATTAACAGTCATCCTCCATGCAGTAAATGTAAAGATTATTATTATTATATAAAATGCACGACTGAATCCTTGCGGTTGTGGTGGGAGCTGGTGGCGATACACACTATGATCTAATTTTCAGCATTCTTAATGCATTCCTTATAATGGGCTCAGAGTTACTGGGAGGAATCCCCATTCAAGTTGCTCAGATTCTAAGAAATCTGGTTATGAAATTCTGCAAATAAATTGGTCGTTCACTTCATGGCTGTTTGTGCGACATTGATGTACTACAATAAGAATCCTTGTATTTGACATAGCGTTGAGACGCCTCAAAGCGCTTCACAGAATATACTGTAAAATAGATCGAGTGTGTGCTTTGTGGGCGAAATGAGGCTGCCAATTGCACACAGCAGTGTCCCACAAACAGCCATGGAATGAATGATCAATTTTATCTGGAGGATTGTTGGCCAGGACACCAGGAGAGAGAAACTCTCTTCTCTTTTTGAATAGGGCTGTGGGATCTTAAACATTCATCTGAACAGACAAATGGGATTTTAGTTTATCGTCTCATCCGAAGGACAGATTGTGTGCAAATGTATTGCCACAGTCACTACCTCTTTTATTGCGCCTATGGTCACCTCCATATCTCCCTTCTCCCCTGCCAACCTGAAGCACTCCAAGACGCTCTCCTGCATGAAGGATTCTACATAAGCACAAATTGTTATTGTCATATACAAATATACATTCATTATATTTTACAGCAATTACCCGAGAAGCGCTTGAATGTTACTAGTATAAATTAAGCCTGATTATTCAGAATGGTGGCGGGGGGTGGGTGGGAGGTATACATAGGAACCCAGTTGTTAGTCAATTGGTGGATAGCTTTTCCGGGGATAATAATCACTCCGAAAAAATAACAACAACAACAAAATTACATTTGTATAGCTCCTTTCATGTCAGGAGGACGTCCCAAGGCGCGGGACAGACAGAGTTTCGGACCCGAACTGGGGGTCAGGATTGGGGAGGGTGGAGGGCAGGGTGATCGAAAGCACGGTCGAAAAGGGGTTTTTTGAGAGGGGTCTTAAAGGAGGCAAGGGAGGGGGCGAGGCGTAGAGACTGTCGGATGGAGTTCCAGAGGGTGGGGGCAGAGTGAGGCGGGGACGTGAAGCAGGCCAGAGCCCGCTGAGCAGAGGGAGCGAGCAGGATCAAAGGGTGGAGGTCGCAGAGGTAGGGGGGGAGCAAGACCATGGAAGACTTTGAAGGTGAGGGCCAGGATCTTGAACTGTGTCCTCTGTGTGATGGGAAGCCAGTGGAGTCGGGCGAGGATGGGGGTGATAGGGTCATGGAACCTGGTACGGGAGAGGTCATGGGCTATAGGTTTCTGGATGATCTGCAGCCTTTGGAGGGAGGAGTTGGGGAGGCTGACAAGCAAGGAGTTTGCATAGTCAAGCTTCGATGTAATGGAAGTATAATAACGGTATAATAATTTGGTCACTTAATCCAGGATTGTTTCGGACACTGCTGTGTGCAATTGGTTGCCACGGTTTGCCCACAAAATATACTGTCAATTTACTTTATGGTATATTCTGTGAAGCATTTTGAGTCGTCTCGAAGATATGATAAGTTGCTATTTCAAATGCAAAGATTATTATTAAACAGAGTTTCAGATGCCAGGAGTGATAGCTTCCAGCAGTAGTGATTCAGCGTGGGAAGCTGATTTATATTTCCCACTTGCCTTTGCCAGGGGCTGAACAGAGCAGCACTAAATGATGTAATTGAAAACAGACCCTTAAAATTTCCAGGCCAGTCCAAAAACGTTTAAAGGAATTATTTCATCTGTTAGATGAGATGTACCTTTTTGACAGCTCTTCTGTAATCTTTCCCCTGTAAGATCCAAAATCCTTCACCATGCGGACATTGACCAAATAAAAACACTGTGGTGCACGGTGGACTTGTGTATTGCTGAATGGGATAAATTAATCAACGAGGAATGGCTCGCTGAAGGCTATCCCATTGTCTCAGGCTGATCTTCTCATAACAAGGCAGACCGTTGTCCCATTAACTGTTTCCCTTTGCACACCTTGATCTGCGGAAAACTGGAGATGAGCTTATCTTCAAAGTCAAGCTTGGGTGAGGTGTGGTTTGACTCTGCCTCACATGGGGCTCTTCTCATATAACTCTGCCTCACAGCGCAAAAGGAAGCCCTTTTACGGTTAAGGCAAGCATGATTGTTTGCTTCGAAAAAGTGGGTATAAAGATTGAGATTCAGCCACATTCTGGTCACAAGAGCAGAACATTTTGGGTGAGGAAGAACCGAAGCAGACCCGCTTCCATGACGTTGATGACGATGTATTCAAACAAAGTCGATAACGCCAGTTTCTGAAGATGGTCTTGCCCCACCTCCATCTTTGGTACTCTGTCAAGAGTCTTTTGAAGATGTATCTAGCAGGTTAAATAGGGGGGAACCAGTAGATGTAGTATATTTAGATTTTAAAAAGGCATTTGACAAAGTGCCACACAAAGGGCTATTGCACAAGGTTAAGGTCCATGGGATTAATGGGAACATATTAGCATGGATTGAAGAGTGGCTAATGGGTAGAAAACAGAGAGTGGGGATAAAAGGGTCATTCTCGAATTGGCAGGATGTGACTAGTGGAGTGCCAAAGGGATCAGTGCTTGGGCCTCAGCTCTTCACAATTTCCATCAATGATCTACACATTGAATGTAACGTATCTAAATTCGCGGATGACACTAAACTAGGTGGGAGAGTAAGCTCTGAGGATGATGCAAAAAGATTGCAACGGGATATAGATAGGCTCGGGGAGTGGGCGAGTAGGTGGCAGATGGAATTTAATGTGGGGAAGTGTGAAGTTATTCACCTCGGTAGAAAAAATAGAAAAGATTATTTTCTGGAGGGGGAGAGATTAGATAGTGTTAGTGTTCAGAGGGATTTGGGTGTCCTTGTACACCAGTCTCAAAAAGTTAGTTTGCAGGTGCAGCAGCAACTAAGGCAAAGGGCATGTTAGTGTTCATTGCAAAAGGTTTAGAGTACAAGAGTAGAGAAGTCTTGCTGCAACTGTATAGGGCCTTGGTGAGACCGCACCTAGAGTATTGTGTGCAGTTTTGGTCTCCTTATTTAAAAAAGGACATACTTGCCCCAGAGGGAGTGCAGCGTAGATTCACTCGGTTAGTTCCTGGGATGAGGGGACTGACCTATGAAGATAGACTGAATAAACTAGGGCTGTATTTTCTAGAGTACAGAAGAATTAGGGGAGATCTTATTGAAACATATAAGATTCTTAAAGGGCTGATAAAGTAGACACTGAGGGTCTGTTTCCCCTGGTAGGAGAATCTATAACCAGGGGTCGCAGTCTTAAAATTAAGAGTCAGCCTTTTAGAACAGAGTTGAGGAAACATTTCTTCACTCAGAGGGTAGTGAATTTATGGATTGCTGTAGATGCTCAGTCCTTGAACATCTTCAAGGCTGAGACTGATAGATTGTTAAAAAACAGAGGGATTAGGGGATATGGGGATAGGGCAGGTAATTAGAGTTAGGTCTGAAGATCAGCCATGATCTTATCGAATTGCGGGGCAGGCTCGAGAGGCCAAATGGCCTAAATGCTCCTAATTCTTATGTCCTTATGTTCATAAGGGCTTTTTGGCATCCTCCAGACATGAAAGGCGCTATACAAATGTAAATTTGTATTGCATTACGTTAAACCAAGGTCCTGTCCGCTTGTTCAGATGGACATTAAAAATACCATTTGAAAATGCGCCATATGAAAAGATAACAACAATGATTCTTGCGTTTAATATAGTGCCTTATCACGTCTCAAAGCGTTTCACAGAATATGCTGTAAAGTGAGTTGACTGTATATTTTGTGGGTGAAACATGGCACAGCAGCGTCCCACAAACAGTCGTGGATTAAGTGAGCAAATTATTATTATTTTTAGTTGTTTATTTTTGAAGGGATTATTACCCCCGGAAAAGCGATCTGCCAATCGACTAACAATTGGGTTCCTACTTACTGCTAAGTGAACAGAGGCGTGTGGAGTAAGGAAACTTGCCCAACATTTCGCCTTGTCAGGATACTGAGAAAGGAATTTCTCCCGGTGTCCTGGCCAACAAATTCCTCAAATTAAATTGGTCACTCACTCCACGGCTGTTTGTGGATATTGCTGGGCGTATTGACTGCTGAGTTCTCCCATATAAATACACACAGTCACACTATTGTGACATTTTTTTCTCAACAATAATGAGATACTTTTTTTTGCAAAATATTGGAATCTCTGCAGACATGAGAAGGTTGAATTATGGTTCTCTAACGGGACGCATATCAATATGGCTTCCACTAACAGAGGGAGACATCTTTCCTGTAACACACCATTTTGTATACAGAAACTGTATGTTTCCAAAGACAGCCAGAGAAACTCCATGATAGTTATCACATTGATACATCCAGTTTTTGTAAAACACCTCTGCAGATTAAGCAAGGCCATTAATAAAGAAAGCAAGTTGGACAGAAAATGTAAACAGCAAAGAACCAGCAAAAAAAAGTAGAGAAAATTAAGATTTGTTTGAGGTCAGCCGGGTGTCTGACACATGTGGAAATTCCATCACTGTCCCACCCACATCTGAACATTTCCCTGTGTCCGGAATGCACACTCTCTCCCCACAGGGACGCACTCTGCTTACCAAATTCAGTGATTATTTAGGGCAGGTTGGTGAGAGCCAAAGCTTGAGCACCCCAGCATGTGTGTTTTGGTACTGCTAGGATTTAACCACATTGCTTTCCGTTGCGAGCACTGTCTGATAAGCTTCCAGCTGCATGTCCAGCTAGGACCACCCTACCTCAATGCTTTGGCTTGCAGGGTTAACAAGTGGGAAGAATCCCTGCCCCAGTAAAATGAAGGTTTAAGTAATAGAATATTGTAGCACATGGGTCTTGGTAATCCGGTTCCTGAGCCAGGTGGGTCCGCAGTATTCCAGGGCACTGCTGCTAACAGCACAACCAGTCTGGCTCATCGGCAGGACTTGGAAGGTCAGACCAGTCACTGGGGGCGGGGAATCTTCCAACTAAGCTCCTGTTAACCCTGCAAGCCAAAGCCCTGACAAGTAGCGTGCTTCTAGCTGGACTCCAGCAGTACCCCAACACACACTCTGGGGTCCCCAAGTAGTACAAAGGAGAATCCCATATTTTTATATTAGTTAAATGCACAGGCAACAATTTATTTTTATAGACAAACTGGCAGGCATTTTACACCAGCCAAGTCCCACAAATAACCATGAGGCGAAAGTAATTTAGAGTAATCTGTTTGCCAGCTTGAAGCTGGAAGCTTGAACTCACGACATTCTCATCCAGAGGTGTGAGTGCTGCTTACTAACTGAGTCAAACTGTTCAGTTTACTGTTTATGGGCAGTACAGATATTGCACTCTAAAGCTAGATCCCAGCCTATAATTTAAAAGCTATTTTTATGCCAGCTAATGGGAATTGTGATGTTGTAATGCACGAGGCTTATAGAGCATATTCATCAGTTTAATAAAGCGGCACTAATGCACTTTCGTATGATTGAAGTATTGGGGTCCATTATTTGGCTACAACACAACAACAAACTACATTTATATTGTGACTGTCCTCCTGGATGGGGGGGAGGTAAGCAGGGTGTTCTTGGAACTGAACTGGCTCCAAGGTGACATGCCCGCCAATTGAATATTGGAATCAAGACAGCCCGCTGTACTGGTCTTGGTAATCCGGTTCCTGAGCCAGGTGGGTCCGCAGTATTCCAGGGCACTGCTGCTAACAGTACAACGAGCCTGGCTCATCGGCAGGACTTGGAAGGTCAGACCAGTCACTGGGGGTGGGGAATCCTCCCACTCAGCTCCTGTTAACCCTGCAAGCCAAAGCCCTGACAAGTAGGGTGCTTCTAGCTGGACTCTAGCAGTACCCCAACACACACTCTGGGGTCCCCAAGCCTTGGCTCTTGCCAACCTGCGCCTAATACTTTCCTGAATTGGATAAACAAGATGCGTCCCTCCAGGGAGAGAGAGCGCATTCCATTCCAACAAACTACGTGAAGGTGGAATGCGT
The DNA here is from genome assembly GCF_018977255.1 of Callorhinchus milii. Lineage (NCBI taxonomy): Eukaryota > Metazoa > Chordata > Chondrichthyes > Chimaeriformes > Callorhinchidae > Callorhinchus > Callorhinchus milii. Next base: position 5,952,396 of record NW_024704744.1, read on the forward strand.
GGAATTCTCAGTTTGGTTTGGATATTCTTAAGCACGGGGATGGGTTTTTGCATGTGTCAGTCACCGGCCTGATCAAAAAAAATGTATACAGTGCCTTTCACATCGGGAGGATATCCCAAGGCGCTGAACAGTCAAGGATTTGGACCCAAGCTGAGAGGTAGGATCAGGAGCAGTGGAGGCCCGGAAGGGAAGGTATAGGAGGGTGACCGAAGGCCCAGTCAAAGAAGAGAATCTTGAGATGGGCCTTGAAAGTGGCAAGGGAGGGGGCGAGGCAATGGGACTGAGGGATGGAATTCTAAAGGGTGGGGTTAAAGAGGCTGAAGGCCTGACCGCTGATGGGCAGTGCGGGGCAAGACATGTATAGAGCATCGTTCATGTAGAGTAACATCTCAGAGCGCTTTGCAGAGATGGGGCTGAAGACTTGGCAGGGAGTGTGGGAGCGAAGGAGGTGATGGTAAGCAACAGTTGAAGAGGTAGGTTTTCAGACGGCTTTGGAATGATAATAATCCTTGCATTTGATACAACACCTTATTATGTCTTCGAGATGTCTCAAAGCGCTTCACAGAATATACTGTAAAGTGAATTAACTATATTTTGTGAGCAAAACGCATCAGCCAATTGCACACAGCAGTGTCCCACAAACATGTCGTCGATTGAAGACAGATAGAGAGGAGGCGAGGTAGCAGAGTTAAGGTAGGGAGTTCCAGAGAATGGGATCAGAGTGGCTGGAGGCTTGGCCATTGATGATTTGAGTTTGCTGAATGAACGGAGGCACCAAGAAGGAGAGTGAGGCTGGAGAAGACAGAGGTAGGGCGGTGCAAAGGTAGGAAGGGATTTTTTAGGTGAGTGTTTCTTTAAGTTTTTTTTCAGTGGACGTCAAAGCTCCTACGGCACTATTTGAAATGAGAAGGGAGTTTCTCTCTCCCGGTGTCCTGGCCAACAATCCCCCCAAATAAAATTAGTCACTCACACCATGGCTGTTTGTGGGACATCGTTGTACACAACTGGCTGCTGAGTTTTGCTCACAAAATTTTACATTATATCCTGTGAAGCGCTTTAAGACATAATAATAATAATAATCCTTGCATTTAATATAGCGCTTTTCACATTGGGAGGACGTCCCAAAGCGCTTCACAGAACATACCGTAAAGGGAATTGACTGTATATTTGTGGGCGAACGCGGCAGCCAATTGCGCACAGCAGTGTCCCACAAACAGTCGTAGATTGAAAATGACCAATTTATTATTGTTTTTTTTTGGAGGGATTATTATTAGGCGTGTGGAGTAAGGAAACTTGCCCAAGGTTTCGCCCTCTGCCTGGAATTGAACTCAGGTCTCTCACTTACAAAGCGAGTGCTCTAACCACTGAGCTACAGGACTCCTACATCTCAATGATTTGAAAGGCACTGTATCAAGGCGCTGAATCAAGGATTGTTATTTTTATTATGAAGTTGATCTCTCTTCTCTTACACTTTAACTCTTCCCCTTTCACACTAAGTCACTCAAACACTATTTATATCTCTCTTCCCTATATCTTCCTAGTGTGTGACACTCATTCTCTCTTCTGTCTTTCAGTTCTCTCTCACCTCCCACTATCACATTCCTCACACTTGTTCCCCCATACCTTTCTTCCCCTTTCTACTCACCAAAATTAAAACGTGGGGCTTGAACAACCTTCTGATTTAGAGGTGAGAATGCCACCCACTGAGCCGATCTGATGGTATGATAGTACTAGAAAATGTGAATGCAAAACTTAAATTAACTATTAATATTTTATGAACTTTAAAAAAAAAGAAGGTTCGCAGCTATAATTGCTGTAATTGCTGGCTGTATGCCTTTAGGCAAATGTGGCAGCCAGTTTGCATCCAACAGTGTCCCCACAAACAGCCATGAAATGAACGACCCATTTACAGGTGGAGTTCTGTAGCTCAGTGATTAGAGCACCCGCTCAGCAAGCGTGAGACTTGGGTTTGGTTCCCGGTAGGGTGAAACCTTGGGCAAGTTTCCTTACTCCACACGCCTGATAATAGTCCCTCAAGAAAAAAAACAATTATACATTGGTCACTTCACTCCACGACTGTTTGTGGGACACTGCTGTGTGCAATTGGCTGCCACGGTTCACCCACAAATATATGGTCAATTCACTTTACAGTATATTCTGTGAAGCGCTTTGAGACGTCTAAAAGATGTGAAAATGCGCAATATCAAATGCAAGGATTATTATTATTATCTGGAAGATAATATCTGGCCCTGAGGTTGGATTAGTCATGTAACTCCATATGATGTTACGTACTGAGGCAGCAAGATTTGTTCGTATAATATTGTAACACTGGTTTGATTTAGATAGTCTGCATAAAACCAGCTTCATGCTGCAAGGCTTAAGAACAGAGGGTCAGAGGGTCACAGTGGATTAGCACTTCTCAATGTCTTTTCACTGAATCTAGTCCAGACAGATAAAAAGTTTCCTTCCTGTTTCTCTCTCTTTCTTTCTTTCTTTCTTTCTTTCACTATGTGCTGGCTGACAGTGACTTTGTGCAACCTCAACCTATTTTTTTTAAATTTGTCCCATCCTTTGGTCCTGTCTGCCTGTTCAGATGAATGTTAAAGATCCCATGGAACTATTCGAAAAGAGAAGGGAGTTTCTCCCAGTGTCTTGGCCAACAATCTCTCAAATAAAATTAGTCACTCACTCCATGGCTATTTGTGGAACATTGCTGAGTGCAATTTGGCTGCCACATTCATCCACAAAACACACATTGACTGCACTTCAGTATATTCTGTGAAACACTTTAGGCCAACCGCTCAACGTCCAAGGAGCTATACCAATGGAGGTGTAAGGATTATTTATTATTATATACTAATACTCATCCTAAGGGGTGTAAGTATCGCTGGTAAGTTACCAGCATTTATTATCCATCACAAATTGGCCTGAGCAAATGGATGCAGTGGTGGAGCCAGGTTTTGCAACTGGAGGAAGTGGGAGGGAGTTGGTGGCATCACCTTCTCATTGCTCTCCGCGCTGCCTCATCCCTCCTGCCCCACTCCTCTTCCCCTCACTGCGTTTCACAAGGTTGTATGAGGCACAAGGCAGCACAGAGGGCTGCACGGGAAGCGAGTCACAGATTAAATCCCCCACATTAAAGATACATACAATACACTTGCATGCTACCAGTGGAGCAATTGCCCCCCACCACACCACCCTGCCCACGTATTTCCTCTGCCACTGTATGGTTGTTGTATAATAATAATCCTGCATTTAATATATCACCTTCTCACATCTTCGAGATGTCTCAAAGCGCTTCAAGGAATTTGCTGAAAAGTAGATTGATTGTGTATTTTATGGGTGAAACTGGAGAAACGTGTGTCGGTTCAACCCGCACATCAACAACAACAACAACAAGATTACATTTGTATATCGCCTTTCACATCGGGAGGACAAGGACTTTGAGCTCATAGAGAAGTAACTGATGCTACTGTGTAGTACTGTGCACTGCATTGTCAGACGTGTGATGTTCAAGAGACTTTAAACTGATGTCCCATCTCCCTGTTCAGATCCCACGGGACTATTCGAAAGGAGGAAAGTGTTTCTCCCTTTGACCTGGCCAACAATCCCCCAGATTAAAAACATCAAGCTATTTGTGGGACATTGCTGTGTGCAAATCAGCTGCTGAGTTCACTATCAAATCCAGGCACTACATTGTACAGATGTTCCAGGCGCTATTTTGAACGTGAGGACTATTATTATTTTCTTCTTCCCGGATTTAAGGCGCGCACAATTACCTTCAGCAGACTCTTGTCTCCTTAGAGCTAAAAGATGACTTTTATGGCATTTGCCTATTAAGCAATGTCGGCTTCTCAGGATTTAAAGGAATCCTTTATAATTATCCTGTGGTCTCTCAGTGACATCTCCACCACTGTCCTTCAGAAGATATTATGGTCTCGTGCAGGCTTTTGCTAATTAAACCAAAATAGGTTCATTTGCAGACAGAGGAATTAAATAAAGACAGACCAAAAAAAAAGACATGCGCAAATACTACAAACAAGAAACGTTTGAAAGGGAGTCCGAGAATAATTCTTACAACAAAGTCCCAAAGCTTATTTGAACAGTGACCTTCTTGTAAAGTTATCTCAGATTAATCCCATGATATGTTGTGTCCCAAACTATATACTGTATCCCGAGATATTATTTATAAAAACATGATATAGATCTTATGATGATATATTGTAACCACAACTCGTGTGACTCAGGAAAGCCAACAACAACTTGCATTTATATAGTGCCCTCCATGCTGGGTGCTGTCCCGCGGCCCTTAACAATGGTTAATCCGTTCTGTAACAGGGAGCCAGTGAAGTTTGGCAATGATTGGGGTGCAGAGTTTAGTGCAGGTGAGAATGCGGGCGGCGGAGTTTTGGATGAGTTGAATTTTGTGAATAGTTGAGGAGGAGAGACTGGTGAGGAGGGTATGTGAGTAGTCCAGTTGAGAGGTGACGAAAGCGTTGAAAAGGGTTTCGGCAGCTTGTGGAGTGAGGTATTGTCGGAGACGGGCAATGTGGTGGAGGTGAAGGAAAGCCACAACAGAACCTCAGAAGGATAAATTCCAATGTACCATCTATTAAAGGAGTCCTGTAGTGTAGTGGTTAGAGCAAGCGAGAGAACCCGGGTTCAATTCCCGGGCAGGGCAAAACCTTAGGCAAGTTTCCTTACTCCACACGCTTACTCCCACACTGTTTATAGGACACTGCTGTGCGCAATTGGCTGCCGTGTTTCGCCCACAAAATATGCAGTCGATTCAATTTACAGTATATTCTGTGAAACGTCTCAATGACGCAATAAGTCACTATATCAAATGTAACCATTATTATTGTTATTATTACCAGGCTCCATGAACCATTCACCCCCATTCTTACCCGGCTTCACTGGCTCCCCATTTCTCAGAGAATTGAGTACAAAACTCTTGTTCTCACCTTCAAAGCCCTCCACGGTCTTGCTCCCCATATTTGTTTCAAACCTTAGAATGATTAAAATGATATGAAAGCAGGTATCTGATATGTAATAACCATACAATGTCTTTAATTATCAAATAATGTTCTGTAAAAGTTTTTATACAAATGTAATTTTGAATTGTAATTGTAAAAAATTTGTCGTATTTTATTGTGTTATACGCTACAAGATACTGATTAATATTGCATGTGTCTGGTGTGGAATTTTGAAATGACTGCTGGGGGAAGTCCTAGGGGCTGGTAGGGATATTCCCCAGCACTTTATATGTTAAAAATGCCCTGGGTATAGTCCAAGCTGACACTCCAATGAACTCTGCTGGGATGAGAGGCATTGTTTGAGATTTACCTTGCGATTCCCAAGGTGCGAAATCCGGATGGAACACAAGAGGACGGGATTTAAAGACGGATAGAGACGTATATTGGGGGGAGGGAAGGCAAAGGCAAAATTAAGTTGCAAACAAAAGTGGAAGACTTAAATCAATGTGCAGAACAAGGGAACATAAGAAAATAAAGTTTATGACCTTCTGCAAGTTTATTTTTAACTTGGTCATGTGTGTTACGCAAAATCTGTTTATAAGGAAGTTTTTAAAGAGTCCTGCTGATTTCTTAGTTACTTCAATGGTGCTCTTGTCTACTTTTAGAGCAAGTTTCTTACATGGAAGGAAAAGGAATCAGATTAGTACAAAAATCTATTTACAGATAAGTCAAGTGGTTTCAATGAGCCGGAGACGTCAGGCCTGCAAGCCAACTTTCAATCTACTTGTTCCTCTGTATTTCCATTAATAAATAATAATAATAATAATCTGCGCAAATGATTCAGTGCCTATAATGCCTTTAACATCTTAACCTTGTTGTAAAATATTTTTTAGAAAACTTGGGAGCCCTGTAGTGAAGTGGTTAGAACACTCATCTCGCAAGCAAGAGGACAAAAGGTCCTGGGTTTGGTTTCCGGGCAGGGCAAAACTTTAGGCAAGTTTTCTGATTCCACACATCTCTGTTTACCTAGAAGTAAGTAGGAACTCGGCTGTCAGTCGATTGATGGTTCGCTTTCCAGGGATAATATCCTTCCCCTAAAACATTTGCTCACGCAATTCACGACTGCTTGTGGGACACTGCGGTGTGCAATTGCCCACAAAATATACAGTTGATTCACTTTACAGGATATTCTGTAAAAATTTGCGAGGCAAAAGAAGACCAAGATCCATCTAGTTCCTCAGTTATCATATCCCAAACTATACACTGTATCCTGAGATATTATTTTCTAGATATTTTGTCCACAAAATACAGTCAATTCACTTTACAATATATTCTGTGAGCGATTTGAGGCGTCTGAACAACTTGATGAGGCACTATATCAAATGTGAGGTTTATTATTATTATAGTTATTATATATTATTAAATAGGAACCTGGTTGTAAATTGATTGGCAGATTGCTTTTCCGGGGTTAATAATCTCATCAAAATAAATTTTAAAACTAATAATAATTTGGATACTCAATCCACGACTGTTTGTGGGACGCTGCTGTGTGCAATCGGCTGCTGTGTTTTGCCACAAAATAAAGTCAATTCATTTTACAGCATATTCTGTGAAGCGCTTTGAGACGTCTCGAAGACCTGATAAGGCACTGTATCAAGTGCAAGGATTATTATTATTGTTATTATTATAGTAGGCAGGAGGTCACAGAGTAGGGGGGGAAGCTGTGGAAGCATTTGAAAATGGGTGTAAGAGTCTTCAATTCAATCTGCTGGGGGATGGGGAGCCAGTGCAGCCAAGCGAGGATTGAGGGTGATGGGATTGCAGAGTCTGGTGAGGGAGAAGACATGGCGTCCTGAATGGTCTGCAGCTCATGTAGGGAGAACATGAGGTTAGGGTCTAGTGAAAAGGGGTTTGGAATATTTGAGCCATCAGTGATGTTACTGATGGCAACATGGATTGTACCAGCTACAACTCATCGCAAATTGTGATTAAACCTTCTGAAGACTTGATTTAGATCTCTGTCAGATCCCTCAAGGCAAAGGAAACTGCACCTAGAAAATAATAAATCTGCATTAACATCTGTAACATTCCTTGTGGTGACAGGCAACTCATCTGTGGATTTTGCCCTGTGCTAATTAAACAGCATTATTCCCTGTACAATGATCCTTGCATTTATATAGTGCCGTTGTTGCTAAATCATCCCAAAGGGCTTTACAATAATTACAGTGAAGAGCAGTGACTGTGTATCATGTAGGCGAACGCCTCAGCCAATTTGCCCAAGGCAATGTTCCATAAATTGATTGAATTTAAATTTTCAAGACTGAGGTGGATAAATGTTTGTTAGGTAAAGGTATCAAAGGATATGATACAAAGGCGGGTAAGTGGAGTTCAGGTAAAGATCAGTCATGATTTAACAGATTCGAGGAACATTGGGTTGAACGGCCTACTCCTTTTCCTATGTTGCTATGTTCAAACAGCCAATAGCTGAACGACCAATTAACTTCCATCTGAAGGTCGGCAGCTCTGACAATGCAGTGTTCCCCCCATCACTGCAATGGTGTCAGGTCAAAGTGGGACCCACATTGTATTAGCGAAACGTGGCAGTCAATTGTGCACAGCAGTGTCCCACAAACAATCTTGGATTGAGTGACCAATTATTTTTTTGGGAGGGATTAAGACTCCCAGAAAGCAATCTGCCAATCGAGTAACAACTTGGTTCCAATTTACTGCTACGTAAACAGATGTGTGGAGTAAGGAAACTCGCCCAACGTTTTACCCAGCCGGGAATTGAACCCGGGTCCTCTTGCTTGTGAGGCGAGCGCACTAATACTAGAGTGTTACGCACACATTATAGAAATAACCCGAAGCCCCTGTTCTGAAACAATGAGTTGCACTTCCAGTGTAGATCAATGGATTAAGCGATTTCAGTAATCTCATGCTCAGATTTGGCTGAGCTAATTTCGGGGACAATAGGGCCATGGGACCATGCGTAGGATTTGTGAGTAGCAATTATTCCAGTACAAAGCTTGGCCGAATCACCAGTTTTAACTGGTTGCAGCTCTATTTAGGAATAATTTCCCGGAAATCAACTGCAGATTCTGTTCTGGTCAATGCGCCATGTTTACCTCATGTGGCTGAGCGCTTCTGTGACTACAGGAGTACACGTCCGTTCAATACAATCATCTCAGTTGTTGGTGATTACGAATGACACCTGTTATTAGAATGTCCCCTCCCCTTTGCTCCGCTTAAACCAGGCTCGAAATAAAATCTGAATCAACCTATAAAGATATACAGGTGTCCACAGGTGTCAGCCTGACTCAGTTGGTATTACTTGCTCCTCCTGAGTAAGAAGTTGGATTCAAGCCCAAATCAGAATTTGAGCTCACATTGTCCAGGCTGACACTCAGTGCAATGTTGGGGGTGTGCAACATTCTCCAAGACGATACCCTGCTTGAAGGATGATGGATACATGCTTATTATTAATACTTTCCGGAATTAGGTCAGCAGGATGTCTCCCTCCAGGAAGAGAGTTCGCAATCCATTCCGACAATCTATCTGTGGGATTTCCGCATGTTGGTGGGTTGCATGGAAGTCTCAGCTTGGCTTAGATACCCTTGAGTATGGAGATGGGTTCCCGCATGTGTCAGACACCCGACTGACCCCCCCCAAATGCAGGTTGTTGTTGCTGTTGTTGCATTGTCAGAGATGGTGTCCTTTTCGCTGAGACATTAAAGGGAGAACTCTCTCAGTTGGATGTTAAGGATCCCGTGGCAGTATTTGAAAGAAGAGCTTCTTCAGATTTCCCACCCAACAATCCTCCAGATTAAGTTAATCATTCACCTCATGGCTCTTCATTGGACATTACAGTGCACAAATCGGCTGCCATGTTCACCTACAAAAATAGTCAATTAACTTTACAGAAACTTTGTGAATTTCTTTGAGTTGTTCTCAATATTGTAGGTGACTGCAGTTTTTTTTCAGAATTTGACATTTTTCTTTGTATTTCTATGAAATTGTTAAACATTTAGCATCCTAAATTTACCCCCAATATCGCGTTCACCCACAAAACACACAGTCATTTCAACTTTACTGTATGTCCTGTGAAGCACTTTGAGACGTCCTCCTGATTAGAAACAACAAATGACATGTATATAGTATCTTTTACATCAGGAGGACGTCCCAGTTGGACACTCAAGGGGGTTACAAATCCTTGACTGTCCAATGTTTTGGGACGTCCTTCCGATGTGAAAAGGGAAAATAGCTGTGCCAAATGTAAAAATTATTATCATTACATGTCATTATCGTGTCGTCACACCAATTTGGCACATGAAGAAAAAATCCTTCATTAATTGGGTTGGCTTTGTTTCGGCTCAATGTTGTGGGAGATAATGTCTGGGTTATTTCAGCATTTCGCAGCTGGGTCAATTACTGTCATATCGTGCAGAAAATGGGAATCTTTGGGATACTTTAAAGAGCCGAAGATTGTTAATTAATAGAAAGCAGAATGTGCCGTCTGAGCAAGAGACAAAGCTAGTCTGCTGAATCCAGCTACACGCAATCTGATTTACAATGAATCCACTTTATCAGAAATGCAGAACTGAAACATGCGAGTAAGTGGGATGAAAGTCAGGTATAAATGAGACGAGCCAATCATTAGAGCGTTGTATTGAAAGGCTGGCCTGTAAAACCCATTCATTTTAATAGGCTTTTCTGCCCTGTGATATCAAACGTGCGGCTTCTTGAGCACATTGTGGATTCCTGTAGTGTAGTGGTTAGCGTGCTCGCCTCGCAAGCGATAGGACCCGGGCTTGATTCCGGGTGGGGAGAAACCTTAGGTAAGTTTCCTTACTCGACACGCCTCTGTTTTCAAGCAGTAAGTAGGAACCTGGTTGTTAGTTGATTGGCAGATCGTTTTTCAGGGATAATATCCTTCCCCCAAAAAATGTGCTCACTCAGTCCACGATTATGGTACACTACTGCGCGTAATTGGCTGCTATATTTCGCCCACAAACTACACAGTCAATCCACTTTACAATATATTCTGTGAAGCTTATAAAGATAGTCAGAAAAACAGCGAAAGGAGAACTTAGATCACTTCTCCCTTCTCTCTGGCTCAGTGTCCAACCCTATTATTGGACATGTTATCTTATTTGGACAACAAGAACAACTCGCATTTATACAACAACCTTCATGCAGAATATGTATCGGAATGTAGGACAGTGGTGGGTTTTGACACCAGGCAAGAGAGAGAAGGGAAGGGGAGGTGACCCATGGCACAGTTGAAGAAGTCGGCCTTAAAGTGGGATTTAAAAATAGACAAAGTGGGGATGAGGTGGAGGGATTGAGGCAATGAGTCAGATTTATAGTGCCTGAAAGCATGGCAACCAATGGTGGTTTGGAGAGGTCGGGATGTGAAGGGTGGTATATAAATGAAAGTCATTGTTTGTTGGCTTTCTGCCAAGCTGGGGTCTCCTCGTTGACCTGCTGTTATTTGGGGAGAGTTTTAGCCGTTGACATGCTGAAGACCTGCACTGTCACAGTACGAAGCTGTGAGTAAACACAGCGCCGAGGGAACAATAACCCACCAGGGAGCATTGCCCACACGGAGAGCTGCCACTACCATCAGCTGTTAAACTCCTTTACACCTCACACACAATGTGCTCAATTCAGAAAAGACCAATTCGCAGCGTCAAATCAACAATCACAGCTACCAGCATTAATCTGCTTAATAAGCCGTTGCCTTCTGGATTCCCCCGCCAGCCCCTGCCAAACACTCACACACACTGATCCCTATATCCCTCCACTGCTAACAGATGTCAGTCATTTCTCTCCTATCACTCCCAACTGATAATATTAATAATAACAGTAATCCTTGCATTTGCGCCTTATTGTGTCAATGAGACGTCTCAAAGCGCTTCACAGAATATACTGGAAAGTGAATTGACTGTATATTTTGTGGATGAAACGCAGCAGCCAATTGTGCACAGCAGTGTCCCAGTCACCATGGTTGAGGTGAGGCAGAGTGTCCCAAGGTCAGTCAGCGGGGAGCTTAGACAAGAGACTAGAGACATGATGGATGTTAAAAATCTCTTGGCACTGTTCGAAAAGGAAAGGGAGTTTCTCCTGGTGTCCTGGCCAACAATTCCTCCAGATAAAATTTGTCATTCACTTCATGACTGTTTGTGGGACTGCGCTGTGTGCAAAATGACTGGTGTGTTTGTCTGCAAAATACACAGTCACTGCACTTTATTGTATATCCTATGAAGTGCTTTGAGACATTCTCCTGAAATAATATCCTTACATTTGATGTAGTGTCATTCACGTCTCAAGCACTTCAATTTTGCAGAGATGAGGAAAGCAAACTTGACCAAGGATCAGACAATAATAATAATAATCCTTGCATTTGATGTAGCATCTTATCATGTCATTGAGATGTCGCAAAGTGCTTCACAGATTATACTGTCAAATGAATTGACTGAATATTTTGTGGGCAGAAACGTACAGTCAATTATGCACAGCAATGTCCCACAAACAGTCGTGGATTGAGGGACCACAATTTTTAAAAGCGGTTATAATGACAATTTTAAAGGAGAGGTGAGAACGCTGAGATTTTGCACTGACTCGGTGAGCCGGAGTGAGCAGTTGAGAGCGTCGGTGCCAGAGGTAAGAAGGTGCTGATGGGAGAGAGCAGAATAGCTTCAGTTTTGCTAAAGTTGGAGAAATTAGATGTATCCAGAGCTTGACGTCTGACAGGCAGTCTATCAGAACAGCTGTGGTGCGTGTCACATAGAAGTGAATCCCATGCCTGCGGATGGTCACATGTGGAACAGGCTCCCGAGGGAGACGGTTGAAGCAAGAAGTGTTGATTCTTTCAACCACAGATTAAATAGTTTTCTTTTAGGAAATAACATTATGGGATAAAGTACATAGGGAGTTTGGGACATATGTGCATGTGACCACCAGGAAGGTGGAAGGAGAACCAGTTGGACCTTGGTCTTTTTTCGTCTAGTATTTCTTATGTTCTTATGTATTGTCTCCTCACTTGCTCGCTCACTCTCTCCTCTCGCATACACGCACACACTCCCTCCCTCTCCCTCCCTCCCTCCCTCACTCACTCTCTCCTTTCACATTCACTCTTTCTCACACTCACTCCTCTCACTAACGCCTCTCACACTCATTCACTCACTCACTCACTCACTCTCTTCTCTCACATAAGACCATCAATCACTCGTTCTCTCCTCTCACACTCATTCAACGTGTTTACGTTTATAAACACAATTTATTTACATGTAAATTCAGGATATCAAGGAATATGGAGCAAAGGTGAGTAAATGGAGTTGAGGTACAGATCAGCCATGATCAGGGCCTTGGGACATCCTCGCGACGTTAAAGGCGCTATACAAATGTAATCTTGTTGTTGGTTGTTGATCTAATAGAATGGCGAGACAGGCTTGAGGGACTGAATGGCCTCGCCCTGTTCCTATGTTCCTATAAATCTGCCAAACGATCTAGCTACCCTATAGCATGAACTCGTTGACACCACACCGCATGAGAACAGACTCGAGGGCATAATAACTCACAGCCGCATTGCATCTAATTGGAAACTACTTTATTCCAAAATTACTTTGTGCCGTGTTACACTCAAAGCTTCAGCACTGACTTCTCCAATAGCCCCTGTGGTGATTTGTAGAACACCATCACCTGCTGGGCATATCAGGTAAATACAGCTGAAAAACAGCAACCCGTGCAGTTCAGCCAGATCTGAGGTCATGTCACACCTCCCTCTGTTCTATTCTATTCTACAGTAAAGACGGTTCCCACCGCAATTGTGCGAATTTTTTTAATTTCGAATCCCTGAATATTATCTGTCTCAGTCCAATTCATGACGAAAGTTCAGAAAAATAGATATTTTAGGCACAGGACCTTAAAAAGCCTTAAAAACTGTTAGCTACAGGTGTATGGGGAAAACGTAGGCAAATGGAACTGAAAGGATTGCTCTTGAGGGAGTCAGTAAGGACACGATGCGCTGAATTATCTTCTTCTGTGCTGTAAATTTCTATGATTCTATAGGGAGGCAATTGAGCCACTGATATCTGCCTTATCACTCTTTGTTATTATTGATAATAAAATAATAATAATCTTTGCATTTGATATAGCATCTTTCACATTGTCGAGACGCCTGAAAGCACTTCACAGGATTTACTGTAAAGTGGAGTGACTGCATTTTGTGAGCACAGCAATGTTCCTCTCTTTGTGGGATATTGCTGTGCACAAATTGGCTGCTGCATTCGTCCACAAAAAATCCAGTCACTCTACAGTAAATCCTGTGAAGCACTTTGAGATGTCCTCCCAACACAAAAGGTTCTATATTGAATGCAAGGAATATTATGCTTTTACGATGGGAAACTCCCTTTGATTTACTTGTCGCTGTACGTTTCAGAAATAATAATAATAATACTTGCCTTTATTAGGTCGTTGATACATCTCAAAGTGCTTCATAGAATATACTGTAAATTGGATCAACTGTGCATTTTGTGGGCACAGCAATGTCTCACAAACATTCCTGGATTGAGTGATCAAATTTTTTTTGTAGGATTACCTCCGGAAAGGGATGCTCCAATCGCCCTGCTCGGGAATCAAATCTGTGCCCTCTCGCTTGCGAGGCGAGGGTGTTAACCACTGCACTACGGGACTCCACAAAAGGAAAAGGCAGGTTTCCCTTCAGCTCACACCGTTCCTCCACAATAAAGCAAAGGTGCGAACCCACTATACATGAGCCTGTGGAACAGTGCAGAACTCTGGTGCCCCTTCCAATGCTGAGTCAGTTAGAGAAGTGCGCGTGTCAATCCTATTGTTCTGCCTTTAGATACAAGCGTGCATTGGGTGAGGGACGAGCTCCCTTTCTGATACTGTTCTGTCATCATCACACTGCCCGCAGTAAAGGCAAACACTGAAACAAAAAACAACCCACACAGAACTTTCTCTCTCGTCGCCATTGTCCGCTCTTCTATAAATATTCTACACATCACATATATTCTTCTGATAATCCTGCCCAAATTACCTTATTCTGGATGGTGACTTAAAGCAGGAGAGATGCAAGGAATGGAAGAAAAGGAAGAGCTTCCTCTAACGGTAAGAGATAAGGCAGCTCTCTGTGTGACACTGCTTGCTGAAAAGCCCGGAGATCAGTGTTTGGGGTTCAAATTCGGGTGACGGGTTCTTTGTGGAATTGAAAACAACAAAGCTGTTAAAAGTAAAATGTAAAGGAACAATTCTAATTAGACTGAGAGATAGATTGGGTCTGCTGATGTCACTCTTGGCTCTTGGTCAGAGGGTTGTGTGTTCAAGCCTCTTGTTCAAGCAACACTTAAGTTCAGAATGTAGACTGGCACTGGTGGGGACCCAGTATTGAGGGAGTGCTGCATTGTCAGAGATGCTACCTTTCAACAACAACAACAAATTACATTTCTATAGCGCCTTTCACGGGATGGATGTCCCAAGGTGCTGGACAGGCAAGCATTTGGACTCAAGCTGGGGGTTGGGATCAGGAGGGGTGGAGGGCAGGGAGGGTAGTGGTAGGAGCGTGACCCAAAGGGTGGTCGAAGAGGAGGGTCTTGAGATGGGCCTTGAAGGAGGCAAGGGACGGGGCGAGGTGAAGGGACTGTGGGACAGAGTTCCAAAGAGTGGGGGCAGAAAGGCTGAACAGCCGGCCACCGATGATCGGGTGGGCAGTGCGGGGGACATGGAGCAGAGTGGAGGGAATGGACAGGTGATGAGATGAAACAAGTTTCAGATGAGATGCTGAGCTGAACTCCTTAAACTCTTGTGGACATTAATGATGCTATTTCAAAGAGCAGGCAGTTCTGGTGCCTTGGTCACAATTCCTCCTCATCTCAGAGAATTATATCTAGCCATTCATCTGCGTCAGCTTGCCTCAGTCGGTAGCACTCTTGCCTCTGAGTCAGAAGGTTGTGTGTTCCATCTGCCTATTCAGGTGGTTGTTGTTAAAGATTCCACAACACAACAACGTGCATTTATATAGCGCCCCTCATGAAGGGTAGCGTACTAGAGCGCTTGAACAGTGGTGGAGCACGATGCCAAACGGTCAAATAGGAAGGTCTTCAGTTGTGACCTAAAGATGGGGAAGGAAGGGGAAATGCGGAGGGATAGAGGAAGAGTGTTCCAGAGGTTCTGGGTGTCAACACTATTCAAAAAGAGAGTGGGGATTCTCTAGGTGTGGTGGGCAATAATTCGCTCAGATACAAAAGAATTGCTCGTTCCTTTCATGGCTGTTTGTGCTGTGCGCAACTGGGCTGCCGTGTTCAGCTACAAATATAGAGTCACTTCACTTCGCAATATATCCTGTGAAGCGCTTTGAGATGTCTCTATGACGTGATAAGTCGCTTTATCAAATGTGAGTATTGTTAATGCAGTATTTGTAATTTTCAAAATAGAAATTGTGATAGTTTGGTGCTCAACACCAACTCACACTAGGTGGCAGTACACCCCTTCAGGTTTGTGGATTTTTTCATCTTTGAGATTGAGATCAATGGAGATGTCACCTTGATTATCTCGGTGTGAACATTTTTTTCCCAGCAAATTCTTGCCTCTGCAATGACCTGTAACCTGTTTTTGTTTAATATTCATTCTCTATGCTCGATCTTCCAAAGAGAGGTGAAATGTACCTTTTTGATGGCCCAAAAAGTAGGAATTTATATAATAATAATCTTTGCATTTGATGTAGCGCCTTATCTCATTGGTAGGGTGTCTCAAAGCGCTTCCTAGGATATACTATAAAATGTAGTGACAGTATTTTGCATCGAGCAATGTCCCACAAACAGTCATGGAGTGAATGACCAATTTTATTTGGGGAATTGTTAGTCAGAACACTGGGATAAACTCCCTTCTCTTTTCGAGTAGTGCCTTGAGATCTTTAACATCCACCTTGATGAACCTAAGCTTAATTTCTATGAGGCTATGAGTCTCATCTGAAGGACAGCATCTGCGACAATACAACAATCCCCAGCAATACATTGGATTAACAGCATAGACTATATGAATTCCAAGACCCATCGTGGGGCCTGAATCTACAACCTTCTGACTCAGAAGTGAGAGTACTACCAACTGAGTTGACCCAATGGGCTCAGAGGATAGCACTCGCTCTACCTTTCCTAGTCCTGCCAGCAATCTAAGCTTCACAGTGGCTGCCCATCATAAAAAGATAAGCATCCCCTCACTGTTTGTATTGGCTTTTAGGTGTCAGCATGGCTTGGGATTGGGATTCTATCATGATAATGAATAGAAGTGGACATAATAGATAACTGAACATAGAAAGCCAGTTTTGTGCACCTACAAAGTCACAAGGTTACTAGGATTGTGACTTACTTTGTAAGTTCACACACATGCACAACTGAATTTTTTTCTTTTGCCGGTTGCATGAAGCAAAGTGTTTACAATGTCAGTCTACATTGTAGGGTTGGATACGACACTATACCAAATGCAAGGATTATTTATTATTATTTATCATAATACTGGTTCACAACATACATCATAGTGACAGTTGAACCTTATTGACAGATGTTGCCAGCACACAAACACAAAGAGAGAGGTTTATTTACAAAGAGAAATGGAGAGATTTATTTGAATCGAGCAAATCCCCTCCCAGAAACGTTGGTTGAAGCAGAATCTGGGATAGCTTTTAAAAAGGGAATTAGATAAACATTTGATAAAAATATTAAAAGGGGAAAGGGCAAGGGAGTGGGACAAAATGGTTGCATTTCAGGGAGAACACCAGAGATTATTTATTTAATAAGAGGGTAATTAATGATTAGAATCAGGTTACCAGGAAGGGTGGCTGAGGCCAGGACACTCGGATTCATTTGAGAAACTGCTTGATGCTGTGATGGGTTGACGTTGAGGTGGAAGGATGAAATCAAATGGGCTTCTTCATCTAAACTGATCTGTGGCAATGGACCGAACAGCCTCCTTCTGTGCTGAAAAATCTATCATTCTATCCTTGTCATTCCTTTGAGCTCCTTCTCTAATAGAGCTAATGAAAGGGTTTGTTTGTAACAAGAGATATGCAATAGCAAGATTATATTTAAGAATGTTGAAAGCAGCAATAAAGTACAAAAAAAAACTTTGTCATTTGCATAATAAAACTTAAAAACTGCCACCATCACTCCCACCTTGAAAAAACCCTCCCTTGATGCGTCGCAGCTATCAAGCTACCGGCCCATCGCCAACCTTTCTGTCCAAGGTCCTGGAACGAGTTGTCGCCTCCCAGCTGCGCTCTTTCCTCTCCACCCATTCACTATTCGAACCCCTTCAGTCGGGTTTCCGTGCTGCCCATAGCACAGAAACTGCCCTGGTCAAGGTCACCAATGACATCCTGACCATCTGTGACCAGGGCTCCCTCTGCCTCCTCGTCCTCCTCGACCTATCGGCAGGATTCGATACGGTCGACTATGCTATCCTCCTCCACCGCTTGTCCTCCCACCTCAACCTTCAAGGCACTGTCCTTGATTGGTTTAGGTCGTACCTCTCCCACCGTCTTCACTATGTTTCCACGAATGGTTTTTCCTCCGGCCCCCGCACTATCTTGTGCGGTGTCCCTCAGGGTTCTGTCCTTGGTCCCCTCCTCTTCACCCTCTATATGCTCCCCCTGTGGTGACATCATCCGCAGACATGGGGTTAACTTCCACATGTATGTGGATGACACCCAACTCTACCTTTCCTCCTCTACTCTCAACTCCACGACCACCGATGTCCTGACAGCTGCCTGTCCGACATCGAGTCCTGGACGAGAGACAACTTTCTTCAGCTCAACGTGCGCAAAACTGAGGCCCTCCTGATTGGCTCGCGTCAGCGCCTCCGCACCTCAGGTGCTGACAGCATCAGCATCCAAGGCTGCACTCTCCACCTCTCAAAGCCAGTCAGGAACCTCGGGGTTCTGTTCGACCCTGAGCTGTCTTTTCTCCCTCATATCCGCACCACAACTGGCACCGCCTTCCATCACCTCCGGAATATCGCCAGACTATGGCACTACCTCACCCCTCACGCTGCTGAAACTCTGGTCCACGCCTTTATCAGCTCAAGGCTGGACTATGGGAACTCTCTCCTCGCCGGCCTTCCCGGCACCTCCCTCCACAAACTGCAGGTCATTCAGAACTCTGCATCTCATGTACTGTCCCGCACCAGACACCGCGACCACATCACTCCCACCCTCGCTCGCCTCCACTGGCTCCCCATCCCCCA
Source organism: Callorhinchus milii (assembly GCF_018977255.1). Classification (NCBI taxonomy): domain Eukaryota; kingdom Metazoa; phylum Chordata; class Chondrichthyes; order Chimaeriformes; family Callorhinchidae; genus Callorhinchus; species Callorhinchus milii. Next base: position 5,970,629 of record NW_024704744.1, read on the forward strand.
GAGGATCGATTTCAAGATCCTCATCCTCACCTACAAGGCCATTCACGGCCTCGCTCCCTCCTACCTCTCTGACCTACTATCCCCCTACCTACCTGCCCGTACCCTCCGTTCCTCTGGCTCCGGTCTGCTCCACATCCCCCGCCCCAACCGCCCTACCATCGGTGGCCGGGCCTTCAGCCTCTCAGCCCCTAGGCTTTGGAACTCTATCCCCCAGTGCCTTCGCCGCCTCCTCCCTTTCCTCCTTCAAGGCCGGTCTCAAGACCTTTCTCTTTGACCGAGCCTTCAGCTCCCCTCTCGACTCTCTACCCCCTCCTCGCCCCCTCCCTTCCCTCCCCTCACCCTGACCATTTCTCCCCTGCTCGGGTCCTGACCCAACTAGACAGCGCCTTGGGATGTCCTCCCGACGTGAAAGGCGCTCTATAAATGGAATCTTGTTGTTGTTGTAATGGCCTTCCTCCCGGATTAAATTTCACTTTAAGACCTACCTCTTCGAGTACTTTTATGGTCGTCTTCCTCTCCCCTTCCTTGCTCGATGTCCAACACTGCGCAATGCTCCGAGGCACTATCCTACGTAAAGAGTGCTGTACAATGGTAAGTTGTTGTCATTGTTGTATTAATTGTTATTAACCCCAATGGTACTAGGGTTAATAAACATGATTTGCATTTCTCAACAGCATCTAAATAATAATTATTTATAATAAATAATTATATTGAACATTTTGGGAACATTACATTCAGTGGCAGACAAAGTGGCCTTTAAAAGTTGCCAGTTTACAAGAATGGATGAGGGTGGAATCTTTATTACTTCTTCAGCTTTCATTTCATAGAAGTATAATTAATAATTTCATTAAATAGCTGACATTTATTAATGGGCGAACAAGGCAGCGTGTGGAAGAAAACAAGTTCTGGTTCAGACTCACTGCTAATAAAGTTAGCCTTGTTAGCCTCGAAAGCTTTAGCAGTAAGTTTCACATTGGGGTAAAAAATGCCTTGTGCCAGTGTGATAATTCAGTGCATTTTTCATCCCATTGATTTGTGTTAGTTTGATTCGGTTGGAAGTGCTCTTGCCTCTGGGTCAAAAAGGCTCTCGGTTTAAGCCTTTCATTGGACATTTTGCTCACAATCCAGTCTGATGCTCCCATGTAAGCATTCAGGAGAAGAGCTGCAGTTAGAGGTGTTATCCTTGCGGTGACGGGTCAGGACACCATTTTCCGCAATTCAATGGAGAAGGACATTTCTCCTGCTGTTCTGGCCGGTATTTAATGCATTAGTCATTGTGTTTGTGGAAGCTAATTTGCACGCAACAAAAGTTGGCTGTTGTGCTTTGTCTACAAATAAACACTTGACAACAACTCCCTGTGATGCACTTGGAATATTTCAATGTTGTAATAAATATATAAATAATAAATGAATAATTAATGAAATTTGTCACAGTGCCTTTTACTTTAGGAGGGCATTCTAAAACCCTCCACAGGATTTACTGTGAAGTGGAATTAATGTTTTTTATGTGGGCAAACGTGGCAGTCAATTAGTGTACAGCAATACAACAATGTCCCGCAAACAACTATGAATTGAACGACCAACTTACAATATCAGCCTGTGTGTCAGCCTGGCTCCATTGATAGTCCTCCCTGAGTCAGAAGGTTATGGCTTCAATCCACATCACGACTTGGAACTCATTTCGTCTAAGCTGACACTCCAGCACTGTCACTATCTCCCTCTATCAAGATCAGTTTCAAGTCGCTTTGACTGCACTTTTCGTCATTTTCTCCCACTCAAACTCCCTCGGTCCACACCCCCAGCTCAGGTGTCAAACTATCAAGCATCTTGGGACGTTCTCCTGATGTGAAAGGCATTATATACATGTAAGTTTGTATTGTCTAATAATAAGCACACAATCCCATCAGTTATTCACCACTTCAGTTGTCATTTGAACAGTGAAGCCGAGAAATAGTCACTCTACACTTGACAACAATTTTCCTGTGAAGCGCTTTGAAATGTTTCAGTGTCAGACACTCATGAAGTGAATGACCAATGTTACATGAGGATTGTTGGCCTGGACACCACTAGGAAAAACTTCATTTTCTTTTTGAATAGTGTTGTGGGTTCTGATACAGTGCTGCGGGAATGTTGCAGAGTTGGAGGTACTGTGCCTCAGATGAGATGTAAAACCGAGGTCCTGTCTTGTTCAGGTGGATGTTAAAAGATCCCACAGCACTATCTGAAAAGAGAAGGAAGTTTGTCCTGGTGTCTTGGCCAACAATCTCCCAAATAAAATTGGTCACTTATTCATGACTGTTTATGGGGCATTGTTGTGAGTAATTTCACCCTTACTACCAGAAGCTGTGGTTGAAGGAAAAACTATTAAAATGTTTAAGAAGGAAACTTGGCGCATACATGTGGAAAAGCGAAACAATTGGGAGGATGTCCCAGGAGCAGGACAAAGTTTTGGACCTGAACTGGGGGTCGGGATCGGGGAGGGTGGAGGGCAGTGGGGAAATCGGAATGATCGAAGGCACGGTCGAAGAGGAGGATCTTGAGATGGGTCTTGAAGGAGGCAATAATAATAAGAATAATAAACCTTTCATTTGATATAGCGCTTTTCACGTCTTCTAGATATCCCAAAGCGCTTCACAGAATATACTGTAAAGTGAATTGACTGTATATTTGTGGGCGAACGCTTCAGCCAATTGCGCACAGCAACAGTCGTAGATTGAAAATGACCAATTTATTATTGGTTTTGGTTTTGGAGGGATTATTATTAGGCGTGTGGAGTAAGGAAACTTGCCCAAGGTTTCGCCCTGCCTGGAATTGAACTCAGGTCTCTCGCTTGAGCTACAGGAGGGAGGGGATGAGGCGGAGGGACTGGGGGATGGTGTTCCAGAGGGTGGGGGCCAAGAGGCAAAAGCCCCCCCCCACCGCAAATAGTGGGGCGAGCAAGGCAGGGGACCTCGCCTGCTGAGTGGAGGGAACGAGCAGGACGGCAGGAGGTTAGGAGATTGCAGAGGTAGGGGGGGAACAAGTCCATGGAGGGCTTTGAAGGTGAGGACCAGGATCTTGAACAGTATCCTTTGAGTGATGGGAAGTCAGTGGATTCAGGAGAGGTTGGGGGTGATAGGGTCACCGAGCCTAGTGCAGGAGTGGACACAGGCTGCAGAAGTTCTGGATGATCTGCAGCCTATGGAGGGAGGAGTTGCGGAGGCCTACAAGCGAGGAGTTTGCATAATCGAGCCTCGATGTAATGAAGGCGTGTATGAGGGTTTCGGCGGCCTGCGGTTTGAGACAGCGGCGGAGCCGGGCGATGTTGCGGAGGTGGGGGAAGGCAGAGCGGGTCATGGCACAGATATGGGGGTAGAAAGGATAGTTTAGAAGGGAATAGATAGAATAGAGGGGTATAAGAGAGGAGAAGAGTGGAGGCTTACGTGGAGGACAAACAGTGTCACGGCTAGTTACGTCGAATGGCCTATTTCTTTGCCGAATCAATGTAAAAATTTGGATACTGAAATGTCCTGCAGCACTGAGAGAAGTCCATTGGAACGCCAGCAGGTGGCACTATTGGAGCGGTCAGATGCAGACGTTTTGGACAAATTCCACCTTGCTCTAGTTTTATTCTATTTACATAGCTCTGTTATTAAATGCTTTTTATAACGCAGATTCACTTAATAAGGGTGAAACCTTGGGCAAGTTTCCTTACTCCACACGCCTGATAATAATCCCTCCAAAAGCGAAAAATAATAAATGGGTCACTTCAATCCACGACTGTTTGTGGGACACTGCTGTGCGCAATTGGCTCCCGTGCTTCGTCCACAAATATACAGTCAATTACTTTACAGTATATTCTGTGAAGCGCTTTGAGACGTCTAAAAGACGTGAAAAGCGCTATATCAAATGCAAGGACTATTATTATTATTATTATTATTGTGTTGTGGGCCTTATTCAGTGCTCACTTCCCACATGACGACCAGCTTTCATTGCTAAAAAGGCTGACTTCTGGGTCAGTAGATCACTGTTGATGTCACTTCCGGCCTTGTTGCTCATGTATAAAGTAGGAAGTGATCAAAACCACAACCTGACGACCTGGAAGTCAGCAATTTTTCTTTTAGTTGTGGGTAAAAAATGCTAGAAGTCACCCAGCGAACAATCCAATTGGTTGTGTGCATGTGTGGTGACACCAGCTATCACACCTTGTTATTGCACCTTGTTATACCTTGTGGGATGGCATTGCATGGATCTCAACCACCTCTCGCCAACCTGCGCCTAATACTTGTCGGAATTATAGTCAGCAGGGTGCCTCCTTCATGGGAGAGAGTACGCATTCCATTCCAGACACAGGGAAGTTTTTTTGAGTTGGTGACATACATATGTGGAACTCCTCACATTTGGTTTGGATGTTCTTAAGCACAGTGATGGGTTTCCGCATGTGTCAAACACCTGGCTGACCAAAAATAAAATGCCTGTTGCATTTGCCCACGATATCAGACTCTGCACTTGATAATGATTGTTGCAAAGCTGTTTAAGATGTTTGGCTGATTAGGGGCACTGTAGCAAAATGCGATTTCTTTCTTTGGTTTGTGTTAATGGATTCCCTTTAATAATTAATAACGTGCTGCAATGCTTTATTGATAGGAAGAGCGTGATGGGAAGGATGAAATGGATGGCAGTGGGATATCCGGCTTCAGAAGAAAAAGGGGGATCAAAGTTAGTGGGAAATACATGGCACCTCTGGAATGGGAAAGAGTCAACAAAAACTACCAGTCAAGCTCTGTTCGTCATTCTAACCTTCACAGACCATACCATTCAATAGTCATGTGGCCACAGCCTCACAAATCAATCCACCACGCAGTGAGAGATGTGCAGGGAGAAGATGGGAAAAGGAACCAGCAGGAAGAAGAGAATCCATGGAAAGAAGAGAAATTTGTGGGAAACGTAGTGTCAGAAAAAGGCCTGAGACAAGACACTGGAGAAGACAATAACCAAGGGAAGAAACAGGATATAGTTGTTTCGGGGGCTGCGATTTCCAAAGAGACTTTGGAAGAGTTAAAAACCCTTCTGAAGCAGAGCCCGCTGATCACCAGCAGACAGAGGGAGAGCAGCAAGCCCAGCGCTCCACATGTTCAAAAAGCAGAGGGGAAGCCCACAGAGGGGGCCGACAGACACCCCGCTCCCCCGACAGCACGTCCCGAGGACTCCCTGTGTTCAACCACCCGACAGCAGAGAGTGGGGTCTCTCTGGGATCAGCAGCCAAGACGTGCGTTAGCTGCCCTGAATGTGGAGAAACCAGAAATTATCAAAGCCAAACCATTGGGCTTAAAGGCATCGACGTTCCACAGCCCTGGTGATGCCGGGCTAGCGGGAAACCACGCACCCTCCTGGAGTTCAAACTTAGCCGGTTAGTACTCGACCCAAGTCCTCGTCATTTCCCTTACGCCAAGAAGGCTCTTGACCCACCTGATCTCATCCCTTCAGAACACCTACCCTCCAGTTTGCCCTCCCCCACCTTCCCCTATTACAGCATAAGCTGCTTTTTAGATGAGTCGCAGTATCCTGGCCTCAACACCCTTCCTGCATCACCAAACGACGATGGATTCCATTCAATTACATGGTATTATATGGAGTGATAGAGCAGGGAAACATACCGTTAAGTCCAACAAGCCTGTGCCAGTGTTTTTATTCTCCACCCTTCCTATTCTCCTCACCTATAACCCTCTGTTCCCTTCTCCCTCGTGTATATATTCCTTTCCCCTACATGTATCCAATTGGAACTTTATATTTAAAATAATGAAACTATTTAAAGTTAAATAGAGGCCTCTTCCCCTGGTAGAGGGATGTATTGAAAAGGAGATGCAATGTTATAATCGCAAGGGAATTAGAACTGTCAGGAAGCACAACTTCACACATGTGGAAAAATGTGGAAGGAACACTGCCCCAGAAAGCTGTAGAAGCGGAATGAATAGGAATGTTTAAAAGAGAGAGAGGGAGAGAGAGAGAGAGGATACTTGGGTATTAGAGGTTTAAGAGAACTCCATGTTTCAACTACACTCTTTGTAAATTATTTTATTTTGGCTGCTGATGGTAAATAATAATAATCCTTGCATCTGATAAAGTACCTTATCATGTCTTCGAGACGTCTCAAAGGACTGAGCATCTACAGCCTTCTGGGATAGAGAATTTCATAAATTCACCTTCTGAGTGAAGAAATATTTCCTCAACTCTGCTCAAAAAGGCTAACCCTTAATTTTAAGAGTGTGACCCCTGGTTACAGATTCTCCACAGGGGAACAGTCTCACACTGTTTATTCTGTCAAGCCACATAAGAATCTTATACATTTCTATAAGATCACACCTAATTCTTCTATATTCTAGAGAATACAGGCCTAGTTTACTCAACTTATCCTCATAGGTCAAGTCCCTCATCCCAGGAACTAACCTAGTGAATCTACGCTGCACCCCCTCTAAGGCGAGTATGCCCTTTTTTAAATAAGGAGACCAAAACTGCACACAATACGCTAGGTGCGGTCTCACCAAGGCCCTATACAGTTGCAGCAAGACTTCCCTACTCTTGTATTCTAACACTTCTGCAATAAATACCAAATTGGCCTTCCTAGTTGCTTGCTGTACTGCATATTAACTTTCTGTGACTAGTGTACAAGGACACCCAAATCCCTCTGAACAGTAACACTATCTAGTCTCTCCCCCTCTAGAAAATAATCTGCTTTTCTGTTTTTATTGCCTGGGTGAATAACTTCACACTTCCCCACATTATATTCCACCTGTCACCTTCTTGCCCACTCACCTAGCCTATCTATATCCCTTTGCAATCTTTTTGTGTTATCCTCAGAACTTACTCGCTCACCTAGCTTAGGATCATCCGCAAATTTATATATTTGAAGTTCTATATCCTCGTCAAGATCATTGATATGGATTGTAAATAGTTGAGGCCCAAGCACTGATCCTTGTGGCAATCCACTAGTCACAACTTGCCAATCTGAGAAGGACCCGTTTATCCTTACTCTGTTTTCTTAGCCACTTGTCGATCCATGCTAATATATTGCCTTTAATTCCATGGGCCCTAATATTGTGTAGCAGCCTTTTATGTGGCACCTTGTCGAATGCCTTCAGAAAATCTAAATACACTACATCTACTCGTTCTCCCTTATCTAACCTGCTAGTTACATCCTCAAAGAACTCTGAAAGATTTGTTAAGCATGACTTCCCTTTTGTAAAGCCATGTTGACTCTGCCTAATCATGTTATGGTCTTCTAACTGCCCCACTATGACGTTCCCTAATTAAGGGTTCTAGAATTTTCTCTACCACCGATGTCAGACTGACTGGTCTACAGTTCCCCATCTTTTCTCTCCCACCCTTCTTAAATAGTGGTGTGACGTTTGCGATCTTCCAATCAATGGGAACCGTTCCAGAATCCAGAGAATTTTGGAAGATGAAAAACAAGGCATCCACTATCTCAGCAGCCACTTCTTTTAAAACCCGAGGATGCAGGCCATCAGGTCCAGGGGATTTGTCATTTTTCAATCCCAACAGTTTGCCCTGAACTAATTCTTTACTGATGTTAATTTTCCTAAGTTGCTCACTAACATTAGCTTCTTGGTTCCCCTCTATTTTTGGTAAGTTTTCAGTCTTCTAACGTGAAGTGCCTGTGTCTGTGTGGGGTAAGACATGATTAAAAAAAAACAAGGAACTAATAACCAAGAATTTTTTTATTAAAGGATCAGGAAAGTGGATTTCCATTAATACAGTTCTTTGATTTTTCTTATTAAGATAATCTACGAGATTTAACCATGAGCAACTATGCAATCCCTTCCTTACCACAATCGAACGCGAATATTGAATATGTGAAGCAGCAAATTGCAAGAGAAGAAATACAGTTTATTCGTTTCGAAGCAACAGATCTCCATGGCATATCGAGGTCAAAGACCATCCCAGCTCGCTTTTTCCAGGTACGTCAGGTTGCTTGCCCCTAACACGCACTGTGAGTGTCCAAAATTCCACCTTGGTCTTAAGATAGTTTTCTTAAAATGTAAAGTTTGTGCAGAATTTTGGAAAATTGTTCATTTCAGTTTCCATTCGGAAACTTATTGTAAGTAGGATTTAAAAAAAAATGAAATACAGAAGAACTGGCTCAGAAATGACATTGAATTTAGGAAATTTCCAATGTTCTGTGTGAGACATGCACTTTTTGTCACTATTCAAAAAACGAGAAGGGAGCTTCTAGTCTCCCGATATAAGTTAGTATAATTTTTAAGATAATGGTCTTCAGGTTAAGAGCAAGTTTAATTTTGGACATCAGAACTTTATAGATTACAGAAAGAAATTAACAACAACATTACATTTGTATAGCGCCTTTCATATCAGGAGGATGTCCCAAGGCGCTGGACAGAGTACAGCATTTCAGACCCGAGCTGGGGTCAGGGAGGGAGAAGGGAGGGGAGGGGAAGTAGGGTGGCATGGTTGAAGAGGAGGGTTTTGAGGCGGGACTTGAAGGAGGCTAAGGAGGGGGTGAGGCGGAGTGACTGGGGGATGGAATTCCAGAGGTTGTGGGGCAGAGTGGCTGAAGGCTCTCCTGCTATTGGTGGGACGGGTGGTTCAGGGGACGTGGAGCAGGCCACAGCCGGCTGAGCAGAGGGAACGGGCGGGTTGGTAGAGGGTTAGGAGGTCGCAGAGGTAGGGTGGAGCGAGGCCATGGAGGGCTTTGTATGTGAGGACCAGGATCTTGAACTGGATCCTCTGAAGGATAGGGAGCCAATGGAGTCGGGTGAGAATGGGGGAGATTGGGTCACGGAGTTTGGTGCGGGAGAGGATACGGGCTGTAGACTTCTGGATTATCTGCAGCTTGTGGAGGGAGGAAATGGGAAGGCTGACAAGCAGGCAGACTCTCATTAAGAGTGAGGGAGGCAAGTGATTCTCCAGGAAGAGTGTGTAGGACGGTGAATGTGGAGTTGTGGGAAAAGGGCACGATATTTAAATAGCCATATAAAATTGAGTCTGGTAGAGAAAGCCAAAAAAAAATGTGGTGGAGAAAGAGAGAATGGTTGGAGCCTAGTCAGCTTCATAACACAATGGTAATTGATAACTGGAATAGGTTGTCAGAATGGGTGGCTGAGGCCAGGAATTATTTAAAAATAAGCTTGATGCAGTGATGAGAGGACTATAGAATGGGTATTCTGGAAGGATGAGATCAGATGGCCCAAAGGGCCTTCTTCATCTGAACCGATCTTGTGATCAAGGATGACTACCAGAGGCTTAAGGTGTAAACGAGGTGCCAAGAGGAGATTCCTCAGTTATGGCGGTCAATTTTTCTGCTCCAAATTTAATTGGTGATGAAAACCCTAATTTTAGATTGTTGAAAGATTCTTTCATCTCTGGCAGAGGGGCCCAAAACAAAACAACAACAACAACAAAATTACATTTGTATAGCGCCTTTCACGTCGGGAGGACGTCCCGAGGCGCGGGACGGACAAGAGTTACGGAGCCGAGCTGGGGGTCGGGGTGTGGGAGGGGGGAGAAGCAGAGAGATCGAAAGCACGGTCGACGAGGAGGGTCCTGATTGAGATGGGTCTTGAAGGTGGCGAGGGAGGGGGGGGGGCGAGACGGAGGGAGTGCGGGGGATGGAGTTCCAGAGGGTGGTGGGGGGGGGGGGTCAGAGTGGCGGAAGGCCCGCCCACCAATGGCGGAGTGGGTGAGGCGGGGGACGTGGAAGAGGACCGAACCCGGGTCCTAAAACTCGCGCGGCGAGCCCACTAATTAATACGCCGCTGGAACGGTTAGCCTCGTTTCACCCACAAAACACCGGTCAATCCACTTGACAGCGTACGCTGGGAAGCGCTTTGAAGTGATCCAACGCAAGGAATGATGATGATGACGATAACGACGACGAGGATGATGATGATAACGATGATGATGATAACGACGACGACGATGATGATGGTTTGATGTGACTGTGATTGCTGTTCTGTTGGCAGGAGAAGGCGTTACACGGTGTCGCCATCCCCCGGAGTTACCTGGAGATGACGACCAGCGTCGAGGACGAGGAGGCGGACCCCCACCACCACCACCACCACCACCATCATCATCGTCAGTATCACGACGACGGTGCTGACATCTTGCTGATCCCTGACCTGTCCACCTTCAGGCCGTTACCGTGGCTTGAGAGGACGGCTCGGGTGCTGTGTGACCAGTGCTGGGTGTCGGGCAGCGCCGTGGCCGCGGCTCCTCGGCAGGTGGCAAAGGTGCAGCTGAGGCAACTGCGGGATTATGGCTTCGCGCTGAGGTCGGCTTTTACTTACGAGTTCTCCCTGCGCGGCGCGGAGGGCGACGCCCGGCCCTCGCAGTCGTGGCTGCAGGAGCTGATGGCCGCCATGTTGCAGGCCGGGGTGGACGTGGAGAGTTTCTCCTCCTCCTCCTCCTCCTCCGATAACTCCTCCACCTCCTCCCGCCGGGGCCCAGACCACGTCGAGATCTCCCTCCGCCCTCAGTTCGGCCTCGCGGCGGCCGACAGCGCCTTCACCTTCAGGTCGGGCGTCAAGGAGGTGGCGGGGAAGCGCCATTACGCCGCCATCTTCTCCTCCTCCTGCGGTTACCATAGGAACGCGGGGTCGCTGTCGCACGCCCTGTGGGACGCCGGCGGCCGGCGGAACCTCTTCTGGTCGGACGCGGGCCGGAAGTGGCCCGGGGACCCTCAGAGCCCGGAGGTGCTGTCCGACACGGGCCGGAAGTGGCTGGCGGGACTGGTGGAGCACGCGGCGGCCCTGCGCTGCCTGACCGCGGCGGCGGCGGCGGCGGCGCCCGGAGCCGACTGCAGGGGTCGCTGCGGCGGGAGCGGCGGCCCGAGCGGCGGCGGCGGGAGGGGCTCGGCGGCCGCGTGCGGCTCCTTCCGCCGGCGCTTCCACGGCGCCTGCGGCCCCCGCGTGGACAACCGCCTGCCCTCGGCCGCCGCCGACCCCTACCTGGTCCTGGCCGCCACCGTGGCCGCCGGGCTGGACGGCCTGAAGCGGGGGCTCAGCCCCGACGCCCAGGGGGACCCCGAGGCCCCGCGGGCCCCCCTCACCACCCGGCAGGCCCTGGAAGCCCTGCAGCGGGATGGCTGCCTGCGGAGCGCCCTGGGCGAGGCCTTCGTGGGCCACTTGGTGGCCACCAGGCGGCGGGAGGCCGAGGCCGAGGCGCGGGTCGACGAGGAGGAAGGGAACGGGTGGTCGGAGGGCGCCATCTAACGGGGGGGGGGGGCGGGAGAGGGGCTGACAACAACAACAACAACCACTTGCATTTAGATCATCATCATCACCACCATCATCATCATCATCATCATCCGGTCGCTTCGGTCCCCCCCCCCCCGACCACGACTGTTTGCGGCGAAAAACCCCCCCCCCAACCCCGACGTAAGGAACCGCCAGCGTCGAGGATTCTCCGGGCGACGGAAGACCCAAACGGCAGCGAAGCCGACGCTTTTGCGTTCAGAACGCCAACAACGAGACGTTGTACCCGCGTCGGGCGCTTCACGTGTGTCCCGGGGCGCTGGACAACGGGGTGTTTTTTTTTTTTTTTGGGGGGGGACCCGAGTTGGGTTCGGGAGGGGTGGAGGGCTGGGGGCGGGCGGGAGGCCGAAGGCACCATCGAAGAGGAAGGTCTTTAGACAGGACCTGGAGGAGGCGAGAGAGGGGGTGAGGTGGAGGGATTGCGGAGCGGAGTCCCAGAGTGTGGGGGCAGAGATGCTGAATGCCCGACGCCGATGGTGAGGACGGTCAGTGTCTGCCGCGCGCGGAGGGAGCAGACGGGCTGCCGTGGGGGTTAGGAGGTTGGAGCAACAACGAATTGTATTTACTACAGCAACACGTTGCGTTAACGGCAGCAGTAACAAATTGCGGTTGCGTCAACAATAATAATTGTTTGCGTTTGATACAGCGCCTTATCACGTCATTGAGGCTTCTCAAAGCACTTCACAGAATATAGTGTAAAGCGGATTGACTGTGTTTTGTGGATGAAACAACAAATTGCATTTCAACAACAACAAATTGGGGCATCCTCTCGACATGAAAGGAAGTATATAAATGCAATTTGTTGTTATTTATCCAGCTCCCTTCACATCAGGAGGACATCCCAAAGGACTGGGCAGTCCAGGATCCGAGCTGAGGGTTGGACTCGAGAGGGATGGAGGGCAAGGTGGGTGGGGGTGGGAGGATGATCAAAGGCACAGTCAAAGAGGAAAGTCCTGAGGTGAGCCTTGAAAGGGGCAAGGCAGAGGAGCTCTGGGATGAAGTTTAAGAGGGTGGGGGCAGAAAGACTGAAGGTCTGACTGCCAACAGTGGGCAGGCAAGGCGTGGGACATGGCAGGTTGGTATGATATTAATAGGTCACAGAGGAAGGTAGGAGCACAACCATGGCAAGCTTTAAAAGTGAAGAAAAGGATTTTAAACTCGATTGGTGGGTGGGGAGCCAGTGGAGCCGGGCAAGGATGGGGGTGATTGGTTCATGAAGATGGGGGGTGATCGGTTCATGAAGCTTAATGCAGGAAAGGACAGGAGCTGCAGAGTTCTGAATAATCTGTGGCATTCCTAAAGACGTTTCTTGTCTAAGGAAAGGAGGTTAAAAAAAAACTACAATAATAACAATAAATGGTTCTTGCGTTTGGTATCACACCTTACACCTCAGGATGACGTCTGAGCGCTTCAGAGGATTCCACTGAAACGTTACGACTGCATTTTGTAGACGAACATTTTGCACACAGGGATGTTCCCCCTCCCCCCCACACACTTAAACAGCCATCACCCCAGTGTACTGCAGCACTGAAAGAGGCTCCTCATTCTGCTCCTCATACCGGTGCCGGTTTGCTGAAAGAGTCCTTACAGTCCCTCTTTTAAGTACTTCGAGACGCCGGCCCACAAGAAGGTGGTATATAAATGCAAGCTATATGGTCAGAGAATATATATTCTCAAATATTTGAAGACAGGTGTGTGGAAGAAAGATGGCACATCCAAATATTGTGAAATCTTCATTTGCCTTCAAGAAGGCTATATTTTTTTAAAAATTGTCAAATGTCCCAAGGCTTTTTAAGGCACTCACGCTTTTTCTCTGGGTTCTCTCTCTCTGAGTTCTCTCCTTTTCTCGAGCTCTGAGAAATGGCCCTTCCGAGCTTGTTACTGACTAGCTTAATCGTATTCCAGCGTAGTTTTCCGCGGTACAGCCCGGAGAGAGTACTTTCCACGGTCACAAAGTGCAAAGGAAGCTTGTTGAAATATTGCGGTCCAGTGTGTCTCTTGGAGTTACTGGTATTTATCCTTCTATCCAACGCCCCCCTCCTCTCGTCCCCCCGCACCCCCACCCACACACATTGCACATGTACATACGCACACCACTTACCCCATCCTCACATACACGCACTTTGCCATTACCTCAGGTGCCAGTCGCAAGTGGGAGGAAAGGGCCCTTGATGAAACCATAATGGATGGATTTCTAACCAAATCCGACAGAGAAAATTAGGTAGTCAAGTTTTAATTGTTTTAAAAAAAAGACATGCATTGCATTTAATTTTGTTTCTTGTACCTTGTTTTTTTTTAACAGTGCTGCTGTGAAAATAGCTAAAGGTTGATGCAGCTTCCTCTGTTTTGGAGTACCACAGAGAGGTTAGGTTGTATTATGAAAATCATCCCGTTCTTTCAATAAAAAAGATGCTTGGAGGACACAGCATCCCGACATGTGTGGAAACCAGTTTGTGAAGAGATTGAAAATGTGGGGGAAAGGGGAGGAGGAAGAGAGAGAGAGAGGAGAAATTGTGATTTTTTTAAACAGGTGAGGTGGACTTTCCACCCAGGTCTAGGTTTACTCCAAGCATTTCTGAACCTGCAAAATCTAGCACATTGCTGAATTTAGCCTTTAATTTTGAAGTCTGTTTCTCTGTAAGTTTCTTGTTTTTTTGGACTTGCAGAAAAACCGGCATCAAAGCCAAGACTGAGTTTGACTATTTGCCAGATTCCTCAGCCTCCAAATTGTTAAGACAATAGAGTGAGTCTTAACTGGGAGGAAATCCACACCTCATTTTTTGATATGAAAGCAAGAAGTATCATAATGTCGAGTCGATAACTAAATGCAAAATGATTTGTGAAACCCTTCTTTATTCAACTCCCCACCTTCCCATTTTCAGCATAATTTTAGTCGATTAGCGGATCGCTAACAGAACAGAAGTGTTCACACCCACAGTTATTGGTTATTGACTTACTGACTGGAAATTGTGATGATTCTTAACAGATTTTCCATATGCTAATTAACATCGGAATTCTTCACCCCGTAATCCCTTTACTGACCTGCTGGCTGTGGATCTCTCTCTCTCTCTCAGTCTCCCCATTGGCGTGTATATCCAGGGCTAGTAAGTGAGATGAAAACAGACCAGGACTGTTCTGGTATTGTCCCAAATAATAATAATATAAATAATCTAATAGCAATAATTGATAAGATTTCTTGAAATGTGAAATGAATCACTGGCAATTATAAAAGGCCTCAATGGATAAAAATAAACTTTTGACATTACATGCTTTGACTACTTTTGACCTCAAGAGACTCTCTGTGCGGCTTTGTTTAATGTCAAGATATTAGACAATGCTGTGCAGGGTAATGAGATTATTGACTGTGTTGCAGCTTGGGGCTCCTGAAACTGCATTGGGTGTGAACGATGCTAATGTGTGTGGATTGTCTCTTGCTCTCTCCCCCAAGTCCAGAAGGCATGCGAGTCCTTTTGGGCTTCACTAATAATAATAATCCTTGCATTTAATATAGCGCCTTATCACGTCGTTGAGACGTCTCAAAGTGCTTCACAGAACATTTTGTAAAGGTCATCTTCAAAATCGTACCGTGGAATGTTCAGATCTATCTGTACCACCAGAATAGGCAGGCAGACCAATTTAATGTCCTACCTATAGGGCTGATTGTAATTATATCAAATATCGAATTTCTCTGTTCATATCAGGTTCTGCTACTGTTAAGTGCTCAGAGACACTACCCCACATGAAGAGCGTTTTATAAATGCAAGTTGTTGTTCATATATGTGGTGCAGGGGATTTCTTTTCGTTGGTGATTGATTTCATGCTTACGTCAGTAGTTACCCCAATTAAAACAACGGAGAACAATAGTGTACCTACGGATATCACTGTGGTCATGTGAACCACTCAGTCTTCTTCACCTCTATATCTCCCTTTGTTTGTTGATGGGAAAGTGTGTCAGAGAGATTGTGAAATGGGGACCTGTGACAATGGGGAATGGGACTGGGAATCCGTGACAATGGAAGACTGGGAAATAGGAGATTAAGTCAATGGGAAGCTGTCATAATGGGAGACTGTAACCTTCGCCCAGAAAATACAGTCAACCCACTGTACAGTATATCCTGTGAAGAGCTTGGAGATGTCTCAACGACATGATAAGGTCCTATAATAATAATAATAATAATCCTTTGCATTTGATATAGCTCTTTTGTCGTCGGGAGGACGTCCCAAAGCGCTTCACAGAACACACTGTAAAGTGAATTGACTGTATATTTGTGGGCGAACGCAGCAGCCAATTGCGCACAGCAGTGTCCCACAAACAGTCGTAGATTGAAAATGACCAATTTATTATTGCTTTGTTTTGGAGGGATTATTATTAGGCTCTGTGTGGAGTAAGGAAACTTGCCCAAGGTTTCGCCCTCTGCCTGGAATTGAACTCAGGTCTCTCGCTTGCAAAGCGAGTGCTCTAACCACTGAGCTACAGGACTCCATTTCTATATCAAATGCAAGGATTATTATAATAATGGGTGTCTGTAACAATGGGAAATTGCGGTAATGGGAGACTGGCAATGGGAACTGTGACAATAGATGTATTAACGTTCTGATCTCTGCCCTGACAGAAATGTAGCGGAGACTGAAAACAAAATCACCAGTTTACATTTATGTAGCACCTTTCGCATCTGCAGGACAACTCATATCTGCATATCTGACTGGGCAGCCGAGCTGAGAGTTGTGTGTATCTGAGGGAGAGAATATGGTTAAAAACATAGGTCTTAAAGGCTGGGAGAAAGGTGATGAGACGGAAGAACCTCAGGATGGAGTGACAATAAAATGGCTGAAAGCTTGTCCTCTGATGAAGGGGGTGAAAACAGGTAGAGGAGATAAAGAGGTTGGTGAGTGGAGGGAGCAGCCAGGTTGATAGGGTTACAGGAGGTCAGAGAAGTAAACGGATGTGGGGGAGGGGGCCATAGAATGATTCAGACGTGAGGACGAGGATCTTGAATTTTATCCGCTGTGCGATGGGGAGCCAGTGTAGCTGAGTGAGGATCGGAATGACGGGCACCAAACAGAGAGAAACCAAATAAACCTGGTTGTCGAGTACAACCCTGGCACGGAGTTCCCCGAGAATGCAGGGCAAAATGCAACGAGATCTGGAAGAAAAGGAATGCAAGAAAACTGCAGATGTGCTGAAAACTTCTGCCAGGCTTCGAGCAAGAAAATCACATTCAAGAATTCTAACCGAGTTACAAGGAACAAAACTAGTTACGTCTGTCTGCAGGAGGAAAGCGTTCTATATTAATGCATGGCAGCCTTTCCAGCTGAATTGTATTGATAAATTAATGCTATATGAGGTTTAACAGATAAAAGTTGGCATATTGTACAGTACTATCCAAATACTGACTGAGGTTGAGGCTTGAGGCTGTTTCTCTCCCTCCTCCCCAGGGCCACAGAAGACAGTTACACTGACCAAGGCTGAAGGCTCAGGGCATCATTGGACACTTTGCAAAGCCAAAAGCTCTTTGTGATAGTAGCTGGGCATTTGTGATTGGGGAAGCTGGGTTTGGGATACTGTCACTGAACAGATCGATTTCAAGACCCACACACTCATCTTTAAATCCATCCATGCCCTGTACCTCCCTAACGCTCCGATCTGTTTACTCTCCAACCCACTACTATAGATGCAAGTTGTTGTTGTTTTCTAAACGAAATTGTCTTTACAGCAAATAATTTAAAGCCGAGAAGCATAGTTCCTAAGCCTAGGGATGATTGTTTACCTTTATAGTCCCAGATTGTAATAAAGAAGCACATGTTCTTAAAGCACGTGGAGTCTTTTTTTAGTGGCTATTTGGTGTCCGTTTGCACGAGCATCATGTGTTGCTGACTGGAGTTCTCTGGAGACTGACATGAGTCAGGTAGTAAGAATAAATTCAAGACATATGAATGAAATCAAGACTTGCAACACACAATGTTCAGACTGTCATGTTTAGTGCTTTGCTCCCAGATTACAATACGTCTATTTTGTCAAAGTTATGCAGACTGACAACTTGGGGAAATGTATTTTTCATGGTTGGTGCATCATGAAGGCTTACTGGTGTTAACTGGTGCTTTGTGAGGGATTCTTGTTTCAAAGCTGTTGAAAGAAATTCACATCACAAGGGGATTTGTTTTGAAAACTGAAGATTGCAAATGCAGCAACCCTGATTTTCACACAGTTTATCTTTCGCTTCCATCCCCATCAAATACCACTTACAATTTCGCTGAAGTCAGTCTGACTGTAAAGCTAACTTTAGTGAACTGAGCAAATGATTAGACAAGCTAGTCTTCAGAGAAGACGACTCAAAGGCGACCTCATATAGTTCTATATGTATCATTTGAAATGGGATTGAAAAAGTAAACCCAGATCAACACTTTAGGATGCGCCAAGACAGTGGAACAACAGGACATAGGGTTAGATTTGTAAAGGGCAATTTCAGGACAAGCCACCACAAAGTTTTTGATTCAGAGTAATTAATGACTGGAACAGTTTGCCAGGAAGGGTGGTCGAGGCTAGTACACCAGGACTCATTTAAAAAGCAACTTGATACTGTGATGGGAGGATGGTAAGGTGGGTGTTCTGGAGGAATGAGATAAGTTGGGTGGAAGGGCCTTCTTTATCCAAACTAATTTTCTAATCTAACTTTTCAGCTAAAACTGGATTTAAGGATTACCCTCACTTCTGTGATATGAATTTTGAGAGGAAATGGTCTGACAGGCTAAGACTAGGTGGTATTTCACTCACAAAATACAAATTCAATCTACAATATATCCTGTGAACCATTTTGAGATGTATCAATGAGGTGATAAGGCACCATATTAAATACAAGGATTATTATAGCCATCAATGCACTGGTGAATAACATTTCCTTTCATTGTTCACAAAAAGGGATACCTAGTGATCTATTTCTAATAAAAGCTACAGATTAGCAGCTGGACAGGTTTTCTCCTGATCTACCTTACGGTGTTTAAAAGCAACCTCAGCAAACTGATCAGTATCTTAAAAAGAAAAGTAAGTTAACATTTCAGATCGGACCTGAATTCTCAGTGAAGGGTCATACCTGAAAGGAATCGTATCTTGTTGACCAACCTGTGGTGCATGTCACAGGTTTGTCTTCTCTAAGAGTCCTTGGCATTATTTGTGCCTCTTGGAATTTTGCAACCAGAATGGAGACTGGAAATAATAATAATTGTTTTTGATACAGCACCAGATCAGGTCGTCAAGACATCTCAAAGCACTTGATTTTACTGTTTGTAGTCATGCGGGTCAACCACATTGGACACAGAAATGTCTCAAAAACTGCCATGGAGTACTGACCAATTTTATTTGAGAGATTTGTCTTCCAGACATTGGAAGAAATTCTCATCTATGAGTAATGCCATGGGATCTTTCACGCTCCCCCAGAACAGATAGATGGCATTTCCCGAGGTGAAAGGCGCTATATAAAATACGAGGATTGTTCAATATTTTCTACATCAATCTTAAAATTACCGCTGTCAACCAATGTACTTCCTGGACATTGGACAATCTGTAGCGCTCTAAACACTGGCTGACATTTTGAAGCAAACGGCTTTCTCTGCACAGGAAAACAGGAAGAGGACAAAGCCATTCTACCTATACAGCCAGTTCAAGCAGTTTATTAGACCTTGGCAAATCCTTTAATTCCGAAGCTGTACTCTTTTCTATTCCTTAATATGTTCACACAACTAATCCTTAATAAACCTTACATTTGGTATAGCTCCTTTCACATCAAGAGGGTGTCTCAGAGCGCTTCATAGGATATACTTTAAAGTGCAGCAACTGTGTTTTCAGGGATATATATGTGAATGTGGAAGTGCTGACTGGCAATTGTGCCACATTTTGACATTGTCTGGGATTTTATGGACCCCATCTAACATAAAATACTATGTTAGTATGATACCTTTGGTGTTGCTAGTACAGAGTATCCGATTATATTATTTCTGCACTCCACCTGTGGAGAAGGCACAGACTTAATAATGATGCTGAGCATGGAGAAATAATGGAGACTTACAAAGAAAGATTCAAGACTATCTGCTGAGAGTGAAGGCAATGCATCAAAGCTAACAGGCGCATGAAAGGTAGGTCGTATCTAAAGTACTTGCTGAAATTCTTTTGAGGATGTAAGTGTTAGAAAGTGGATGATGGTGAGGTGATAGATGTATGTTTCCTCTCTGCAAGCTTCAATAGCTCATTCACAGGAGATGTGCTGAGAGTGAAAGCTCCTGGGATGAAGTCTTAACAGTGAATTATTAATTGGGTAGATAATAGAAAACAGACGGTAGTTGGGAATGTTAATCGCAGTTAAGTGGGTACCTGTGACCAGCGAGGCTCCTCTTGGGATCAACTTCAAGACCTCTGCAATTCATAATGTCTAGTAAAGACCTTGAAGGCATTATAAGTCAGACACCTAGGTTTGTGGATGAGGCTAAATGGTGCAGAGCTAGATATTCTGAGGACACGAATATAAATGAAAAGGATCTAGAAACTTTAAAAATTGGACAGATGAATGGTCTCTAATGTTGAGAAGTGTTTAGTGATCGCCATTGATGTTAAAGTTGGGGTTAAAACAGTGATCAGAGAAGTTAACCATCATAAAAACATTACAGTACAGAATGAGACTGTTTGGCCCATTGAGCTTATGCTGACAACAGTTCCTCTATTAGAATAACCCCAATTCCCTGTTCTTTCCCTATTACATCTAGGTCTCTACAAAAGCTTTATTATATGATTAATAATAACAATAATGGTGGGATGTGATCTTTAGTGTCCACCTGAAGGCAGACTGTTTAACATCTCAACCGAAAGTACAATACGCCCAGCACTGAAATGGAGTATCACCTTAGACTCTATGAGTTGCAAGACCCGACGTGAGGCTTGAACCCACAACCCGATTCATAGGTGAAAGTGCTACCAACAGAGCCAGACTTTAGGAATGGATATTCT
Source organism: Callorhinchus milii (assembly GCF_018977255.1). Taxonomy (NCBI): domain Eukaryota; kingdom Metazoa; phylum Chordata; class Chondrichthyes; order Chimaeriformes; family Callorhinchidae; genus Callorhinchus; species Callorhinchus milii. The sequence goes on from NW_024704744.1 coordinate 5,990,888, forward strand.
GGTCAGGACAGAGCACAAGGGAAAATAATTCCACCTCGTGTTAGCATGTGGGATCATTTGTGTCTTAATGTCTGTGACTTCAATGTGGTCACATCGCATTCCTCAACTCCACCCCTTCTTTCAGGCATTCTTTGCATCCCTTGACCTCTCAGCACCTTGGTACCTCTTCTCAACATGACAGGTGCTATACAAATGTCATTTGTTGTTGTTGCTCCACCTCTGGCTGTGCCTTTAGCTATTAAGCTCCTTGAATCTCTAAAACTTTCTTTCTCAATTTCTCCACCTTGTCCTCTCTTTGGTAGTGGTCATCAACCTCTCCTTGTCCACTGGTTCAGTTCCCATCCCCCTAAAAACAGCCATCATCACCCCCATCCTGAATTAAACTTCCCTGGACCCATCCCTCCTCTCCAGTTACTGCCCCATCTCTAACTTCTCCAAGGTTCTGGAATGAGTAATCTCATCCCAGCTCTGCTTGCTTGCTTCCTTCCTTCCTTCCTTTCTCTCTCTCTCTCTCTCTCTCTCTTTCACCATTCCAGCTTTGAACCCCTCCAATCCAGCTTCCGAGCTGCCCATAGCACGGAAACAGCCCTGGTCAAAGTCACTAATGACATTCTGAATATCTTGATCAGGGCTCCCTCTGCCTCCTTGTTCTCCTCGACCTCTCTGCCACCTTCGACACTGTCTACCACTCCATTCTCAATAATCGCCTCTCCTCTTAATCTTTGCGGATCTGCCCTTGCCTGGATTGATCCTATCTCTCTCACTGTCTCTACTTTGTTGCCTCTAACGGTTTCTCCTCCAGTCCACGCACTGTCACATCTGAGGTCCCCCAGGGCTCGGCCCTCTCTTTAATATCTACAAGCTCCCCCTTGGTGACATCATCTGCAGACATGGGGTCAATTTTCATATGTTGCGGATTGAAGAATTTTCCATTATTTGGTGGCTTCTGACTTTCCCTTGTGCCCTGTTACAGGACAGAATAGCCTCCAGTTGATGCACATATCTTACATACTTTGACATTTTCCACAATTTTGCATAATCTGAAACCTTAAGACAAAACTGTTGCACAGCCTAAGGCTATGTGGAAAATTTGGGTCCGAGATCTTCTCTACTTACCTTCTCGCACCTGATTATAACAACGGCAATGACAATTTACATTTCTGTTCTGCCTTTCATGTTTGCAGGATGTCTTAAAGCGTTTCACACAAATAGCTGACTGGGCTGGTGCAGGCTGGTGGAATGGTTTTGGCAAAGAGCCTGTGACTAAGTTAAATAAAAGACAGAAACATAAATACCAATTTAACAAAAAAACTTTCCTCGTCTACTCCTTTTAAAATCTTTGCTTCAGTTGTCACTTTGCTTTCTACCTAAGTCAAGAAGTAAATACCCAAGGCATGAGGGCAAAGAAGTTTGAGGTTATTGCATCAGATTCCCTTGTTCTTTTCACTGAAGATATAAAGTGGTGAAACATTTCCTGAGACATATATAAATATATTCTGAAGCTGTTGTTTTTAACCTCAGGGGTCCTATTATCAGCCTTTCCAGAACTGTGGAATGTGACAGCACAGAAACATGTTAAAAAATCCACGTACCTCTAACTGGTGATAATTATCACACCACACCCTCTTTATTGCCTTTGCATTTGAAAAATTATAATAATAATCATAATAATAATCCTTGCATTTGATATAGCGCTTTTCACGTCTTCTAGATGTCCCAAAGCGCTTCACAGATTATACTGTAAAGTGAATTGACTGTATATTTGTGGGCGAACGCGGCAGCCAATTGCGCACAGCAATGTCCAACAAACAGTCATGGATTGAAAATGACCAATTTATTATTGTTTTTGGTTTTGGAGGGATTATTATTAGGCGTGTGGAGGAAACTTGTCCAAGGTTTCATCCTGTCTGGAATTGAACTCAGGTCTCTCGCTTGCAAAGCGAGTGCTCTAACCACTGAGCTACAGGACACCACAAATTGGTAGCTTATCTTTCATAACATAATAATCATTGTATTTGAAACACAACCTGGAAATGCTATAATGCCAGGTTGGCAATGACTGTTGCTCTAATACTATCCTGCGTGAAGGGAGCTACAGTAAATCTCACAGAAGTCATATCAGTTGGGACCATAACATTTAATATGAGTTGTGTCAAATTTGCATAGATTATAAACTCTTAAATGGGAGTATGCCTAAGGCGATTAAACGATTTATAGAATCATGGATTGACCCATGGATTTAGAAGCTACCAGTTTGTACGATGTTTGTTTAATAAAAACTCCAGCAAAAGATCTAAGTCCATTGGAGGTCCAATCCTCCTTCAAGAGAGATGCTAAACCAAGTCTCCCTGTTCAGGTGAATGCTGGAAATCTCATGGCACTATTCAAAGAGAGAAGGGAGTTTTTTACGATGTCCTGGCCAACAATTAATTAATTAACAATTGTCTGGAAAAATCATAGAATGATAGAATCCTCCAGCACAGAAGGAGCCATTTGGCCCATCGTGCTTGTGCCAGCTCTTTGAAAGAGCTATCCAATTAGTCCCACTCCTCCGCTCTTACCGCAATGGCTCTGCAAATTTTTCCTTTTTTTCCTTATACTGATCAGATTTATGTGAGTTTTACTGTGTATGAATGCAGTATGAATGCAAGTTGTTATTTTGAGGAGGTTCTTGAAGGCAAAACGTTTCACTCTTGTTGAATGCTTCATTCGGTGAGTATCCAGGCATCCCCTGTGCGCAACCCTCTTTTCCCTTTTATTTTTGATTGATTCACTTTGGTGAATGTTCTGTATCACACAAAAAGCAACCCTGAACTGAGCCTGAACAACAACAGAGATCAAGGTGTCCCTTCATCTCCTCGTATTTTTTAATTTTCTTGCTGTAATCCCAATATCGATCCACAGGCTAGGAATTATTTTCTTCCAGCATTCGAAAAATGCTTCATCTTCAATCTCCACATGCTCTCCAGGTGCCTCACTGCTCAACCACAGCAATAAAGTGTCAGTCAAAGACAAAATGCATTCCTCTAGAGAAGACAGTTCTCATATAAATTGTGGTCCCTCTGCTCAATGGGCTCCATTGGCGGTTAGGCCTTCAGCCTTTCTGCGCCCCATCCTCTAGAACATCCATCCCACAGTTCCTATGTCTCTCTTCTTTCAAGGCCCGTATCAAGACCCTCCTCTTCGACTGTGCCTTCGGGTCACCTTCCTACCTCTATCCTGCCTGCTCTCTAACCCTCTTGATCCCAGATTGTAGATATTTTACAGAAGCCCCTCCAGGGCAGACTGGACAGGGGATGTTAAGCAGGGCTGCCGTTTCTGAGTGGAGGGAGCAGCCGGAACAGTAACGACACATGAGGTCACAGAGGTGAGGCGAGATATGGAGATATTTGAAAGTGAAGATTAACATTTTGAATGTGATTCGATGGTGGTTGGGGAGTCCATGGAGCTGAGTGATGGGGTTGAGAGGATTCAGGATACAGAGTTCTGGATGTCCTGCATCAGGAGGAGCGACTCTGGCGAGTTGGAATGGTAAAAGTGGGAGGTTATGAAGGAATGAATGAGGGTCTCAGCAATCTAGGGGGAGATGTAATGGCAGAAGTTGGTACTTTTAATAATAATAATAATAGTAATAATCTTTGCATTGGATATTGTGCCACATCACATTGTTGAGACGTCTCGAAGACCTGCACAGAATATACTGTAAAGTGAAATGACTGTATATTTTGTGGGCGACACATGGCAGTCAATTGCACACAGCAGTGTCCCACAAACAGTCGTGGATTGAGTGATTTTTTTTGGTGGGGATGATTGAAGTGATGGTTACCCCCAGAAAGCGATCTGCCAATTGACTAATAATCGTGTTCCTACTTACTGCGAGATAAACAGAGCTGTTGGAATAAGGAAACTTGCCTAAAGTTTTACCCTGCCTGGGAATTAAACCCGGATCCTCTCACTTGCAAAGCGAGCGCTCTAACCACTAAGCTACAGGACTTCCTTGGTAAGAGAAATTGATAAGATTGAAACAAGAAACAGACAGAGCTGTGGAAGTGGCACAGGTAACAGAAATAGTGGAGAAGGTGTTCGTGTGTGGATGGGGTAGAAATCGCATTGGAGGAACAAACAATATTTTCAGACATGCCAAGACAGTAGGACAAGAGGGGCAGGTTCAGATCTGTGAAGGGCAAATCCATCACAGCCACCAGCAAACATTGCTTTACACAGAGAGTGAGTGATAACCGGAACAGGGTTACCAGTGAGGGTGGCTGAGGCTACGAGACAGGACTCAGTTAGAAAATGACCTGATGCTGTCGTGGGAAAACAAAAGGTTGGGTGTTCTGGAAGGACAAGATCAATAGGCCAGCAGGCTTTCAACAGCCAAACTTCTCTAGTGATATATGATTATATCACTGGTTGATAGATGCTGATTTACTCCTTGGCTGTGACTGTTCAGATCAATGTGGATATGTGGCATTTTATCACATGCTAATGACAACTGCCTCAACCAATTGGGCTTGATTGGCTTATTGTCTTTCTCTCATTCCCTCCTTTTGCTGCAATAGAAGGTCACATCCTCAGAGTGCGCTGAACAACTGAAAAACTGGAGTCAATCAATAAACTAGGTCACACTTCATCAGTTAAAGCCTGAGGATCCATTGTTAAGATGAAGTTACATAGCACAACAACAACTTGCCTTAATATAACCTGCTTTATATGGGATAAATTCTCAGATTTCTTCACAGTGAACAGGGTCAGTCACTGAGTGAGATCCTGTACAGGAAAGATTATTATTATTAATAATAATCCTTGCCCTTGATATAGCACCTTATAACGTAGTCGAGATGTTTCAAAGCACTTCACAGAATATATCATGAAGTGGATTGATCATGCAATTTGTGGGCTATTTGTGGTAGCTAATTGTGACTCCATCCCACATTCCCTTTGGTGCTACACAAATGTAATTTTGGATTGTTTTTACATTGTATTCTTTACATAGTTATCAATTTCCCTACTTTGCTGACCTTCATGTCCCCAGCCTCCCTGTCCCACCATTGGCGGATGGGCCTTCAGCCTATTCTCTGAAACTCCATCCCAAAGTCCCTTTATCTTGCTCCCTGCCTCCCCTCGTTCAACGTCCGTCTCAAGATTCTCTGATCGCACTTTCAGTTATCTTTCCCCAACTCCCTTGGCTACTGTGTGGAGTCCCATAACGTACTGGAAAGGCGCACTCACTTCGCAAGTGGGAGGACCCGGGTTCGATTCCTGGGCAGGGTGAAACATTAGGCAAGTTTCCTTACTCCACACGCCTGTGTTTACTAACCAGTATGTAGGAACCTGATTGTTAGTCAATTGGCGGATCGCTTTCCAGGGGTAATAATCCCTCCCCCCCCCAAAAACAAATGTGGTCACTCAATCCATGTTTGTGGGAAACAGCTGTTCACAATTAGCTGCCATGTTTTTGCCCACAAAATACACAGTCAATCCATTTTACAGTATAATCTGTGATGCGCTTTGAGACCTCTCAATGCTATATCAAATGCAAGGATTATTATTGTTACATTATTACTGCCCCCATCTTGGGTGACATACCAGGATTCTTAAGCATCTTGGATCCTCTACGACTGTGCACTTAAAAAGGTGTGTGTTCAGTTATCAAGGCAGAGGAATGAAGCTGCTATGACTTCACTGTATGAAACTCTGCAACTGGCAGAGTTACCTTTATGTGGGAGTAAATGCACATTTTAAACATCGCAAGGATCTTATTTTGTGGAATGATTAATTTCCAATTCATTTGTGCTCGTTCAACAAACTCTTGACACCCGGACCAGCAAATTAACCAGCCAGACATTCAGAAAGCGCACAATGTCACTCGTGTACACTGCAGTGCTGATGTTACTGCTGGCCCTGACTTCATTCATTCAGAACACGTAGGAGCCTGAGATTTTCCACCCTGATTCCTTGTTTAAAAACATGAAGATGCCATAACCATTTGGTTAAACAGGTCAAGCATCCAATTTCCTCCTGAGATGCCTTCATAACCAAACTTGACTCTGCCACACAAAGTTATTTATTACTAATGGCTTTCAGGGGTAACAGGTGGAGGACATTGATGGTCCCTCCATCCAGTTCCACACAATCATATCGCAGAACTGTGTTATCATCTTAACAAGGTCCCAGTGGGCAAATAGGCTTGACGCTTCTTCATGGTTGAGTGGTCAGTCCAGCAGGGAGCAATTGCATCCCATCTGATGACAGCACGGATGAAAACATTCGGTTTCAATAGCTTCTGCTGCCCTTTCAATAAATCAAGGAATTTCAGGGTAGGCAATGATGAAAATTTAAGCCTCAGGTGTAAGAGGTTGGACAAGTTGCTCAGAGCAAAGCAAAATGAAATACACACCAGCTATAAGGTGATTTATCTTTTAAAATAAGGAGAGGTATCATTCACCAACATGAGAATAATAATCCTTGGATTTGGTACAGCACTTTCACGTCATCAAAATGTCGCAAAGAGCTTCACAGCATTTCCTATAAAGTGGAGTGACTGTGTATTTTGTAGGCGAATGCAGCAGCTAATTTGCACACAGAAATGTGGAGTAGGGAAACTTGCACAAGGTTTTGTCCTGCCAGGAATCAAGCCCAGGTCTCTCGCTTGTGAGGTGAGTGCTCTAACCACTGAGCTGCAGGACACATACCACATACTCGCCCATGATGGGATTTTGAACTCACATAGTCTAAGCCAGGGTAGTCCTACCTTTAGGCTGCCGCGGGCCGGATTCCCTATTTGAGAAAGGTCCGCGGGCCACATGCCAGGTGATTTTATCCAGCGTGAGACCATTTCCAACATTCCAACTTCCACTCCCTCCCTCCCTTCCTGGTGAACATCTTACCAAGGCAGCGGCAGGAATCGGTGGTTGGGAGGATGCAGTATTGAGAGTAGAAATAATACCGACCATTACTGCAGTTTGTTAGGAAGGCAAGTATGTCTCTTACCAACCATGTCCTAAGCATCTTAGTCCTGCCGCTGCAGACTGATTGCCATGTGTCTGATTGGGAAAGAGAGGGATTGAATGGGGTGGAAGAGTAGGATAGAGAGGGTAAGAGAGGGCGACAGAGAGGGAGAGGGGGGCATTCACTCTCCTCCCCCCACCCCGCTCACTCTCTCGCACACCGTCTCTCTCAATTACTCTCATTCCACTTTTCACACCACTCCACCTCCCCCTCTCAACCATTCTCTCTCCCCTCCTCCTCTCACACACTCTCCCTGTCTCAATTACTCTCTCTCACTCCACTCAAATTCTCTCTCAGTCTCTCCTCTCTCTGTTTTTCTACCCTTGTCCCTCACATTCACTCCCTCCCCCCTCATACACTCCCTCTCTCCCCCTCTCACATTTCCCCACCCCTCTCTCACACTCCCCCACTCTCAATCTCCTTCGCGGTTGGTAAGAGACGTGCTTGCCTTCCTGACAGACTGCAGTAACGGTCGGTATTATTTCCACTCTCTGCACTGCGTCCTCCCAACCCCTGGCTCCACTCTCCTCCCAAACTCTTGCCGCTGCCCTGGGAGGACATTCACCAGGGAGGGAGGGAACGGAAATTGAAATGTTGTGAATGGTCGCGGGCCAGATAAAATCCCCCCCGCCCACCCCCCCCCAGACCGCAGGCTGGACCACTCTGGTCTAAGCTGACACTCTAATGCAATGCGGGGGAGGTATGTTGCATTGTTGGAGGTATCATCTTTTCCTTCAGATGAGACGTTAAATCCAGGTCCTGTCTACCTGTTCAGGCGGACATTAAAGATCCCATGGCACGACTTGAAAAGAGAAGGAAATTTCTCCCGGTTTCCTGGCCAACAATCCCCCAAATAAAATTGATCATTCATTTCATGGCTGTTTGTATAATATTGCTGTGCCATGTAGTGCCGCCACAATACAGGTTGCTATCAACAGGAATTAGAACATTATCAAATATTAATTCCATTAGTTTATTGCTCTGAATGAATACAAATACATTTCCGTTGTTACTGAACTCACACACAAGGTTAGCTGATTAAAGCAAAGTGCGCCTTAAATTCCTTCCACCTCTGATCCAGCTCTTATTTGGTTGGTAGTCGAGCGTTGAGAGAAATGTTGTGAGGTTAATTCTCACTGACAATGTAGTGCCGCATTATAACAATGATGCATTAAAGATATTGCAGACCACACTCAGGAGATATGTGGGGCAATCATGCACAAGATCATGTATTTCAAATGGGTTTGAAAACACAAAGGTATTTTAATGATGGAGTTTACGAGTTCGATAGCCTAGTGATTAGCTTGTCCAAGCGAGAGGACCTGAGTTTGATTGCCAGGCAGGGCGAGATCTTTGGCAAGTTTCCTGACTCCACATATTTCTGTTCATTTAACTGTAAGTAGGAATTCAGTTGTTAGTCGAATGGTGGATCATTTTCCAGGGGTAATAATTCCTCCCCCAAAAATTGGTCACTCAATCCACACATGTTTGTGGGACACTGCTGTGCGCAATTTGCTGCTGCGGTTCACCAACAAAATACACAGTCACTATACTTACAATATATTCTGTGAAGCACTTTGAGACGACTCAACGAATGCTAAGGCGCTGTATCAATTGTAAGGATTATTATTATCATTATTGTAAATTTCCTTGGTTTGGAGCGACGACTTGCTTTATCATTAAGAAGCTTTTAAAACTTAGAGCGTGTGGAATAGCCCAGGCTTAACTATGCCAACACTGGGCTCACTGATCCGCTGCTGCTCCCTACACAAACTGCAGCCCATCCAGAACTCTCCTGCACCAGGATCCGCGAGCCCTTCAACCCCATCCTCACTGGGCTCTGCTGCCTCCCCTTCCCCTCAGTTAATTAAATTCAAGATCCTCGTCCTCACGTTCAAATTCCTCTATGGCCTCGCCCCCACTCCCCCTTCCTACTTTTAAAGCCCGCATAGTGAAGTCCTGTAGTGTAGTGGTTATTGCACTCATCTCGATTCCTGGGTGGGGCGAAACCTTGGGAAAGTTTGCTTACTCCACATGCCTCTGTTTAGCAGTAAGTAAGAACCCATTGTTATTTGATTGGCAGATTGCTTTCTGGGGGTAATAATCCCTCTGACAACAACAACATTGGGTCATTCGATCCACGACTGTTTGTGCGCAATTAGCTAAATGAATTGACACGAACAGCTTCCACCATCTCCCTAGGGAGCCTGTTCCATAGATTTACCACTCACTCATTGAAATCGCTTCGAATTTAATCGCAGACCATATCCTCTAGTTCTACTATTGTCTTATCTATATAACTTCCAAATGCTTTACAACTAATTGCTGGCAAGTGTAGTGACTGTAATTTTGCACACAGCAAGGCCCCACAAACAGCCATGATGTGACCAATTTTTTGGCAGGGGTTAACACCTATCTGGGGCCTCATGTGAAGGACGGCACCTCTGACAATGCAGCTCTCACTGGAAGACCAGATTGGGAATTCAAATTCTCGACATGGGGTTTGAACTCACAACCTTCTGATCTTGAGGCTACAGTGTTCCTGACTGCCAACCTGACTCCGGTCGATACTGGCTATTATACACAATGCTGTATTATGCAGGGCTGCTTTTGTTGCACAGCTCCATTCTTTCGATCCTCTCTCTTGCCCTGTTGTTGTCGTTCCTTAAGCAATAGCCTTTCTCAGTAGCAGAAAGTTTTTCGAGACTTGCCTCTGTTTTTCTTTCATGCCACCTCCCCGACTTCTCCACACAAACCCCAGCCCGGACAGCGCTCTCAATGGCAAGCTGTACAGTTTTAGCTGGTTAGCTTGTTGTTGAGATGTCTCAAAGTGCTTCACAGAATATATTGTACAGTGAATTGATTTGTGTATTTTGTGGGTGAAACGCAGCAGCCAATTGCAAACAGCAGTGTTCCACAAACAGTCTTGAATTGAGTGACCCAATTTTTTTTGTTAATCCGGAAAGCAAACCGACTGGGTTCCTACTTACTGCTCGGTAAACAGAGTGTGTGGAGTAATGGAAACTTGCCTAATGTTTCGCCCCGCCCAGGAATCAAACCCAGGTCCTCTGCTTGCGAGGCGCGTGCTCTAACCATTACACTATGGGAATCTATTGCTTGATGACTTGACTGGATCTCAAGATTTGACTTTTCAGTAAAACAGAATCTAAATTCAACACAATTGACACCTATTTACATTCGGAGACATTCGGATGTAGTGTGCACCAACCCAGAAAACAATAATAATAATTGTATTAGAATCACCTCGCTCCCTCCCTTGCCTTCTTCAAATCACGTCTCAAGACCGTCTTCTTCCACTGTGCCTTCGGCCACCCCTCTACCCCTGCCCTCCACTCCTCCTGATCCCAACACCCTGCTTGGGTCCAAATTGCTGACCGTCCAGTGCCTTGTTACGTCCTCCCAATTTTATACAAATGTAATTTGTTGTTGATGTATTTGATATAGTGCCTTTCACGTTAGGTAGCTGGCTCAAAGCACTTCACAGGATTTACCGCACAGTGTCATGATTGTATTTTGTAGGCGAACGCAGCAGCCAATTTGCACAATGTGCCACAAGAAATCTTTAGTTGCAGAATAAAACGACAGGGAGAAATTGCACCTGGGTATAGATTTACTCTATTTATGCAGCAGTTCAAATCATCCTGAATTTGGCAAATTGTTGAATTTATTCCTGGAGTCTGAAATTTACAACAATTTACAGAAAAACAGCTTCAAGTGAAGGCTGTGTTTAAGGATTTGCCAGATTTTGGATGCCTTGAAATGCTACATAAATAGAGTAAATCTAGACCCAGATGCAATTTTTCAAAGTAAAAAGCACTTTGAGATGTTTCAATGACATGATAAGACGCTATATTAAATGCAAGGATTATTATTAAAACTGAGCAGGGACAAGTTGTCTTTGAAGATCCCAATCTCCTTGTTGGTCTAATCTGATGACTACACCTTTCTGTGCACAAAAATCTATTTTTGACAGTGTGTTCATTGGAAGACACCCAGGTATTGGATTGCCACTCAAAGGAATGCTGAGCTGGTTATTACGAATTTCCTAGACTGTTACAGGACAGAATCGGGTCATCGGACCAACTAGTCCATACCAGTGTTTATATTATATCAATCCACGACTGTTTGTGGGACACTGCTGTGCGTAATTGGCTGCCGCATTTCGCTCACAAAATATACGGTCAATCTACTTTACAGTATAATCTATGAAGCACTTTGAGACATGCTAAGGCTCTATATCAAATGCAAGGATTGTTATTATATTCCACACAAGCTCCCACCTCCAACAACACCCTGCCCCCCCCTCTACTGTCAGCTTGGATTGTGAGTTCAAAGTCCCGATGTGGGGCTTGAACCCACAAACGTCTGACTCACAGGCGAGAGAGCTTAAGATTGATGGAGCCAGGCTGATCGAGCTAACTGAGCCACATGAAGCTGCACATTAGTAGAAGGAAAAAAGTAGTCATCCCCTTCGGGGGGCGGGGGGGGCGGTGGGGGGGGGGGGAAGGAGAGAGGTGGGGGGAGGGGGGAGATTTTTGAGATAAGGAATAAAGAAAACAGTTCCACCAAATAACACCATTATAAAATAAACAGCCGCTTCCATTGGGTCCCATTAAACCTGTTGCATGATTCATAAGTAGCGAATCTGTAATTTATCAGCCGTGAAACGCAATGTTAAATGTTCACCAGGGCCACTGCTATGGTTCCCATGTTCCATCTCGTGAGTTATAGCTGACCTTTAGGATTATAAATTTCCACCTTTCTGAAACTTTTAGTCGATGCCGTTAAGAGTTATGGCTTCCCTCTTTAGAAACAGATTCAGTGGCTATAAATTGACGGCTGTATTAGTCACCAGCAAGAGACTGTGGTCTTTCTCTTTAATGGAGAGCTTATACGACAACTTATTCCTTACCTTTTGCAGGATATATGTGAGATTTACAACCAGACACATTTAGAGTCTATTATTGCAGCAGAGGTCATTGGCCTGCAATGAGACCAACGTATTTTGACTGTAGAAACCCGGATTCGTCATATTTCTACATGATGAACGGAATATTTAATCGTGTACAATGCACACCAGGATTGCGCAAGTGATTGCGTCTAAACTGTGGGAGTTTAACCAGCTAATGCTGCGTAGCTTGTCATTGAAGGCACTGTACTCCAGCAGTACCCCAATGCACACTCTTGGGGGGGGGCTCTTGCCAACCTATTGCCAGTTAATTCATTCAAATGGAAATTAGATAGATTTCTTTTAGGAAATAATACTTTGGGATACAGTATATGAGTAGTTCGGGACATCACACATGAACCAACTGTGGGGATGTTGGAAGGCAAACTGGATGGACCTGGGTCCTTTTTAGTCTAGCCTTTCAAATGTTCTTAAGTTACAGGATGTCAGGTTGTCTCACTCAGTTGCCTTTCAGTCAAGATCTGTGAGTGTAAAGGAACATTGCTCTCATATAGTCAATGCTGACACTCCAATGCAATGCTGTGGGGAGCACTACATTGTTAGCGATGCCGTCTTTTGGATGAGACAGTAAACTGAGGATCTGTCTACCTGATCAAGTGGATGTTAAAGCCCCAACTATCCTCCAAATAAAATTGGTCATTCACTATTTCTCTACTAATGCAGGGAGTCATTTGTTCCTCTGTTCAGCCCATGTGTAAAACTGGTTGGATATGTTCCAATGTTCCAGATTTCAAAAGGTGACATTTATTAAACTGCAACGTTTTCTTATGGATTCAATGTGGATTTTCATCCCATTTAACAAAATAAGAACAATACCATAATCCTAGCAATTGATAGAGTGTTGAACTGTCGCAGTGGTTCACAGGATTTACTGCAAAGTTTAGTGACTCTATTTGTAGGTAAACCTAGCAGGCAATTAGCAAACACCCAAGAGGTGAATAAATAATTTTATCAGAATTGTCAGCCAGGACATCGAAGAGAAACACCCTTCTGTTTTCAAGTAGTGCCAAGGGATCTTTAACGTCCTCCTAAACAGGCAGAGGTGACCTCAGTTTTAACGACTAGGAAAAGGACATCAACTCCAATCTGTGCGCAATTGGCTGCCGTATTTCGCCCACAAAATATAGTCAATTCACTTTACAGTAAATTCTGTGAAGCGCTTTGAGACGTCTCGAAGATGTGATGTGGTGCTATATCAAGTGCAAAGATTATTATTACTATTAACAATGCAGCACATCTCTGGAGTGTCATCTTAGAGTATATAATAACATCAAATGACTTGACTGTATATATTGTGGACGAAGCACAGCAACCAATTGCACACAAACTATGAGTCTCAAAGTCCCAATGTACGTGTTAAATTCACAACCTTCTGCATCAGAGGTGAGACTGCTATCAATTAAGCCAGGCTGACACCTAGTTGAGAATTTAGCTGGAAAAATGCTATGAATAGTCAAAGATATTAGTAACATATAGTAGCACTTCCTCTTTTAAAATCCCAGCCACATTAACCTCTTAGAGATTCTATAGCCCTGAGGATGCAAAATCCAGAGACTTTGTCTGCAAGACCATTTTGTGTTTAAGAAAAATCTGTTTGAAATTGTGGGAAATTCAGTCTTTATTTGGAAGCTGGTTATCTTTCAAGAACTTAAGAAATATTTTACAATTCTGCTTTATCTCGTGGAGTCCTGTAATGTATTGGTTAGAACGCTTGCTTCACAAGCGAGAGCACCTGAGTTTAATTCCCGGGCAGGGCAAAACCCTAGGCAAGTTTCCTTACTCCACACACCTCTGTTTACCTAACAGTAGGAACCCGGTTATTAGTTGATTGGGGGATCACTTTTCCGGGTGTAATAATCCCTTAAAAAAATAGTATTAATAATTTGGTCACTCAATCCACGACTGTTTATGGGACACTGCTTTGCCCACAAAATGCACAGCCAAACCACTTAACAGTATATCCCGTGAAGCGATTTGAGACATCTCAACGACATGATGAGGCACTTTACCGAATGGAAGGATTATTATTAATATTATTACAGAAACCTGTGAAGCACTGACATTTTTTGAATGTGCTTTGTCTGCCCCAAGTCCTTTGCAATACAAATAATGCTCACTAGATGTCAGTAATTGATTCTGTTTGGAATTTAGTTTGCTCGTAATTCTTATAACAAACAAGTAATATCACCTCAAGGCTTTTAATTTTTTGCTACTTTTACCTATCTACATCAAAGGCGCAATGATAGATCCAGAACTCATGTATATTTCATCATCTCGGTGTGAACAGAGGCGTTTGCTGCTGGGTCTGCAGAAGTGGTCAGTGTCAGAATCCTGCCTTTGAGCACTCAGTGATGAGATTGGTTTGGCAATAGTCTATCCCAGCAAGGTGGATTTTCACGCTGATTTGAGAAAGTATAAAGGAATGAAGCCATAAATAAAACACATCCTTTTTTCTCATTTCCGCACTCAAAAAAAAAACCCTCAGACGACGCACAACATATTGCAAATCACAATATGTTGGTTTAAATAAATGATGTCTCACTCAATAGCGCTAATGAAAATTTCATCACATGCAAAGAGATAATAAAGAGGTGTCAGGGTTAACTTAACAGGAATGGTACTAGGATATATACGTCCTACTTATTGGTGTTTGTCGTATCCTTGAATAATTCAGCGGCGAAATAGCTTGGACGGAATTAAAATAATAATTTCTCATCAATTTTTCATTCTCATAACGTTCTTTTAATATTGCATTGGTGTATGTTGAGCCCGTGCCATGTGTCTAAACTGCGACACAGAGTTTCAGTCGCCATTCCCCTTTAGCTCCGCTGCTCGTTGCTTTAATGCTCTTCACTGACCTTTCTTCTTTCGTAGTACGAGTAAACATGGAAATGAGCTAACCAGCAGACTCAATCAATCTTTCTTTTCTTGAAAGTTGTTCGGAGTTCCAAAGCAAGACTGCAAGGGATTATAATAATAGTGCTAAATAATAATAATCATCCTTGTATTTGATATAACCCCTTATATACGGTCAATTCATTTTACAGTCTATTCTGTGAAGTGCTTTGAGACTCTAGAAGGCATGAAAAGCTCTATATCAAATGCCAGGATTATTATTATTATCACATCTTTGAGACGTCTCAAAGCACTTCATAAGATATACTGTAAACTGGATTGACTGCATATTTTGTGCGTGAAACGTGGCAGTGTACAGCAGTGTCCCACAGACAGTTGTGGATTGAGCGATCAAATTATTATTATTTTTTTTGAAGGGTTTATTACCCCCGGAACACGATCCACCAATTGACTAACAATCGGGTTCCTACTTACTGCTCGGTAAACAGAGAAGCGTGGAGTAAAGAAACTTGCCTAAGATGGAACTCCCTTCAACAAAAGATGGAATCAATTCAGGTGTCCTGTTTCTCTAGGAATGATGTTTTTTGATCGACCGGGTGTCAGACACAGGCAGAGATCCATCACAATTCTTAACAACAACAACTTGTATTTATATAACGCCCTTCACTCGGGATAGCGTCCCAGAGCGCTTCGCAGTGGCGGAGTCTGACAACAAGAGTATCCAGACCAGATTGAGAGTTCCACGTATGTACATCACCTTCACGTGGACATTTTCCTGGGTCTGGAATGGAACGTGCACTTAATAATAATAATAATAATCCTTGCATTTGATATAGCGCTTTTCACGTCGGGAGGACGTCCCAAAATGCTTATTGAGACAGGCAGTAAGCGAAAGATACGCAAAGAGTAAAAGAGGCAGCGATAGAGAGAGAGAGACATACACACGCACATAGCTAGGGAAGCATACACACACATAAAAAGTTAGAGAGAGAGAGAGAGAAAGAGACACACACACACACATAAAAATAAGAGAAAGTGAGAAAGAGAGACACACACACATAGTTAGAGAGGCAGTGAGAGGGAAATAGACTTAAATAATAATAATAATAATCCTTGCATTTGATATAGTGCTTTTCACATCTTCTCGACGTCTCAAAGCACTTCACAAAATATACTGTAAAGTGAATTGACTGTATATTTGTGGGCGAAACGCGGCAGCCAATTGCGCACAGCAGTGTCCCACAAACAGTCGTGGATTGAAAATGACCAATTTATTATTGTTTTTGTTTTTGGAGGGATTGTTATTAAAGTTGGAGAGGCAGTGAGAGAGAAGACACACACACATACGCACAAACATGCAAATGTAGAGGTTTGTTACCTTCAGAAGTTTCATATTCTCCTTCGACAATAATTGAGACATTTTTTAGCTTTACGGTGGTTATATAAAAAAATTCTTTGGTCTTTGAATTATCTCGTTATGACAAGTTGTAACAACAGCATAACAGTGAGGCAGATGTCCTCTCTGACTGTCCACTGATGACCTAGTGAGTAAAAGCACTGCCTGGTGGTGAGTTACCAGGTATCTGCAGGGCCTCAATAATGGTGATGGTGGAAACATCAGCTTGAAGTCTCACTCATATTCACTATACAGAGACTGCAACCATCACCCCTCCCTCCCTATCCTCTCTCCTACCTTTCTCTTGCTGGAAATTGTCCATGATCAGATGTTGGGTGAAGACAGAGTCACCTCCGATTCCACCTTCACCTCTCCCTTCCTCCTCTCCTCCCCCACACACCAACGACGTTGAATATCCTGTTAACACTCAATGTCAAGGTTTATATATGAACAATGTCCCATCCAAGGTCCCATCTGCCTGTTCAGGTGGATGTTAAAGATCTCACGGCACTATTCAAAAAGAGAAGGGAGTTTCTCTCTCCTGGTGTCCTGGCCAGTAACCTCCAGAATAAAATCAATCACTCACCCCATGGCTGTGGGACACTGCTGTGCGCAATTGGCTACTGGGATGTGCTCACAAAATACACAGTCAATCCACTTTACAGTATATTCTGTAAAGTGTTTAGAGACGTCTTGATAACGTGAAAGGTGCGATATCAATTGCAAGGATTATTATTGTTATTAAAATTGAGGGAGAGAGGGAGGGGAGGGGGAATGGGGATTGGGTGCTCAGTGGAGGCGGGAAAGGGGGTGTTAAAGATGTGGACTGGTTGGGCCTGCATGGCCTGTTTCCATGCTGTGCATACTTTGTAAATCTTTATAAAAGTCTTTTGGAAAAGCCCATCTTCTGAGGTTGACATCTATAATTCACCACCTGCCGAGCCACCTTCAATCAGCCTGACAAACAGCTCAGGGCAGGGAATGAAAAGAAGCTAAAGTTGGCGAATGGGAGTAGCTTCGCATTTTCAGGCGCTGGTGATAAGATGCTGCTGGAGATCGAGGCACGACCGGTGGCTACAGGTCCTGGCTGTTGTTGAACCGTGGGTGTGTGTGCAGTGAGAGCTGGAGGCAGGCCACCAAAAGAAATGAAGGCATTTGAAACTGAAGCACTTCTTATCAGAGAGAAACAACAACAATTACATTTATATGGAGCCTTTCAAGTCGGGAGGACGTCCCAAGGCGCTGGAATAAAAATGTGTTTCCGCTTGGTTACGAAATGGAGACCTTTTGCGTGTGAGGCCAATGTGATAACCATTGCACTACAGAAACCCGCTGTAAGCACTGAGGAAGTGGGGAGGATCACGCATTGTATCTTCAGCTGGCTCCAAGGCGGGGAAGGAGGTGGGCGTGATGGAGGGACTGTGGTTTGCACAGAGATCCTCACTGCCCCCCACCACCCCCCCACCATCTCTGTAACCCTCATAATAGGCAATGTTCACCAACAGCCTGAACGTCCTCCTTCTGTGCTGTTAGTTTCTCTGTTTTTACGGTCCCAAACCTCTTTCTATGGATAGGATGGAACCACCTGTTATGTTCAGTCGATTAAGCCTTCCTCAAAGAAGCAACAGGGTTAATGCAGGAATAGAATATGTTGAGGAATATCACATTACATAATAATAATAATAATAATCCTTGCATTTGACATAGCGGCTTTCACATCAGGAGAATGTCTGAAATACCTTCACAGGATATACTGTAAGGTGTAGTGACTGTGCACTTTTAGATGAACATGTTTTATTAGGCATGCCATCCGCACCCACATATTGTATTGCATTTGAAGCCACTATAATCTTTCTGCACCCACCAGCAAAAGCTAACAAAGCCAACAAGGGTTTGACACTCATGTTGTTAAAGCTGGGAGAGAAGGTGTTCATTGTCAGTTTTAATGAAGCAATAATGAAATCACGAACGGCCGGCACAGATAAGGGGCAGTGAATGGGAGAGATAGGACTTTGTTAATGCAAATGAAGTGTAGGAGCCAATGCCAGATTCACTCTGGTAATGAGGATTTCACGCTTCTGAAGCACCTAACGAGCCATTTGACCCCCAGTGAAATGAGCAAGGACCGAACATGTATTAATAATCCTTGCATTCTCATATACTGCCTGCAAGGTCCAGGGTAGTACATCTCGAAGCTCTTCACGGTTGATTGCTGTGGGGTGCAGTGATAGTGCGTTTCTACAACAACAACAACAATTTGCATTTATATAACACCCTTCGCACCAGGTAGGGTCCCAGATCACTTGACTGTAGCGGAGTCTGACCCCGAGCCAGCGGGAGTGGGAGCGGGGAGGTGATCGTAATCATGATCAAAAAAGGAAGATCTTCAGGCAGGAATTGAAAGTGGGGAAGAAGTGGGCAAGGCGGAGGGATTGAGGGAGAGAGTTCCAGAGCTTCAGAGCAGCAGGTGGTAGAGTGGGGGGTGAGCAAGTCGGAAAGCTAGGATGGTGCAAGGGCACGAAGGGATTTGGAAACGATAGAGAGGATCTTGAAGTCAATCTGTGCAGAAATCGGGAGCCAGACGTGGCCGTCGTTTTCAGTCAGTTTGTAGGCAGACGTAGCAGTCTTTTTCTTGCTGCAAAGTTCCCCAAACAGCCACTCTCGCTTCTGAGGCAGAAGGTTGTGGGTTCAAGCCCCCAAGTCAGGATTCTGAGCTCACAGTCCAGGCTGACACTTCAATACAGTCCATGGGCGGAACTGTCAGAGGTTGCTTGTTGCTGGTAAGACATTAAATTTGCTTGTTCTAGTGGATTAAAGATCATATCGCACTCTTCACACTGTCCAGTGTCTGTATTCCTCACTGTCTCCAATATCTGTGTTCCTCTGTAAATGTGGAGTCCTGTAGCGTATTGGATAGAGCACTCACCTCGCAAGTGAGAGAACCTGGATTGGATTCCCGGGCAGGGCAAAACCTTAGCCAGATTTCCTTACTACACATTCCTTACTGTTTATCTTGTAGTTAGGAAGGAAGGAAGGAAGGAAGGAAGGAAGGAAGGAAGGAACCCGGTTGTTAGTTGATTGGTGGCTCACTTTCTGGGGTTAATAATCCCTTTGAAACTAAATAAATACTAATAATTTGGCCAGTCAATCCACGACTGTTTGTGGGACATTGCTGAGCGCAATTAGCTGCTAAGTTTCTTCCACAGAAAATACAGTCAATTCGATTCACAGTATCTTCCGTGAAACGCTTTGAGACGTCTGTAAGACATGATAAGGCACTGTATCAAATGCAAGGATTATTATTATAATCCTCACTGTCCCTCGTGCATTTAATCTTGTTTTAGTGGACTTTAATATGACCTTAAATTGAACAAGCTAAACCTCTTAAACATTTGCAGAGCTCAACCCTATGAGACAACACATTATTAAGACTGAAGATAAATGAATTAAAGTGAACAAATCCAGGAATCCCTACAATTGCCGATGTGGTTAATGGGAATATTTTTTTTTATGAGCTGCACAAAATATATTCATCTGTGTAAATTTCTTTCCACCCCCACAATTAAATACGTATAAAATCTTCTGTTAATACAGCGTTCCCTGTCACAGTCGATCCCTCTCTCTCTCTCTCAGTCACAAGATCACACATATCTGACAATATTGTTTTGGAGCAAATCTAAAAGTGGTTAGAATTTCTTCCACACACAGAGACCTCTTTTAATATAGTAAGATATATTATTAATAATAATTACATTTGATAAAGCGCCTTATCACGTCGTTGAGATGCCTCAGATAATATACTGTAAAGTGAATTGACGGTATATATTGTGGGAAAATTGCCTTTCACCAAAGGCCCAGGTTACCTACAAAATACAGTCACTACACCTCACAGTAAATCCAGTTAAGGGATTCGGGATGTCCTCCTGATATAAAAGGTGCTTACATGAATGCAAGAGTTATTATTATTGTTATTAGCATGTAGCAGCATGGAAGAGCAAATTAGATGATGAGTGAACAATAATAATTCTAAAGTTTATGGGGAAAAAACAATGGAATGAAGGGAAGATAGTTCCAGTAGAGGACCTGGCATTAGTGCAGACTAAATACAGGGTTGAACGGCCTTCCTCTGCAGAAAACTCTTTATCATTCTGCAACTACCTGGGCTGAAGGTTATAGCCATAATGAGAGACTGTGTAGACAGGGGTTATATTCCTTAGAATGCAAGTGGTTGACGGGTGATTTGATTTGAGGTATTTAAAATAATAAAGGAATTGACAGGTTAGACAGTGGATTTCAGCCACTGCATCCCGAAACGTTGGAACTCTCTCCCCCAATCCCTCCATCTTCCCCCTCCTTCCCGTCTTTTAGATCACGACTGAAGGCCTTCCTCTTCGAACGGTTCTTACGGTCACCTCCTCCCTCCCTCCGGCTTGGCATCAGGCTCCGGCACTGTTAAGCGCTCCTCCCATGAATGCATTATATAAATGCAAGTCGTTGTTCTTATTGTTGGATGACTCTTCCCTCTGGTACAGGAATCTGTTAACAACAGGGCATAGATCTAAAATCAGAGCCAAGACAGCTAGAACTAAAGTCAGGAAGCATTTCTTCACACTGTTTGTGGGACACTGCTGTAAGCAAGTTGGCTGCTTTCACCATCAAATACACAGTTATTGCACTTTACAACAGTTACCTGTGGAGCACTTTGAGATGCAAGAATTATGTCATACTATAAATTACATCTCTTAATGGTGTAGATAAACTGTTTTATTTTGGTCAGCCGTGTCTGAAACAAACGGTAACCCATCAGCATGCTTCAGAGATCCATCACGTCCACAAGACCGAGGCTCTCCTGATTGGCTCTCGTCAGCGCCTCCACACCTCAAGTGCTGACGGCATCACCATCCATGGTTGCACACTCCACCTTACTAAGCCAGTCCAGAACTTTGGGGTTTTCTTTGACCCTCAACTATCCTTTCTACTCCACATCCGTGCCATGCCCTGCTCTGCCTTCCCCCACTTCTGCAACGTTGCCTGCTCCGCCACTGTCTCACACCACAGGCCACTGAAACCCTCATACACGCCTTCATTACATCCAGGCTCGACTTCGCAAACACCCTGCTTGCCGGCCTCCACAACTCCTCATTCCATAGACCGCAGATCATCCAGAACTCTGCAGCCCATGTCCTCTCCGGCACTAAGCTCCGCGGCCCTATCACACCCTCCTCGTTCAACTCCACTGGCTTTCCATCACACAGAGGATACAGTTCAAGATCCTGGTTCTCACCTTCAAAGCTCTCCATGGCCTCACTCGCCCCTACCTCTGCGACCTCCTAACCCCCTACCAACCGACCTGCTCCCTCTGCTCAGTGGGCTCCGGCCTGCTTCACATCCACAGCCTCGCCGCCCCACCATTGGCGGGTGGGCCTTCTGCCACTCTGCCCCCATCCACTGAAACTCCATCCCGCAGTCTATCCAACTTGCCCACCCACCCACTCCCTTGCCATCTTCAAGACCTGTCTCAAGACCTTCCTCTTGGACCATGCCTTTGATCACCCTCCTCCCCCCACTGCCCTCCACTCTCCCCGATCCTGACCCCCAATTTAGATCCAAAACACTGATGATCCAGTGTTTTGGGACATCCTCCCCACGTGAAAGGCCCTATACAAATGCAATTTTGCTGTTGTTGTTAAGAATATCGAACCAGACTGAGAGTTCCATATATGTATGTCGCCTACGTATCGAAATTTTCCTGAGTCTGGAATGGAATGGAGGGTTGCACCTTGCTTACCTACTTCTGGAGAATATTAGGCTCAAGTTGAGTTGACTTACTTGTCAAGCTGTGGTTTTGGCTTGCAGGATTAACAGGAGCTAAGCGGGATAACACCCTCCCCCCAGTGAATGGTCTGCCCTTCCAAGTCCTGCCGATGAGCCAGGCTGGCTGTGCTGTCACGAGCAGTGCCCTGGAAAACTGTTTACCTGCCCGGCTCAGGACCTGGACTACCGAGATCGCCACAGAGTGTTGGCTTGATTCCGATATCATTGTCAAACATGTCACCTTAGAGCTAGCTCAACTCCAAGGACCCCACTTACCTCTCCTCCCTCCAATCAGGATAAACTTTTTTGCACAATGAAAAGTTGCGAACATCTTATACAACCAAGTTATATTAAATTCCCCCTCAAATCGTGACGCTCCCTTACAATGAAATGTTACCAACTTCTTAAGGAGGATAGGCACTGTGAAGAGAAGGAAAATATGGATATGTAGTCAACAACAGTAACCAACAATAGCGCCTTTCATGTCAGGAGGATGTCCCAAGGTACTGGTCAGTGAATGGTTTGCACCCGAGCTGGGGGCTGGAGTTAAGATGGGTGGAGAGCAAGACGGATGGGGGTGAAAGGGTGGCTGAAGGCACAGTCAAAGAGGAACGGGCTTTGATGGAGGCAAGGCATGACAGAATTAAAGTAACTCCACACCTGATTCAAATTAAAAGTTATCAACAGAACAATCTGTCTGCCTACCCACCCGCCTACTCATCTGTCTGTTGCCTCTGTCACACTGCCACCTCTCTATTTTGTTCATGTGCCTCTCTGTTCCTTGTAAGTCGGTTGATTCAGTATGTTTTGAGTCTCCTGTGTCACTGCCACTGTCCGCTGTGTCTCTATTTGTCAGTGTGTCTGCCTTCCTTTTTCTCAGCCGCTTTTATGTGTCTCACTGGAGTCTTCCAACAACCTCGCTGTCACTTCTTTTCCATTGGCGTCTCTTTCCATCACAGCTTCATCTGTTTGCTGAGACATTTGTGTCTCATTCAAGGCTCCACTGGAGTCTTTATGTTTGAGTTCACACCTCCCTGCAGCCTCTCTTGATTTCCCTTTCCTCTTTCATGATTCTTTTCTATCTCGGTCCGGAAGGTTTGCCATGACTTTTGATGCAGTTCAGATCTCTCTCCCCCCATCCCCTGCTCCACCCCCACTCCCGAGTTACCTATGAGCCTCGGATAAATTGACAAGCCCAGTAAGAGTTGGAATTTATAATAGCAGTATATAATCCTTGCATCTCAAAGTACTTCACAGGTAACTGTTGTAAAAAGGAATAACTGTATTTCTTGATAAGAGCAGCCAAATTGCTTACAGCAGTGTTCCACAAACAGACGTGAGGCGAATGATCAATTTTTAATTGGGGGGATTGTACACCAGGAGAAACTCTCTTCTGTTTTTGAATAGTGACAATGGATCTTTATCATCTACCTGAACAGGTAGACAGGACCTCAGTTTAATAATAATAATAATAATAATCCTTGCATTTTATATAGCGTCTTATCACATCGTTGAGATGTCTCAAAGCGCTTCACGGATATACTGTGAAGTGGATTGACTATTTTGTGGCAGTCAGTTGCCCACAGCAATGTCCCACAAACAACCATGGAGTGAGTGACCAATTTTATTCGGGGGATTGTTGGCCAGGACACCGGGAAAACTCCCTTCTCTTTTCGAATAGTGCCATGGGATCTTTAACATCCACCTGACCAGGCAGACGGGACCTCGGTTTAACATCTCATCCAAAGGACGGCTCCTCCGACAATGCATTGCAGCTTAGACTATGTGATTCCAAGTCCTGACATGGGTTTCAAACCCACAAACTCACTCAAAGGCAAGACAGCTGCCAATTGAGCCAGCTTGGTGATCTTCAGATGCCTTTGCTCCAACCTACCTCCATCATCTCCCACAGTCATATTCCCACACCCCCACACTCAATTTTGAACCCTGCTCTGTCGAAATGTTTCCCTGAATCCCTCTGCCTCTCACTGCTTCAAAAACCCATCTAAAAGCGTGTAATAATGATATCCCTTGCATTTGACCTAGTGCCTTTCACATCTTGTTATTGTTCCTCGTAAAAATCCTCCCACGGTGATTAATTATACCAAAGGCCAGTTGAACTTGAGTTCCAGCGCTCGGCTCTGAATTCACATTAAAACGTGTGTCGTAAACCGGACCAGGGAAAGGTTAAGTGGTCACGTTCATCCCTTCGTTTGATAGGATTTATTTTTTCTTTGGGCAGAAAACCTGCGAACTCCAGCTGTTTTCTCATTGTGCCTTCAGTAACTCAGTCTTAATCCCTGGAATAAAGCCTGGTAGCAGACATGGCAGGCGCTGTATTTAGCCAGAAGACAGGCACCACATAGAGAAATTCTGTTTCTCTCATCCATTGACAAAAGCGAAGCAGGGTTCATGCACTTTGCGACACTGACGGATCAAACTGCAATGCTAAGCAGGACTCAAAAACCCATCGAAAATAAACCCAGAACAGATACTCCAGGCAGCGGGGACAAGAGGTCACAAGTCTGGGGTTGTGAAGGACAATTTCAAGGTTGACACCAGCAATGATTTTGTCTTTATAATAATAATGATGATGATAATAAAAATAATAATAATAATAATAATCATAATAATGCTTTGGATGAGATGTTAAACTGAGGTCCAGGTCCCATCTGCCTGTTCAGGTGGATGTTAAAGATACCATGGCACTATTCGAAAAGAGAAGGGAGTTTCTCCCACTGTCCTGGCCAACAATACCCCAAATGAAATTGGTCACTCACTCCATGACTGTTCATGGGGCAATGCTGTTTGCAAATTAGTTGTTGCGTTTGCCTGAAAATACACAGTTACTATACGTTACAGTTAATCATGTGAATTGATTTGAGACATCTCGACGACTTCATCAAGTCAAATGCAAAGGATAATAATTATTATAAATTTAGCTAGTGTATAGATAAGCAAGCAAGTGGTTTGCAGTAAAACCTGCCTACTTAAGGAAGCTTTAAGATACTTTTTAAAATAATTTATGTTTTTTCCTATTTCAGGGGCAACCCCACAGCCAGACTCTCTGCTCTGGTGAAAACACTGTTTCCATCGCAACAATATAATAACAAATTCCTTGGGGTCTCTTCGGAGCTGAACTGGCTCCAAGGTGACATGTCTGGTATTGGAATGTCAGAATCAAGCCCACCCTCTGGGGAGGTCTCGGTAGTCCACATTATTCCAGGGCACTGCTGGAAACGGCACAGCCCAGCCTGGCTTATTGGCAAGACTTGGATGGTCAGACCCGTGACTGGAGGCAGGGAGGCATCCCACTCAGCTCCTGTTAACCCTGCAAGCCAAAGCCCTAAATAGTATGGTGGTCCTAGCTGGACAAGCAGTGGGAAAGCTTGCCAGGCAGCGATATCAATGGTAAGCTATGTGGCTTTAGCTGGATAGACTCCAGCAATACCCCAATGCACACTCTGGGGTCCTGAAGCCTTGACTCTTGCCAATCCGCGCCTAAGACTTTCCAGAATTAGATAAGCAGGATGTTCTCTCTCGGGAGAGTTTGAGCTTTAAGAAACGCTTTAAATCTGGGGAGGAAGGAGCAAGGTGCAGGGACTCAGCCTGAAGGGAGGATGGCTGGGAACCAGCCACGCGATCCCACTCGTGCAGATAATTGTTACTTTCAGAATTCGGAGACCACATACGCGGTGTAATAATTACCCGTAACCTTTATGAAACCATCTCGGGGAAAAAAAAATAAGCCTGTGCTGGTTGAAAGCATGAATAAATCTTTCTGAATTTGCAATCGTATCCCCCTGCTGTTCGTAGACTTTTGTGTACAATGCGGCCCTGGTGTGTGTAATTAAATCTATCTTTGTGTGATAACATTTCATTAGAGGGGAGTGTCACTATTTGAGGAGGAGTTTTTACTTGGTCGCACAGTATGTTTACAACTTTTCATTGTATACTACATATAAAGAAGTTTATTCTCGGCAAAGCTGAACTGACTCCAACGTGGCTTGTTTGACAACAAAATATTGGAGTCCTGCAGCTCAGTGTTTAGAGCACTTTGGGAGAGAGTGCGCTTTCCATTCCATTCCAGGCAGAGGGAAATTTTCATGTGTACGTGATATAAATGCAAATGTAAAGACCTGTTCGAATAGTTTTATCCAGTGAATAAACTAGATTTGTGTTTCAAATCTCGAGCTTACTTGCTCCCCTTACCCTGCTCCCCCCACCTTCTCCACTCCCACTGCTGTCGTTTGGATTAGTCCTCTGTTGTGTGGTAAGATATTAAATAATAATTAATAGTAATCTTTTTACATTTAATATAGAGCCTTTCAAGTCAGGAGGATGTCTTGGAGCTCTTCACATTGTTGAAATATAGCAACTTGCATTGATATAGTGCCCCACACACAGAGTGGTGTCCTAAGGTGCCTGAAAACAACACCAACAAGGTTACATTTGTATAGCGCTTTTCACGTCAGGAGGACGTCCCAAGGCGCTGACAGTGTCGGAGCACGACACAGAACCGGGGGCGGGGTGTGGGGAGGCGGCCAGAGGCACAGTCGAAAAGGAAGGTCTTCAGGTGTATAAAATAGATATTAAATATAAAATAAATTTCAACTATAAAATATAAAATAAAGAAATACTTCAAAGCATTTAGCAGGATTTTACTGTAAAGTGCAGTGCAAAGTGAACACATCAGTGTCCCACAGACAACCACAAAGTAAATGGCTAATCTTATCTGGGGGGGCGGGGGTGGGGGGTGTGGGGGTTGGTTATCGGCTGGGACATCTTTCCTTTCTACCTCACCCTGGAGAAATATAAACGGAAAGGTTAAATTGCTGCTTGGGGATGACATCTCGAGTTTGCATACATATTTTCAATGATTTAAAGTTAGCATAATTAAAAAGTCAATATAATTACAGCAGCTCTGGAACCAGTGACAGATTAGCCTTGCTTACAGCTGTTGTTAAATGCTCGGCAGAGCTTCATGAGACATCAGATAAAAAGTCCTAAGGCGCTGTTCTATCAATCTGGCTTAACCCACATCCGAATGTCAGCATTGTTGACAAGGATTTAACCAAAGGTTTTTATTATTATTATTTTTCTGTTGAGATTTGAGTATAAAACAAAGCATTGTCTTATTTGGGTGGGGGGAATAGAAATATTCAAGGCTTCAGACTGAGCACTGGAGACATTTGATCCTTTTTGGAACAACATTTTGAACAGCGTGGGATGAGGCAACAACTAATTACTCCACAGAAATCATTAACTCGCTGCAGGAAGGCAGTAAGGAAAGTAACAGTTGTATTCCAGTCTGCGAAACAAGGTCTCGCGAGTGGTTTGTCAACCGCATCCTGGACTAAGATGTACAAAGAAATCGAATCAAGATGAAGCTGCTTTTCTCCAAGGTCTCGAAGCAAAATGTGCTCCCCCCACTTCTCCCCTCCCGCTCTCCCCGCTCCTGCGGAGATGATCAACAGGCCTAAGACTGTACTTTCAAAGTCCTTCGCTTTGGAGTGAAAGCTATTGATTGCTGATCAGAATTCTGTAGGAAAGAGAGAAATCTCTGTAGGTCAAAAGAAGTCCAAGACCTCTTATCTTTTCCAAACAGAAACACTTACACAGCGGAGAGATAAAAAAAATAAAAATGAAACAATTCTTGCAGTTTGATACAGCGGGAGGTCTCAAAGCGCTTTGCAGGAAAGTGTAGTGACTGTGTATTTTGTAGGCGAGCGTGGCAGACGATTTGAGCACAGCAATGTCCCTCAAAAAGCCATGAAGTACATTTACCTCGGGGATTGTTGGCTGGGACATTGT
Organism: Callorhinchus milii; assembly: GCF_018977255.1. NCBI lineage: Eukaryota > Metazoa > Chordata > Chondrichthyes > Chimaeriformes > Callorhinchidae > Callorhinchus > Callorhinchus milii. The sequence goes on from NW_024704744.1 coordinate 6,018,769, forward strand.
GAGATAAACTCCCTTCCTTTTGGAGTAGTGCTGTGGAATTTTTATTGTTTACCTGAACGGGCAGACGGGACCTTGATTTCACTTCTGATCCAAAGGATGGCACCTCTGATAATGCAGTGATCCCCAGCACCTCACTGGCACGTCGGCTGTGTGAGTTCAAAGTTCTGTTGAGGAGCTTGAACCTACAGCCTTCAAGAACCCACAGCCATCAATCGAGCCAGGCTGACATTTTAATAAGTATAAATTGAAGACCATAATCATAAATCTAAAAAAAAGGATACAGCATTTAGACTTGTTTCACACGGGAGGTTGTTGGAACATCGAGTGCTTCATCGCAAAGAAATGTTCAAGCTAAGAGTTCAAGCCCTACTTTGCAACTTGAAACTTGTGCTTGAATTTTGCGAGGAGCGCTTAGTACTTTCTAGAATTATAATAATTATAATATTTATAATTATAATATAATTTTATATAATAATATAATGGAGTCCTGTAGCTCAGTGGTTAGAGCACTCGCTTTGCAAGCGAGAGACCTGAGTTCAATTCCAGGCAGAGGGCGAAACCTTGGGCAAGTTTCCTTACTCCACACAGAGCCTAATAATAATCCCTCCAAAACAAAACAATAATAAATTGGTCATTTTCAATCTACGACTGTTTGTGGGACATTGCTGTGCGCAATTGGCTGCCGCGTTCGCCCACAAATATACAGTCAATTCACTTTACAGTGTGTTCTGTGAAGCGCTTTGGGATGTCCTCCCAACGTGAAAAGCGCTATATCAAAATGCAAGGATTATTCTTATAATATAATTATTTATAATTATAATAATAATAATAATCCTTGCATTTGATATAGTGCCTTATCATGTCGGTCAGATGTCACAAAGCGCTTCACAGAATATATTGTAAAGTAAATTGACTGTGTATTTAACTCGGCAACAAATTGTGCACAGCAGTATCCCACAAACATTCACGATCAAATATTTTTTGGGGGGTGGGATTTTTATCTCTGGAAAGCGATCTGCCAATCGAGTAACAACCAGGATCCTACTTACTTCTAGGTAAACAGAGGTAAACAGTGGAGACAGTAAACTTGTCTACGGTATTGGTGCACATTCCATTCCAAAACACAGGAATTTCCATGTGTAGGTGGAACACATGGACTTCTCAGTTCTACTGATGAGCCGGACTGTCAGCCTCGCTCAGTTGGTAGCGCTCTCACCTCTGAGTCAGATGGTTGTAGGTTCAAGCCCCACGTTGGAACTTGGAACTCATATCGTGTAAGGCTGATGGTGGGGGAATGCTGCATTATCGGAGGTGCTTATCATTCACTCCATGACTGTTTGTGGGTCATTGCTGTTGCATAAACTGGCTACACCATTCACGCACAAACAATCAGTCACCGCACTTTACAGCATGCCGTGTGAAGCGGTTTGGGACCTTATCCCAACGTGAAAGGCTCTGTACCAAATATAAAGATTACTAGGATTGTTATCATCAGCAAGGTACTGGAGTACTGTAGACCCACCTGGCTCAGGAACTGGACTGTTGAGACTGTGACAGAGGATTGACTCAATTCTGACTTTCCGATGCCAAGCACGTCACATTTGAACCAGCTCAGCTCCTAGGAGACCTCGCTTACAGCCCCTGAAAGGAAGATGGTCACTAATTACATTTGATAGATACACAGTTCCACTAATAAACTTCATGAATACTTTGTTCTAATGTTCAACGGAGCTGCCACATAACTCCAGCTCGCACATCTGAGTGAGCATCAATCACACACTCGCAGTTCCTTTACAATGCTTTGGCATGGATGTTTTTCTTTCGAAATGATTTCTGTGTGACTGCGGAGAATGCAAATTTGCTCTCGAGACTGAATCTGTTCCACTTCAGTGCATAACAAAATTACCAAAGGGGGTAATAGGAAAATTTAAAAATGTGCAAAATAATAGATGGAAGTCAGTCAGTCAGTCAGTCAGTCAGTCAGTCAGTCACAGTGTTTCTCCTAGCAAAAAGAGCAATTAACAGAAGTGAGGACTGAAATTCATCTAGTCTTTGCCTGGAACACCGCAACGCTTAAGATTGTGGAAAATTATTCAATTCAGTCTTAATTCGGAAGCTGTTTTTCTGTCATAATAATAATAATAATAAAAATCTTTGCATTTGATATGGCGCCTTATCGCTTCGTTGAGACGTCTCAAAACGCTTCACAGGATATATTGTAAAGTGAATTGACTGTATTTTGTGGGCGAAACGTGGCAGCCAATTGCGCACAGCAGTGTCTCACATACAGTCGTGGATTGAGAGATGATTATCCCTGGAATGCGATCCGCCAATCGACTAACAACCGGGTTCCTATCTGCTGCTAGGTAAACAGAGGCGTGTGGAGTAAGGAAACTTGCCTTAGGTTTGGTCCTACCCTGGAAACGAACCACTATACTATGGGACGCCACAACTTTACTTCTGTATTTTCACAACCTGTCTCATGACCCTCCTCTTCAACCTTGCTTTCGGTCACCCTCCTACCCCAACCCTCCCCGTCCTCCACATCTCCTGGTCCCAACGACTAGCTTGGGTGCAGATCCCTGACTGTCCAACACCTTGGGACGTCCTCCTGACATGAAAGGTGCTATGCAAATATAATTTGCTGTTGTAGTTGTTCTTATGCAGAACTATCTTGCAAATTTAGGACCAAAATTAAAAAATTTCCACAATAAGATCCTACAATTTAAGACAAAATGGACCTGCAGGCGAGAACAAGTTGGCCTCTGGTTTCCTTAAATCTTCTTGTGGATTATAACAATAATAATAATCCTTACAATAATCTTTCACATCAGGAAGATGTCCCAAAGTGCTTCACAGGAGTCACTGTAAAGTGTAGTGACTGTGTGTTCTGTGACACTCTTGTGTCTAAATTTTATGGCAGGTTTGAAAACAGCTGCTACTCACTAGTTGAATTAAATAAATGACAACACCCTTGTGACAAGTACCAACTGGAGATATAATTTTTCTTACAGCACAGCAGGCCATGTGGCTCATCGTGTCTTTAAAGGGCTTAACATTTCTACTAGCCTTCGGCCTACTATCCCCCTACTTACCTGCCCGTACCCTCCGTTCCTCTGGCTCCGGTCTGCTCCACATCCCCCGCCCCAACCGCCCTACCATTGGTGGCCGGGCCTTCATCCTCTCAGCCCCGAGGCTCTGGAACTCCATCCCCCAGTCCTTCGCCGCTTCCTCCCTTTCCTCCTTCAAGGCCGGTCTCAAGACCTTTCTCTTCAACCGTGCCTTCAGCTCCCCTCTCAACTCTCTACCCCCTCCTCGCTCCCTCCTTTCCCTCCCCTCACCCTGACCATTTCCCCCCTGCTCGGATCCTGACCCAACTGTCCAGCGCCTCGGGACGTCCGCCCGACGTGAAAGGCGCTCTATAAATGCAATCTTGTTGTTGTTGTTGAACAGCACGCCGGGGTGAGTCAAGCCAAAGCATTCTAAGGCTCTCTGATTCTGGAGCAAACTTCTGGAGGACTATCAAGTCTAACTGTTCTCAAATAGTACAACTTACACTTTCACACACTTTCATGCAGCTACGGCCCATCCAATTAGCACTCAGGCCCACCCTCGCTCGCTCTCCCACTGCTTCATACGTCTCGATCTGTACAAAAGGCAAGCTTTTCCTGTTCAGGGGAATGTTAAAGATTCCATGGCACTATTTGAAAAGAGAAGGGAGTTTTTCCCTTTGTCGCCGCCAACAATCCCACCGAATAAAATTGGCCACTCACTCCTTGGCTGTTTGCGAGACATTGCTGTGCGCAACTGACTGCCGCGTTTCACCCACAATCAATCCACTTTACAGTATGGTATATAACAAAAATAATAATAAGTACAGGGTTTAGTCTCCTTATTTAAAAAAGAACACACTTGCCCTAGAGGGGTGCAGCGTAGATTCACTCGGTTAGTTCCTGGGATGAGGGGACTGACCTATGAGGATAGGCTGAATAAACTAAGGCTGTATTCTCTAGAGTACAGAAGAATTAGGGGAGATCTTATTGAAACGAATAAGATTCTTAAAGGGCTGATAAAGTAGACACTGAGGGTCTGTTTCCCCTATTAGGAGAATCTATAACCAGGGGTCACAGTCTGAAAATTAAGGGTCAGTCTTTTAGAACAGAGTTGAGGAAACATTTCTTCACTCAGAGGGTAATGAATTTATGGAATTCACTACCCCAGAAGGCTGTAGATGCTCAGTCCTTGAACATCTTCAAGGCTGAGACTGATAGATTTTTTTAAAAACAGAGGGATTAGGGGATATGGGGATAGGGCAGGTAATCAGAGTTAGGTCTGAAGATCAGCCGTGATCTTATTGAATGGCGGGGCAGGCTCGAGGGGCTGAATGGCCTACTCCTGCTCCTAATTCTTATGTTCTTATGTTTAGTATGGGTGAGAATCCAGGTTTACCTTGTTCAGTATAGAATGTTTAAATTGAGGAGAGAATGAAGCACGCTCTCCCCACCAATTGTATGGCGCCTTATCACATCATTGAGACGTCTCAAAGCGCTTCACAGAATATATTGCAAAGTGAATTGATTGCCAATTGCTTTGAGCCATCTCAACGACACGATAAGGCCTTATATCAAATGCAAGGATAATAAATTTCCATATACATATGGAACTCTCGGTGGTTTGTTTTGGATAATCTTAATGGGTTTCAACTTATATCAGACACCTGACTGACAAGAAAAATACTTGCAACTAATTTATATATCATATAATAATCCTTGCATTTGATATAGTGCTTTGTTGCGATGGTCTCAAAGTGCTTCACAGTATATATTGTAAAGTGGTGTGACTATGTGTGAATTCACCACCTGAACAGGCAGACAGGAATGCAATGTCTCACAGCGCAGGACAGTCCCAGCGGTGTACTGGAGTGTCCGCCTAGACTATATGAGTTCCAAGTCCCGACATGGGGCTTCAACCCACACTTCTGACTCAGAGGCGAGAGCGCTATCGACTGAACCATGCTGACATTACTAGATCTTATTTTCATATTTAAATTGTTGAATTCAGCCTTAGTTTTGGAGCTGTTTTTCTTGGTTCTAAAGAGAATCTTTCGGAATCAATACCTATGGAACATAAACATTTGCCAAATTCTGCGTGCTATGAAATCCGAAGTATATCTAGACCCGGGTGCAATTTCTGCCCCTAAAGAGCGCAAGAGACATATGTTTGAGAGCCCCTCCTGATGTGAAAAGCACTAAATGAAACAATAATAATCGTTGCATTTGATATAGCGCCAAGGATGTCGAGGATTGAGGATTATTTAAGATAACAGAAGAAAATCGTGTATCTCGTCTATCCCTTTATTCTTTCCCTCCGCGCAGCCCTTTCACTAAAGTGAGCTATTTTCCTGGCATAATTGCCGAGGAGAGGCCCTAAGGTTAATGTTCATGCAGCTACAATCCAATTTAATATTTGCTGTAATGGTCATTAATGTTTCATCGTTCCTCCTGTGTTGGAACAGTGGAGGGAAGATGAAATTCACCCTTCATTACCAGTGTTCCAACAAACGAGTCAGGCTACGGACGGTCACGGTCAGTAAACCCCCAGCAATCACAATAACTAACACATTTATAATCGCTCCCTTTTTTGGGGCCTCAAAGAATATTATATCACAAAACTGGAATTATTGCAAATCAAGTGAATGCTGCTATGTCGGCGAACTTGGCCACAGCTATAGAAAATATACAGTCAATTCACTTTGCAGAATTCACTTTCTGTGAAGCGCCTTGAGATGTCTCAAAGACACGATAAAGCACTATATTAAATGCAGGGATTATTATTATTATCATTATTATAGTCGGCTTACGTACCACATCTGTCCACAAACACATGGGCTTTGACTTTGAACTCAGTTAATCTAAGATGACTCTTCAATGCGATCCTTGGGGGGGTGTTTCATGGTTGGAGGTACCGTCCTTCGGATGAGATGTTAATCTGAGGTTCCGTCTGCCTGTTCAGGTGGATGTTAAAGATGCATTGGCGCTATTCGAAAAGAGATGTGAGTTTCTCCCGGTGTCCTGGCCAACAATCTCTCAAATAAAATTGGTCACTTATTCCACGGCTGTTTGTTGGACACTATTACTGTTGTGTGCAACTGGCTGTCACATTTCGCCCACAAAATACAAAGTGTATCCCTTTGTGCCCTGGCACCTCCCTACCTTTCTGACCTCCTTTCTCCCCACTCTACTGCCCACGGCCTCTGCTTAACTGGCTCTGGCATTCTGCTTGTCCCTCATCCCCTCCGCTCCACGATCTGGACTGAACGGATTGCTCCGTCAAAGAGTGCACTGACATGACGGGACGAGGGGCCTTGTTTGTGCTGTGAATGTCTACGGTTCTGTGGAGCACCTGACCCAGCGTCAGCTTGGTTCACTTGGAAACACCCTCACTTCTGAGCCTGCAGTTTTTGGTTCAAGCCACGAGTTAGAATTTTAGCTCCTTGTCAAGGCTAAGAGTGCAGTGATGAGAGAGCGCTGTTTTATTTTATCCTTCCTGTGCTCTCCACCCCTCCTAGTCCAAACCTCCAACTCGAGTCCAAACTCTTGACTGCCCAGAGCCTTGGAGCTCCTCCCAAGTGAAAGGCGCTTTACAAATTTAATTTGTTGTTGTTGTTGTCGTGCCGTTCTTCGGCTGAGAAATGAAGTCCCATCTGCCTGTTCATCGGGTGAGCATAATGTCACTTGAAAAGAGTGTACTCTGATGTCTTGGCCAACAGTCCTGCAGATAAATTAGTCATTCACCTCATGGTGTATGTGCAGTATACCTGCTGTAATTGCCTGCACAAAACAGCCACTGCAAAGCACATCTGAGAGATCTTGACAAATAAGACGCTATATAAATGAAATGCTGTTCTTTCTCTCTTTCCCTCCATCAGCCAGCTGTTTTTATAGAAGATAAAATCAAGGGTAAACTTAGTTCTATACCGAGGAACCAAAACAAAATGATTTGAGGGAGAAAGTGTCACGGCTTAAGCACAGACTGTGAATGGCTATGTGGTATTTGCAACAGTTTTGAAGCCCATGCTCATCTGATTAAATCTGAGTAGCAACCCTCTAATGTCGTGAATCAAAACATTCAGTCCAACCTACAGAATTTCTGAAAAAAAATTATATAACGCCTTAGAGCATGGTTGAGAGATCTCAAAACCCCTCACAGGATTTTACTGAGTCTCGTTACTGAGTCTCTGATATGATACACTTCTCTTTTCGAAGTGTAGTGAGGAACCTGGTTGTTAGTCGATGGGCGGGGGTAATAAGCCGTTTAAAAAAAATTGTTCATTCAAACCACGACTGTTTGTGGGACCCTGCTGTGCGCAATTGGCTGCCGTGTTTTGCCCACAAAATACACAGTCAATCCACTTCACCGTATATTCTGCGAAGCGCTTTGAAACGTCTCAAATCAAACGCAAGGGTTAATTATTAATATTATTCTTATTATAATATTGCAGCCAGTTGCACACAGCAATATCCCATAAACAGCCATGAAGTGAAGAATTAATTTTACCTGGGGGATTGTTGGTCAGGATATTGGAGAAAAATTCCCTTTTCTTTTTGAGTAGTGCCTTGGGGTCTTTAACGTCCATCTGAGGCTAAGTCTGAGGGCTGATGTCGTCCTGCTGTTCGCTCGCTCCCGGTCTCTGCGTGCGCATTTTGGCTGCCGCCCCGACCCGAGCCTCCCCCTCAATGTCTCCCTCCCACCCCCCTCTATGTCTCTCCTCCCACCCCCCTCTATCCGCTACTGTCCTTCTCTCCCACTGCCCTCCCCGCCTTCTCTCTCTCTCCTCGACCCCGTCACCACTTCCCTCTGCTCCAGTCTGGGCATCCTCCACCGGGCCCATCGTGGCTCCTGGCACTGGCTGTCCCAGAGCAGCAACCCCACGTGTCCCATCACTCACTCCCTCTGCTCAAACCGCCTCCTTAAGGCAAACCCAACTCCCCCCTCCCTCATACGTACCCTCCCCAACTCTCCACTCCCACCACTCTCCACAACCATCTCTTCTGTACAATCTAAAATCCTCTCTGCATCACTCTCTCCTCCCTCCCCTTCCTTCAGCAAACCCACCCGCATTTCCCTCCAAAATGTCCGTTCCCTCTCAAATAAAGCCCTCACCATCCACGACCTCATCCTGGACGAGCACCTTGACATTCTTGGGCTTATTGAAACCTTGCTTTCCCCCAATGACTCCGTACCCCTAGTGGAAGCCTCCCCTCCAGGCTACACCTTCCACCACCCCCCCCCCCATCCAAACCAATGTGGCAGCGGGGTGGCCCTCATTTTCAAAGCCTCCGTTGGTCTCACCCCCTACTCCTCTGGCTGCTTCCCCTCCTTCGAGCATCTCACCCTCTTCCATGCCTCTCTCCCTTTGAAAATCCTCCTTGTCTACCACCCCACCAAGCCCCCTGGCTCCTTCCACACAGACATCTCTACCCTCCTCTCTTCCCTGGCCCTCTGCTCCGGGCGCCTACTCATAATGGGCGATTTCAACCTCCACCTAAACTCCCCTTGCACCACTTCTGCCGATTTCACTGCCCTCCTCTTCTCCATAAACCTTACCCTCCATATAAATTCACCTACCCACAACCGTGGTCATGCATTTGACCTTATCATCACCCATGGCCTTGTCATTTCCGACCTCAGCATAGTGGACAAGGCCGTCTCGGATCACTTTTTCATCTCCTTCTCCTCTCACATCCTTCTCTCCTCCACCAAGCCCTCAACCATCCTCTACCACCCTTGGAAAAAGCTACCCCCTGAGACCCTCACAAAGGCCCTCTCATCATCAAACATCCCATTCTTCTGGCCCTCCACCCGCAGAGATCCTGAAGCAGCTGTCCAGCTGCTCCATGATCGCCTCTCCTCCACCTTCAACTCCCTCGTGCCCTGAAATCCAGGACCATCTCAAAACCCACCCGATCCCTCTGATACAACAACAATCTCCGCCGCCAAAAAACCCAAACCCATCTGCTCGAGCGCAGATGGCGGAAAACTGGCCTGACAGTTCACCACCAACTGTGGCTCGAGCATCTCCACAGCTACCATTGTTCTTTGACTCGTGTAAAAATGGCCTTCTACTTCAACATCATCTTGGAGGCTAAACACAACCCAAAAATCCTTTTTTCCACCACCCGCTACCTCCTCCGTGCCCCCTCTCAGGCCTCCTCAACTTTTGTATCAAATGCCAAGTGCGAGGAGGTCATGGACTTCTTTTCTTCTAAAATCCGCAAGGCAGCCTCATCCACCTGTACCTTGTCACCCACCACCCTCTCTGTCCCCCTCACCATCTGCTCCTACCACCACCCCCATTCTACATTCCTTCCTCCCCATCTCTCCCTCCTCCCTCTCACCCACCATCACCTCCATGAAACCCACCACCTGCTGCCTCAACCTCCTCCCCACCAACTTGCTGATCACCCAGTCCCCCTCCACTGCCCACTACTGGCTGACATCATCAACCAATTCCTCTCCTCCGGATCAGTCCCTGCCTCCCTCAAAACTGCTGTCATCACCCCCCCTCCTGAAAAAACTCTCCCTATATCACTCAACCCCAGCCACTAACGCCCCATTTCTAACTTGCCCTTCCTCTCAAAAGTTCTAGAACATGTCGTTGCAATCCAACTCCACGCACACCTCTCCTCCCACTCCCTCTTCGAACCCCACCAGTCTGATTTCCGCCCTGCCCGCAGTACAGAGACTCCGCTTGTGAAAGTCACAAATTATATTCTCTCTATCTGTGACCAGGGCTCCCTCTGCCTCCTTGTCCTCCTGGACCTCTCTGCTGCGTTCGACACAGTCGATCACGCCATCCTCCTCCACCACCTTTCCTCCATCATCCACCTCAGTGGATCCACCTCCTTCATCCACCTCACTCGCCTGGTTCGAGTCCTACCTCACAAACCACCAGTAGTACTTCTGCACAAACGGTTTCTCCTCCCGCTCTCACCCAGTCACCTGCGGATACCCCAAGTTTCCATCCTTGGCCCCCTCCTCTTTCTGATCTACGTGCTCCCTCTTGGGGATGTCATCTGCAGACATGGGATACATTTCCACATGTATGGAGATGACACCTATCTCTATTTTTCCACCTCTTTTTGTGACCCACAATCCCCTGATGTTCTGTCAGCTGCCTGTCAGATCGCAGGAGCTGGACGAGCGCAAACTTCCTTCAGCTGAACGTTGACAAGACGGAAGACATACTCTTTGGCTCTCGTCAACGTCTAAAATCTCATGGCTCTCAACTCCTCCACCTACCCAACCTCCCCCTAAAACTCTCCGAACCCGTACGCAACCTAGGCCTCACGTTCGACCCCCAATTATCCTCCGCTCCCCGATCACCCCAGTCCTTGCCAGACTGCACTGGCTGCCTGTCCCAGAGAGAATTGATTTCAAGATCCTCATCCTTGTGTTCAAATCCCTGCACTCCTCTGCAACCCCCAACCTCTCTGACCTTCTCTCTTCTCACAACAGTACCCGTTGCCTTTGCTCCACCGGGACTGTCTTCCTCCTTGTCACCGAATCCTCTGCTCCACCATCGGCGGCCGTGCCTTCAGCCACTATGCTCTGGAACTGCCTTTCTCACTCCCTTCGGCTCGCTCCCTCCCTTCCCATTTTCAGGTCTCTGCTGAAGACATTTTTTTGACCGTTCCTTTGGTCACCTTCCTCCCCCTCCCCCTCCCCCTGGCTTGGCCCCGGGATCCGTTACTGCAAAGCGCTCTGAGATGCCGTCCGACGTGGAGGGCGCTATATAAATCCAAGTTGTTGTTCTTGTTGTTTCCAGTGCTGTATCATAGTGTCAGTCTAGACTGTGAGAGCAAAGTCCTGACTTGGGGGTCTGACTCAAAGGCAAATACATTAGCAACTGAGCCAGGCTGCCATCTGGGTTTAGATTTTTCATTTTCTTTCTAATTATATACAGGAAGCGAAAAGAAGAGAATACAAAATAACTGATCTTTCAGGTCAGTGAGTGAACAAAGAAACATCGAAAAAGTAATTACTACACCAAGTAGTCAATTATGAACCAGTCAGTGAAGCAAAAATATAATTATTTTTAAGAGAAATTAAAATAGACTCTTATATTAGCCAACACAAACTATACTGCTTTCATAGAATTAAATCCCAGTAGTTTACGCTTGCCGCTTAATTAGATACGAGCACAACCTTTTTAAACTCGCAAATATTTCCTTGGAAAGCTCGGTTTAATGATTTGGGATGTTGGAGGCTGAAAATTGCAACCAGGGATGTGCTAATTAGTTGAATAACATTGAATAATTCAGCCAAGTCGGCAACTAAAGCCTAGAGCACAAGGCTGACCTCTTCCCCCAACTCCCAACCAGACGTTAGGGGTTGAAGCTTGCTGTGGCACACAGTGTATTGGAATACAGGATTAACACGATCTCAGCTTTATTCAACACAAAAATAAAGTGAAGCCCATATCCCACAGGCCAACACTCCAATCTGTACTGGAGATGTAATATATATGGCACAGTTTGTTCTCTGACCCATAGATTTAGATGCTACCAGTTTGTATGGTATTTGTTCAATAAAAGCTCCAGCAAAAGATCTAAGCTCATTGGACATCCAATCCTCCTTCAAACGAGACTTTAAACCAAGTCTCCCTGTTTAGGTGAATACTGGAAATCTCATGGCACTATTCAAAGAGAGAAGGGAGTTTCTCACGATGTCCTGGCCAACAATTAATTAATTAACAATTGTTTGGAAAAATCGTAGAATCATAGAATCCTCCAGCACAGAAGGAGGCCGTTCGGCCCATCGTGCCTATGCCAGTTCTTTGAAAGAGCTACCAACTAATCCCACTCCCCCGTTCTTTCCCCATAGCCCTGCAATTTTTTCTTTTCAAGTGAATATCCAATTCCTTTTTGAAAGCTACTATCAAATCTGCTTCCACTACCCTTTCAGGCAGTGAGTTTCAGATCATAGAATCATAGAAATATACAGAACAGAAGTAGGCCATTTGGCCCATCATGTCCATGCTGGCTCTTTGATAGAGCTATCCAAATTAATCCCATCCCGCGCGCTCTCCCCATAGCCCTGCAAATTGGTCCTCCCCACATATCTATCTCCTTCTTCTTGAAAGTTGTTATCAACAACTTGCTGAGTAAAAAAAGATCATAGCAACTCTCTGGGTCAAAAAAATTCTCCTTGTCTTCCCTCTTTTTGGGGGGAAATTATCTCACATCTGTGACCTCTAGTTTCTAACCCACCTGCCAGAGGAAATAATTTTTTCTTATTTATTCTCCCTCATAATTTTGAGCACCTCTATTAAATCTCCCCGGAACCTTCTAAGGAGAACAATCTCTCGTCTCTCCACATAACTGAAGTCCCTCATCCCTTGATGAAATTGGTCATTCACTATCTGTAGGATATGGCTGTGCATAAATTGACTGCTGTGTTCATCTACAAAATACACAGTCACTACATTTTGCAGAAGTTTTATGAAGGTCTTTGAAACGATCTCGACCATATTGATCGATAATGGGTCTGATAAAAGATCATCAACCTGAAACATTAACTCACGTTCCTCTCTCTGTAGATGCTGCCTGACCTGCAGAGTGTTCCCAGCGATTTCTGTTTTTCTTTCAGATTTCGAGCATCTGCAGTATTTTGCATTTTAACCATATTGGTACTGTATCAAAAAGAGAAAGAAGTTTCTCTGAGTCTTTTGGCCAATATCCCTTACAACATATAGTGTAGTACCTTTCACGTTGGTAGGACACACTGGGAGAAATCCTTCACATTTATTGTCTATTCATAAAATAAATTTATATATTTATAAATCATATGTGTAAAAAAAAACATGGTCACTCAATCCATGACTACTTGTGGACACTGCTGTGGGTAATTGGCAGCCGTGTTTTGCCCGCAAAGTAAACAGTCAATTCAGTATACTCCGTGAAGTATATTTTACAGTATGTTCTGAGAAGCGCTTTGAAATGACTTGAAGATGTGATAAGATGCTATATTGAATCGAAGGATTATTTTATTATTATTATTATATTTTTAGCCAAACATGGGGGACAATTTGTGCACAGCAATGTCCCACAAACAATCATGGAGCGAGTGACCAATTTTATTTGGGGGATTATTGGCCAAGACACTAGGAAAAATTCCCTTGTCTTTTCAAACAGCATCATGGGATCGTTAAATCCACCTGAACAGGTAGAGAGGCCCTTGGTTTGACGTCTCATGTTTAGGGAGGCTGGAGTTTCATCAAGTGGATACAGTTTTTCCATTATTATTATTGTTGAATGGAAATAATATTCAAACACAATGTGAAATCCTAATTAATTTTATTTACTGGATGCTTCCCACACATCTCACTGTATTTTATTCTCTACTCAATGATTCAGTGACACTAAATGGTATCTCAGTGGGGGAAAATGTTGACCTACAAATATTCAATCAACATAAACAAACTTGAAATTCGCACTTCAATCATACTCTTCACTGTGCTTAAATTGTACCTAATAACTCAACCAAATATTAAACGGTTTAGAATTACACAGAGACGTATTCTCTGTGTGTTTTTACACTGGTTCAGTTGCTAGTAATTTGCCTTTGAGTCAGAGTTTGTAAGCTCCATGTTAGGTCAGGACTTGAGCTCACAGTCCAATATGACTCCAGTATGGTGTGGGAGAGATTTGCAGTGGCAGAGGTGCAGTTTTTCAAATTTTCAACGTTAAACTGGAGTTCCATCTGCCTGTTCATGTTTGGTTTTATCAGTTGTCAGCTTGACTCTGTTGGTTGCCTCTGAGTCAGAAAGTTTTGGGGTTCAAGGTTCAGGTTTCTCCGTGACACACTTTTTGATGTTTTCCTCCATGAATATAAGTGAAATTGTTGTTTGAAGCCCTGTGTTTAAACCCTGTTTGTAACCTGGCTTTCAGTGTTGAAGCTTATTTGTGAAGCTGGTCAACTGAATCAATCTCACCGCGGTTTGTCATTACCCCGTCATCTACAGTATTTATGGCTCACAGAATGCACCCATCAAAACTGTGAGACGTACGTTGTTTGCTAGTCTTCTTTCAAAATATTTGGGTAGAAAGTACAATATAATATAGTACAATTTACATTTATATTTTGCCCACAAAATATACACTTTACAGTATATTCTGTGATGCGCTTTGAGATGTCTCAACGACGTGATAAGGCTCTGTATCAAATGCAAGGACTATTATTATACATCACCTTACGTGTCAGAGGATATCTCAAAGCAGTTAGACGGGCAACGGAGCTGGGGTTGGGAAGGGAAACGTGACCGAAAGCGCGGTGAACGAGGTCTATTTTAAGACGTGCCTTGAAAGAGGTAAGGGAGAGAAACAGAGGGACTCGCAAGTTGCAAGTGGATGGTGTTGCAAGTTCTACCTGAGTCTGGATTTACTATCCTCTTAGCAGATCTGAGCATGCAGAATTCTTTAAAGCTAATTTTGAAGCTATATGTTTTCTGAAACGTTTCCTTTTAAGAACTGTAGAGAAATGCCTTCAAAATTAAGTTAGAATTCAACGACCTGTCAAACTCTGAGCACTCTGAGATACTAAGAAAATAGAGTGAAATCTAGACGTGGTGGAATTTCTTCCTAATTGACAAGCGGAACTGGAAACCATGGCCTGGGTAAGCAGGGTCTGATTTTACCATAACAACATCATTTATTTACTGTTGATTCCCTTTTCTCTGTGCCTCACATCATTAAATGCAATGCTGTTTTTCCAACATGCTGATAAAATCTATTAATAATAATCCTCGCATTTCATATTGTGCCTTTATCTTGGGAGAGTGTCTCAAAGTGTTCCACGAGATTTCACTCTGCAGTGAGTGTGGTTCTATGTGCTAATTGGCTGCCGTGTTTTGGCCTACAAAATACACAGTCGATACACTCTGCAGTAAAATTCTGTAAAGATCTTTGAGACATTTTCAGAAGATGATAGGATGTTATATCAAATGCAAGGATTATTATTATAGGAAAGAGTAAACTAAAGTGGAACCAAATCTATTCAATCGCAAAAGAATTGCTTGATTGGCCCCAACAACTCAACTGTGCAATTGCCTGCCATGATTCACCAGGAAATACACAGTCAATTCACTTTACAGTGTATTCTGTGAAGTGCTTTGAGACGTCTCAGTGACATGATAAGGTGCTAAATCAAAGGATTATTATTTGATTAACTTAATGTGTACCTCTTCTCGTACCAATTGCCAGTGGTTTCAGTGTGAACTATCTACAAACCACACTTCAGTAATTCATCAGCCAGGCTTCAACTTCACCTCCCAGCCCTGTGACCATCTCCAACAAATGCAGTGGTTATCAACAACAACAACAACAACAACAAAATTACATTTGTATAGTGCCTTTCACATCGGGAGGACATCCCAAGGCTCTGGACAGTCAGTGTTTCGGACCCGAGCTGGGGGTCGGGATTGGGGAGGTTGGAGGCCAGGGAGGAAGCAGGGTGATAGGCGGCAGCCAATTATCATAGGAACATCACCACCCAAACATTCCTCTCCAAGTCATTTGTCATTACTTGACTCAGACACACATCGTTCCTCCTTCATCGTCGCTGGGTCACAATCCTGGAACTCTCCGACCCAACACCATGGATTGGCGGGGGTGGGGAGGGAGGTTAAAGAGAAGATCCCACCACTACTTTTTCAGAGCAAATATTGCCTGCATCTCACGAGACCATGTTTAAGAAAAGAATCGTGATTAATAATAATAATAATAATTTGATACAGCGCTTTATCAAGTTATCGAGACATCTCAAAACTCTTCACAGAATATATTGTAATGAAGGTGAAGAAGGTGGGTTGAGGGGGAGGTGAAGTGGGGGGTTATCTCAGTTCAAGTAAAGAAAAAGGGCATTAGCGAGTAGGGGAAATAGCAAGAAATCAAAATTTAAGGCGTTATATCTGAATGCACAAAGCATTCGTAATAAGATAGACAAATTAATAGCACAAATAGAAACAAACGGGTATAACATAAAATAACATAACGTAACATAACATAACATAACATAACATAACATGTAGGAGCAGGAGTAGGCCATTCGGCCCTTCAACCCTGCCCTGCCGTTCAATCATGGCTGATCTTCTAATGTAACTCCAGCTAATAACCTGACACTGCCTTATCCCCGTATCCCTTAATCCCTTTTGCAATAAGAAATCTATCTATCTCAGTCTTGAATATGTTCAAGGACTGAGCGTCAACAGCTCTTTGGAGTAATGAGTTCCATACATTCACTGCCCTTTGAGTGAAGACGTTCTTCCTCAACTCAGTGCGAAAGGGCTGCCTCTGATTTTAAGGTTGTGACCCCTGGTTTTAGTTTCTCCAACTGGGGAAACAATCTCCCACTATCTACTCTATCATGCCCTTTGATGATCTTATATGTTTCTATAAGATCCCCTCTAATTCTTCTATATTCTAGAGAATATAGGCCCAAATTGGTCAGCCTATCCTCGTAACTCATCCCCTTCATCCCTGGTACTAACCTAGTAAATCCACGTTGCACCCCCTCCAAGGCAAGTACATCCTTCCTTAAATAAGGAGACCAAAACTGGACCCGGTATTCCAGGTGTGGTCTCACCAGGGCCCTATACAGTTGCAGCAAGACTTCCCTACTCTTATACTCTAATCCTTTCATAATGAATGCTAACATACCGTTCGCCTTCCTAATTGCTGCTGCACCTGCAGACTAACTTTCTGTGATTGGTGTACAAGGACACTCACGTCCCTCTGGACGCTAACACATTCCAATCTCTCCCCTTCTAAACAATAACCCGCTCTACTGTTTTTGCTACCCAGGTGGATGACTTTGCACTTCCCTACATTATACTTCATCTGCCACCTACCTGCCCAATCACCTAACCTATCTATGTCTCGCTGCATTTTTTTAATGTCGTCCTCTGTGTTGGCACTTCCTCCTAGTTTTGTGTCATCCGCGAATTTAGATATATTAGCTTCGATGTCCTCATCTAGATCATATGATCTAGTAGCCATTACTGAGATGTGGTTACAGGGAGATCAAGGGTGGGAGCTAAATATTCCGGGGTATTTAGCATATAGGAAAGATAAGTAATGTGGAAGAAAGGTTAGCCCTGCAAATAAGGGATGGGATAAAAACAGTAGAGTGGAAGGATTTTAAATCAGAAAATCAGGATGTATGGGTGGAATTACAAAATAACGGGGCAGAAAACACTACTGGGAGTAGTTTATTGACCCCCGAACAGCAGTCACAGTATTGCGCAGAGTATTAACCAGGAAATTAGTGGAGCATGTAGCAAAGGAAATACACTAATAGTGGGTGATTTTAATCTTCATGAAGATTGGGAAAACCAAATTGGCAAAAGTAAGTTAGAGGAGGAGTTTATAAGATGCATTAGAGATAGTTTTCTAGATCAGTATGCTGAGGAACCAACCAGAGAACAAGCAATCCTAGATCTTGTTTTGTGTCATGAAATAGGGCTAATCAGCAATCTGGAAGTTAAAGCTCCTCGAGGGCAGAGTGACCATAACATGATGGAATTTAACATTAAGTTAGAGAGTGATGTAGTTAAGTCCGAAGCAAGGGTCTTAAATTTAAATAGAGCCAACTTTGCAGGTATGAGAGTGGATTTAGCAAAAATAGGCTGGGAATTAGATTAAAGGATATGACAGTAGACAAGCAATGGCAAACCTTTAAAGATATAGTACATAATTTCCAGTGATCACATATTCCCTTGAGGAATAAAAATACTGCAGGAAAAGTGGTTCAACGATAGCTAACAAGAGCAGTTAGGGAAAGTATAAAATAAAATAAAATTGAAAGAAGAGACCTATATACTGCCAAAAAGAGTAGGAAACACAAGGATTGGGAGGGCTTCAGAGACCACCACCAAAAAAAAAAAACTGATTAGGAGGGAGAAAAAAATGGATTATAAAGACAGATTGCAAGAGTTTTTACAAATACATAACGAGGAAGAGACTACCAAAGGTGAATGTGGGTCCATTATAGGCAAAGACAGGAGGAATTATAATGGGGGATAATGATATGGAGTCCTGTAGCTCAGTGGTTAGAGCACTCGCTTTGCAAGCGAGAGACCTGAGTTCAATTCCAGGCAGAGGGCGAAACCTTGGGCAAGTTTCCTTACTCCACACAGAGCCTAATAATAATCCCTCCAAAACCAAAAAAAAATAATAAAAATTGGTCATTTTCAATCTGCGACTGTTTGTGGAACATTGCTGTGCACAATTGGCTGCCGCGTTCGCCCACAAATATACAGTCAATTCACTTTACAGTGTGTTCTGTGAAGCACTTTGGGATTCCTCCCGACGTGAAAAGCGCTATATCAAATGCAAGGATTATTATTTTATTATTATCAGTAAAGAATTAGTTCTAGGGAATCTGTTGGGATTGAAAAATGCAAATCCCCTGGTCCTGATGGCCCTCATCCTCGGGTTTTAAAAGAAGTGGCTGATGAGATAGTGGATGCCTTGTTTTTGATCTTCCAAAATTCTCTGGATTCTGCAACGGTTCCCATTGATTGGAAGATCGCAAACATAACACTACTATTTAAGAAGGGTGGGAGAGAAAAGATGGGGAACTGTAGACCAGTCAGTCTGACATCGGTGGTAGAGAAAATTCTAGAATTCTTAATTAGAGACATCATAGTGGGGCAGTTAGAAGACCATAACATGATTAGGCAGAGTCAACATGGCTTTACAAAAGGGAAGTCATGCTTAACAAATCTTTCAGAGTTCTTTGAGGATGTAACTAGCAGGTTAGATAAGGGAGAACGAGTAGATAGTGTATTTAGATTTTCTGAAGGCATTCAACAAGGTGCCACATAAAAGGCTGCTACACAATATTAGGACCCATGGAATTAAAGGCAATATATTAGCATGGGTCGAAGAGTGGCTAATGGGAAGAAAACAGAGAGTAAGGATAAACAAGTCCTTCTCAGATTGGCAAGATGTGACTAGTGGATTGCCACAAGGATCAGTGCTTGGGCCTCAACTATTTACAATCCATATCAATGATCTTGATGAGGACATAGAACTTAAAATATATAAATTTGCGGATGATACTAAGCTAGGTCGGTGAATAAGCTCTGAGGATGACACAAAAAGATTGCAAAGGGATATAGATAGGCTAGGTGAGTGGGCAAGAAGGTGGCAGGTGGAAAATAGTGTGGGGACGTGTGAAGTTATTCACCTAGGTAGTAAAAACAGAAAAGCAGATTGTTTTCTAGAGGGGGAGAGACTAGATAGTGTTCAGAGGGATTTGGGTGTCCTTGTACACCAGTCACTAAATGTTAGGATGCAGCTACAGCAAGCAACTAGGAAGGCTAATGGCATGTTGGCGTTTATTGCAAAAGGGTTAGAATACAAGAGTAGGGAAGTCTTTCTGCAACTGTATAGGGCCTTGGTGAGACCGCACCTAGAGGATTGTGTGCAGTCATGGTCTCCTTATTTAAGAAAGGACATACTCGCCTTAGAGGGGTGCAGCGTAGATTCACTAGGTTAGTTCCTGGGATGAGGGGGTTGACCTATGAGGATAAGTTGAGTAAACTAGGCCTATATTCTCTAGAATATAGAAAAATTAAGGGTGATCTTACAGAAACATATCAGATTCTTATGGGGCTTTACAGAGTGAGACTGTTTCCCCTGGTAGGAGAATCTATAACTAGGGGTCACAGTCTTAACATTTTCGAACAAAGTTGAGGAAACATTTCTTCACTCAGAGGGTAGCGAATTTATGGAATTCTCTCTCCTAGAACGCTGTAGATGCTCAGTCCTTGAACATATTCAAGACTGAGGTTGATAGATTTCTAAAGGATAGAGGGATTAAGGGATATCGGGTTAAGGCGGGCAGATGGAGGAGGGTTAGAAGATCAGCCATGATCTTATTGAATGGCAGGGCAGGCTTGAGGGATGGCCTACTCCTACTACTAATTCCTATGTTCCTATGTCCTTCCATAAACCATTAACTATTCGTGAGGTTGAGGCCAGGCAATCAATGCTAATTTTGTCATATAGCATTCAGAGGCCGCGGAGATATGAGAGCATTAGAATAAAGTAATTTAGTAACTTTCGCAACTCTAACCTTTGAATGCTCCTTACAGGGATTGACGGCTTTGCACATAATTACTTTTCTGCAGGACTGACTGTTTCAAATGATCATTAGGCATGACTTTTGAGTACCTCAGACAGATAACAACCTTTGTGTGTATGGCTGCTGAGACCTAGTTACTGATGATTATACACTGGTAAAAGAGCCACTGAATGCTTGTCAGTGTTGACATTAACATTATGCACATATGATTGCAACTTAAAGGTCTGATTTTAATCAACATCACTAATGAAAAACAGAGCATAAAATTATTATGACCAGTGGCTGTATTTTGCTCAAGTAACCCTGTGCATATGGTAGGATTTTTTTGACTTCGACTATATGGCATGATATCGTTTGGTATGTGTGGCTCATTTTTGTTGCACGCTGGCATATTGTGCCTGGATATAAATGATCCATTTTGCAGTATTACACAAGCAAGAGGACCCGGGCAGGGTGAAACCTTAGGCAAGTTTCCTTACACCACATGCTTCTGTTCAACTAGCAGTAAGTCGGACCCTGGTTGTTAGTCGATTGGCGGATCGCTATCCAGGCGTAATAATCCCTCAAAAACAATTTGATCACTCAATCCACGAGTGTTTGTGGGACACTGCTGTGCCCAATTGGCTGCCGTGTTTCACACAAAATACACAGTCAATCCACTTTACAATATAGTCAGTGAACTGCTTTGAGACGTTTCAATGACATGATAAGGCACTGTATCAAATGCAAGGATTATTATTTTATTACTATTATGAATATTCGATTCACAGACATTTTTAAGTCCCCGGGTCCTTTACCCTTTTGGTTTTGTGCCACTTAAGTTTCAGCCTGGTGGTGGTGTCAGAAGCTTTGAGACCCAACCTGTGTGAAGGGCGCTATATAAATACAATTACAATGTTAACTGACTTTTTTTGATCTGTGGGACTGGATCAGTTTCTCTGTAAAATAGAAATCAGCCTAAAAAGATCTCTGGCAAAACCAACAACAACAACAAGATTCCATTTATAAAGCGCCTTTCACGTCAGGAGGACGTCCCAAGGCGCTGCACAGTTGGGTCAGGACCCGAGCAGGGGGAAATGGTCAGGGTGAGGGGAGGGAAGGGAGGGAGTGAGGAGGGGGGAAATGGTCAGGGTGAGGGGAGGGAAGGGAGGGAGCGAGGAGGGGGAAGAGAGTCGAGATGGGAGCTGAAGGCTCGGTCAAAGAGAAAGGTTTTGAGACCGGCCTTGAAGGGGGAGAGGGAGGAAGCGGCGAAGGCACTGGGGGATGGAGTTCCAGAGCCTAGGGGCTGAGAGGCTGAAGGCCCGACCACCGATGGTAGGGCGATTGGGGCGGGGGACGTGGAGCAGACCGGAGCCGGAGGAACGGAGGGTACGGGCAGGTAGGTAGGGGGATAGTAGGTCAGAGAGGTAGGAGGCAAGCCAAGAAACCAAGTCCTTCTCACAGACTTGGCTTTGCAACAAATATTGGGTGTCCCTTTTAACCTGGTGTGCACTGCTGCTAATTATCAGCAGCAACAATAACAACTTGCATTCATACAGGATGATGACCTTCACATAGGTTAATGGTTTGCAATGTTGAGGTTGGATGTCGAGCAAAAGAGAGAGGAGCAGGGGAGGTGGAAAGCTGGAGGAGGCCACAGGCACAGTCGGCGAGGGAGGTTTTAAGGCAGGATTTAAAGGCAGATAGAGTCAACTGAGTATCAGATAAATGCGGAAACCCATCACCATCCTTACGGGTGTCCAAACCAAATTGAGTTTTCCATGAATTTCCATGAAATTCCAGAGATGTTTATTGAATTGGAATGCGCATTCTCACCCTTGGAGGGACGCGTCCTGTTTAGCTAATTCCAGAAAGTATTAGATGCAGATTGGTAAGAGGCAAGGCTTGGAGACCCCAGAATGTGCGATGGAGTCTAAACCAGCTAAATCCGCACATCTTTCGAATTGAATTTGCTGTCTGGCAAGCTTTCCGGCTGCTCGTACCACCCTACCATTTAGGACTTTGGCTTGCAGGGTTAACAGCAGCTGAGTGGGAGGGAGTTCCAGAGGCTTGGGTATAATAGCTGAAGGCTCGGTCACTGATAGTGGCACAGAGGATGCACAGCAAGCAAGAATTAGCAGAAGGAGATCAGGAAGATAGGGATAATGTAGGACATGAAGTGATTCATAGTGAAGGGATTATTACCCATGGAAAGTGATCCGCCAGTCGTCTATCAACCGGCTTCCTACTTACTGTGAGTAAACAGAGGCATGTCGAGTAAGGAAATTTGCCTAAAGTTTCGCCCTGCCCGGGAATCAAACCTGGGTCCTCTTGCTTGCAAAGCGAGTGCTCTAACCACTACACTCCAGGACTATGGGATTCCACAATAGTGGAATAATAATCCCTCCAAAACCCCAAACAATAATAAATTGGTCATTTTCAATCTACGACTGTTTGTGGGACATTGCTGTGCGCAATTGGCTGCCGCGTTCGCCCACAGATATACAGTCAATTCACTTTACAGTGTGTTCTGTGAAGCGCTTTGGGACGTCCTCCCGACGTGAAAAGCGCTATATCAAATGCAAGGATTATTATTATTATTATTAAGTGGGGTGTCCATCGAGGAATGCGTTCGATAAGTCTTATCGATACAGTAACCTAACACAACAGTGCAAAACAAAATCAACAAAAAAGAGCCGGGAATAGAGCAAGTGAAAGATTTATGCACTTCACAATGTTTGAAGGACGAAGAGGAAAAGAAAGATGACATAAGTGTTATATAGTGACCCAGCGGATTATAAGTGACATCTCGGAATGCGCTGAAATGAATTATAATGAGGAATGAATTGGAATAGCAGAGCTTTGGGGTTTGCATATACATATTGATGTACATAGTATGCAGACTACGCTTGATACACGGACATATTAAGTTTTTCTATTTCATGCTCAGTTAACAGGAAATCATAACTGATTTATCATTATCAACAGGACAACATATCAATGTAATGCATCAGACAGTGTAAGGTTCTTCATGTGAAATCAAAAGAGGCGTTTTAAATACTGTACTATCAGCAGGTTAAGCTTGTTTCTTTTTACTTCATTTTTCAATGCACAATCCGATAAAGCGTGTTACACCGACTGAATCATTGAACTGAAGCTGTGGTGCACAGTGATATGTGACCTGTGTTTAGATGTCTGCCTGTTTTTCTATGATTATATTTATCAGTCTGGCTCGGTCGTCATCATTCTTACCTCTGAGCCAGAAGGTTGTAGGTTCATGCACCACTTCGGGAATTTGAACTCACAGTGTAGGCTAACACCGTGCAGTGCATTGCAGTGCTGGGGGGATGTTCTGCATTGTCAACGATGCCGTCCATCAGATGATACGTTAAACTGAGGTTCTGTTTGCCTGTTCAGGGTGGCTGTTAAAGATCCCATGGCGCTATTCGAAAAGGGAAGAGGGTTTCTCCCGGTGTCCTGGCCAACATTCCTCCAAATAAAATTGTTCATTCACTTTGTAGCATTGTGGGATGTTTCTGTGTGCAGATTACTTGCAGTCTTTTCCTACAAAGTACACAGTCACTACACTGTACAGAAAATGTTATGAAGCTCTTTGTGACATCCTCCCGATGTGAAAGACTCTATATCAAATTCTGACATTTCGTTACCAAGCCATTCCGACATTGGACTCAGCTCCAAAGAAACATGCTGGTCTTCCCCACCGCACCCCCACCTCCCACCCCAACCCCATTTGGACAGCAAATCTTGAATTGGGCCTCCAGTGTTAGTTTCTAATGGCATCTCCCCTCTACATTGAGCATTATATCCTCCTTGAATTGGCTCTAAGGTGACATGTTTGGCAATGGAGTATCGGGATCGAGCCAGGCCTCTGTGGCTGTCTCCGTAGTCCCAGTACTGTGCCAGCAGGCCTGCAGGACTCCAGGGCACCGCCGATAGAAGCACAGCCAGCCTAGCAATCAACGGGGTGTCCAAGGGTAGACCAGTCACTGAGAGCAGGGAATCCTCCCACTCAGTTCCTGCCAACCTGCGCCTCATACTTTCCGGAATTAGGTAAGCAGGAGGCATCTCTCCAGGGAGAGAGTGCACATTCTATTCCAGCAATCTATCTCTGGGATTTCCATGTGTAGGTGGGATGCATGGAAATCTCAGTTTGGGTTGGATACTCTTAAGCTCCATGATGGGTTTCAGACACCCGTCTGACCCTTCACCCCCAAAAAAATCACTATACACAATGCAGTGATTCCCTGTGAAACACTTTAAGACGTTTTGATATTATAGACTCTTTATTATAGACTCTGTATCACAAGCAGGGATTATTATTATTATTAATCATCAATTCTTTCCTCACATCCGCCTTTTGTTTGTTTTAAGTCAGGCTCAAAATCTCAATCTATCATTTACTGACGAGAAGTCTATGGTGATAACCTTTCTCTCTTCAACAGTGACCTTTGAAGCAGCTTTTAATTGACTACACTATATTTTTTTGGATGGGCTCATGACTATAGTAATTAAATGATAATAACAATAATAATCTTCACATTTGTAACAGTATCTTCAACATAAAGACTATGTCGTCTTCAAGGTTCTCACGCTCGTTTTCAAATCCCTTCATGCCCTGGCACCTCCCTACCTCTCCAACCTTCTTATTCCCCAACCCACTACCCATTGCCACCGCTTGACTAGCTCCAGCCTCCTACTTGTCCCTTGTACCCTCTATTCCACATCGGTGGCCGCATTTTCAGCCACTACACCCCAAAACCCTGGAACACTCTTCCTCTGTCTCTCGGCCTTGCCCCTTACTTCCCCAACTTCATGTCACGCCTGAAGTTATTTTTAACCAAATGAGAAGGGAAAGTGGGTATCAGAAAAACAGACAAGTACTGATGCTGATGATAATGACA
Source organism: Callorhinchus milii (assembly GCF_018977255.1). NCBI lineage: Eukaryota > Metazoa > Chordata > Chondrichthyes > Chimaeriformes > Callorhinchidae > Callorhinchus > Callorhinchus milii. The sequence continues at coordinate 6,043,821 of NW_024704744.1, forward strand.
GTAATAATAATAATAAACCTTATATTTGGTACAATTTAATGCCTTTTGTATTGGGAAGACATCCAAATGCTTTGGAGGATTTATTATAAAGTGCAGTAACTGTGCTTTGTGAGCGAACATGTCTCACAAACTGCCACCAAGTTGGCCAGGACACCACTCGGAACTTGTGATGAAGGTTAATTCAAGTGTGGAAGTAAAATGTGATCATACCCTTTGGCTGTGACTGCGTGAGAGGCAGAGCATATGCTCGCGACAGAACTGTGTGTAACACGACAATCTATTTATCTCCAAGGGCTTCTCTAAATGGGTTTTGCTTACACAAAATGCTTACATTAGTGTTTTATATGCACAACAAGCTAATGGATAGGACTGTTTTACATTGTCTTTACCTTGGGGCTTAATTTAACTGCTTGTGGTGGTAGCAGATATATTCAGATACTCTTGAGGCTTGGAAATGTCGCCTAAATGAGTCATGTAGTGTATTGGTTAGAGCATTTGTCTCACAAACGAGAGGACCCGGGTTCGATTCCCAGACAGGGTGAAACCTTAGGCAAGTTTCTTTACTCTGCGCACCTCTGTTTACCTAGCAGTAAGTAGGAATCCTGTCGTTAATTGATTGGCGGATCAATTTCGTGGAGTAATAATCCCTTCAAAGTAAATAAATAAATAGTTTGGTCACTCAATCCACGACTGTTTGTAGGACACTGCTGTGCGCAATTGGCTGCTGTGTTTCACCTGCAAAATATACAGTCAATTCACTTTACTCTCAATGCTGTGATAAGGCACTGTATAAAATGGATTATTTTTTATTAGTAGTATTATGATTCTAATCTGAACGGTGGATTCATCCTGAAGACATATGTCTTCGACTGGGCCTATGGTTACTGTGCCCTCCTCCTTCTCCCCTGTTTGCCGTCCAAACCAGTTACTGTACAGCACTCTCAAAACACTAACCTGTGAGAAAGCTACTATATAAATGCAAGTTGCAGTTGTGTGGAGTCCTGTAGCTCAGTGGTTAGAGCACTCCCCTTGCAAGCGAGAGACTTGGGTTCAATTCCCAGCAGGGCGAAACCTTGGGCAAGTTTCCTTACTCCACACACCTAATAATAATCCCTCCAAAACAAAACAATAATAAATTGGTCATTTTCAAACCACGACTGCTTGTGGGACACTGCTGTGCGCAATTGGCTGCCGGGTTTTGCCCACAAATTCACTTTACAGCATATTCTGTGAAGCGCTTTGGGATGTCTAGAAGATAAGAAAAGCTCTATATCAAACTCAAGGATTATTATTATTATTGTTGTTGTTGTATAGGCTTCTTACTCAATGCCCCCTGAAAGCTGGAAGAAAGATAAACAAATATCTCTTGAGTTTCCCAGCTATTTCCAGAAAGGGAGTGTAAATCCCTGTTAAATTCGATGTGGTGCAGAACATAGCCAGTGTAATAGGGGGTAATAGGGGTCACAGTGAAGAATTTTGAAGGAGTCATTTTTAGACGGAGCTGAAATACCAAGGTCGGGTGGGATTTCTTCAAATCAAATGAATCTGAATAAACAAGGAACAGTCGCTTTGGTTTAAAACCCAGAATTTTTTAGGGACATTCTGATTGACTTTAATAATATAACTACTCTCCTTACATTTCATTTAGTGTTTTTCTCTTTGGGAGGATGTCTCAAAGCCCTTTGTAGGATTTGACGGTAAAATGTGTATTTTGTCGATGAATGCAGCTGCCAATGTTCACATGTCAATGTCCCACATGTGTTCATGAAGTAAATAACCAATTGTATTTGGGGAATTGTATTGTTGGACCATTATAGCAGGAGAAACTCCTTTGTCTTTGTGAATAGTGCCATGAGATTTTTAACATCCACCTGAACAGGCAGTGACAGGATATTGGTTTTGACTGTTTTGTTTGATCAAGGATAGTAACTCCAATAATGCAATGCTAACCCAGCACTGTATTGGAGTGTTATCCTGGACTTAAACGCCACTGATCCATTGTTTGGAATATTTAAAGTTCTGTTGGAATCAGAGATTAAAGATTTGGATTGGATGAACATATTTGCTGTGAAATGCAACTCAAAATGAATGCTCCTCAGAGATATTTGGAGACGCCTTGCAGTAAATTAGTAATTATAATAACGATCTTGTATTTGATGCATCACGTCGTCGAAAAGTCTCAAAAGGTTTTAATGTAAATAATAATAATAATAATCCTTGTATTTAATCCTTGACTCATTGATACGTCTCAAAACACTTCACAGAATATACTGTGTATTTTATGGGCGAAACGCGGCAGCCAATAGCACACAGCAGCGTCCCACAAGCAGTGGTGAATTGAGTGACCAAATTATTATTTTTAATAATGATCATAACAATAATGTTGAGGTTGGGGTGGGACGGACATTTGCATCCTATAAAAATGGTCACAAATGATTTCCTGGTTGTCAGGTATTCACTGATGTCACTTCCTGACACTGTGTACCGGAAGCTCGAAGTGACCCATCTTCCATGGCGCAAACTAGCTATAAGCAGACCGGTGCTACACCGGGTGAGTTATGACGCGATTGTGTTGTAGGTTTTTCTAGCACACCGATACATCCTTGCAACGTGGCCTCATCTCTTTTTCCTCTTTGTTGGGGGCAAGCTGGAGGCAGATCTGTTTTGAAGAGATTATTATCCACGGAAAAGCGATCCACCAATCGACTAACAACCCGGTTCCCACTTACTACTAGGTAAACAGAGGTGTGTGGAGTAAGGAAACTTGCCTAAGGTTTTGCCCTGCCTGCTAAAGTGTAGTGTAGGGTCTTGCAAGGTTGCAGAAAGTCTATTGATTTGCTCTTATCTCCAGTGAGATTACCCCACAATCTGGTTAGGTTTGCAACCTTGCCTGTCTGAACCACTATGTGGTAAACAATGCTCCCAATTGTACTTTTCTTTCACCCCCGGGTACCCTCTAAAAATAGAATGACAATGAGCACTTTGCAGTTGCCTCTCTCCTCTGCCCCCCCCACCCCCTCTCCCTTCTCAGCGCTTCTTCTGATCTGCTTTGCAAGATGAGGCAGAGCATCTTTACAGAAGATCTATTTCTTCAGAGCTAACACTGCCTGGGGGAAGCTGAGAAATTGAGTACCAGAATGATATGGTGTTGATTACTTAGCGCTCCTCAAAGAATGTCAGTTGGATAGTGAAGCTGCCTCCAGTAAACTGCGTATTCTGCAGTTTTCTACACACAGAACCAAAAAAATTCCATTAGTTTAACTCTATTGTCTGAATTAACCCATTACTCTAACAATATCGTCTGGATTAAGCAGTTATTGTCATACAAATTTTAATTAACCCATTACTGAGTTACAGTCAGATTATTCCTATGGTAATTAATCCTTGCATTTTATTCATTATTATTATTTTATTATTTCTGACATGAAAGGCGCTTTTTAACTTGTATTGTATAGTAAGTATAATAATAATCCTTGCATTTGATATAGCGCCTTATCACTTCATCGATTCATCTCAAAGTGCTTCACAAAATATACTGTAAAGTGAATTGGCTATATATTTGTGGACGAAATGCGGCAGCCAATTGCACACAGCTGTGTCGCACAAATAATTGTGGAATGAATGACTAATAATTGATTGATTGATTGATTGATTGATTACCTCCAGTTACTAATCCATCAATCGACTAGCAACCGGGTTCCTACTTAATGCTAGATAAACAGAGGTGTGTGGAGTAAGGAAACTTGCCTAAAGTTTTGTCCTGCCCAGGTCCTCTCGCTTGCAAGGCGAATGCTCTAACCAATAAGTCTACAGGACTTGGTTTAACCCTTTTACCACTAATTCCTGTTACACTATCCTATTACTGTAAGATTACTGCTTGCATTTGATATACATTTGCATTTGTAGTGCCTTTCATTTTGGGAGGATCTCATAGAGGGTGTAAGGTGTATCTATTCTGTAGGTGAATGGGGCAGCCAATTTTGGCACAGCAAATACTCCCACAAACAGCAATGAATTGAATATGTTTTACTTGGGGAGAGGGTTGCTGGTTGGCCAGGACATCAGGGGATACTGCCTCCCTTTTACTTTTGAATAGAGCCACGGAATCTTTAACGTCCACCTGCGCAGGCAGATGGGACCTCGATTTAATGCCTTCATCAGAAATTGATTGGAATAAACATGAAAGCGTGTGAATGCATCAACACCAAGAATTCATTCTAAAAGCTCGCACCTTATGGATGGAAAACAAATAAATTAAAAGCCATGTGTATTCCTTGTTCCCTTCCAATAGCACCTTGGATCATAATTGTCAGCTTCGTTCAGTCAGTAACACTGGGCTCTGAACCTGAAAGTTATTGATACAAACCCCAAGTCACTTTAAAGGCTAGACACTCCAGTGAGAAATGTGGAGAGATTTCATTTTCCAGAGTTGCGGTTCTTAGGTTGAGACACTGGAACTAAAGTACCATTTGCTTATCCATGCAATCCCAGGGCTCACCCTACATCTGCGACCTCCTCAAACCCTACCAACCCAACACCCCCCCCCCACCCATAAAACGCCCTCCCGTTTCGACCACACAAAAAATATACTCAATTCACTTTACAATATATTCTGTTAAGATGTGGTAAGGCGCTATATCAAATGCAAGGGATATTATTATTAACCTACAAACCTAACTGCGCTCTCTGCTCAGCAGGAACCGGCCTGCTTCACATTTCCCTTGCCCTAACATTGGTGGTCAGGATAGGTTTTCAGAGTATCAGTCCCCCCTCTCTGAACTCCCAGAATCCCTTCATCTCACTCTCTTCCCTTGCCTCCTTTAAGATCTGCATTAACACCATCCTCTTTGACTGTTCTTTTGGTCATCTTTCTCCCGCACCCCCTCACCTGCCACCTTCCCACCCCCCCACCACCCACCAACTCTTCCACTCCCACCTCAGCTCAGATTGTCCAATTCCTTGGATCATCCACCTGATGTGAAAGGCACTATATAAATGCACATTTGTTGTGGTTATTTGCCTGCTCAATCCCAAAATACCATTTGAAAAGAGAAGGGAGCTTTCCCTCAGTGGTGTGGCCAAAGAATCTTCAGATAAATCACCTTCATTCGTGGCTATTTGTGAGATCCTGCTGTGTGCAATATGGCTGCCATGTTAACCTGCATATACAGTCGTCACACTTAAAAAATTATAAGGAATGCAAGTTAGTTCCTTTCTCCAACATTAACAGTCCCTCTATTCTATCAGACTTACTGGAAGCCCAAGAAATACGATTGCACATTTACAACTCATTTGAGGCCCATCTGATAAATAATTGGATTCGATCAACTAACACAGTCGAAACTCCGGCAGAACCTGAAATGACAACATGACAAATTTAGTCACACTTGGGGCAAACCTTTCCACCATTACTTCGTTATCAGCAGGGCTTTTTTTTTTAACTTGATGATTTGTCTTCTACCCCTGGGTGGACGTTCCTTGTGTTCAGAGGCAGCAGAAGTCAAGTTGTTAACTCTCAGATCTTTCTCTTGTGACTGTGAATCATTGCGGTCATTACTTCCCAGCCTCGGGTTAGTTCTTTAGATCTTGGGAGGTTCTTTGCAACGAGAGGGTGGGAGATTACGAGGCGAGGTGCTGTGATAATTATCACCGGCGATGAAGCTTGATAACTGTGGTCGAGCCACATTGATAATTATCTGGCCTCGGGTGAGATTGTATCTCTCTCTGTCTCCCACCCATCGCTCCTGATTGAAGGCGGGTAAATTGAAAATCTGCAGAAACATTATTTCAGTGAGAGAGCGGTAAATCTATGGAATAGGTTCCCTAGGGAGACGGTGGAAGCAGGTTGTGTCAATTCATTCAAATGTAAATTGGATAGATTTTTTTTTAGAACATAATATTTTGGGATATGGTATAAGAATAATTTGAGACATGATAAGTATAGTTGCTTGGAAGAACCAGGCAAGTTTGGATCTCAAGTTCCCAGAGCTTTCCACTGTGTTGTAAACTAATCCACACGTAGTTAATTGCTAACAACATCTCTATTATTGTAGCATGTGACTACCAGGATGGTAGAAGGCAGACTAGATGGATCTTAGTCTTTTTCGTCTAGCAATTCTTATTTTCCTGTGGTTCCTGCCCTCCCCTCCTCCGCAAAAGCTTTACCATAATGGTTGGGTCTGAAGCCATCATGGGAGTGGCTAGATGTGGATCGTTGGTTCCTGGGATACCAGTTACTCCAGCAAAAACGTTTGAGTTAGGCCTTTTCCAATCAACCATTGCTTCAACTCAGAGCTCTGCGACCTCCAGATCTAGAGGGGCCTTCAGGCCCAGGCACTGTACTATGGTTGGGGATCAGTGAGGTTGGATCATGTCACCAGACCAGCTGATTGTTACATACTAACCCGAATCATTCTCTTCAATGGTGTGACAATGATCCGATTAAAATCTATAATAATAACCCTTGCACTTGATAAAGCACCTTATCACGTCGTTGAGACATCTCGAAGTGCTTCACAGGCTACACTGTAAAGTGGATTGATTGTGTATTTTGTGGGCAAAATGCGGCAGCCAGTTGCACACAGCAACGTCCCCAAAACAGCCATGGAGTGAGTAACCAATTTATTATTGATTTTTATTTTGGGGGAATGTTGGAAAGGACACCGGGAGAAAGTCCCTTGAATAGCGCCTTGGGCTCTTTACCATTCACCTGAACAGCAGATGGTAACTTAGTTTAATGTCTCATCCAAAGGACCGGCACCTCTGACAATGCAACACTCCAGCACTGCTTTGGAGTGTCAGCTTGGACTATGTGATTCCAAGACCCGATATGCAGCTTGAACCCACAACCTTCTGATTCAGAGATGAGAATGCAACCATTGGGCCAGACTAACACACATATAATAAATTCAGTGTGTTTGGTATAGCGCCTTTCCCGTCGCTTCTCAAAGTGCTTCATAGGATACATCTTCACAGGACGTAGTGACGGTGTATTTGTCGGGCGAGCCCGGCAGTCGATTTGCAAGCAGCTGCAGTCCCTCAAACAGACCGTATCAGAGTTAATGTGCACTTTAAAACATATCTACCGTATAGAAACATACTTTTTGTGAACGTTGCAACCTTAACAACAAAATGAGGAAGTCAATCAATACTATCAATTCTGGTTTGCTTTACTCTGACAGCCACCCAGTGCAAACACAAAAGGATCTGTGACACTATTGATTTGCTGGAGGTTTTTTTCCCCCCTTTGTGCCGCACCTCTGCATTATATACTTCTCTTGTTCTCAGGTTCTCAAGCTCGTGTGGGGCAACTCAATAACACATCTGTCGGCATTTCTTTAACTGGGTCCGAGGAAAATGTATAATTGAGATGAAATATTAACACACTTCATTTTAGTTAAGCATTCAGATTGTTAGCCTGCCGACAGGACTCGAAGGCCTTTTACAACGTCTGAGGATTTTTTGGCCAAATAGTGTCTCTGAGCACTGAATGGCTCTGTCAATCTTTCTATAACAATTGAAAGGTTGTCCTGTACGTAGTGGTTAGCACGCTCGGCTTGAAAGCAAGAGGATCCAAGTTTGATTCCCCGGTGGGGAGAAACTTCAGGCAAGTTTCCTTCTTCCACACGCCTCTGTTTACCTAGCAGTAAGTACGAACCCGGTTGTTAGTCAATGGACGGATTGCTTTTCGGGGGTACTAATCCCTCAAAAAAATGTGGTCACTCAATCTATGACTGCTTGTAGAATACTTCCTTGTGCAATTGGCTGCCATGTTTTGCCCACAAAGTATACAGTCAATTCACTTTACAATATATTCTGTATATCTATATTCTCAATGACATGATAAATCACTATATCAAATGCAAGGATTATTATTATTATAACGTCGGGAGGATATCTCAAAGCACTTCAAAGTATAGTGAGCGTGTGTTTTGTTGGAGAATGGGACAATCATATTTGCACACAGCAATATCCCACAAACAATCATGCAGTGAATGATCAATTTTATCCAGAATATTGTTGGATGGGACATAAGGGAGAAACTCCCTTCACTTTTTGCCTAGTCCTGTGGGATTTGTAGCATCCACCTGATCAGGCAGACAGGACCTCAGCTCAACATCTCATCCAAAGAACCTTTGGTTTCATTGCATTCATTCATAGATAAGTATCTAGTTCTTTCATTAGCACCTTTTGTTGCTGTCGTCTGAGAAATACGTTTTTACAGCTCATCAAGTTGGGCTCATTAACTGTGCTTCGGATCTGCTGTGCAAACACCGAGGCATAAATCACTCTATTCAAGTCCACGTAGGCTGACTAGAACCTTCAGATGTTATCTCTAAAGTTGTGCTAATGATTAATTCATTGCTTTCATCTGCATTTTTTTTATAGCACAAAGCACCATGGCAGCCCTTGATTTTTTTTGCACGCAGCTAAAATGAACTAAAGTAACAAGAATGTTTTTATGAGCTCTAAACTGTTGAATAAAGAATTGCTCTTCAGCGAGTTGGCATTTGCATAATTCATTCTGCTTTGGGAGCTGGGACCAATTTTGTCAACAGTCGTCAGTCACACCACTTTCAGAAACCTTACATTTTCACCCCTTTCACTTTCTGGCAAAAATATGCCACTTTATCACAAGACAATTATGCCTATGTTTGGAGAAGGGAAGTACACAGATTTGTTTCCATCGTAAAGTGTGAGTGAGTGGGCTGTGGTTAGCTATAGGTATTCCATGTGTGAATGGAGCATGTATGAATGGACCCATCGAATCATAGAAATGTACAGGGCAGAAGAAGGCTATTCAGCCCATTGGGTCCATGCTGGTTCTTTAAAAGAGCAATCCTTTGAGCCCCTTTTATCTGCGTTTTCCTCATCTCAAAAAGAGAAGGGAGTTTTGCCCACAAAATATACAGTCAATTCACTTTACAGTATATTCTGTGAAGTGCTTTGAGATGTCTCGAAGACATGATAATGCAAGGTTTATTATCCCCCCTGGTGTCCTGGCTAACAAACCCCCAAATAAAATTGATCATTCACTTCATGGCTCCTTGAGGGACAGGACTGCTGTGCGCAAATTGGCTACTGCATTTGTTTAGAAAACAGTCACTGCGCTCCATAATAAAATCCTGTGAATTGCTTTGCGACATCTCAATGATGTAATGATACTCATAATCAGATAACAATAATAATAAAATAATAATAATAATACTCTTTGTATGTCAGAATTCAAATGACTAACTAGCGATGATCCTACCTGGTGTGAAGATAAGTGGGATCTCCTTGGAACCTAGCTGGCTCCAAGGTGATAAGTTTAGCAACAAAATGTCCAAATTAAGTCAACCCTCTGTGGTGAACTCAGTCCCGTAGTTCCAGAGCCAGTTCGGCCTGCAGTACTCCAGGGCACCGCTTTACATATTCCTGATGTGAAAGACGCTATATAAATCCAATTTGTTGTTGTTGCTGATGACAGCCCAGCCAGTCTGGCTTATTGGTAGGACTTGGAAGGGCAGACAAGTCAATGGGGGTAGGGAATCAATCCACTCAGCTCCTATTAGCCCTGCAAGCGAAAGTCTTAATGGGTGGGTATTCCTAGCTGGATGATTCACTGGAAAGCTCGCCAGGTAGTACTGCCAATGGCAAGCTATGTGGTTTTCGTCTATTAAACTACAGCAGTACGCCGGTGGGGTACTAAATCTTAGCTCTACTGTGCCTAAAACTCTCCAGAATTAGGTAAGCAGGGTACGTCCCTGCATGGAAAGAGTGCGCATTCTGTCCAATATGCCTTATCTGACTTGCCTTGCTAACCAAAACACAGCCACACAAGAGGGTACTATAGAGATCTCATATACACTTTGTTTAAATACCAAGAAATGCTGTCAACATCCCAGAGATGGAACAAGCCCCCAAGTGGGAATTCGAAGTGAAGGCGAGACATGCTATAAGTGTTATTTACTCCATAAATCTCGCTGGATGAAATTGGCGAAGCAACATGTTATGGTTGTATATCCAGTTGAAAGCAGCAGTTTGTGGGATCGAAGGGTAAATATGCAGGTAATTTATTGCATTGTTTGTGAGATAATATTTCTCTGGTCTCCCCGCCAGTACTTAAGGGCTTTAGCCGCCGAACATACAGTTGACTGGACTCTCGGTTGATTACTTCATCCATCATCTGGCGCTGTTAACTGCAATACTGTCAAGATTCATATCCACACACAGGCTCATCACGCATTCAGAGTGCCGACCTGTACCTATGGAACCCACACCCCAGTCATCAGAGAAAGCAATTTAACCCTGTCGGGAGAGGCTGAATGGATGGAGAAAAGCATAAAATTTGACCCAATTTTAGCCAGTTAAAGACTGTTTCATCCCCACTGCTGGACATTTAACTCACCTAGTTGAGGCTGACACTCCAATGCAGCGCTAGGAGTTGTGCGGTGTTGTCAGAGATGCCGTCCTTCGAGTGAGACATTCTATCTGTCTGTGCAAGTGGACGTTAAAGATCCCATGGCGCTATTTGAAAAGAGAAGACTGATGGGAAGGGCAACTCACTTCATGGCTATTTGAAGGACATTGCCCTCCACAAGTTGTCTGCCCTTGTTCAGCTACAAAATGTACAGTCACTACACTTTACAGTAAAATCTGTGAAGCGCTTTGAGACTTCCTCCCAAGGTGAAAGAATCAGAAGGTTGTTGGTTCAAGCCCTGTGTTGAAACTTGGAACTCGTATAGTATAAGCTGACACTCCAATACCGTTCAGAGGAGAGCAGAGGTGCCATCCTTCGAATGAGATATTAAACTGAGGTCCCGTCTGCCTATTCAGGTGGATGTGAAAGATCCCCATGTGGCACTAACACAAAAAAAAGGTGAGTTTTTCCTGGTATCCTGGCCAATAATTTCGAAAATCAGCCTTCAAAGCAAGACTGAATTTAAGAATTCTACGCAGTTCCTCACGATCTTAACAAATTGGTCATTCACATCATGGGCGTTTGTGGGACATTGCTGTGCACAATTGGCTGTCAGAATGAAGGGTCGTGGACACGAAACGTTGACCGATTTTCCTTTCTCCATAGATGCTGCCTGACCTGGTGAGTGTTCCCAGCGATCTTTGCTTTTGTTTCAGATTTCCAACATCTGCAGTATTTTGTATTTTATTTAGCAACAAATTATATTTGTATAGCGCCTTTCACGTCAATAGGACATCCCAAGGCACTCAAAGTCCCACCGTGGGCCTTGAACCTACAATCACCGAACCCACAATCTCCTTGACTCAGAGGCGAGAGTGCTACCAACTAAACCAGACGGATTCTGCCTAAGTTGGCTTCTGATATACTTCTAGGATGGCTCGCTGAGGGCAAGGGTCCTTAATGCAGCACATGCCAGAACTGAACGGTCAAAAGAGAACTGAATAAAAGTTCCATTCAGCTGTCCACAAGCCTTTGATAACATGTGACTCAAAGGAAATCCCATTGAATTCAACATCACCAAAGGCAATGCAAGAAACACTAAATGGAATTTGTATCTTGGGGTGAGACAAATTATAACCTTTCTGTACATAATTTTACCCTTAGCCCCTTTGAAGAGATAAAGACTTTTTTCTATATAAAAATATAGATTCACCTCTTACAAATTTTTCTTCACTAAAACACATCATTCAAGAAATTATCATCGATCCCTTAGGCTTAATTTGACTTTGCAGTTTTATATCTCCAAGCCTGATTGTACCAAGGGAACAGATTCATTTTAAAGATTTATTACCTCTCTTGGATCCCAGCTGATGGTTTTGAAATGTGTCGACAAATGTTTCAAACTCCCATCTTTACAAAGATTTACAAAGAATGTACAACACGGAAACAAGCCACTCGGCCCAACCAGTCCATGCCATTGTTTATACCCCACACAAGTCTCCCCCTGTTCCTTTCTCTCTCCCACACTTTTATTCCCCTCTTCCTCATGTGAGGGTCTTGCTTCCTCCTGCATACTACTATCTGATTCAACCGCAACTTGAGGCAGCAAGTTCCACAATCTCACTAACTGCATGAAGCAGTTCCTCCTAATTTTTCTTTTAGATCCCTTAGTCACTATCCTATACTTGTGTTTCCTGGTTACAGGCTCCTCGGTTATGTGAAGTTGCAGGAGGTTTGTATCTCTGTTGATACATACCTGTGTCAGCCTGGCTCACTTGGTTGCATTCTATTGGGGGTTCAAGCTCTGGACTGCAGTGACGAGGGAAGGGATCCTGCATTGTTGGAGGTTCTGTCCGTCGCATGAGATATTAAACCGAGGGCCTGTCTGCCTGTTCAGGCGGACGTTGAAGAACCCAAAGCAATATTCAGAAAAATACGAATTTCCGCCAGAGTCCTGGCCACTAACCCTCCAAATGATGATGGCTGTTATGGGACATTGCTGTGTACAAATTGGCTGTTACATTCGTCTACAAATGCACTTTCATTATGTTTTACAGACAGTCATTACGCTTCACAGTATATTCTGTGAAATGCTTTTGAAATGTCTAGACAACATGGTAAGGTACTGTATCCCCCAGCAACCGTGGCCCTGCCCCTCCCAAATCCAACTTTTAGCTTGGGTATAAACCCTCGACTGTCCAGCGCCTTGGGACGTCCTCCCCATGTGAAAGCTACAGGACTGTGGAGTCCTGTAACTCAGTGGTTAGAGCACTTGTCTTGCAAGCGTGAGACCTGGGTTCAATTCTTGGCAGGGCTAAATGTTGGGCAAGTTTCCTTACTCCACACACCTCTGTTTACCTAGCAGTAAGTAGGAACCTGGTTGTTAGTCGATTGGCGGAAGGTTAATAAATCCTTCGAAAAAAAAAGATAATTGGTCACTTTAATCCACGACTGTTTGTGGGACACTGTTGTGCTCAATCGGCTGCTTTGTGTCGCACACAAATATATAGTCAATTCACTTTACAGTATGTTCTGTGAAGCGTTTTGAGACGTCTAGAAGATGTGATAAGGCGCTATATGAAATGCAAGGATTATTATTATTATAAATATGCTGTAGAAATACAATTTGATGTTGTTGTGATGTCGGTGATACTCTTCGATAAGAGAAGGGATTGTCTCCTGGTGTCCTGGACAACAACCCCTCTCAGATAACGTTGGTCATCCACTTCATGGCTGTTTGTGGGACGTCACTGTGTGCAAAATTGATTATAATAATAATTACCCTTGCATTTGATATAGTGCCTTATCCTGTCATTGAGACGCATCAACTCGCTTAACAGAATATATTGTAAAGTGGATTGACTGTGAATTTTGTAGGGAAAATTACTAATGAAACGCTTTGAGATGTTTTAACATTATAGACGCCGTGTCAAATGCAGGGCTCATTTATCAGCTGAGTGGAGGTCTCAGTACTGTAGAGAGTTTGAAACAGTTTTTCAATAGCTAGGAGTCAAACTCTGGGTGAAATGCAGCCACTGAGCTGTCGCTCAACCCAGATGATTAAAGTGAACACAATTTAAGAGTTCTACTCTTAAATATTTAAAAGCTAAGGTATCACTTCACTGATCTAAAAACCTCGCAACGTGATGGAGGAAATTCCACTGCTTTTGAATTTCTTTTCCTCTGATGGTACAGAGGAGGATGACAATTTTCGGAAAATTATTATTCGGAAACTGCAGAATACCTCGGAGATTTCAACTGGCTTGGATGCAGCAATGAGCAGGATTATTATAATAATAATCCTTGCATTTGATATAGCATTTGAGATGTCTCAAAGCATTTCACAGAATATACCATAAAGTGAATTGATTGTATATATTGTGGGCGAAATGTGGCAGCCAATTGCGCCCAGCAGTGCCCCACAAACGAATGTGGATTGAGTGACCAAATTATTATTATTTATTTTTTATAATGTAAGAATGTTACCAATATTTAGCACCATTATATTTTAAGGCAATAATATCCTCAAGGCTAAGACTACAAAACAATACAAATTTATATAGTGACTTTCAGGTCGTGAGGATGTCCCACGACCTTCGTAAAATACTGGGATGGAAAATGGACAGATCTTGTTTGGAGATCCAGTGCAGGAGAGAGTATGGAGTATGGAGAACACACACAATGAACCACTTGCTCATTAAACAACAACAGACCCATTAGCCTGACCTTAATAACTAGAGAAATGAATCAATTAGTCATCAGAAATGAAAGGGAAGCCAAGCTGGGAACTGTTAAGTACCTTTGTTGTGAAAGGTACTAAATAAATGTAAGATTGTATTTCATTGTAAAAAATGTAATGTTTTCTTTACAAAAAAATGTGCCACGTGGTGAGAAAACGAACACACGCAAAGATATGCAACAACAACAACAACAGCAACAAGATTCCATTTATTGAGCGCCTTTCACGTCGGGAGGACGTCCCAAGGTGCTGTACAGTTGGGTCAGGACCCGAGCAAGGGGGAAATGGTCAGGGTGAGGGGAGGGAAGGGAGGGAGCGAGGAGGGGGTAGAGAGTCGAGAGTGGAGCTGAAGGCTCAGTCAAAGAGAAAGGTCTTGAGACCGGCCTTGAAGGAGGAAAGGGAGGAGGCGGCGAAGGCACTGGGGGATAAAGTTCCAGAGTCTAGAGGCTGAGAGGCTGAAGGCCCGACCACCGATGGTAGGGCGGTTGGGGCGGGGGATGTGGAGCAGACCGGAGCCAGAGGAAGGAGGGTACGGGCAGGTAGGTAGGGGGATAGTAGGTTGGAGAGGTAGGAGGGAGCAAGGCCGTGAATGGCCTTGTAGGTGAGGGTGAGGATCTTGAATTCGATCCTCTGGGGGATGGGGAGCCAGTGGAGGCGAGCGAGGGTGGGAGTGATGTGTTCCCGAAGCCTGGTGCGGGACATTACATGAGCTACAGAGTTCTGAATGACAAATATGCAAATTATTTTTCCCCAGATAACGCCCGACTAACTTTGTGGCCAGTTCAAATTTTATGTAAAGTCAACCTTTCCAGAGAATAGGAGACATTTCTCTGACATTTATAGCACTTTGGACTAATCGCTCATGTAGCTTTGTGTGGTTCCTGAAGGATTCGAAAGCTTATTTGCATACGCAAGAGCGAGATGACTGGAGTGAATGAGCGTTGACAGTATATTATCAAGTACAACAGATGCTACAGTTCACAAATCACAGCATAATAATAAAAATAACCCTACATAAGTAGGGTGATTCGGCCCAGTATATTTAGCTATTCAACGGAGCGTATAACAGGAAGCCTGAAGAATGCCAATTCTTCCTGATTAGTCATGGGAACGCATGACAGATCAGAACATTTCTCTTGTGCCTATTGTATTTTTGACGGTGCAAAACAAATGTGTTGGATGTATGAGCTTTTCGAGTTAATTTGCAGCTCTATTTTTTTCACCCTGTTTTTAAATGGCAACACTTACACATTAAACTCAAACAACATCAGAATCAGAAGGGAACAAAATAACAGAAGATCAATTAAAATTAACAGGTTGCATTTAAAGCAGAATTAAATGCGGGTGAAGTGGTTAACAATTGTTAAATCCCCCGAGTGCACTTTCTCAGCATGTTCAGATTTTCATTCATTTCTGTAAAGCACAACGTATTTTATGAACGACTGGGTTGCTGTGATTTTAGGACTAGTCTAGGATTGGTTTGCAATAGGCAATCAGGCCTCCAGCTATAATCATACAAAGGCGTCCTGTAGCTCAGTGGTTAGAGCACTCGCCTGGCAAGCGAGAGACCTGGGTTCGATTCCCAGTAGGGCGAAACCTTGGGCAAGTTTCCTTACTCCACATGTCTGATAATAATCCCTCAAGAAAAAAAACAATAATAAATTAGTCACTTCAATCCACGACTGTTTGTGGGACACTGTTGTGTGCAATTGGCTGCTGTGTTTCGCCCACAAAATATATAGTCAATTCACTTTACAGTATATTCTGTGAAGCGCTTTGAGACGTCTAGAAGATGTGAAAAGCGCTGTATCAAATGCAAGGATTATTATTATTATTATACAATCATAGAATCTTACAACACAGAAGGAGGCCATTTGACTCATCGGTTCTTTGAAAGAGCTACCAACTAGTCCCACTCACCCGCTCTTACCCCAGAATCCTGCAAATGTTTCCTTCTCAAGTATCCAATTCCTCTTTGCAAGCTACTATCGAATCTGCTTCCAACAACAACAGCAAAGTTATATTTGTAAAGCGTCTTTCATGTTGGGAGAGCGTCCCAAGGTGCTGAGCAGTCAGGGATCAGGACCCGAGCTTGGGGGTTTGCAGAGCTGGGATGAGGGAGGGCAGAGGGGTTAGGAGGGCGGCTGAAGGCATGGTCACAAAATAGGGTCTTGAGTCATGCCTTGAAGGAGGCAAGGGAGGGACTAAAGCAAATTAATTGTGAGATGGAGTTTCAAAGGGTGGGGGCAGAGAGGCTGAAAGTCCGGCCGCCGATGGTAGGACCTGCTAAACGGAGGGAGCAGACAGGTTGAGCAGGTCAGAGAGGTAGGAAGGGGCAAGGCCATGGAGGCATTGAAAGTGAGGACGAGGATTTTGAATTCTATTTAGAGGAATTTGAATTCCACCACCCTTTCATGCAGTGCATTCCAGATCATAACACTAATGTGGAGGTTGGGGTGGGACGGACATTTGCATCCTATAAGAATGGTCACAAATGATTTCCGGGTTGTCAGGTATTCACTGATGTCACTTCCTGACACTGTGTACCGGAAGCTCGAAGTGACCCATCTTCCATGGCGCAAATTAGTTATAAGCAGACCGGTGCTACACCGGGTGAGTTATGATGTGATTGTGTTGTAGGTTTTTCTAGCACACCGATACATCCTTGCAACGTGGCCTCATCTCTTTTTCCTCTTTGTTGGGGGCAAGCTGGAGGCAGATCTGTTTTGAAGAGATTATTACCCCCGGAAAGCGATCTGCCATCAACTAACAACTGGGTTCCTACTTACTGCTAGGTAAACTGAGGCGTGTGGAATAAGGAAATTTGCCTAAGGTTTTACCCCACCTCGGAATCTAACCCAGGTCCTCTCACTTGCGAGGTGAATGTGCTAAAACTACTACACTACAGGACTCCACATGAAACAGGCTGGTTGATTTTCAAGGAGCAAAGGGAACGGCTGTGTCGGTAGGGTTGCAAGATTCAATCGAAAAAGAAATGATGATTGGAAAATCAATACTTTTATTTAATATAGAAAGTTATTATGTACGTCACCTTTCATTCTGACTTATCTCATAAGGAGCTGAAATTCCCCCTCGCCTTGTCCTCTCCGACCCTTTTGTCTGAAAATGTAAGATTTGTGCACAATTGTGCATGGAATTGGGGAAAGATTTATTGCCTGACTTGGATGGTTTCGAAGTGCGCAGGCGACTGATTCAATCACTGCGGTTTGAGAGTTTTATGTGAAGTTGCTGGAGGTTTGCATCACCATTACATTGGTTCACAGTAAGTCTATCAGCCTGGCTCAGTTGGGAGCACTCTTACCTCTGGGTCAGAAGCATGTGGGTTCAAGCCCCTCCTCTGGACTTGAACTCACATAGTCTAAGGAC
Organism: Callorhinchus milii; assembly: GCF_018977255.1. Taxonomy (NCBI): domain Eukaryota; kingdom Metazoa; phylum Chordata; class Chondrichthyes; order Chimaeriformes; family Callorhinchidae; genus Callorhinchus; species Callorhinchus milii. The sequence continues at coordinate 6,061,349 of NW_024704744.1, forward strand.
GTGCTGTCCTTCAGATGAGACGTTCGGTCAGTCTGTTCAGGTGGATGTTAACAATCGCACAGCACTATTCGAAAAGAGAAGGGAGTTTCTACTGGTGTCCTGGACAACAATCCCCCAAATAAAAATTGGTCACTTCATGGCGGTTTGAGGGACATCACAATGAGCAAATTGGCTGTCGTGTTCACTCACAAATACACTTTACAGTATATCCTGTTAAGCGCTTTGAGACATCTCAACGACCTGATGAGGCGCTATACCAAATGCAAGGATTATTTTTTATTATTCTGCCTGTTCAGGCAGGTGCTAAAGAGTCCCTTGGCACTATTCAAAAAGAGAAGCAAAATTCTCATTATCAGAGGCGCCGTCCTCTGGGTGAGACGTGCAGCCGATGCCCTCTACCTGTTCAAATGAATGTTAAAGATCTCTTGGCACCATTCGAAAAAGAGAAGAAATTGACTAGTGTCTTGGTCAACAATCTCCCGTGTAAAAATTGGCCATTCACTTCATGGATGTTTGTCATTGCCATGTGCAAATTGGCTGCTGCATTCTACAATAACAACTTGCATTTATATAGCTATCCTCACCAGGATAGGGTCTGAGAGCACTTGACAGTGGCAGAGCATGACTCCAAGATGGGGGGAGGGGGAGGTGACTATAAGCAGAGTCAAAGAGGAAGGTCTTCAGACACGACCTGAAGATGGGGAAGGAGAGGGCAAGGCGGAGGGATTGAAAAAGAGTGTTCCATTCAGCTACAAGTCACTCCACTTTACAGAATATTCTGTGGAGCACTTCGAGAAATCCTCCCGAGATGAAAGACGCTATATCAAATGTAAGGATTATTATTATTATTATTGTTAATATTATTATTATTATTATTATTATTATTATTATTATTATAATGAAGGAGCTGCCATGATCAAATAAGCTGGTAGAAGAGGATTGATGGGTTGAATGGCCTCTTTCTGCTCATATCTTATATATTTCCTACATAACGCTTTTAACAATGAACCAGGTGATATTTTGGTTCGGAACGGAAGGACAGTTAATAGATCACAGGACTAAAGTGAATGGTTTTCGTTAACTCACACAGGAGTTTAGGTGTCACCACCAGATGGCAGCACATCCATCCACATCCCAACCCAACGCTCACCATATTATTTTGAACCCCGGAAATATTTTTGGGGTTTGTAAACCTTGGGCTCTGGACCAGTCGCCCCTAAGTTATTGTGGAGTCCTGCAACATATTGATTAGAGCACTTGCCTCACACGCGAGAGGACCCAGGCAGGGAGAAACCTTAGGCATGTTTCCTTACTCCACACGACTCTGTTTACCTAGCGGTAAGTAGGAACCTGGTTGTTCGTCAATTGGCAGATCATTTTCTGGGGGTAATAATCCCTTCATAAAAAAAAGAAAAGATAATTTGGTCACTCCATCCACGACTGTTGTGAGACATGCTCTGGGCAATTGGCTGTTGTGTTTCGCACACAAAATATACAGTCAATTCATTACAGCAAATCAAGTGCCTTGAGACATCTCAATGACGTGATATCAAATGCAAGGATTATTATTATTATAATTAAAATGACTTTTATGTCATTATCTAGGCACAAATCCATGCTCAATCCCCACAACCCCAACTCATGTCTTTCCCGATCCTTGCCAACGATCGATACAAGGTTAGAATAACTGTCGATCAAGTTATAGCTCAACACCCTCAAGGGGTATTTATTGGCTTTGTTGACAGCAAGGTCACATTGTTTCGTAAACCTTTAACAAGTAATCAATGCCTAGTCCATTTTTTTTCTTTGCTAATTGACACCCCTTCATTCTGAGCACACGTTTCCTATGTCTTCATTCAATCTGCTTTACTATGCATTTGTTGGCCATTGAACAACATCTGGAAATCATTTGCCCATTTGATTTTGGTTTTGATCTTTTTAAATGTTATTCATACCCTCCTCGAGGAAGTTTTTGTCTGGGAGTGTCAGCCTGGCTCAGTGGGTAGCCCTCTCACCTCTGAGTCAGAAGCTTGTGGGTTTCAAACCCAAAGTCAGGACTTTTGAACTCAATTAAAGATCCCATAGCACCATTTGAAAAGAGAGGGGAGTTTCTGTCCTGGCCAACAATTAATGCTAGGATTAATTAACAATCCTCCAGATAAAATTGGGCATTTAATTTATGGTGGTTAATAGGACATTGCTGTGCACAAATTAACCGCCATGTTTGTTTACAAATGCAATCACTACATTTCACAGAAACTTTGTGAAGTACTTTTTTGAGATGTTTTTGCACCACATAAATGCTGCATCAAATGCAAGGATTATTGTTATTATTGACTTGGCAAGATAGCCTGCTATTCTCAGCACATTTCATAATATTACACACACATTTATGCAGCGTGAAGGGCAGAGAGATGGGAGTGATCAATATTTATTGATCCGGTCATTGTATGGCGAAAGAATTGAAAGTTGTGACCACTGAAGGCATTTTATCTGAAGAAAGTCAAGGAATGTAGAATAAAATCATCAGCCAAAGGAGGAATGAGCAGCTTTCAATGATGAATGAAGAAGGAGGCTATTGATGCAGAGAAGGAGCAAAGTGGGAGGGAGATCAAATCTCTCTGAAACCCCTGCATTGATGGAGAATGATTCAGAAAACAAACCAACAACTACCGCACATGTATTGAGAGACAACTTGGATAGTCATGCACTTAGGGCTGGCCAATTTGCACCCAATAAGTAGAGGTTGTTGCGGTCTGGAATGCACTGCCTGAAAGGGCGGAGGAAGCAAATTCAATAGTAGCTTTCAAAAGGGAATTGCATAGGTACTTAAAAAGGAAACATTTGCAGGGCTATGGGGTAAGAGTGGGGGAATGGGACTAGTTGGAAGTTCTTTCAAAGAGCCGGCACAGGGATAACCCAATGTCCTCCTTCTGTGCTGTAAGATTCAAAAAAGCAGCCATGAAGTGAATAATTAATTTGATCTGGGAGATTGTTAGCCAGGACACCAGTAGAAACTGTCTTCCCTTTTTCGAATCGTGCCATGGGATCTTTCATGATCTTTAATGTCCACCTGAACAGTCAGTCGGGACCTTGGTTTAACGTCTCATCCAAGGTATGGGACCTCTAGCAATGCAGCGTTCCCCCAGCACTGTATTGGAGCGTCAGCCTAGACTGGGTTCAAAATCCCAATGTGGGGCTTGAACTAGCAACCTTCTGACTCAGAGGCAATTGCCAACTACCAGCTGAGCCATCTAATGGTGTGACACCTGATGCAGCAAAGATAAACATTTGTTGACCAAAAACGTCAAGGTTAAATTGTGAACTCAAGCTACAGACCAGCTAAACATCATCCACCGCACATCCTTTCCCACACTCGACTCTGTGACCCCATCACCCTCGGGCTATTCGCCAGGCTCATTTGCTCCCTCTTATCCAGAGATTAATTGAAAGATTCTCATTCTAATTTTCAAATGCCTCCAATGCCCTTGTGTCTCTTCTACCTCTGGTTCAGTGTTAATCCATTTGATAACGTTTGGCGCATTTGACCTCTGTCTTCCTATCTTACCACAGAGCAGCAAACAAGATAGTTTGACAGTATTGAAAGAACAGCAATACAATACAATTTTCTAATATAAATTCCCCCACCAGGCTCTTTGTATCTGTTTATCAATTAAAATCTGCTACCTTTAATGAGTCTTTATATTAATGAGAACCAACTGCAGATCTCACTGACTGTAGCATTTTTGTTCTGTGGTGTTATAGCACATTCAGATTTTATGACACTGCAGGGATTTTATTTTAAACTGTGTTGCTTGCTGCATTATTCTAGCAACAATGAGATTATTTTAATAAGAAATATCCAAGTTTGCAGATAATATAAAAACAGGACGTGTTGTAAATTGTGAGGAGGACAGGTGAAAAATGCAAAGAGATTTAGGCAGATTAAGTGTGTGGACAGAACTACGGCAGGTGGAGTTTAACATTGCAAAGTGTGAAGTAGTTCACTTGAGATGGAAGGATAGTGATTGGGAGTATGTTCTACACGGGGATGTACAAAGATGGCCAGATGAACAGAGAGATCTAGCAGTTAAAATTCATGGCTCATTGAAGTAGTAATAATAATCCTTGCATTTGATATAGTGTCATATCATGTTGTTGAGACGTCTCAAAGCATTTCGCAGAATATATTGTAAAGTGGATTGACTGTATTTTTATGGGTGAAATGTGACAGCTAATTGTGCACAATAGTGTCCCACAAATAGTCATGGATTGCGTGACCCAATTTTTTTTCTGGAGCGATTATAACCCAGGGAAAGTGATCCGCCAATCATCTAGCAACCGGTTCAAACTTATTCCTAGGTAAACAGAGTTGTGTGGAGTAACGAAACTTGCGTAAGGTTTGCTCTGCCCGGGAATTGAACCTGGATCCTCTCGCTTGCAAGGCGAGTGCTCTATCACAACGCTGCAGGAAATCTATTTCACAAAGGCAAAGAGCGGTCCATTGGCAAATTGGATGCTGGTTGTTATTACAAGAAATCTGGAATATAAAAGTAAGGAAATGTTGCTCCAATTATACAGAGTATTAGTCAGATCTCTTTTGGAGTACTGTGTTCAGTTTTGTGCACCCAATGTAAGGAAGGAGATGACAGCCTTGGAGAGTGTTCAGCTGTCTATGTCTCTATGTATCTTTCACCAATCATAGACATAATGATTTATAGCACTTTCCATCTTAACGTCATCTGCAAATTTAGATATTTCTTATTAAAGCTAATACAAATGGACCCTTTGTGATTGAAAATGTGACATAATAATAATAATAATAATAATCCTTGCATTTGATATAGCGCTTTTCACGTCGGGAAGACGTCCCAAAGCGCTTCACAGAATATACTGTAAAGTGAATTGACTGTATATTTGTGGGCGAACGCGGCAGCCAATTGCGCACAGCAATGTCCCACAAACAGTCGTAGATTGAAAATGACCAATTTATTATTGTTTTGGGTTTTTGGAGGGATTATTATTATGCTCTGTGTGGAGTAAGGAGACTTGCCCAAGGTTTTGCTCTGCCTGGAATTGAACCCAGGTGTCTTGCTTGCAAAGCAAGTGCTCTAACCACTGAGCTACAGGACTCCACAAGCAAATATAAGCAAGCTGAGAAAATAGTCAGTAGTTCAGGCAGCAACCATGTGCACATTCAAAAGAAGACTGGACACAGAGAGAACAAAGTTGAGGGATAATGGGGAAAGAGCCAGAATATGGGCCTTGGAATAGGAACTAGGATGGGCACTTGTTTAGAGTTCAACCCCTGGCCAGAATGGCTAATAATAATAATAATAATAATAATCGTTGCACTTGGTATGGTGCCTATCACATCCAGAGAACATCCCACTGCGCTTCACAGAATATATTGTAAAGTGAATTGACTGTATATTTTGTGAGCGAAACCCGGCAACCAAATTGAGCACAGCAAGTGGGCCGTATGGCCTGTTTGTGAGCTGTACATTCTATAAATCTATGTGCTAACAAATGCACAAAATCACCAATCATCACATAAATTGACAACTAATGGGAAGAATGATAGAATCACCTGCAAATGGATTTCCTTGGCTGGTGAGGGTATAACTAGGACACCTGCAATTCTCTCTGTGTTCTGCATACTGTGCATACTTTTACACATAACAACAATACTTGCATTTGATATAGCAGTTTATCAGGTCATCAAGACATCTCGAGATGCTTAACAGGATACCCTGTTCGAGTGCCAGTCCAGACTGAGCTTAAATTCCCTATGTGGAGCTCAAACTCACAATCTGACTGAGTCAGAGGTAAGAGTGCTACCAATTGAGCCTGGCTGACACAAGCTTTTACAAGTTTGTATAGTAGACCCCTAGAATGTGTTTAGTCTCATTGAAATTGTATGTGACATACATGCATTGTAATGAATCCATACATATCTCCCTGCAGGCTATTATGCTTTTTAAAGGATTGACATTTCATTTTCGAGTAAATATTGAAACAAGCCAAGCCCTGATACATCCTGTCACCAGCCGTTTAAAATCGTTTTGCAATTCTAATGTTATACCAAAGCTAATCTCCTGTCAGTGTGATTGTATTAATATCAATTCAATATTTTCATAATATACTAAACCCTAAATCAAAGTGTCGTGATCACTTTTAGAAGCCATTCGATAGTTTCATAAAATATTAAAATCTGGAGGCTCTCTGATAATGATTTACATTTGTAAAGCGCTTTTCAAGTTGGGACGACATCCCAAGACGTTGGACAGTTAGGGATTTTGACCTGAGCTGGGGGTGGAGGGGTGGAGGGCAGAGAGGGTAGGGGTAGGAGGGTGGCCAAAGAGGAAGGTCTGGAGACGAGCCTTGAAGGAGGCAAGGGAGGGAGCAAGGCGAAGGGACTGTGAGATGGAGGTTCAAAGAGTGGGGGCAGAGAGGCTGAATGCCTGACCACCGATGGAGGGGCGAGCCGGGTGGGGGACTTGATGTAGGCCAGAGCCTGCTAAGTGGAGGGACAAACAGATTAAAATTTGTGTCTATTTTTAATGTCACTTTGCAGCTGGCATAGTGTCCTAGCCGACACTCACTTCATGACTATTATATTTGCGGACTTTGCTGTTTGCAAATTAGTTGCCGCGTTTGCCAACAAAATACACAGTCACTACAATTTACAGAGAACTGCTGTGAAGAACTTTGAGGTGTCATCCTTACACATGCAAAGATTAGCACCATTGTAAAACCTAAACCCAAACTTTCAAACAATGGGGTTTGAATTGTGCGGCACTCATGAAAAGACTGACCTTGAGAATTTTCTTCACTATTTTCTATTTTAAGACAATGGACTACAGTAACAACAACAACTTGCATTTATATCGTGCCCTTCACGCTAAGACTAAGGCCAACATTGTGAGAGAAAATCAGAATCGTGGCATTTAATAGTTCACTTTATTGATCCCATTAGTTCTCTGTAAAGATCCAGTGACTGTATACATAATAATAATAATAATCCTTGCATTTGATATAGCGCTTTTCACGTCAGGAGGATGTCCCAAAGTGCTTCACAGAACACACTGTAAAGTGAATTGACTGTATATTTGTGGGCGAACGCGGCAGCCAATTGCGCACAGCAATGTCCCACAAACAGTCGTAGATTGAAAATGACCAATTTATTGTTGTTTTTGGTTTTGGAGGGATTATTATTAGGCTCTGTGTGGAGTAAGGAAACTTGCCCAAGGTTTCGCCCTCTGCCTGGAATTGAACTCAGGTCTCTCGCTTGCAAAGCGAGTGCTCTAACCACTGAGCTACAGGACTCCACATGCAACCAACTTGCGCACTGGTGTACTGGTGTACTGATAGACTTTTTGCCATCGTCCCGGTTATCCCACAGATAAAATCAGTCACTCACTTTATGGCTATTATGTTTGCGGGACATTGCTGTGCAAAGTGACACTAAAATAAGCATGAATTTGAATTTGTGTCAGAGAGCCTGTAGATGTTAATATTTTATATATTTTAATATGCAGTGTCCCACAAACAGCCATGAGGGGAATGACTAATTTTTAATCCAAGGGATCATTTGGAGTCCCGTAGGCTAGTGGTTGGAGCACTCGCCTCGCAAGTGAGAGGACCAGGGCTCGATTCCCAGACAGGATAAACCTTAGGCAAGTTTCCTTTCTCCACACACTTCTGTTTACCTCACAGTAAGTAGGAACCTGCTTGTTAGTTAATTGGCGGATCGCTTTCCAGGGGTAATAAGCCTTCCAAAAAAGAAAAAAGATACACAACTGTTTGTGGGACACAAGGGTCAACCATCAAGAGATGATTTAAGAGCTTTATGATGTCCTCCCGACATACAAGATCCTACATAAATGTATAGTGTATTGTAAGACTGAAAATGGAAATGAAGATGCAACAATAAAACAGCCACTGAAGTTTAACTTTTTTTTCCTTCTGTGTTTCTGTCCGTTCCATCGGCTCAGCAGGCTCCGGCCTCCTTTGTGTCCCCTGCCCGGCCTGCCCCACCATTAGCAGCTGGACCATCACACAGTCCCTCAGCATCACCCTCTCCCTTACCTCCTTCAAGGTCCACCGCTCCTTCGGTCACCCTCTACCACTACCCTCTCTGCCCTCCACCCCTTCTGATTTCAACCCCCAGCTCAGGTCCAAATCCCTGACTGTCCAGTGCCTTGAGGGTGGGGGGTCCTCCCGACGTGAAAGGTGCTATATAATTTTGTTGTTGTTGTTGTTGTATACAAATGTAATGTGTTATTGCTTTAACAGACACAATGACACCACGGACACAGTATCAGACCCTTCAAACAGTTAATGGAGAATTCTTAGGCTAAAGATTTTAGTCACGTCAAAATGATTAGGAAGATGCCATCGGCTTAGCAAAAGGAAATTAACCATTGTATAATTTTCATTAAGACCCAGAACAATCCCATAGAACCAAAGAGATCTGCCTCACAGCAGGAGGCCATTGTATTAACATCAATGTTTATGGCTACGATGAAATCCCATTTCCCTGCTCAATCCCTGTTCCCTCTAATACTCTTTCTCTGCATCCAATTCTCTTTTAAAAGCCCCCAATGGACTCCACTCCAACAGCCACTCTTGCAATGTTTTTCCCCTTGGTTAGCCGGGTGTCTGACGCACACATCCACAACAAATTGCATTTATATTGCGCCTTTCACATTGGGACGACATCCCCAGGCGCTGGATAATGAGGGGTTTGCACCTCAGCTGCAAGTTGGGATCAAAGAGGGGTGGAGGGTAGAGGGGGGTGGAGGAGGGAGGGTGACCGAAGGCACAGTTTGTGGAGGATGGAGTTCCTGATGTTGGGGGCAGAAAAGCTGAGACCCGACCACCGATAGTGGAGCAGGGAGGACCGGGAATGTGGAGCAAGCCAGTGCCTAGAGAGTGGAGGAACAAACAGATTGGTGAAGTTTTAATAGGTTACAGAGGTAGGGTGGATTGAGACCATGGAGGGCTTTAAAGGTGAGGACAAGGATCTTGAACTCAATTCTCTGGGGAATAGGGAGTCAGTGAAGCCGGGCGTAGATGGGGGTGATCGGCTCATGAAGTTCAGTGGGGGAGAGGACACACAGAAACCCATCAATGGGATTTAAAGTGTCCAAACCAAGCTACTAGGAGTTACATAAATGGATGGTTTCTGTTTTTCTGGTGTGGAGTATGCATTTTCACTCAAGGTGGATTAACAGCATTGACTTCGGACAGGAAGAATCCCAGCTCCCACTCCTGTCAAATCATTCCATACTCTGAATACTCACGATGATGGCTCTCTCAGTCCTACTCGCTCCCCATCTTCCAAAGGATTGAGTTCTAGATCCTTATCCTCACCTTTAAAGACCTTCATAGATTGGTCCAGGGAAAGTTTTTTGAGGATGGAGGTGATGGTAGCTGTTTTTAGGGGGATGGGAACAGTGCCAGATGATAGGGAGAGACTGCTGATGGTTTTGGAGAGTATTGGGGCGAGCGAGTAGCTCAATTTTGGACTCAAAGAAATCCAGCATCTCCTCACAAGCAGAGCTTGAGGAGAAAATGGACGAGGCATGGAAGGGTGGACCGAAGAGTTGGTTGGTGGTGGGCGAATAGGAGCCTGGGGTTGTCCTTCACCTCCAAAATCATCTTGGAGTAGAAGGATGATTTGGTGGAGGCGAGGGTGGAGCGGTACATTTTGATGTGGTCCAGCCAGATCTGTCCGTGGACAGTTAGGTCAGACTTGAGCCAGGTGCATTCGGCCGCCCTCACCTGACCCTTGAGAGAGTAGAGGTGGCTGGTGTACCAGAGGGTACCAGCCACCCAGATTAACAACCGACTAACAATTATATTATTATACATTGAACTCTCAGTCTAGTTTGGATACTCCTAAACATAGGGACAGGTTTCCACATGAAGACACCCAGGTGACTAAAAAAAACACATCTCTCATGTGTGTCACGTCTCTGATGCCTGTTACGTCAAAACAGCCTCAAAGTGTCAAATTACAACACAAATGAAATCCAAATTGCGTCAGTGATTTCTTTTTAATGTACGTTACTGGTCTTCAACAAAGCGGATTTTTTTAAAATAAAAAACATCACATTTTCGATATGCCCCAAACTCGTCGGTAATTATAGATTAATAAGCAAAACAAATCACATTGAAGAATTACAAATGGTCTGCAAAATGCATAATTGAGACCCAAATATGAAATGACATCCCCATCAATTTTTTTGGGTCTGTAACAAAGATCTATATTCCCTGTATTTTCTGTATGGAACTATTGTCGCTTTAACATGCAGTATTTTCATATCCCCACAGACAACACAAACTGGGTCACACATGCAACGCTCTCTCTACGTCTCCCAACAACATTTTAAGAAGGCGGGTCCCTGGAGTGGGAGTCATCCAGTGGATACATGTTTGAGAAAATGATTTCACCGTCACTTTGTGATGGTTCCTTCAGTGTACTTCTCTCCTGGGTTCAGACCGTAACACAACGTGCCTCCTTCCATACTGGCCCACGCCATTTGTTTGGTGGTAAACTTTGCCGTCCATTCCCCTTGGGCACTGATGACAATGGCTCCGCCACACCCAGCGACCCTTTCTTGCATGTGCAAGAGAGCTTTGTCAGCAGCTTTTCCTGGACTTGCCCCTGGTCGAGAAACATAGGTATTTTTTGGTTGAAAAAATGCGGTTAGTTCCACTTAACCATAATATGTATTAATAATAATAATCCTTGCATTTGATATAATGCCTTATCACATTGTCAAGACAACAACAAGATTACATTTGTATACAACAACAACTTGCATTTATATGGGTCCATAACTCTGTCTGTCCAGTGCTTTGGGTCGTCTGCCCGACGTGAAAGGCACTATACAAATGTAATTCTGTTGTTGTTGTTGTATATAGCACCCACCATGCAGGATAGTGTTCCAGAGCGCTTCACAAGATGTATTGTAAACTGTAGTGATTGTGTATTTTGTGGGCGAAACGCGGCAGCCAATTGCGCACAGCAGTGTCCCACAAACAGTCATGGATTGAGTGCACCTTGTGTAAGTGTAAATTGTGGCAATTCAACAACAATAATAAATCACACTTGTATATTGCCTTTCATGTCAGAAAGACATCCCAGGGTGCTGGACAATCAGAGGTTTTGGACGCCAGCTGGGAGTTGGGATCAGAAGGGGAGGAGAGCCAGTGAGGTGAGGGTGGGAGAGTGGCCACAGGCACGGTCGAAGAGGAAGGTCTTCAGACGGGACTTGAAGGAGGCAAGCGAGGGTGTGAGGGATTGTGGGATAGGGTTCCAGAGTGTGTGGCCAGAGATGCTGAATGCCCAACCACCAATCATAGGGCGAGAAGTGCGGAGGACCTATAACACACCAGGGTCTGCTGAGCGCAGGGAGCGGACAGGCTGATATGAGGTTATGAGGTCAGAGAGGTAGGGGGAAACAAGATCATGAAGGGCCTTGAAGGTAAGAACAAGGGCTTTGTACTCGATTCTCTGAGGAATGGGGAGTCAGTGAGGCCGGGCAAGAATGGGGGTGATAGGTTCCTGGAGCCTGGTGCGGGAGAGGATATGAGTTGCAGAGTTCTGAATAATCTGCAGCTTGTGGAAGGAAGAGTTGGGAAGTCCAGTGAGCAGGCAGTTGACATGGTCAAACCGGGATGTAATGAAAGCATGGATCAGGGTCTCGGCAGCCTGTGGTGAGAGGCAATGGCGGAGACGGGCAGTGTTGCGGAGGTGTGGAAAGGCAGAACGGGTCATGGCACGAATGTTGGGTTTAAAGGATAGCTGAGGGTCAAATAGCTCACCAAGGTTTCGGATTTACTCGGTGAGGTGAAGAGTGCAGCCATGAATGGTGATAATGTCAGCGGCTGAGGTGGGGAGGTGCTGCCAGGAGCCAAGCAGGAGGGCCTCTGTCTTGCCAACATTGAGCTGGAGGAAGTTGACTCTCGTTCAGGACTTGTTGTCAGCCAGACAATTGACCAGGACATCAATGGTCCTGGAGTTGATGAAGGTAATATGTAGCTAATAGCTTTCAGGCCTGAAATTCCACCTGGTCTCAGCTGGTAAGAACACTTTTTTTTCTCTCTTAAAATTTAAGATCATGCAGAATTGTTGCAAATTCTTAAAATTCAGCTCCAATTTGAAAGAAGGTTCTCCTTAAAAACCGCAGGGGAACTATCTTACAGCCTTAAGGCTGGGTAGAATTTCGGGCCGTTGATCTTAAAGTATAGGCCGTTTTGAGGCAGTCATGTTGATCTTTTGATTTCAGAGCCTATTTCTGCTCAGAAGCTGGGGTTCAGCCTGGCTCAGTTGGTAGCACTCACTTCTGAGTCAGAAGCTAGTAGGTTCATGTCAGGACTTTACTGAGCTCATAGTCTAGGCTAACACAACAATACGGTGCTTTAGGAGAACTGCGTGGTTGGAAGTGCCATGATTCAGATGAGAAGTTAAACAGAGGTCCCATCTGCATGTTCAGAGGATCTTTAAAGATTGGAGGTTCACGTACTGCTGGAGTTTAATCAGCTAAAACCACATAGATTACCATTGATAGAAATGTCTGGCAAGCTTTCCCACTGTTTCTCCAACTAGGACCACCCTACCTGTTAGGGCTTTGGCTTGCAGGGTTAACAGCAGCTGAGTGGGAGGTTCTGGTCTGACCTTCCAAGTCCTGCCGATGAGCCAGGCTGGGTGTGCTGTCATCAGCAGTGCCTTGGAAGACTGTGGACCCTCCTGGCTCAGGAACCAGACTGGAGACCACCACAGAGAGCTGGGGTCTGTACTGCTAGGAAGTTATGTCGCTTGATGTATTCAGCGGTATGGTGGTGGCAGGCTAGGTTTGCCTTTGTCATGTCATTCGTTGGTACAAGTGGTGGGGGTGGGGGGTAGAGAGGAAGGAGGCTAGCCCAGCGCACACAGTTCTTATGATTTATTTGCAGCTGTCTGGAAGCAGGGAACTGAAGCGGTCTCTGGTGCCAGCGGTTCCTTTGTAAGGCACAGAACAGCAGCATAGTAACCAAAGATCCAAATCCTCAGATCATCCTCATCCTTAAGGAACACACGTCAAATCTGTTCCCAAACACCCAACAGAAAGTTTGCATTCTGAAGAGTCTCTGCACTGTTTCACTGTGTGGTGTGAATTGCAATAATGTCCACAATGTTCTTCCCACCATCCCCCCTACACTCCACTCTCCTACTTACTGCTAGGTAAACAGAGGCGTGTGGTGTCCCACAAACAGCCATGAAATGAATGTCCAGTTTTATTTGGTTGAAGCGGTAAGTCTTAATGAAGGTAAGATTTAAAGTAACCCCTGGAATCTCCTACCTCCTTGGACAAAACCACTTCAACCTTGCTATACTGTTTGATACACTGCAAAAAAGCTATCGATGTCTTCACAACTACAAAGCTGTTCACCTTCCATCAGTTAGATTCTCTGCAACAGAATCCCACGCGCAATAGACTCCTTGACACTTTTACTTCAGAAGAAATATGCACTGGCAAACAGATAGGTAAGTGCAGGACTGTTAAATCCCTTCATTGCTGGCGATAGCTTAATGAACCCTGACCGTCAAGATCAGTGAACCTTCAGCCCCCTGAAGTGGAAATGTCTCATGAGAGGTCCATCAATTATTGGGTCTGGTCTAAATTTAGCAAGACACTGCTCTCACGCAATCAAACCCATGTTACTTAGCCAACAAGGTTCGAAAAGCCACAATTCCCCTCTGTTTGGTACTCTGTCTGTAATGGAGACTGATAACAGAAGTGATAGCAGATGAAACGAAAAGATAGCTCACCACAGCTGACATTGGGTGAAACGCAGCCTGCTATTGATTACTGTGGTGGTCTGAATACGGCAGGCTGTTTCAGAGGACTTTGGTGAGGTGGGTAGGGGGGGGAGGGGGTAAGGAGAAAGGTTGTGTTTTGTAGGCGGTGTTTTGGAGAGCAGTTGATAAATTGTCATGACATTTCTGTGAGGAGGAGGAAGGGCAGGGAGGATGAAGACAGGCTCTACTCGTGCGAATGAGAGCTGAAGAAGACATTCGATGAAGGGAGAAAAAGGTGCGATTCAAAGAAGGCAAGCAAGATGTTCACAGACGCACCGAGGCAACAAAACACGAGGACACATGTTCACAGTTGCAAATGGCAATTTCAAGAGAGATTTCATTCTCAGGTCCCTCCGAACCGCACCCTCACCTCATTCAAAGCACGTTTCAAAACGCATCTCTTTAGCTGCGATTTCGGTCACAATAATAATAATAATAATCCTTACATTTGATATTGCGCTTTTCATGTCTTCTAGACATCTCAAAGCGCTTCACAGAATATAGAGTAAAGTGAATTGACCGTATATTTGTAGATGAAATGCGACAGCCAATTGCGCACAGCAGTTTCCCACAAACAGTCGTGGATTGAAGTGACTAAATTATTTTTTAATTTTTTTAAAAAAAATTTCTTGAGGGATTATTATCAGGCATGTGGAATGAGGTAACTTGCCCAAGGTTTCAGCCTGCCAGGAATCAAACTCAGGTCATCTTTCCACCCCCACCCCTCAGCACCCACCTCCAGCTTGAATGCCCATCCAGCAATGTTAAAGGTGCTACAATGTTAAAGGCCCTCCACGGCTTTGCCCTTTCCTACCAAAGTGACCTGCTAACCTCTTATCAACCTGTCCGGGCTCCCTCCACTTAGCAGGCTCTGGCCTAATCCACATCCCCTGCCTTATCCATCCACCATCAGCGGTCAGGCCTTCAGCCTCTCCACCTCCACCCTTTGGAACTCCATCCCACATTCCCTTCGCCTCGCTTCCTCCCTTGCCTCCTTCAAGGCATGTCTCAAGACTCTCCTCTTCGACCATGCCTTCGGCTACCCTCCTACCCTCCCCGATCCCAGCCACCCCACACCCCCAAGTTCGGGTACAAATCCCTGACTGTCCAGCACCTAGGGAGGTCCTCCCGATGTGAAAGGCGCTATACAATTTGGTATTGTATTGTACATAAATATAAATTGTACTGTACTGTACCTTTCCCATTGGAAGGACATGTCAAAGTATTTCACAGTAAAGTGTAGCGATTTTGTAGGCGGCCACAGCAGCCAATTTGTGCACAGCAATGTACAGTTTATGATCGTGAAGTGAATGATCAATCTTGTCTGGGGAATTGTTGGCCAGAACGCTGGGAGAAACTCCATTCTCTTTACAAGTAGTGCCATGGGATCTTTAACATAACCATCCTTGCATTTGATTTTGCATTTGATACAGCACCTTATCACGTCTTTGAGATGCCTGAAAGCGCTCCACAGAATATACCGTGTATTTTGTAGGCAAAACATCCACCAGAAGAGGTAGAGGTTCCAGAAACTGGGGAAACGCTGGCTGAAAGCTGAGCTTTCTATTCCTGTTTCCAGGTTATTGGATAAAAGATCAAGACTAGCTTGAAATCTTTTGTCATAAAAATTGCAAGTCCACAGACAAAGAAAGCAGTAGATCTTCATGGCACCACAATGAACAAAGTGAAGATGATTATCTTTGACCTTTAAAATATCACGAACACTGAATTATGTTAGAATAGCTTTTCAATAACAATAAGAATTCTTGCATTGGATAAAGCACCTTAACATGTTCAAACATCTCAAAGCGCTTCACAGCTAAATTGCTGTCAAAGGTGCTGACTGTATATTTTGTAAGTGAACGCCACAGCCAATTTGCACACCGAAAAGATCCCACTATTATCTGGAGGATTATTGGCCAGAATATCAGAATAAACTCCCTTCTTCCAAATAGTGTCTTAACATCAGGGTAGTATCTCGATTTCATTCCTGTTCTTAAGGACAATACATAGTATAAATTTGGTACATGTGCAGACGATTGTCAGGATGGTGGAAGGCACACTGGATGGACCTTGGTCTTCTTTCATCGAGAAATTTTTATGTTCTTGATGACAGCACCTCCGATAATGTAGCAGATACCACCAGCATAGCTTTGAGTCTCAGTTTAGACTGTGAGTTCAAAGTCCCGATGTGTGCTTGAACCCACAAACCTTCTGACTCAGGGGCGAGAGGGCTACCGACCTAGCCAGGCTGATGTGATTATCATCTCGCATATCACAATTTTCATCTCATTATATCATGACGACAAGCCAAATATTCAAAGATCTGGAATAAAAATTATCTTGAATGCATCAAACTTGTTAATGCCTCACAGTGGCTAACCATCCATGAATCAATTGTTCACGGCAGACATCCGAATCATCCTGCGTGGAATATAAATGTAGCATAAATTCAAATTTAATTTATTTCAGTAACAAATAGAATCAGTCTTGTGTGTCAGACTGGCTCAGTTGGTAGCACTCTCGTCCTCTGTGTCAAAAAGGTTGCGGATTCAAGCTCCATATCAAGACTTTGAACTCACAGCTGAGACAGACACTGCAAAACAGTGCTGGGGGTACCAGCCTTCAGATGAGAGGTTAAACTGAGGTCCTATCTGCCTATTCAGGGGGGAATATTGTTTTGTCATCACCCTCAATCTCTCCACGGTCTTCTTGCCCCTACCTCTATGACCTTCTAAAACCCTACCAATCCATATGCACCCTCCACCTGCATCACATCCCACTTCCTGTGCACCCCACCATCGGTAGTTGAACCTTCAGCCTTTAAGTCCCCACTCTGTGGAACTCCATTTTGGAGTCCCTTCACCTCGCCCCTTTCCTCGTCTCCTTCAAGGTCCATCTCAAGACCTTCCTCCTCGATTGCGCCTTCCATCATCTGTTTGCGGCCCCATTTGCTGGTTCAGGTGGATGATAAATACAATACTATTCAAAAAGAGAAGGGAGTATCTCCCAATGTCCTGCCCGACAATCCCCCAGAAATGGTCATTTACTTTATGGTAATTCGTGGGATATTGCTGTGTGCAAACTGATTGCTGCATTTGCTTACAAAATACACAGAATTAGTGACCTACACTTTACAATAAAATCCTGTGAAACGCTTTGAAATGTCTTAGAATAGATTGTAAAGTGAATTGACTGTATATTTGTGGGCGAAAAAAAAATGAGAGGCGCTATACCAAATGTAAAGATTATTATTATTATTATCATTGCAGTTATCTGGCTGAACCAGCAGACTGCGATGCATTGCCTCCTGCTGAGTTAAGAGAACTCCGCAATCACTGCTGAGCTCTTTTAACCTCAAAGTCAAAGTCACCCCTGCTCCATCTCACCCTTAGGAAACCTGACAAGGCTCCAATTAGCCGAGGATGAAATAGAGTGAACTGCTATGAGGGGAGAGAGTCCGGCCAAACAATGCGACAAGCAGTTCCCTTTTACTGCTTCAAAGTAATAAAGTTCCAGCTGATCCAGACAGCTACAACATCTCAGCAAATGAACCCCATCCCGAGGAATCAGAAGGCCTATCTGTGGAAATGACATAATTCTGCATTTAACCAGCACATTAGCAGATCTCCACCTTTTAATCATTTCATTTATCATTGCAATGAAAAGGTCAGATTTTATGCCAGGTTGCAACCTCATTAAGCAACCTATTTACAAATGATATCCCCGGAGGGATTTTCTAAGACACTCCAATTGGCTTTGAACTCCTGAACTTGCCGGTTCGGGATTTTCATTAATCATGAAAGCCACCAAAGGTTTCACAGCTGTTTCTCACTGAAGTTAGAAAATAAGACTTTTTTCCTCTCTCTCTCTCTCTCCAATCTCTCTCTCTCAAACCACCCATGGTTTTTCTCAAGAAAGCAAAGCAACAGTTTAATTTCCTCTGCCTCATTCAATCACCTCCTCCTTTAGGGTCTGCTAGTCAGATGTGGTGTTTATGCCTCTGCATCAGTGAAGAATTGATATCGAAGTCTTAAACTGATCAAATAGTGCCAATGGGGGGAAACAGGGTTTTATTACTGAATGTAATTGATGTGACACTAACCACCAGGGGAATTATTACTGAAAAGATGTGACCCAAACCTGTCTTAACGTACCGAAACCAAACTTATTTCTTTGAATGGAACGGAATGTACGTTTGGTCAGTGTCCTGTGCAGAGGGATTAATAATAATAATAATAATAATAATAATAATAATCCTTGCATTTGATATAGCGCTTTTCACGTCGGGAGGACGTCCCAAAGCGCTTCACAGAATATACTGTAAAGTGGATTGACTGTGTATTTTGTGGGTAACAACAACAACTTGCAGTTATATAGTGCCCTTCACGTAGGGTAGAGTCGGCAAGGAAGAGCAATGTGATTTATCACATCAACTACCATACCACATTTGTTGCTCAATATTAGATAGGTCTCTCCATTACAAATGTCAAGAATAATCTAACTAATCTAACTTCTAACCTGTGGGTCTCACTCCCTTTAGCTCTCCATCTCAGCCCCTCTCTCTCTCTCTCTCTCTCTATCTCTGTCTGTCTTCAATCCTGCTTCAAAACCTACCTCTATACCGCTATATCTGTGATCATGCTCCCCGTCCACTAGGAATTTGACAAATCCTGGAGTTCAGTCGATTATTAGTTAGATAAGTGAGCGAGAGGACCCGGGTTTGATTCCCGGGCTGGGCAAAACCTGAGGCAAGTTTCTTTACTCCACGCGCCTCTATTTACCTAGCAGTAAACTAGGAACCTGGTTGTTAGTCAATTGGCGGATTGCTTTCTGGGGAGTAATGATCCCTCCAACAAAAAAAGAATTGGGGTCGCTCAATCTATTGCTGTGTACAATTGGCTGCCGCGTTTCGACCACAAAATATACAATCAATCCACTTTATTACAGTATATTCTGTGAAAAGCTTGGAGACGTCTCTATAACGTGATAAGACGCTCTATCAAATGCAAGGATTATTATTATTACTGCAAACGCAGTGTCTTTCCTGCTATCTAACATGTCGCAATCACGTACAGACTAAGTGACAGCAGCATTTTAAATGGTCTTCCATCATCTTGGCTATAAACGTCATCGCCAGCAATTTATCAGGTCATGCCTCTCGTGGGATATCGATCATACCTCATGAATCTTAATAACCTCGGTACACATTTAATGCAGGACACAAATGGAATAGGTGCTGATAAATATTAATAATGAACTGCATGGTTTAACATATGTTGTTTGTACTTGTCCTCACAAGATGCACTGGAGCAAATGGATTTGTTCGCGAGTGCTTTGTATTCTTTTTCGTTTCCTGTATTTCGTGATTTTTTTTTGCCAGGCTCACTAATTCATGCGAATTTTACACCATGTGTATTGTTTCCATTACAGCTGTTTCTCCTTAATAACAATAACAACAACTTGCATTTATATGGCACTCCTCATGCAGGGTAGCGTCTCAGAGTGCTTGACAGTGGTGGAGCATGACTCCAAGCCAGGGGAGGAGGAGGAAGGTGACCGTAGGCACAAAGAGGTCGAAGAGGAAGGTCTTCAGGCATGACCTGAAGATTGGAAATAAGGGTGCAAGGCAGAGGGGTGGGCTATTCTTACGGTGTGGGGCGATGGCCTGATTCTATCTCACATACACCCCACTACAACAGGGCTCAGTGAACAGTGATCAAGAAACTCTAAGTGTCTCTACCCTTTATAACCCATGGGGGTGAGAGGAATGACCAGCCAATGTAACTCAGGCTGGGTATCAAACTTTGGACTTCACTTGCGCATGAGCTCAGTTACACAGAGTCCTGCAGCTTAGTATTTAATGGCTCTACTCACAAGCAAGATGACTCGTCAAACCATTTTACTATATATTCTGTGAAGCGCTTTGAAACGTCTCAATGACCTCATAACAAATGCAAGGATTATTATTATTAATCCGGGCCTCAGTAAGGTGCTGTGAATTGATCATAGGGCTGACATTCGGGTCAGCGTGAGTAGCTGATGATGTGCGTTTGTAACAGAGGAAAACAAATTTCTGTTTGAGGTCAACACCTTTACTGCTGCTCCACCGACCAGAATTTTCAGGTCACCGACCAGAATTTTCAGGTTGTTTAGCTCAGCACCTTGGTCATTACCAACAAATAATAATGAATAATAATAATCCTTGCCTTTGATGAAGTGTCTTATTACGTCATTGGAACGTCTCAAATCTTTTCGCAGGATTTTTACTGTGTATTTCTAGGCAAACACACCAACCACTTTGCACACAGCAACACATCCCACGGTCCGCCATGAAGTGAATGACCAATTTTATTTGGGGGCTTTTGTTGGCCAGGACACCAGAAGAAATGCCCTCCTCTTTTTAAAGGGTGACATGAAAGTGCCACATTAAAGGCAGACAGGACCTTGGTTTAACATTTCATCTGAAGGTCAGCACCTGCTACAATACAACCCCCACCCCACTCCACACACACTGCACTGAACTTGTGGCCTATATGAGTTAAAATTCCTGAACAGGGGCTTGAACTCACAACTTCCCGACGCAGCGGCAAGAACCCCAAAATTATACAAAATTATAGCAAACAAATGTTATGCCAAAAAGTCTCCTTATCAACAGTCATTTTATTTTTCACAGAGTGCTTTTTCATGTTTGTAAGGTAAACAAACAGAAGGAAGACTGCAATCACAAGTCATCGATTATGCATAAAGGTTAAACTCTGTACATAGAGGCCATTCCATGTAAATGTCAGCTCTGAATAATCTCCCCTTCATTCATTGTCGGAAGTGCTGCCCTTCAGCTGAGATGTTATACTGAGGTCCCATCTGTCTGTTCAAGTGGACATTAAAGATCCAGTGAAGGAAACTATTCCCGGTGTCATGGTCAATAATACCTTAGATAAACTCACTTCATGGCTGTTTGTGGGATATTGATGTGCATGAATTGGCTGCTGTGTTCGGCCACAAAACACACAGTGACTCTGCTTTACAGTATATACTGTGAAGCACTTTAAGATGTGCTCCTGACGTAAAAGGTGATATGCCAAATGTAAGGTTTACTATTAGAACCATCATGAATTCTTCTTCATTTCTTGCAGAAAATTTCTGCAAACATATTCTTTGATCCCCCAACTGTGGTCCAGGAAAAAAAATACAGAACGTAATTCTATCTAGTCTAATCCTGTAAAACCATTCTGTCAAATTTCTTAAGTTCAGTCTGGATTTGACCGGAAGCAGATTTTAAGCAGTCCTTAAAAAGAGCCGGATTTCAAACTGAGCCACAATTTTAAGAATTCTCCACAATTCTACGCAATCCTAAAAAGTTTTAACACATGACCTTTAATATATAAGTTTTAAAGCACGACCAAAGTCCTCAGGCATCCATCCCGAAAGTGGGCGACTTGAGAAGAGTTCGTCCCCATGAGTATTTCTTACTTTGTTGTGTAGTAGCCTTGGGATGTCCTCCTGACGTGAAAGGCACTCTATAAATGCAATCTTGTTGTTGTTGTTGTTGTTGTAGTACCCCCCTTCCCCTCCCTTCCCTTCTCCCCCCCTGACCCCAGCTCGGGTCTGAAATGCTGCACTCTGTCCAGCGCCTTGGGACGTCCTCCCGACATGAAAGGCGCTATACAAATGCAATCGTGTTGCTGTTGTCATTGTTGTAGTAAAATTTCCCCCCTTTTATAATGCATTCCTTGTGTCCTGCCCACTCGCACCTCTTCTCTGCTAACTCAGGTCTGCTTCACGTCCCCTCTGCCCCATAGTGTTGTGACTGCGTATTTGTAGGCAAATGCAGCAGCCAAATTTGCACACAGTAATGTCCCTCAAACATGACTAACGCAATATATTACCTGGGGGATTGTTGACCAGGACAGCGGGAGAAACTCCCTTCTCCTTTTGAAAAGTCCAATGAGATCTTTAACGTTCAACTGAATGGGCAGATAGGACTTTAATTTAACATCTCATCCAAAGGATGGCACCTCTGATAACGTAGCATTCACCTAGCACTCCATTGGAGAGTTAGCCTACATTGTGAGCTCAAAGTCCCTTCGTGGGGCTTGAACCCACAACCTTCTGGCTTCAGAAATGAAAGTTCTACCAACTGTTCCAAACTGCCACCTGACACAGCTATTCCTTTGTGTTAGTCATTTATCTTAAACTTATCAGGCAAATATTTCTCAGTGTTCCTCAAGTATGTTGTAATTAACTCTTCCCATGGAAAACCTTACTCTTGCCATTTTTTTGTTACTTTTGGAAGATAAGAACAGCATTGCGAGGTAACGAATATTGGTTATGCAAGGTACTGAGTTTGTGATCTATCTGTGCAGTGAATCATGACCGTGTATATTTTATACTGCTCAATAAGGAATAAGAAGGATATCTGGCTTTTGCTGAGAAGTGCTTTCATTTCCACTAGCTGTAGGTTTGGTTACTCATCTTAAGTGCACTGGAGCAGTCAGAGTGCTACATTATGTGATTCCTTCTTCCTACAATTTCTGGCTGAAGAGACAAAACTCGGTAGCACACTCTTGTCTAGAATGGAAGGTCATAGGTTTAAATCCCCTTCTCCCTTTCCTTCCCATTTGGGTCTTGAAGTCATCAGTACAGGCTAATACTCCAGTGTTGCAATAACAATGATAATTCTACAACTGTCTGTGGGACTTTGCTCTACATGAATTAGTTTTCCCTATGAATACAGTCACTAGACTTGACAGCAATTCTTGTGAAGCGCTGTAAAATGCCACAACGCTATTAATCTTTGATCTTATAATCTTGAAAGTCATCTAAACTTTTCTAATTAGTATTTATTGCCATTTATTTCAAGGACACTAATTCTGGTCATTTCTGCTGCAGGTAAAATGCACATATTCATCAAAGGAAAGAATATAGAAACAGGCCATCAAATCTCTGCTGGTGCTTTTTTTTCTGAATAAGCTCATCTTGTCCAATCATACTCGCTTGCTCTCTCCATGTACTCTCCATTAGAAGTGTCTATCTAGTTTCCTTGTTTTAAAAAAATATGCACTGCTGATCATAGACCAGGCATCCTAGCTCATTAGAAGGACTTCAATGAGCAGACCCACTGAGGGATACTTCCCACTCAGCTCCTGCTTCCTCTGCAAGCCAAAGCCCTAACAGGTAGGGTGGTCTGAGCTGGACAAGCAGCAGGATACTTGCCAGACCAGCGCTCTCAATAACAAGCTGTGCCATTTAAGCTGGTAAAGTATAATACACTTTGGGTTCGGCAAACCTTGGCTAAATACTCTTCGGAATTAGGTAAGCTATTGTTGTATTAGGTCCGTCCCTCTGGGGAGGGAGGACTTCCATTCTGCACATAGGAACTTCCATGTGTGGGTGAGATGCATGGAACTGTCATTTTGGTTTGGATACTCTTAGGCATAGCAATCACTTTCTGCATCTATTAAACACCTGGATGACCACTACCAACAACAAAAACGTGCAGTTTTACAGCTCCTTTCACATGGGATAGAATCTCGGAGCGCTTAACAGTGGTGATGCTTTGTGCTAGATTGGCAAGGCCAATGCTAAAGCCACAGCAGTCTGATATCTGGAGTCTTGTAGGTAATTTGCCTCAACAATGGTTTGGGATAGCAATTCCACATTCTTGCTTGTGTAAAGATTTTTTTCCTAACCTGTTTTGAAACTTGCTTTGTCTTGTTACTGACTCACAGACTACTGGAAGTAATCTATTTCTATTTACTATTGTTACTTCTATTCCTATTGTTAACCCCTTCTGCTTCATAGTTTGTTTCAGATCAGTACTTGCTTTCAAACATGTCTATGTTTAAGGGATAGTAGGATAAAGCTCTCTCTGTAAATGCTTAACGAATCCTGAAGTATTGTTGCTGGCACTAAATGTTGCTGAAATAATTCTAAGTATGTAAAGAAGGCAATGTCCCCTTTGGCTCTTTGCTGAAGTTAAAGGAATAAATACAGCCAATGCTAAAGCCACAGCAGTCTGAGTTTTGTAATGTGTTAATTAGAGCACTTGCCTTGCAAGCAAGAGGACCTAGGTTGGATCCCTGGCAGAGCGAAAGGTTAGTCATGTTGTCTTACTCCACACACCTCTGTTTACCTAGCAGTAAGTAGGAACCTGGTTGCTAGTCCATTGGCAGATCACTGTCTGGGAGTAATAATCCCTTCAATAAATTTGTAAAAATTTAGTCACTCAATCCACGACTGTTTGTGGGACACTGCTGTGCGCAATTGGCTGGTGTGTTTTGCCCACAAAATATACAGTCAATTCACTTTACTCTATGTTCTGAGAAGCTTTGGGGGAAGTCTCAATGATAAAATGAGGCGCTATATCAAATGCAAGGATTACTATTATGATGATGTCCTTGAGGTGGCTGTGACCCGAAGCTGAATCTAGCCGGTCTGACTTGCAGTTCTGCTGTACCTCTCACATCACTGCAAAGTCGAAACTTGTATAAGAGCGATGCTCTGTGTGTACCATGACTGCCCTAAAACTGTCAGCGGTGATGTGTTACACAGACTATAGTTGCGGGGATTATTAATAGCGTTACTGCTTAAGGAAAAAAAAGGTTAGTTATTCCTTTCAGTTGCAGAACAGTTTATTTAAGCATAAGCTGCCCCTTCATCTGCAAATCCCAATATGATAGATTAAATGACTCAGGAGTGTAATTATTTTGGTGATGAAGTATTTCCCCTCTTGCTCCGTTAAGTGACCTGTGTGAAAATAATTGTTTATGGGGATGTGTGAGACTGAAATCGTGATTACAGACTGCACAATCTCTGCCTTGGATAGCAAGAGGTCAAGTGTAATCAGCCTGCTGAGGTTACCCAAGAGAAGTAGTGAGATTTGCTATAAGTATTGACAGTTTGATTACTTTTTTTTGGTCAGCCGGGTGTCTGACACATGCAGAAAGCCATCACCGTGCTTAAGAGTATCCAAACCAAACTTATAATTCCATGCATCCACCTACACATGTTGGGATATTGTTGGATCTTAACCAGCTAAACCGTATAGCTTGCCATTGAAAGCACTGTCTGGCAAGCTTTGTGCTGCTTGTCCAGCTAGGATCACCCTACCCATTAGGGTTTGGCTTGCGGGTTTAACAGGAGCTGAGTGGCACGGACCTCTACACAGCAACTGGTCTGCCCCTCCAGGTCCTATCAATGAGCCAGGCCGGCTGGCCAGTGAGCAGTTGTGCCCCTGAGTACTGTAGACCTGCCTGGCTCAGGAATTGGATTAGTAAGACCAGAACAGGGGGTTGACACGATTCCAACATTCTGTTGCCAAGTCATCTTGGAACCAGCTCAGCTCACTCGCTGTGACTCTGAACGGACTGCAAGATAATGCTATTAGTAATCCTTGCATTTGACACATCATGATGTTGAGATGTCTCAAAGCGCTTCCCAGAATATACTGTAAAGTTAATTGACTATATATTTTATGGGTGAAACACGGCAGCCAAATATACACAGAGGTGTCCCACAAACATTCGTGGATTGAGTCACCATTTTTTTTTAAGGGATTATTATCCCAGAAAGCGATTCACCAATTGACCAGCAACTGAGTTCCTAGTTACTGCTAGGTAAACAGAGGTGTGTGGAGCAAAGAAACTTGCCTAAGGTTTTGCCCCTTCCCGCCCGGGAATCAAACCTCTTCTCTCGCTTGTGAGCCAAGAGATCTATAATAATAATAATAATAATCCTTGCATTTGATATAGCGCTTTTCACGTCGGGAGGACGTCCCAAAGCGCTTCACAGAACACACTGTAAAGTGAATTGACTGTATATTTGTGGGCGAACGCGGCAGCCAATTGCGCACAGCAATGTCCCACAAACAGTCATAGATTGAAAATGACCAATTTAATTATTGTTTTTGTTTTTTTGGAGGGATTATTATTAGGCTCTGTGTGGAGTAAGGAAACTTGCCCAAGGTTTCGCCCTCTGCCTGGAATTGAACTCAGGTCTCTCACTTGCAAAGCGAGTGCTCTAACCACTGAGCTACAGGACTCTAACCAATGAACTAGAGGACTCCAAGATTGTTTGTCTCCTCATGCCCTGGAATGTAGGCTTTTCTTTTTAGGGCTATCTTTCCCCAAACTCTACTTATTTGGTTGGAGCTCTGGGTGCCCTGGAGATCGCCAGACCATCAATTGGCGCGTGAAGGATGTTATAGTGATTGGTAATAAAGCCTAACAGCTCTGTGCATCACACTACTTCCATACATAACCGCAAGGAGACTGTGTATCCTAACATTTCCCCTACAGACCAAGTCATCACGGCACTCGTGTTTAGCATTCAGAAAAGTCATGCAAAGCCAGTAATGGCTGTCTTAATTGCTATTTGTCTACTTGGGCATTAATGCTTAATGCATGAAAATCACTCATTGTGCTAAATGTGAATTAATGGTAATAATTCCCAAAGTACAATTAACACAAAATAAATAATTTTCCACAGAGCACTAATAATGTACAAATAGCATCGCTCTCACCGCCACGATCATCTCAATATGCACTGCAGAGAGCTTCTCCTATCTTTTATTCATAAGGGCAAACTGATTGAAGTTTGCACCTGGACTGCCTGCCTTATTTTAAGTACAATTTTCAACATCGAAGACATAAAACAATCTTGAGGAACATGCCATTTGTGATGTTATAATTATTACATTGCCTAAAATTGCAGGGAAGCCAATTGCGGGGTGGTGGGTGTGGGGGAGATAAATAGTTAAATTGCCATCTGACTTTGATATAATGGTTGGACCCAAAGAATATAATGATACTTTTATATTTAATGTAGCTCCATAACATGTCAAAACATCTCAAAGCGCTTCACAATTTATTCTAAAGTGTGTATTTATAGGCAAACACAGCAGCCAATTTGTGCACAGTGGCAATGTCACGCAGACAAGAAGTAACTTTCAATGCCAATCTGAACAGACCTTTGGTTTGGCGTCTCATCTGAAGGATGGCATCTCCGACAATGCACTGTTCCCCAGATGCGCACTGGAGTGTCAGGCATAACTATGAGCTAAGTCTTAACATTGGATTTTGAACCCACAACCTTATGACTTACAGAGAAAAGTAGTACCAATGGAGTCAGGTTGGTATCGTTAGTTACTACCATTGTTGTCACTGACACACATGTATAGTCAGGCAGAGCTGCAGTTGTAAAAGGTATTTGGTTAAAAACTTTACTCACAGAAATAACATGGGATACTACTACTATAAAACTAATCCTTGCATTTGATATAGTGCATTTCACATCAGGAGGACATCTCAAAACCCTTTACAGGATCTAACTGTGAAGTACGTATTTTGTATGTTTCACAACAATCATGGGATGAGTGACCAATTTTATTTGGGGGATTGTTGGCCTGGACACTGGGAGAAACTCCATTCTCTTTTCGAATAGTGCCATGGGATCTTTAACATCCACCTAAACGGACAGATGGGACCTTGGTGTAAAATCTGATCTGAAGGTCATAATATGGGAAGTCAAGTAATAAATATGAAAACAGGCCTTATTCAAATTGACACAAAGTTGTTGATCAGATTACTGAGTCCATTATTCAAGCTTGCTTTTTATTCCACGCACCTCTGTTTACCTAACAGTAAGTAGGAAAATGGTTGTTAGTCGATTGGCGGATCACTTTCTGGGAGTAATAATTCCATCAAAAAATTTTAAAAAAAATTTGGTCACACAATCCATTTTGTGAGCAAATGGGGCAATTGGCTGCCACATTTTGCCTATAAAATATGCAGTCAATTTACTTTACAGTATATTCTGTGAAGCTCTTTGAGTCGTGGCACTATATCAAAAGCGAAGATTATTTTTTTATAGAGTTTGATCCTTGTTTAATTCAGAACAAACCATTTCCAGCAAATTATACCAACGGTTCCTCACCGCAGCCAAAGTAGAGATTGGATGGTTAACGTGAAATGCTTGCACAAGCAATCAGTGTCTATTGGAGATGATTGAATTGGAAGTGTTTGATAATTTAACACCAGTAAACATGGACCAGATGGAAACCAACATCCTCAACTCCCATCAAAACCTCTTTGCTTCTGGCTCTGCCTCCATTCCTATCTCACAGCCATTACTAACAACAACAACTTGCATTTATATACCACACAATAATGTAGATGTCAATCTGGCTCAGTTGGTAGGTAGCCCTCTCACCTCTGAGTCGAAAAATTATGGTTCAAGATCCACAACGGGACTTTGAGCTCACAGTCTGGGCTGACATTCCAATGCAGTGCCATCTAGGCAGATGTCAAAAATGTCATGGTACTATTTAAAAAGAGAAGGGAGTTTCGTCTGACGTCCTGGCCAACAATTCCCCAAGATACAATTAGCCACTCACTTCTTGGCTGTTTGTGGG
Source organism: Callorhinchus milii (assembly GCF_018977255.1). Classification (NCBI taxonomy): domain Eukaryota; kingdom Metazoa; phylum Chordata; class Chondrichthyes; order Chimaeriformes; family Callorhinchidae; genus Callorhinchus; species Callorhinchus milii. The sequence continues at coordinate 6,089,617 of NW_024704744.1, forward strand.
ACATTGCTGTGTGCAAATTGGCTGCAGCTTTCACCACTGCACAGATACTACACTTTACAGTAAATCCTGTGAAGAGCTCTGAGAGTCTCGACAATGTAATAAGGCTCAATATCAAATGCAAGGATTTTCATTATTATTACGTATCTCTCTTTTTAACATCCCGATCGATTCTGCTTGTCGGACCTTGTGGGATAGTGGCATTGCATATTCCCACAACCCTCTGTGTGAAGAAACATTTGCACTGATTACAGTCATATTGTCTATGTTTGAAGATACAGCTGAAAATTCAAGTGCGGTCGGAGGATGCAAGAAGGATTTTTAGGCAAATAGCAACAAAACAACCTGCATTTTTTGAGAGGAAGCACTATAATTTGACCTGTATGCTTATCAGAAGACAGCTATCAGCTCAGCTCATTATCCTTTACCAAAGGAATGTGCTCCTTGTGGCAAGAATCATGGCTCACACATAATTAATCCGGGCGAAGAGCATTTATTAGTTTAACCTACTACTGGCTCTATTATCTGTCCAGAATGAAAACAATGGCGAGAGAGACCCTAAAAGTGCCCTCCTCCCTACTTATAATATAATAATAATCCTTGCATTTGTTATAGCACTTTATCACATTGTTGAGACATTTCAAAGCGCTTCACAGAATGGACTGCAAACTAAATTGACTGTATATTTTGTGGCATTACTTTGATATATTATACTGTGTCCTGCAATTAACATGAGCAACGCTCTATGAAATCTGCAAACTTTACCCCCGGATACCAAAAAGTTATTATTTTTGTTTTGGTCACCCAGGTGTCCGACACACGCAGGAATCAGAGCAATTAACAGCACAGAAGAAAGCCATTCGGCCCATCAAGTCTGTGGCAGCTCCTTCAAGAGCAATCCTTTCCGTCCCATTTACCTGCCCTTTCCCCCATACCCCTGTGGCTCACAACTCTTAAGGTATTTGTCTAGTTCAATATAGATTCTGCCTCAACCACAGCTCTCGGCAGGACATTCCATATCCTAATTATTCTGTGCATGAAAAATATTTTCCTTGAATCCCCATTTGCTCGTTTCCCATCTTAAATGAATGGTGGGCAAGTTTCCTTACTCCACACACCTCTGTTAGTCGATTAGCAGATCGCTTTTCCGGGGGTAATAATCCGTTAAAAATAAATTAATTAATTTGGTCACTCAATCCACAACTGTTTGTGAGACGCTGCTGTGTGCAATTGGCCGCTGCATTTCACCCATAAAATATACAGTCAATTCACTTTACAGTATACTTGCAAAGCACTTTCAGTCATCTCGAAGACATGATAAGGCGCGATATCAAATGCAAGGATTAATATTATTAGTATGATTACATTGAATGGATGTACAATCCTGTCGTCACAGAAGTAACAGGACTTTGTGAACCCTGTACACGCTGCTACTGACAGATGCATCAAGAGTTTCAATGTGAAAACGGGTTCAAAGTTAAGTACAATGTGACTCTGAACTGCCTTTGATGGTTGACAGAGGGGAAGCAGATTTATGAGGAGTTAAAGGTAAAAATACGTCTGCATCTGCCCCTGTACATCAAAGAGAAATGCAATTAACATCCGTCTAACTCTACTTTGCCAAGTCTCGCAGGCAGTGCCTGCTGCAGATGAACTCATAATTTGTAACAGCACCGATTCAATTGTTGCAAGGAACTTCCATTTCACAGAGAAACAGAAAAGCCTCCAGGCATTTATTTCCACAAAATGACCCGAGTTAATTAATGATTTCAATTTCAAGACTTCTTTTAATTAACTGGAGTCATTAAATAGGAAAGGTGTTAAAAAAAATTCTCATTAAGAGTTCCTTTTTATTGGTTCCATTGTAAAACACCGTCTAATTGACAAGACGGTACTTCCAACAAAACCGCCCGCGACATTAGATCAGGAGACTGACAGTGCTCGCATCTGGGTTTCTGAATGAAAATAATTAAATTCAATAATAATGCAAAAGAAGCACACCGATCCATCATGTCACCCCACCCCTGTACGAACAATCGTGCCTGGCTGAACTCCAATAGAGAAATTTTGTATAAATATGCCAATTACGGGGACGTAATCAACTTCAGGTCTCCCCGTGAGTTTAATAAACCTGGGAACCATCTATCGTTCTTTATCTAGACTATTTATAACAAAGGCAAGAAAATAAACGCTTCCCCCTGTGGTGTATTAGACGTTTGTCCTTCGCTTTATTCAGGCTTTTATTTGAAAATTAATTTTCGAGCGATTCCTTACTTAACCCGGGATTTGGTAAACGGAAAAAAAGTAATCATGTAAAGGGATACAAGCGCTACGTTTATAGACTGTGAACCACTCCTGGCCAGGCAGGTGAAGTGAGCTCTTTAAGATGTGGAGCAATGGCACTGCAGTCTGTAAGAGATGCATTTGCCCATCATACCGGCATTTGTGTGTTAGAAAATCCTCTGCTCATCAAAAGGAGTCAACCAAAATTCCTTTCTGTTGTTGTACTTTGAACCCTCCCCCCTCACCCCCACATACACACACACACACTCACACACGCACTGCAGATGCTGCCAGCCCCCTACCCCACCTCAAGCATGACTCTTTCTGTCTTAGAAGCAGCGATGATAACATCAGTGCTGAAAACTACAGTACTGTGACTTTTTTTTGTCTTGAATGCAGTGCAACAACAACAACTTGCATTTATATAGCACTTTTCAAGTAGGGTAGCGTCTCAAAGTGCTTAACAATGGCAGAGCTTGATGGTGAGCGGGGGAGCGAGAAGAGAGGGGAGGTGACAATAGGCATGGGTCAAAGAGGAAGGTCTTCAGATGGATAAAGAAGGGTCAAGGTAGAGGGATTGAGGGAGAGAGCTCCATCATTTCGGGATGTAGTGGCTGAAAGCACGGCCGCTGATGGTGGGCCAGAGAGGATGAAGGACATAGAATCACTGACGTGAAAAAAAATCAAATCCACATTTAGCATTGCTTTGTCTCTTTGGCGTCCCTCATGTCGTGAGGAAACACAAGATATTAACAGAGCGACAAATCTGCACAGTGCCTAAAGAGGAAGTATAATTTGTATTGTATAAATGCAAGTTGTTGTTGCTGTTGTAATGGGAAGACCAATTTCAGGATCGGCCAGTGTGTTGATTTCTATCCTGTCAGGGACATGCAGAGTGTTCCTGCTACATCTTTGCTAGAACAATACAAACACATAAATCACTGTCGGTCTCGTACATTACCTTGCTCCATATGGTAAATGATGAGCCGGGCCAGAGTTACTTTAAGGATCGACTCTCCGTGACCTGTCGTTGAGACTGCACCCACCTGGTTATCAGCATAACCGCCTGAACCTAAGTTGAAATGAGCACAGAATATACTGAGCACAGAATACATTGAACAAACATCAGGCAACATCAGTCCAGTTGTCTGCTGAATAGTACTATGGTCCTGCCACCCAGTGACGCATTACGTTTTCTCTTAATAATAATAATGATCCTTGCATTTGATACATCTTATCACGACTTTGGGACGTCTCAAACCTCTTCACAGAATAAACTGAAAAGCAAATTGACTGTATTCCATCACCTCCGGAATATCGCCAGACTACGGCACTCCCTCACCTCTCACGCTGCTGAAACTCTGGTCCACGCCTTTATCACCTCAAGGCTGGACTATGGGAACTCTCTCCTCGCCGGCCTTCCCGGCACCTCCCTCCACACTGCAGGTCATTCAGAACTCTGCAGCTCGTGTACTGTCCCGCACCAGACACCGCGACCACATCACTCCCACCCTCGCTCGCCTCCACTGGCTCCCCATCCCCCAGAGGGTCGAATTCAAGATCCTCATCCTCACCTACAAGGCCATTCACGGCCTCGCTCCCCCCTACCTCTCCAACCTACTATCCCCCTACCTACCTGCCCGTACCCTCCGTTCCTCTGGCTCCGGTCTGCTCCACATCCCCCGCCCCAACTGCCCTACCATCGGTGGTCGGGCCGTCAGCCTCTCAGCCCCTCGGCTCTGAAACTCTATCCCCCAGTGCCTTCGCCGCCTCCTCCCTTTCCTCCTTCAAGGCCAGTCTCAAGACCTTTCTCTTTGACTGTGCTTTCAGCTCCCCTCTCGACTCTCTACCCCCTCCTCGCTCCCTCCCTTCCCTCCCCCTGACCATTTCCCTCCTGCTCGGGTCCTGACCCAACTGTACAGCGCCTTGGGACGTCCTCCCGACGTGAAAGGCGCTCTATAAATGGAATCTTGTTGTTGTTGTTGTATATGTTGTGGGTGAAACACGGCAGCCAATTGCACACAGCAGTGACCCACAAACAGTCATGGATTGAGTGACCAAATTATTTATTTATTTACTTATTTTGAAGGGTTTATTACCCCCGGAAAGCGATCCGCCTATCGACTAACATCCGGGTTCCTACTTACTGCTAGGTAAGCAGAGGCGTGTGAAGTAAGAAAACTTCCCTAAGGTTTCACCCTGTCTGGGAATCGAACCTGGGTCATCTTCCTTGCGAGGCGAGCGTGCTAACCACTACACTACAGGATTACAGGACTCCACGATCTCCTGATACGATGACTGTACAATACGATCAAAGAGATAAGTCTTGAGGTGAGCTTTGTATGTGTGCGCGCGTGTGTGGGTGTGGTGGGGAGAGGTCAGAGGCACACCGAGATAGAGTTCAAGGACATCTCAAAGCATTTTGTAGGATTTACTGCAAAATGTAGTGACTGTACACAACAAGATACATTTATATCACACCTTTCACGTTTAACAAGACACTTAACAATAACGGCTTGTTACCTAGTGTGTAACATAGGCAAACGAGGCAGCCAATTTATGTATAAAATGGCTCACAAGAATGTCAGCCTGGGCTTTGAGAACACTCCCCCAGTGCAGAGCTTGCTTAAACCCATGATTTCTTGATCCCAAACCCTTTTGTGATGAAGCCAGAACACAAACGGTCCTTCAAAAATAACATGTTGGCCCATGGAAGTGTTAAATTATTAATGCTTTGTCTTATTCTGAAGAACCTCTCTTGTCATTTGCACCTCCGCATTGAAGCACCAGTGTGTTTCTCAAGCGGTTGTTGTCTGAAGGGGAAATTAATTAAATATATCTACTCCGGTTGGTTTAGAGAATGGAGATTCTCCCGGTTTGTTTCCTGGCCAACAATTCCCCCCCGCCCCACACCAATTAAAAAAAACATTAATTGGTCACTCGCTTCATGGCTGCTTATGGGTTGTTGCTATGTGTAAATTGGCTGCCACGTTCGTCTACAGAATAATAATAATAATAATAATCCTTGCATTTGATATTGCGCTTTTCACGTCGGGAGGACGTCCCAAAGCGCTTCACAGAACACACTGTAAAGTGAATTGACTGTATATTTGTGGGCGAACGCGGCAGCCAATTGCGCACAGCAATGTCCCACAAACAGTCGTAGATTGAAAATGACCAATTTATTATTGTTTTTGGTTTTGGAGGGATTATTATTAGGCTCTGTGTGGAGTAAGGAAACTTGCCCAAGGTTTCACCCTCTGCCTGGAATTGAACTCAGGTCTCTCACTTGCAAAGCGAGTGCTCTAACCACTGAGCTGCAGGACTCTACGAGCTACAGGACTCCACAGTCATTGCACTTTACAGTAAATCCTGTGAAGCACTTTAAGATGTCCTCAACATAACAGGGGCAATATCAAGGGTAAGAATTATTATTAGTATTTGCGTCGTTTGCATTTGTTTTGTGCAAAGTGTTATCATGAGTCATAATTCCCCAGGAATCTGCACTACTAGTAGGTAATTCTTCACGCAGAGGAATCAATGTGTTGCCCGAGAAGATCTTAGATCCAGAATAAAGTGGGTTATTGAAAAGACACTTGGGAAGCAAGCCTATTAAGGGGGCTACGGAAGAAAGATAAGGCTATCCAATTAAAAGATTTTCCACAATATAATGAAATGGCAGAAAAGGTTTGACAAACTAAATGGCCTCCGTCTGTTCCTAGGCTTTTGATCATTCACTTTGTAGGACATTACTCTATGCAAATTGGATTCCGCATTTGCCTACAAACTACACTTCACAGTAAAATCCTAGGAAGCGCTTTGAGACATCTCAATGATGGTGACAAGGCGCTCTATCAAATGCAAGGATTGTTAGTATCATGCTGAACTGTTTGTTCCTAGGCCATGTGGGCCACTTACACATGAAAATTTCCCCGTGTCTTCAATGGAATTGAGGTACAGATCAGCCATGATTTAATAGAATGGTAGAGCAGGCTCGAGGGGCTGAATGGCCTATTCCTGTGTTCCTCTATGAAGTGCGCACTCTCTCCCTGGAATAGGTTTGTTAAGCACCTTGTGGTGTACTCCTGACGTGAAAAGCACTATATATATATATACACACATAAATTTGTATTGTGTTATGTTGTACTGAGGGACATACCCTGCTTAGCTAATTCCAGAGAGCATTGGCGCAGGTTAGCAAGTGCCAAGGCTCACGGCACACAAACAAGATACACCGTCTGTGCTTTACGGCCTGTGACAGCAATTTGTTCCTTGTGCTCAAGTCTATTAATGTGTGATACAGCTTATAAGCTATTTTGGAAGCAAATCAGTCAACTGTTTACCATTGATCAATGAGACACCAATGTAATGAAACAGGAACATGTGCAAATGAATGTCCTGCTTGTTTCCCTCCTCAAGGGCAAATATTTAAGACAATCACCAAAGGAACCGAAGATTTTGCTAAAACAAAAATCTTTACATACAGTGTTTTGTTGGAATGTGTAATTCTCTCCCACAAACTGTTGTGGTGTTAGAGTCCATGAATTATTTGAAAGGGAATCATACAGTTGCTTATTAAAGGATAATATTAAAGGAATATTAAAGAATGCGAGGATGGAACAGAGGGCAGACATTTCACCTGGATTTAGTCTGCAACCTGTTTAGCCTAGATGTTAAAGATAATAATAATTATTGCATTTGATATCACACCTTATCACATCGTTGAGACGTCTCAAAGCACTTCACATGATACACTGTTAACTGGATTGAATGTATATTTTGTGGGTGAAACACGGCAGCCAATTGCGCACATATCCCATGGCGCTGTTTGAAAAGAGAAGAGAATTCCTCCTGGTTTCCTAGCCAACAATCCATCAAACAACATTGGTCATTTACCTCATGGCTGTTTGTGGTACACTGCAAATTGTCTGTTGCATTTCCTGACAAAATACACAATCATTGCAGTTTACTCTAAATCCTGTGCAGTGCATTGAGATGTCCTCTTGACGTGAAAGGCACTATAAAATGCAAGGATTATTTTTCTTATTAATTAAGCCCCATTTTGTCTAAAAAATTAAGATGTAAAACACACCCAATTTTGGTCAATTCTTCAATTCACTAGTAATTCTGGATTATCAAACTATATAATAATCTTTGAATTTGATATAGCCATTCCTCTCCAAGGTCCTGCAACGAGTCGTCGCGTCCCAGCTCCACTCCTTTCTCTCTCGCCATTCCCTCTTTGAAGCCCTCCAATCTGCCCATAGCACGGAAACAGCCCTGATCAAAGTCACTAATGACATTCTGAACATCTGTGATCAGGGCTCCCTCTGCCTCCTTGTCTTCTTCGACCTCTCTGCTACTTTCGACACTGTCGACCACTCCATCCTCCTACACCGCCTCTCCTCTTTACCTAATCCTCGCGGACCTGCCCTTGCCTGGATCGAATCCTATCTCTCTCACCTTCTCCACTTTGTTGCCTCTAACAGTTTCTCCTCCAGCCCCCGCACTGTCACATCTGGCGTCCCCCGGGGCTCTGTCCTTGGTCGTCTCCTCTTTAATATCTACATGCTCCACCTTGGTGACATCATCCGCAGACATGGGGTCAACTTCCATATGTATGCGGATGACACCCAACTCTATCTTTCTGCCTCCACCCTCAACTCCAGGACCACTGCTGTCCTGACAGACTGTCTGTCGGACATCAAGTCCTGGATGAGGGAAAATTTCCTACAATTGAATGTGAACAAGACTGAGGTCCTCCCGATTGGCTCGCGCCAGCGCCTCAGCACCTCAGCTCTGGCAGCATCAACCTCCATGGTTGCACACTACAACTCACCAAGCCAGTCAGGAATCTAGGTGTCTTCTTCCCCACATCCAAACCATGACCCAGTCTATCTTCCCTCACCTCCGTAACATCGCCCGACTCCGCCACTACCTCACCCCTCAGGCAACTGAAAAACTTGTTCATACCTTCATCACCTCCAGGCTTGACTATGCAAATATCCTGCTTGTCGGCCTTCCCAACTCGGTCGGTCCTCACCTACAAAGCCTTCCATGGCCTCGCCCCACCCTACCTCTGCGACCTTCTAACCCCCTACCAACCCACCCGCTCCCTCCGCTCAGCGGCTCTGGCCTGCTCCACGTCCCCCGCCCCACTATAGGCGGGAGAACCTTCAGCCACTCTGTCCCCAACCTCTGGAATTCCATCCCCCAATCACTCCGCCTCACCCCCTCCTTAGCCTCCTTCAAGTCCCGCCTCAAAACCCTCCTCTTCGACCATGCCATCGGTCACCCCCCTTCCCCTTTCCTCCCTTCTCGCTCCCTGACCTCAGCTCGGGTCTGAAATGCTGTACACTGTCCAGCGCTTTGGGATGTCCTCCGGACTTGAAAGGCGCTATATAAATGTAATCTTGTTGTTGTGTAGCGCCTTATCATCTCGTCGAGATGTCTCGAAGCGCTTCACAAGATACACTGTGACGTGGTGTGACACTGTTAGTCCCTGTTGCTGCTTATCATTTCATAGCAGTTAACAACTCTGACCTTCCCTGGGAGTCAATAGTTCATGTTTACCCTGAATTCAATTTTATCCCAATTTGCTGCCGTTTTATTTGCTTATCACATCTCACCCAGGTGGGTTTAACCTTGTGGGATTGTCGTTGTGTACATAAGAAGTGGAAGGTTACAGTAAATGTCAGGCAAATTCACTCAGCCTCAAAAACACTAGCATAGTTTTTTTTTGGTCAGCCGGGTGTCTGGCACAACATGCTTAAGAGGATCCAAACCGAAATGACAAGCTGCAACAGGGACTAATTATTCTAAATTACCCTACCCAGAGGCAGGAGTATACACACGTGGGGATGAATTGCCTCTGGGTCTAAATTTACTCTATTTTCTTAGCATTTCAGAGCATCCAGAAATTCGGCAGATTGTTGAAGCCAGTTGTAGCTTTGAAGAAAGGTTTTCATGGTTCTCAAAACGACAACTTGCATTTATTTAGCGCCTTTCACGTAGGGTAACGACTCGGAGGGCATTACAAAGACGGGGCGCACATGGAGTTGTGGGGGGCATGGGGAGGTGCAGTTATGTTTTAAAGTAAGGCGGAGAGAGGTGACGAGGGGAGGGGTAGCAGGGGGGGATTCCCGAGATTAGAGGCGTATAATGTGAAGGCTCAGTCACCGATGATGGTGCGGAGAGGGCAAGGGACGCACAGCAAAGCGGGAATTGGCAGAGCAGAAGAGTGGAGTAGGAGAAGATGAGGGAGCACGTGCCAGGGTGTGAAGGGATTTACGGGAGAGGGTGAAGACCCTGTCATTGATTCGCTGGGATACAGGAAGCCAGAGCCACTTGGCGAGGATTGTGGTGATCGGTGTGTAGAGTGAGGATGCAGCTGTTGTTTTTTTGGATCAGTTAGAGCTTTTTTTTTTGGTCGGTCATATGTCTGACACATACAGAAACCCATCACTAAGCTTAAGAATAACAATTTGTTAATATCCATCCTTTCCAACTGTTTCAACAACAGCTTTTCGGGGCGCTTTACAGTGGCGGAGCCTGATACCGAGTTGGGGAGAAAACCATAGGCACAGTCAAAGAGGGAGGTCTTCAGGTGTGATCTGAAGATGGTCAAGGAAGGGACAAGGCGGAGGGATTGAGACAGGGGATTGAGGATTTCATAATCTTAAACACCTCGATCAGGTCCCCTCATTTGTCTCATCTCCAGAGAAAAGTTCCAACTTGTCCAACCTCTCTTGATCCACTCATCCCTATTTATTAGGTATTTAAATATCATACATTGTTTTGTTTAGAGAAAAAAATCCATGATGTTACCAACATTAAGCATTTTCTTCTAACTTTCAAAACGCCTTCATCTCCATCTCCTTCAATGATCCCTTGAGGTCCTTCTTCCCCGCCCACTCCTTCCACCTTGCTTTCCCTGTATCCCACGCACACTCTCTTACAGTTACTGACCTCCTCAGTGAAACATACAGCTGAAAAACGTGACTGTGCACCAACCCTATAATAATAATCTTGGCATTTGATATAGCGCCTCATCACTTCATCAAAACATTTCCAAACGCTTCGGAGGAGTTTACTGTAAAGTGTAGGAACTATGTATTTTTTAGGAAACAGCCGATTTGCACACAACAGTGTCCCACCTTGAATTGAATGACCAATTTTATCTGGAGAGGTTGTTGACCAGGTCACTGGGAGAGAGAAATTCCTTTCTCTTTTCATTTAGTGCCATAGGATCTTTAACATCCACCTGAGCAGGCAGACGAGACCTCGGGTTAACGTCTCATCTGAAGGATGCATTTACTGTAATGTGGAATGACTGTGTATTTTTTTGTAGGTGAGTTGACCTTAAAGGGGGGGGTGCACTGTGTTACCTATAACTGGTGTGTCTCCAACACGTCCGACCATTTTGTTGGTGATGCCTCCAGTGGATGTGGCACATGCCAAATTGCCCTCTGCGTCTATGGCAACAGCACCAACTGTATCATGTGCTCTGTAAGCAAATAAATCAACATTTCTGTCAGCCTGGGGAATCTGAAAGCAACTAGAGGCACCTTATTGAATTTTAACTTGGCTCAGTCATGTTTGGAACCCATCCAGTCATGACCTTGCATAGAAATCAATCACAGAAAACAGCCTCGATGGTGCAGTGGTTAGGGCTGCTATTTACAGACAAGGAGTTTGCAGGTTTGAATCCCGGTCTGTGCTGAGGTTTCTGACCTGAGCTTGGGTTCCACGGTGAGGTTACATTGGCCCAAGGTTAGGAAGAGACAAACAAGCCAAGGCCCATTCTCCTGGTCTCTCTTCAACATCTTTTACTGGTTGTGGTAGTCCCGTAGCTTAGTGGTTAGAGCACTCGCCTCGCAAGCGAGAGGACCTGGGTTTGATTCCCGGGCGGGGAGAAACCTTATGCAAGTTTCCTTACTTCACACGCCTCTGTTTACCTAGCAGTAAGCAGGAACCCAGTTGTTAGTCGATTAGCAGAACACTTTCTGGGGGTAATAATCCCTCCAAAAAATAAAATTTGGTCACTTAATCCACGACTGTTGTGGGACACTGCTGTGCTCTGTGTTTCTCCCCCAAAAATACATACTTTACAGTATATCCTGTGAAGCGTTTTGAGACTTCTCAAAAATGTGATAAGGTACTATATAAAATGCAAGTATTATTATTGTTATTGTGTTTGGCAGCTGGGTAGGGAGAGGTCAGGTTCGGCTATGATGCCTTGTTTCATTGAGTGTCTCGTTGCCAAGGCTCGGACATGAACAACGGTTGGGTCGTGGGGCATTGGGCGGAAACCAGCAACTGTGGAATCTAACCCAACCAGAGAGGGCCAGACCAGGAGCAGAGAAGCCATGTGTCAGTGGGGAGAAAATTAGAAAATAATTGGATACATTAAAAAAAACTGCCATAGGCCCCAGTTCAATATTAATTGCCTGTTAAGGATACCATGAGACTGTTCGAAAAGTGAAGGGAATTAGAACTGATATCAAATTCGACCATCTCCTGAGGCCTGCGATTCAATCTTCTCTTAATAGCCTTTGAGACTGTTTTGTCTCAATATTTAAAACCAAGTAGAACTGTGGAAAATTCTTGAATTAGGCATTAAACTGGACGCAAGTTTTCCCGCAATTCTTAGAAAGTTCTTAACTTTCACATCAAAAAATCCCTCCAAGAAGAACAAACAATAAAATGCACAATTGATTTCACTCTAAAATTTCGGAGTCCTGTCGCGTAGAGGTTAGCGCACTCGCCCCACGAACGGGTTCGATTCCCGGGCAGGACAAAAACCTAAGACAAGTTTCCTTACTCCACACGCCTCTGTTTCCCTAACAGTAAGTAGGAACCCAGTTGTCAGTCGATTAGTGCATCACTTTCTGCAGGTAATAATCCCTTCCAAAAACAATAATAATTTGGTCACTCAATCCACAACTGTGTACGTGTTGTTTGTGTGCAATTAGCTGCCAAGTTTCACCCACAAAATACACAGTCAATCCACTTTAGAGAAAATTCTGTGAAGCACTTTGAGATGTCTCAACCACGTGTTAAGACTCTATATTAAAACTAAACTTTTTTCACAAATCGGCACAATTTTAAGACAAAATGGCTTTGCCTACTAAAACAAAATGGAATTTCTGGCCAATGAACACCCAGATACATCAGTCATTCACCTCATGGGTGTCAACTGCGACAAATTGCCTGTCACGCTAACCTACAAATTACACAGCCACTACAGTTGACAGCAATTTTCTGAAGCACTTTGGGAATGTTTCTGGGTTATAGGCTCTCTATCAAATGCAAGAATTAACAGTAGTAATTTCCCCCACCTCCACTTGTTAAAATACGAATAATAATTCTTGCATTTGAGTAAGGAAACTTGCCTAACGTTTCGCCCTGCGTGGGAATCAAACCCAGGTCCTCTTGCTTGTGAGATGAGTGCTCTAATCAATACGCTACAGTAATACAGTAATACTGATCTTTCAAATCAGGAAGCCTTCTCAAAGCACTTCACAAGATCTACTGTAAAGTGTGTTTCTTTTTCTAGACTAACTGGCCAAGATGAGCCAATGTGCACACAGCAATATCCCACAAACAGCAACCAAGTGAATGAGCAATTTTAAATTTTAAGATTGTGCATGAACAATCTTTTTTTTAAAAAAAATACCTTGTCTATTTGAATAAGTTTCATTTCGCTGCGCATGGCTAATTTCTCTTGAACGCGCTCATTAATACTATTCCTTTGAAATCGACAGTGTGAGCAACGATGCTTTGGGGAGCGGCGTGAAGCAGAGCCATAGGAACTGAGAGTTTGGCATTTAGTACAAAAGGCACGAACGTCAATACAATATTCCTCCAGAATTGTAACACTGTCACTTCAACTCCTCCATACTACTTGATGCTTTGAAGAACACAGATTGCTGTATTATTGAATATATTGTGGAAGCTATTTCACATAAAGCTGCCTTGTTTGTTTTGACATCAAAAGCAAATATTTCCCAGTGGTTGAATTAAAAAAGAGAGCCGCATGTTATATGACTGCCAGCGCAAGACTGCTAACACTTCTTTGGGTAAGGGATTGCTGCGAAAAACCATAACACCTCACTCGGCTGGGAGAAATCTTCCACTGGAGACAATAGCAATAGGAGGTGGACTTTCAGCCGCATGAGCCTATGTTTATCTTCACCTGGATCCAACATCAGATCACACCTCAAGACCTTCCTGTTCCACTATGCTCCTGGAACCCTGTAGTATAGTGGTTAGAGCACTTGCCTTGCAAGCGAGAGGACCCAGGTTCGTTTCCTGGGCATTTGACTAAGCGCTTTATCACATCATTGAGAACATCTCAAAGCACTTCACAGAATATATTGTAAAGTGGACTGACAGTGTATTTTGTGGGTGAAACACAGCAGCCAATTGCACACAGCAGTTTCCCATAAACAGTCACAGATTTTTTTATTACCCAAAGAAAGTGATCCACCAATCTATTAACAGTCATAAGAACATAAGAACATAAGAATTTGATGGGTGAAAGAAACCAAGGTCCATCCAGTTCACCTTCCACCAGCCTGGCAGTCGCGTGATGTGTGATCAACCGGGTTCCTACTCACTGCTCGGTAAACAGAGGCGTGTGGATTAAGGTAACTTGCCTAAAATTTCGCCCCATTCGGGAATGACACCTGGATCCTCTCGCCTGCAAGTCGAGGATGTTCACCACTGTGCTACAGGACTCCACAGAACTTTTTATCTGTTGGTCGGATCACTGGGAGAACCTTCCACCTCTTTTAAATAGTGCAATGGAATCTTTAGCATCCACCAAGAAGTCAACACCTCAGTTTAATGTCTTACCCAAAGGACAGCACCTCCAACAAAGCAACACGACCCCAGTATTGCAATGGAGTGACAACCTCTGAGCTCAAATACGGTATCTTTGTTCTTTAATACACTGGAAGCTATGGAATATTACATTCCATCTCCTGAGGTGCACCTTTCCAATACAGTAAAATAAATAGACCACAGGAAACAGAATATAAGTGCATTTATAGTTACAAATGCCTATACATAAACTTATACTGGACTTAATGTGAACAAATTTTAACAAATAAACTGACAGTCACAGGGGCTGGAGCCGCTCTGTCACACAGACAGCTCTCGCTCTGCACAGACGCAGAGTGTGTGTTAGTGTAGGTCCTCTCAGCCACAGGGCACCCTAGTGGCTCCGTAGGACTCATGTCTATATAGTCACACCAGGTATAATCACTGAGTTCTTTTCTCTTGCACTGACAATATATCGGGAGTTTACTGTATATAGAATCTTTCAGATTGGGAGGATATCTCAAAGCGCTTGACAGTGCTGATGAGAGCCAAGTGGGTGGAGGAAGAAAAGATGACTGAAAGCTTGGTTAAAGAGCTACATTTTGAAATATGCCTTGAACGTGGGGAGAAGAGGGAGCGAGTTGAAGGGACTCCGGGATGGAGTTCCAGAAGAGAATGGAGAATAGCTGGAAGCCTGCCCTCTGATAGTGGAGCAGATAGGGCGAGGAACATTAGACGTCGGTTAGTGCTCTTACAGCAAAGGGAGGTACTGGATTGGTATGTTTGAAGGAGGTCTCAGAGTTAGGGTGGGGCGAGATGGTGGAAGGATTTGAGCGTGAGAACGACAATGAATTCAAAATCCTAACCTGAGTCCTGGGATGTGCAACCTTCTGACTCGGAGGCGAGAGTGTTTCCAACTGAGCCAGGCTGACCGACGGACATTCCCTGTCTCAGGAATGGAACCTATATGCTCCTAGGAATCCATCAGTTTCCGTGGTGCCTCTCGGATGAAGGATTCAAAACAGAGGAGCCCAGAAATCGCAAGATAATGATAATCAGTTCAGGAATAATTCAAGACTTTTATTTATGTATGAGGAACGCAGCCGAGAGACAGCACAGGGAAAAAAAATCTTAACTAGGATTCCTCTGCGTCACGTTTACCAGCAGCAGAAATGTCCTGAGTGGCCCTAATGACATAACTGTGGCAGAGCGGCACTTAAGAAGAGATTGATGGACATAATGCTGCAGTAAACATGTGTATAATTTGCATGTAAAGGATGATGGAGGCACTGAGTGCTGTGTGATGGACCTGGATGTGTTACAGGCACAGCTGTTCAATAACAAAGCTATTCAGGAGTGTCGTTCTTGAGTGAAAGCCAGATCCCTTCCCCCCACCTAACACTATCTGTTCAGCCACCTTCCCCACCCCACCCTCTCCTGTTCAGGTGCCGTGCCAGCTGTGAACAACAACAACATCTTACATTTACATAGCGTCCTTCACATGGGGAAAGTCTTGGGAGCACTGTGTAAAGCGCTTTGAGATTCCCGATGTGAAAGGCACTATATATAATTGTATTTGCTGGATTTATATCACTGGAGATGATTGATGATTATTTCCGCCAGGAAAAGAGATTAGCAGCGACCAGTGCGTTTTGAATTTCCCGCTGGAGTCTGGGTGCAAAATTCCACCAGACAGAAGCGTGTGTTCTTAATCCCTAATTTGTACAAAAACAAGAGCAACAACTTCTAATAACAGACTTTCTCTTGAGGCAATCTCTCGAAATGTTGTCGTAGTATTAAAATACATTATTATATAAAATATGGCTAATCTATTCTGAAAACCATTCAGAAATTACCCCCACAGAGTTATTTAACCGTAATAACATAATAATAACAACAATAATAATAATAATAATCCTTGCATTTGATATAGCGCTTTTCACGTCGGGAGGACGTCCCAAAGCGCTTCACAGAACACACTGTAAAGTGAATTGACTGTATATTTGTGGGCGAACGCGGCAGCCAATTGCGCACAGCAATGTCCCACAAACAGTTGTAGATTGAAAATGACCAATTTATTATTGTTTTTGGTTTTGGAGGGATTATTATTAGGCTCTGTGTGGAGTAAGGAAACTTGCCCAAGGTTTCGCCCTCTGCCTGGAATTGAACTCAGGTCTCTCACTTGCAAAAGCGAGTGCTCTAACCACTTTCCTTTGAGACGTCTTTCTGACGTGAACAGTAGTACATCAAATACAATAATTCTTATTGTTTTTATTAATAAGTTAGCATGGGATCAGGGGGTAATATTTACCTCCTACTGTTTAGGAATGCATGGAAATAAGCAACATTGCATCACAAAGTCAGTGAGATAATTATCACATCAAATCCTCTTAGAAATGTTGCAACTGCCCCAATATTTCATCAGAAACCCATATTCCAAAGCAATCGTTCCACGCTGGTAGATTGCGGGGAGCAAGAGCACAGCAGGATAGATTCTGGAGTTGCAAATTAGTCAGTCTTGTGTTGATTCACGACAATACACAGCCTTAGAAAGATCACAGGCACACACAAACAGCCAGACCCGAAGGCGTTTTTGAGTCCCACATTAAATGAATACAGCGCAGTATACCAGGCAGCACCACAATTTAAGTTAAGTCACTTACTCAACGCAGCCCGAAGGTATTTACTCATCAAACAAAAAGAGTCAGGCTTTCACCACCAACAGGAAAGTGCGACTGATCAATATTTAGACTGCAGTTAAACCAAGTCTTATTAAGGCATCTGTCCAAGCAGGGAAAAGAGCTGAGTTCAGTTCAACTGGGACACCCTCTCTTCACAGTCGAGGCTGACAGTCCAATGCAGTGTTGGGGATGTGTTGCATTGTCAGAGGTGCCGTTCTTCGGGTGAGACATTAAATTGAACCTGAGGAAGGAATCAGAGGTGAATTGTGTAAGGAACATCAGGCATTGTGACCCTTTCCCATTGCTCCAGTTTTGTTCCAATGTTATGAACCATGAGGTCAAAAATTCCACCTAGTCTTCGCCTTAAACCAATAATATATAATAATTCTTATATCGGATATAGCACCTTATCCTGTCGTCAGAATGTTACAGGATTTATTGTAAAGTGTAGTCACTGTGTGTATTTTGTAGGCAATTGCAGCTGTCATTTTGCACACAGAAATATCCCATTTTACAGACGTGAAGTGAATGATCAATTTTATTTGTTCCCAGCGCCTTGAGACGTCCTCCTGACGTGAAAGGCGCTATTCAAATGCAATTTTGTATTGTATTTGGGAGATTATTGGCCAGCATCCAGGAGAAACTCAAACAGCGTCATGGAATCTTTAACATCCATCTGAACGGGCAGATGGGACCTCAGTTTAACGTCTTATTTGAAGGATGGCACCTCCGACAATGCAGCTGTTCCCCAGCACTGTACTGGAATGTCAGCCTACAGTATGAGCTCAATGTCCTCACTTTCAACCCATAATCTTCTGACTCAAAGGTGAGAGTGCTACCAAATGAGCTAGGCTGACATTATAGCATGAATCCTGGCTTCAACCATGCTTCCCGGTAACCCCATTCTAGTTGCTAATTATCCTAAATGTTAAGAAATACTTCCTGGTGTCTGTCCTAAAATTGCCCTTCACAACCCTTGAACCTATGCCCCTCTTATTCTGTTGCCTAGGCATATCTGAAAGGTATTATTCTGGGTTTACTTTCTCAATCCCTTTTAAGCCTTGTACACTTATCATTACAAAATGAACAAAAATCTTTCGGCTCCTGCCAAAGTTGGTCAAAGATTCTGTGAAGCAAAACCCACATTTCACCACAAAATAGAGGGTAAATTCACTTTACAGTATATTCTGTGAAGTGCTTTGAGATATCTTGAAGACGTGATAAGGCGCTATATCAAATACAAGGATTATTATTATTAGTTTATTCTGTGAAGCACTTTGAGACTTCTCAACTACGTTATAAGGTGTTATATTAAATGTAAGGATTATTATGATTATTAATCCACACCAACTCTGGGCATGGCTGTGATATCCAGTAACTAGACATTCTTGTGTTGCTGGGCTGATTCAGGGGACAGATTGAAAATAAATAATAATAATTATCATCTGCCGACATGGTCCAGATATTATCTTTGTGTAGTGGTGGCATGTTTCTGAGCTAATAGTCAACAAGGTGACTGATGTTAGCTATTCAGGTTTTATGCCGTGTTTACACTATAGTTTTGGTGTCAGAATGAACCCAGCATCTGCACAAATCATTTTTCTGAGCAGTGTAAACTGCCTCTGCTCAGCAAGGGGAGGCTGTTCCGTTGTAATGGAACATTACCTGAGGGCAAGATTTACACCACAACCAACTCAAGAGCAACAGAGGCCTGAATTTCCACTGAGACTTGTAGCTTGCGACACTGTTATTATCTTTGTCTCAAAACTTAACGTGGGCATTTTGCCAACAAAATATGCAGTCAGTTCACTTTATAGTGTATTCTGTGAACATGTGATAAGGCGCTACATCAAATGCAAGGATAGTCGAACACTGAAATGGTTTTGTGGCAAACACAGGAAGCGGCCATGGGGAGGAAAGGCTCTGGCCTACACTGACTTGGAGGTCAGCTTTACAGTCTATTTGCTAAAAACCCTCACATGAGGATCTGGATTAAGTAGCCGGTGCTGAGTAAGCCTAGTAAACTGCACTGGACTTGGAGTTCGAGAACATCAAGGTGGCTTGCATGTCACAAGATGTCCTGTAAAGGTCCTCCAGCTACACTGAAGGCAATGCCCATCATGTAGCTGATAAGTAAAGTCTGAGGCTTTGGGTGACAGCTGCTGGAAGGTGTTACCTGGAGTCCGAGTTTGTGAATGCACTTTTGTACATCCAGGGCCTGGAATCCACCCTGATTGATTTGCATATCTGCCTGTTCACGTGGACGTTAATGATCCCGAGGTGCAATTGGAAAAGAGAAGGGAATTTCTCTGGGGTTGGGTTTGGACGAGTTTGAGTGTTGATGAGGGAGCGGCGATGTGTGGCCGTATCAGGTCCTGGTTAGTGACTTGGAGGGAATGTGGAGTTGTGGTTCTCCCATAGTAACCATTGCTCTAGGTCCAGGTGTTGGAGGTCACAGGGAAAGGAGGTGCTGTTTAAGGGAGGTTGGTGAATCTCCCCCTATGATTTGTGTAGAACAGGGTGGTAAAACTGGTGGCCCGCGGGCTGCATCCGGCCCATGAGGTATGATCTCATCAGGCCCGCGAACCATTTCCAGCTTCATTGTCCAACGAGAAAATACCAGTGACACACAGGCCCCAAGCCAGTCGGGGAGTCACTAGGGTCTCAGGGCCTCGGCAGCCAAATGGTCGGACCACCCTGATGTAGATCGCTTACACTGCAACCACAGTGCGTCAGTCAGCATTCGCTAAGCCACCCATTAATCCGTCAACAGGCGGATCATTGAGCAGGAACAGAGCAGCTACCAAGGAGAAGTGTAGGGCACATGAGGGGTGGGCACTGGAGCATGTACATCAGTCACATTGGACTCCTCCTGAATTAATGGATGCGTATTCCAAAATACCTCGCTGCATGTGTGAATGAGTGTGTGTGTGTGTGTGTATGTGCCTGTGCGTTTCATTCTTCACCCAAATGAAAAGGTCAGTCATACAGCCGTAAATCAAAACTAGTCGTAATGTAGGCAGTGAAACGGGCATGGAACTGACAGGGTAGAAATATGGGCACTGACTAACAACAACAACAACCACAAAAATTGCATTTATATTCACAATAGCGCCTTTCACAAACAAGTACAGACTGACAGGTAGCCAAACAGGCACGGGCTGTCAAGCAGAGAAACAAGCGCAGGCTACCAAGCAGCATATTGTCATTTTGTAAACACTAGTGACTAATCGTAGGGCTCACAGGGACAATCAGAGACTCTGAGGCCTGGTTCACTGGCTGGACTGACTGGTCTCTCTCTGATGGTCACTCCCAGATGTGACTCCATTTTAGTTCTATATTCCAATATCTCTGCTTTGTCTTTGTGAGGTTGCGTCAAACTCCTCAGATAACAATAATAATCCTTGCATTTGATATAGCGCCTTATCACATCTTCGAATTCCTTCATAGGATATACTGTAAAGTAGATTGACTGTGTATTTGGTGGGCGAAATCAGCCCAGCAGTAGTGAGAAGATTACACACAGACACCTGGCAGACTATCACCTTTCAGCTCAGCATGGTTTTGCTTCACTGTGCACGGTGGGTGGGACGGGGGTGAGAGTGAAAACGGAACGGAGTGGGCACATGTTTCCTTCGCCTCCTGCTGCTGGATAGACTTTGTGCCTGAGGCATCAACTCCCGATTTGTATCTGTTTTTGTCTTTATTTTTGCAGGCTTATCATCCAGCTTTGTTTTCTTGTTCACCCAGTGGCTGGGCTGTTTGACATTTCCGACAACAGATTACTCAGAGAGAGAGAGTCAGAGAGAGAGCAAGAGCAGCCTCCAGCTTCAAGCCAGAACCAACACATTCCCACTGCTTCCCACAGAGGCTGGGAAGAAACTATAGGTTACAAAGCCCCTTTTATTGCTGCATTAAGGTGGTTTCTGGGTTTGCACCTGTAAAGTGAATTGACTGTATGTTTTGCCGGTGAAACAAAGGATACTTATTATAATGAATTATAATCTCTCTCAACTCCTATATCCCTCTCCCCACTGCCTCCAAACCTACCACCATCTCCTACCGCCCCTGGAAGAAGATTTCCCTGCAATCCCTCTCCGCTGCCTTGGAGTCCTCTGAACTCCTCCCTCTCTGGCCCACCTCCCGCACTAACCCATCCTCTGCATTCGTCCCAGCTAACGGCTTCCCCTCCAGCTCCCACAGCGTCTCTTGCAGCATTCCTCAGGGCTCTGCCCTCGGTCCCCTCCTCTTCACCCTCTACATGCTCCCCCTTGGTGACATCATCTGCAGACATGGGGTAAATTTCCACATGTATGCGGATGACACCCAACGTTATCTCTCTGCCTCCACCCTCAACTCCAGGACTACTGGTGTCCTGACTGACTGCCTGTCCGACATCAAGTCCTGGACGAGGGACAACTTTTTCCAGCTGATCGTCAGCAAGACCGAGGCCCTCCTGATTGGCTCAAGCCAGCACCTCCGCACCGACACTGTCTACCACCACCTCCGCAACATTGCCAGACTCCCCCACAGCCTCACCCCTCAGGCTGCCGAAACCCTCACCCACACATTGGTCACCTCAAGGCTCAATTATGGAAATTCCCTCCTCATCGGCCCTCCCAACTCTTCCCTTCACAAGCTGCAGATCATCCCAAACACTGCAGCTCGTGTACTCTCGCGCACCAGGCTCCGTGATCCCATCACTCCCACCCTTGCCCAACTCTACTGGCTCCCTATCCCCCAGAGAATCGAGTTCAAGATCCTCATCCTCACTTTCAAGGCCATCCATGGCCTTGACCCCTCCTACCTCTCTGACCTGCTGACTCCCTGCCCACTCCCTCCGTTCAGCGGGCTCCGGTCTGCTCCATGTCTCCCGTCCGACCCACCCTACCATCGGTGGCCGGGCTTTCAGCCTCTCTGCCCCCACACTCTGGAACTCTATCCCACAGTCCCCTCACCTCACTTTCTCTCTTATCTCCTTCAATGCCTCTGTTTACCTAGCAGTAAGTAGGAACATGGTTGTTAGTCGATTGGCAGATCGCTTTCTGGGGGCAACAATTCCTTCAAAAAAATCGGTCACTTCAATCCACGAGTGTTTGTGGGACACTGCTGTGCGCAATTGGCCACTGCATTTTGCCCACAAAATATACAGTCAATTTGCTTTACACTATATTCTGTGAATCGCTTTGAGACATCTCGAAGACGTGATAAGACATTATATCAAATGCAAGGATAATTATTATTTATTCTGCTCCCGTTCATTGAAACTCTATCTCGGGGTCCCTCAGACTCTCTCCCTCATCTCATCTCGTTCAAGATCCATGTCAACACTTACCTCTTGCCACGGTTTCGGTCATTTTTCTCTTCCCCACTCCTTCAGGTCCCACCCCTCAGCTTGGGTGCCTTATTATGTCCCAAAGTGCTTAGGCACTTTGGGACATAATAATAATATTAATCCTTGCATTTGGTATACATCCTCCTGGTGTGAAAGGCACTGTATCAATCTAAATTTGTATTTGTAAAGCAACACTCTGGGCAAATACAATATTTCTTTTAACCATCCGCTTTTACCTTCTGATCGTAATCCTCAATTTACGACCGCTTGTTACTGACTTGCCAATCAATAGTTTCCTGTGAAAAACATCCATAGGTAGGCACACCTGTCAGTTTCTATACAATAATGATCCCGACATTTAATATGGCAACTCATCCAATTGTCAAGATGGCTCAAAGCGCTTTGCAGGATTTATTACAAAGTGGAGTGACTGTGTATTTTGTCAGCAGCAGCCACTTTGAGCATAGCAATGTCCCCAAAACAACCAAGAAGTGAACGACCAATTTTATCTGGGAGATTGTTGGCCGGGACTGCAGGAGAAACTCCCTTCCCTGTTTGAATGTTGCCGCGTGAATAGGCAGTCGGGACTTCAGCTTAACATTGCGTCTAAAAAAAGTGTTGTGGAAACCTGGAACTCTCTCCTCAAAAAGGCTGTGGATGCTGGATCCATTGAAATTTTCAAGACTGAGGTGGACAGATTTCTGTTAGGTCACGGTATCAAGGGATAAGGGGAAGGGCAGGTATTTAGAGCTGAGTTACAGATCAGCCATTATCTGGAGTCCTGTATTTCAGTGGTTAGACCACTCGCTTCACAAGCGAGAGACTTGGGTTCGATTCCCAGCAGGGTGAAACCTTGGGCAAGTTTCCTTACTCCACACGCCTGATAATAATCCTTCAAAAAAATAATAAAATTGGTCACTTCAATCCACGACTGTTTGTGGGACACTGCTGTGTGCAATTGGCTGCCGCGTTTCACCCACAAATATACAGTCAATTCACTTTACAGTATATTCTATGAAGCAGTTTGAGATGTCTCAACTTTGAGATGTCTCCTGATAAGGCGCTGTATCAAATACAATGATTATTATTATTATCTAATCTAACAGTTCCATGTGGAGGATTCATGTTTCAGATTGTACCAGGTTGGTTTGAAATGGAGACTGCATTCAAAGCATCTTAAAATGACACCGAGCTCCATAATGTATTCATTACTCTACATAAATTCAGTCAACGGAAATTGCATCTCATCCACGATTACTGTAATTGTGATCCTATTAATTTCATGAGATCAAAGGCTTTTAATAAACTATGCAAATTTATAAGCTCTGCGTGACAATTTATGACAATTTTCGTATTTGTAAATGAAAAAATCCGACAATCTGTTTAGCAAAAAATATGGAATTTAAACGAATATCAAGCAATTATTCCCCCAAGTTAAACACAGCAAATGCTGTTCCTGTTAAATGCCACAGTTAGAACATTAGAAATTTACAGCACAGAAAGAAGGCCATTCAGCTCATTGTTGCCTTTACTGCATCTCTGAAACAGCTATCCGTTCAGTAATGTTCACCATGCACTTTTATACTTCTTTTTTAGATACAGTTTTTGTTGCCTTTGTCATCTGCTTTCTCCCCACTCCACTAACTGCTGCCTCCGCTCGGCTGGCTCCGGCCTCCTGTTTGTCATCTCCGCTCCACCATCAGTGGCCGTGCTTGGGTGCAGCTGAAGCAATTCTCGAGAAACTCAATACCATGTGTTATTAGAATGAGGAATGCATGACCTGGAACTCCGGTTGAG
This sequence comes from Callorhinchus milii, assembly GCF_018977255.1. Lineage (NCBI taxonomy): Eukaryota > Metazoa > Chordata > Chondrichthyes > Chimaeriformes > Callorhinchidae > Callorhinchus > Callorhinchus milii. Next base: position 6,113,536 of record NW_024704744.1, read on the forward strand.
GTAGAATTCACAAAAGAACCAGAGGGAAGACGAGTACACATTGTTTTACGCATTGAAGTGTTATGATCTGGGATGCACTGCCTGAAAGAGTGGTGGAAGCAGATTCAATAATAACTTTCAAAGGAGAATTGGATAGAAACTTGAAAGGGAACACTTTGCAGGGCTAAGCGGAAAGTGCTGGTGAGTGGGACTGATTGGATATCCCCTCCAAAGAGCCAGCACAAGCACGATAGGTCGAGTCCTCGTTCTTTGCAATAAGATTCTATGATTCTACCATCCACCAAAAAACATTTCACTTCATTGACACCCCAAACACTCAGCTCACCATTCACTCACTCTCTTCGCAGTGATCCACTGTGACTGCACTGCTGAGACATCTCAAAGCGCTTCACAGAATATATTGTAAAGTGGGTTGACTGTGTATTTGTGGGCGAAATGTGGCAGCCAATTGTGCAGAGCAGTTTCCCACACAAGTAGTGGATTGAGTGACCCAACTTTTTTTTTTGTCTCATTTGAAAGATGGCACCTCTGACAGTGCAGCACATACCTCAACACTGCATTGGATTATCAGATTGGACTGTGTGTTTAAAATTGCAATGTAGGGATTGAATCCAGAATTTTCTGATTCATTGTCTGTGGCGAGAGAGCTACCAGCTAAGCCAGACTGACATAACAATGGAAAGACTATCATTATATGAGCTTCTATGTTGTTTATGTTGCCTTGGAAGAAGCAGAAAAAAAATGTTGAGGTCTATTCTACAAGAAGCAATCCAAATGTATTTAAGAGTGAAGAGAAGATAAACTGGAAGACCACAGAGGTTTATGAAAGACAAAAAAATGTTATTGGAAGTTACTGAAGATGGATGTTTTCACTAAAGCGAGTTTGCCAGCTCATGCAGTATAAAGGTGGGTGGACAGCATAAGTCAATCTTTCTCAACAGTTGTAAAGTTGATGTTCAACACAAGCACAGACGTTTGTGAATTGTATGTTTGTGGAGTCCTGCAGCTCAATGGTTAGAGCACTCGCCTCGCAAGTCAGAGGCCTGGGTTCAGTTCCCAGCAGGACGAAACGTGGGGCAAGTTTCCTTACTCCACATGCCTCTGTTTACCCAGCAGTAAGTAGGAAGTAAGTAGGAACCCGGTTGTTAGTCGATCACTTTTCCGAGAGTAATAATTCCTTCAAAAATTATTATTTTGAATTCAAGATCCTCATACTCACCTACAAGGCCATTCACGGCCTTGCTCCCTCCTACCTCTCCAACCTACTATCCCCCTACCTACCTGCCCATAGCCTCCGTTCCTCTGGCTCCGGTCTGCTCCACATCCCCCGCCCCAACCGCCCTACCATCGGTGGCCGGGCCTTCAGCCTCTCAGCCCCTAGGCTCTGGAACTCTATCCCCCAGTGCCTTCGCCTTGCCTCCTCCCTTTCCTCCTTCAAGGCCGGTCTCAAGACCTTTCTCTTTGACTGTGCTTTCAGCTCCCCTCTCGACTCTCTACCCGCTCCTTGCTCCCTCCCTTCCCTCCCTTCCCTCCCCTCACCCTGACCATTTCCCCCCAATGCTCGGGTCCCGATCCAACTGTCCAGTGCCTTGGGACATCCTCCCGACGTGAAAGGCGCTCTACAAATGGAATCTTGTTGTTGTTGTGTTGTTGTTATTATTATTATTATTAATATTACAAGTATTGCAGTAACAATGCTGAAAGAGCAGAATTAAGTCAAGACAATAATCCAAAGCTTTAGTTTCAATTGCTTATAGATTGTAAGATTGGAAAGCTGGGGAAGGGAATGGATGGGAAGAAGGTTCACTTCTGCAGGTGCTGGGAAAGATTGGTTTTGAGCAGATGGTAGTGTAAAGATGATGAGTGACGAGAGCTTGAAAGCATATTTGAACCTTGGGAGGACCAAGAGAGGAAAGTTTGGAGGAGCAATATTAATAGAGAGAGAATTGAATTGGGAGAAAGAAGATTGCAATGGAATGTGAGAAATTGAAGGCCAGAGCTGAAAAGAATCATCTATAAGACAATTGTCTTTTTTCTCATATTCCATCCAAGACTGTGAGAGCGTCGTGACAACGATACGTGACAAACCTGCCAAGATACAGGAACAGTACTCACGTCTCAGATGAACATGGGTTTCATAGAGAGTTAAGGATTGATAAGGCAAAATAGAAGTGTTTTGCCATCAGGAAGCTGTGACTCACAGCTGTTCTCATTCTCTATCGCAGAAGATTTTATCTATGTTATCAAAATGTTGTTTAAAAAGTCCTCTTGTCAAGGTTGAATATAAACTGTGAAAGTGAGTATAATTGAAGACAGCTTGGAGACCATGGTTAAAGTGTTCAAAGGGATTAAAAAATAAATTGAGGCCAGGAGGTTGCATTGCTGGTGAAAAACGTCCTAGCATCTACAGAAAGAGTTAATTTGACCTCAGGCAAATCCGGGGTCCAGGTTAATTCAATCGGAGTGCTTACAACAAGGACAGGACATTAAAAATGGAGAATTTCTATCATGGCCATCAGGGCAAAGGGAAAAAAATAATTGGGAATTAGTACTATAAACAAGAAGACTATTTATTTTGAGTATCCAGCCTCTCTGCTGCTTTTGACACTGTTGACCGCTCCATTCTCCTCGATTGCCTCTTCTGTCTCATCCAACTTCATGCACCAGCGCACACTCCTGCTTACTCTAACCACTGCCTCCACTTTGGTGGTTTTCTCCAACCGTGTCTCCTCCCGCCCTCGCAAGGTCACCTACGGAGTACCTTAGGGCTCCAATGCCTGGTCTCCTCCTGAAACTTACCTATATGCTTCCTATTCAATAACAACATCCAAAAAGCACAGGTTTGCAAGAGCCAAGGCTTGGGGACTACAGAGTGTGCGTTGGGGGTAACTGCTGGAGTCCAATCAGTTAAAACTGCTTAGCTTGCCATTAAGAGCACTATCTGGCAAGCTTTCCCGCTGCTTGTCCAGCTAGGACCACCCTATTCATTAGGGCTTTGGCTTGAAGGTGAGTAGGATGAGTCCCTGCCCCCAGTAACTGGTCTGCCCAGTGACCTCGGAGTACTGCTGGAGTCTAACCAGCTAAAACTGCATTGCTTGAATTGAGCACACACACACACACACATGAACTCAAGGACAAAAAGAGTAAAAGCTGTGGCTGGAATAATGGTTCTGATGCTCAGGTTACCAGCAGGCATTGCACAGGGAATATTTGTCTGTACCAGTTGGGATAAAATCACCTGTCAGGCTCCTGAAGTGAAGCATCAATCAGATTTGTCAGACCCCTGATTGCTCTATTAAATCACTTCTACCAGCCTGATGTGTCTCATCAGGTCAGGTGAAAAAATATTGAAGGGGCTTTTTGATGGCGGGTTATATCTTGAACCTTTCTGTCAGCCGCGAGTGAAAATAAATCTGACTTTTGATTCGAACGCAGGTAATGGTGCGTGAAACCAGCATTCAGCGCTCGGCCACTTACACCACGCTTCGAGATGCTTGCCGCTGCTGAACACTTTTTGTTAATCCATGCGAGGAACCTACAACACATCAGTTTGACTGGGCTTCACAATAGACAATCCTAAGTGCCTGATCTGAGGCAGGAGCACTGGATTGGCAATGGCACCATTTTATTTTTGGTCAATCAGGTGTTTGACACATGCGGAAACCCATCACCGTGCTTAAGAGTATCCAAACCAAACTGAAAATTTTCCATGCATCCTACCCACACATGGAAATCCCAGAGATAGACTGTTGGAATGGAATGTGCACTCTCTCACTGGAGGAATACATCCTATTTACCTAATTGCGTAAAGTATTAGGTACAGGTTGGCAAGAGCCAAGGCTTCGGGACCCCAGAATGTGGGTTGGGGTAACTGCTGGAGTCTAACCAGCTAAAACCACGCAGCTAGCCATTGATATCACTGTCTGGCAAGCTTTCCTGCTGCTTGCCAAGGAGGACTGCGTAACATAAAATACCTCTTGTCACATAATGGCAGTACTCGACCCCTCAGTGGAACAAATTGCTTATCTGTAGAGTCTGCTGGCGTGCCTTAAATAAGTTAAAGAACGCTTTAAGGAATACCGCAATTTTTACCCCATTATTCAATACGTACCAAAACGGCAAATGACTTGGCTGTAGTTTTAATAGAAAACACGAATACAGCCCATCAAGGTCAATTTCCTGTAATGTGATTATGAAGGAGTACAATATTAAACCACATATCACACCACACAGGAAAGTCTCCTTTAATTGTCTCATAAATTGGTATAGCTTGATTGAGGGGAGGCTGAATTACTGAAGGGCAAGAATGAATTTCAAGTCTGTCAGGCTCTTTCCATGTGCTGTGTTTGACAAGGCAATGCAGATGTGGCTGATTTTCATTACTGCTATTCAATCATACCTTAATTAATATTATTTTTAACTTTTTGCCTTTTAAAGGGCAAATTCCAAACACATCATTTTATTTCTCTCCCTCCCCCCATTCTCCTCCCCATCCTCCTCCTTCCTTATAATAACCCTTATATTTGCTGTAGCACCTAAGAATAAGAATAATCATAATAATAATCATAAGCCTTGCATTTTTTATGGCGCCTAATCGCGTCAAAAGGACATCTCAAAGCACTTCACAGCATTTATTGGACAGTGTATTTGTAGGCCAAGGCGACAGTACAATTGCACACATCAATGTCCCACAAAGAACCATGAAATGAGTGACCAATTTTTATTTGGGGGATTGTTGACCTGGACACCATGAGAAACTCCTTTCTCTTTTCGAATAGTGCCATGAGATCTTTACATCCACCTGAACAGGCAGACGGGACCTCGGTTTAACATTTCATCCGAAGGACGGCACCTCCGACAATGCAACATGCTCCCAGGACTGAATTGGAACGTCAGCTTAGACCATATGAATTCTGGCTGATAGCACTTTACAGGTAATTGCTATTGAGTGTAGTGACTATACATTTCCAGGACTTTGAACTCACAGTGTACAACAACAACAAAATTACATTTATAGAGCGCCTTTCATTTCGGGAGGATGTCCAAGGTGCTGGACAGTCAGGGATCAGGAGCGGAGCAAGGTGGATAGGTGGGGTAAGGGGTGAGGGAAGGCAGAGAGGTGGGAGGGTGACGAAAGGCACGATTGAAGAAGAGGGTCTTGAGACTGGCCTTAAAGGAGGCGAGGGAGAAAGCGAAGCTGAAACCCTGGCCACCAATGTTAGGGCGGGTCAGGCGGGAGACATGGAGCAGGCTGGAGCCTGCTGAACAGAGGAAGTGGGTAGGGATTCAGCAGGTCAGAGAGGTAGGAGGGGGCAAGGCTATGGATGGCATTGAAAGTGAGGACGAGGATCTTCAATTCCGATCCTCTGAGGGATGGGGAGCCAGTGAAGTCAGTCGAGAGTGGGAGTGATGAGGTCACGGAGCCTGGGGCATGAGAGTACACGAGCTGCAGAGTTTTGGATGATCTGCAGCTGCGAAGGGAATAGTTGGGAGGGCCGATGAGGAGGGAATTTCCATAATTGAGCCTTGAGGTGACCAATGTGTGGGTGAGGGTTTCGGCAGCCTGAGGGGTGAGGCAGTGGGGGAGTCTGGCAATGTTGCGAAGATGGTGGTAGACAGTGCTGGTCATGACGTGGATGTGGGGGAGAAAGGACAGTTCAGGGTCAAACAAGACACCCAGGTTCCTGACTGGCTTAGTGAGGTTAAAGTGTGCAGCCGTGGAGGCTGATGCTGCCAGAGCCCGAGGTGCGGAGGCGCTGGCCAATCAGGCTGGTCAATTGGTCACTCACTACATGGCAAGAACAGGTTTGGCAAGCTGAATGGCCTCCGGTGTTTAAACTGCTGGTTATACACTTTGTGATTGTTTGTGGGACTTTGCTGTGCGCAGATCGGTTGCAGTATTTTGCCTGCAAAATAAATAATAATATTAAACCTTGCATTTGAATATAGCACTTTTCATGTCTTCTAGAGACAAGGAAGGAAGAAAGGCGAAGGGTCTGTGGGATGGAGTTCCAGAGTGGGGGGACAGAGAGGCTGAAAGCCCGGCCACCGATAGTAGGGCGGGCGGGAGACATGGAGCAGGCTGGAGCCCGCTGAACGGAGGGAGTGGGCAGGTTGGTAGGGAACGTTTGGTAGTGTCCAGTGGGGTGTTGCTCTCTGCTGTTTCTCTCCCTTCCTTCTTCTGTTTGTCCGCTCGCACTGCCTTCAATCAGCTTTTCAGAACTCAACAGTGACATGAAATTCGTTGTCATTTAATCACCTTTTTTCTGTTGTAGTAGCATTTAGGATTGTGCAGAACTGTGCAAAATTCTTGCATACAGTCTTAATTTGGAAGACAAAGTTTTTTTTCTGTTGTTCTTACAACAACAACAACAATTTGCATTTACCTATTTCCCTTCACATGGGGCAGCGTGCCAGAGTGCTTAAAGGGAATCGGATCCCAAATTAATACTGGTTCCCATTGAACTCAAGATTTTCGTAATGCGTTACGCTTAAATCCCTCCATTGCCTCACCCCACACTACATCTGCGACTTCCTGCACTCTGCTCACCAATGGGCAAGCTTTCTGCCCCCACTCTTTGGAACTCCATCCCTCGCCCTCCCTCTCCCTCCCATCTTTTAAAGGCCTCCTTAAGACCTAACTCTTCAAATGCACTTTTTGTCATATTTTCCACCCGGGAATTGAACTCGGGTCCTCTCGTTTGCGAGGCAAGTGCTCTAACCACGATGCTATGGGGCTCCACAAGACGGCCTCAGACTAGGTGGAATTTCTGGTTGATGGATTAATGGACATTTTGGGGACAATGGGTGGACCTTCTTAAACGTTTACAAATGTTAAAATGATGATTCAATAGCAATTTCCAATATCAAGAGACTAAAACACCTAAAGCTGAACCTTGACTACACAATACAGTGTTCATTTATATCGTGCCTTTCACATCAGGAGAACGTCTCAGAGCACTTAAGCTTGCTTGATTAAGCAAAGGCGTACACAGAAGTAAATTTTAGTTAAGTGACTTCCTGCACCAAAGGAACTACTGAACAAGAACCAAAACAATATTAAAATTGTAGGTAAAAATAAAAATATAATTATAATCCTTTTATCTGATGTAACACCAATAACATTGAAATGTCTCAAAGCGCTTCATCAGATTTACTGTAAAGTGTAGTGACTGTGCACGCGTAGGCAAACCCAATAACCAGTTTGTTCACACCAATGTCCCGCAAACAGTTGTGAAGTGAATAATTAATGTTATCTCGGGGATTATTGGCCAAGACACCAGAGAAACTCCCTTCTCTTTTGGAATAGCACCATAGGATCTTTAATATTCACCTGACTGACAGATGGGACCTCGGTTTAATTTCTTATCCAAAGGATAGCACCTCCGACTATGCAGCTATCCTCCAGCACTGTCCTGGAGTGTCAGTCGAGATTAACGTAAAAGGAAGAACTATCTCTCAAAGCATCTTCACAAGTAGTTACTGTCAAATGTTATGACTGTTATTTTTTGGCCTAGGCAACAAGCATTTGCACTGGGAAGGTCCCATAAATGGTCACAGGGCGGCGAATGAAAGACCAATTAATCTGGAGAGTTGCCTGGCTATCACACTGTGTAAATAATTACATTCTCTTATCAAATAGCATCACAGGGTCTTTTACTCTCCACCTGAACCGGCAGCCAGGGCTGTGTTTAACCTGGAAGACAATACAGTTTGGGCTCAGGACTAAACTATAATACCAATAATAATCCTTACATTTGGTATAGTGCCTTACATGTCAGGAGGACGTCTCAAAGCGCTTCACAGAATATACTATAAAGTGAATGAACTGTATATTTTGTGGGCAAAACGCAGCAGCCAATTGGGCACAGTAGCGTCCCACAAACAGTCGTGGATTGAAGTTATGAATTTATTATTGTTTTTTTTTCTGGAGGGATTATTATCAGGCGTGTGGAATAAGGAAACTTGTCCAATGTTTTGCCCTGCTGGGAATCGAACCTAGCTTTCTCGCTAACCACTGAGCACATAATCACTACGCTTCACTGTGAATACTGTGAAGCGCTTTGAGACGATGAAACAACTTGATAAAGCACTATATCAAATACAAGGATCACTATTACGTTATTATCCTCTTTCTACTCCCCCACCCCCATTCAAGTACCTGCACAGCTGCACAATGAACCAACAGCAAAGCTGTTTGTAAACAGAGGCTGCGTGTCTGTGTGAAGCACTATTGAGCTTAATTTACAACTGAGGATACAGCTTGAAGTGTCTGTCAGTCCTCGAAGGTCAAATCTCTGACCTCTGGATTGTACAAATGCCCTTTTCAATACATTTGTATCATAACATGACATGGGCCATGGTAGCACTTGTTATCGCGACACGTTTAGCACTTCAATAGACTGTTTCTCAATCGTTCTCGCCTATGGGTGAAGAGGTTAGGGTTCGAGATCCATGCTGTGAAGCCCTTGAGCTCGTAGACAAGGCTGACGCTGCAGTGCAATCTTTTCACGCGGTGTCTCGGTCAAGGCATTTAGTCACAATCACAACTGCCTTTTCTTCAGGTCAATAATCCCCTCACCACTAATTGAGAAAGAGAAGGGGGTTTTTCCCTGTCGTCTGGTACTCCATTACTTGCCCTTTCACCTCATGGCTGTGTGTGTGCATGTGTGTGTATATGTGTGAGTGTGTGTGTGTTGGAGGGGGGGAGATAAACTTTCTGTGTGAAAAATAACTGTTATGTTTGGTTAGAAAAGCAGTCCGTTATACAATTTACCCACACAAAACTGAGAAGTGAATGACCAATCTTTATTTGGGGGATTGTTGGCCAGGACACTGGGAGAAACTCTCTTCCCATAATGTAGTGAATCTTAAGTCCAGGGTTCTGAATGTTGTTGAACGTTGCGGCCTCGATTTATAGAAAAAGTCTATAAAATGACAAATATCTTTGTCAATTCAAGGTTGTCAACTTACACCAAGAGTTCTCATGAATGTGAATCTATAACAGCAACAACAACTTGCATTTATATAGCCCTCTTCATGCAGGGTAGAGCATCCAGGAACGTTTGAATCTATTAGAGTTGTACAATAAAGCTAGCAGTGAAGTCCAGATTTACATAGACTCTGCAGCACAGAAACAGGGTATTCAGCCCAACCAGTCTATGACAATCCATACTCTACATCAGTCTCTACTTTGCTCCTTACTCCCTCCCACACCATTCTATTCTCGTCTCCATCATGTGAAGGTCCAGCTTCTTCTTAAGTGCATCTATACTGTCTGATTCAGGCAGTTCCGCATTCTCACTACCCTCTGCATGAAGTAGTTCCTCTGAAATTCTCTTTTAGATCCTTCTATCTTACACTTGTACATTTGGTTACGGACTCTCCAACAAGTGGCAATAGTCTGTTTCTGCTAATCTTATCGAACCCTTTTGTAATTTAAACACCTCCATTAGGTCCCCTATTAAATGTCTCTTCTCTAGTGAAAAGAGGCCTCACCTATCCAGTCTATCCTGATGACAATACAGTCACTCCTCTTTACAGTGTATCCTGTGATGTGCTTTGAGACGTCTTGGTGACTTGATAATATCAAATGCAAGGATTATTTTAAAATAGCAGAGCAGGATCTTCAGCAGATCAAAGCCAGGAGAGAAAGACCTTACAAAAAAAAAAGCTTGATCTCGTTCTATTAAGTCTATCAAAGTAAAAATTGCACCTTCTTGGTTTAAGAAACAATGGGAGATGCTGGGACCCGAAAAAGAATAAACCACATACGCTGAAGGTTGTGCTTCCCACTGGTGGCTTATGTCAGCGTTAAGTGAGTCTTCCCACATGATCACAAGATTGGTCTGGATGAAGAAGACCCTTCGGCCCACCTACCGTCCCTCCATCACTGTATCAACCTGCTTTTTAAATGAGTCTCAAAACCCTTCTTTAGACCGTGCCTTTGGTCATTATTTCTCCTCCACCCCCCCTTACTCTCCACCCCCTCTGATCCTAACCTGCAGCACGGGTGTCCAGTGACTTCAGACGTCCTCCCAATATTTCCTGACGTGAAAGGCAATGTATAAATGCAAGATGTTGTTTGTTGTTGAGTCCCAGTGTCCTGACCTCAACCACGTTTCCTGGCAACCTATTCCAGTCACTTACAACAACAATAACTTGCATTCATATAGCACAGTCCCAGAACACTTGATTAAACTTTGCATAAAAAAAAACATGCTGGATTCTGTCCTGAAGTTGCCCTTTACTACTCTAAAACTTTGTTCTCTTGTTGTACTGTTTTGATACATCCTAAAATATTGATCTGGGTTTACCTTTTCAATCCTAGTTAAAATTTTATGCACCTCTCTGAGGTCCCTGTGAGTCATCTTGTCTCAGACTGAAGAGCCCCAGCTTGTCTAATCGTTGCTCGTTCCTCTAACACTGCGGGTCATCTTTGTTCCTCTCCTTTGCACTGCCTTTAGGGCCCTGACAGACTTATCCTGTTTTGGTTAAATGCATCATTGTGTTGAGTTGGTGAAAATTACCCCTTCCTCCTCCACCCACTGACATCAGCAAAATGATATATTCCAAGGGAATCCACTACGCCAAAGCTTAGAGTTACTTCGAGTGACACAACTCAGAAGCAGGCCATTCGACCCAACTAGTCCCACCTGATCTTTATGCTATATATGAGTCTCCACCTCTCCTTTTCAGCCCATTGTCTCTGCACAGACTTTGTGAAAGTTCCAACTATTCAGTCCCATTCTCCTGCCTTCCCCCTTCCTCTCCCCATATATTTTTTAGCTGTTATCTTGTGGGGGGGTTTTTACCTCCCAGTGGATCAATTTCAATGCCCTCACTTATATATCCTTTCACTAGCACCTAACTCCTCCCTAACTCTCTTAACCTCTCTTTACCCCACTAGTCCTTCACCCACAAATAATAGTCAATTCACTTTACAGTACATTCTGTGAAGCGCTTTGAGACGTCTCGTAGAGGTGAAAAGCGCTTTATCAAATGCAAGGATTATTATTATTATTATTATCATAGTCTGCTCGCCACCTCCGCTCAGCTACTTCGGGCTGACCTTCTTTTCTTTTGATCTAAACTAATTTTGCCACGCTCCACGCTCTGTTTTGTTTTTCCCTGAAATCCGAGAGAGAACCATAGAAATTAAAAGTACAGAAGAAGGCTATTTGAGGTATCGTATTTGTGTTGGCTCTTTTGAAACAGCAATCCTTTCAGTCCCACTTACCTGCCCTCCCCATCCCTCTCCCTGAACCCTACCTGTGCGCAATTTGGCTGCCGCATTTCTCCCACAAAATGCGCAGTCAATCCACTTTGCAGTATATCCTGTGAAGCGCTTTGAGACGTCTTGAAGATGTGATAAGGCGTTACATCAAATACAAGGATTATTATTATATCCTACAGTTTATCCATCAATGAGATTGTCTCACCTCCTTTTGATCATCAACAGGCCTCAGCTGGTTCTTATCTACCAGAGCATTCAAAGTGTTGTCCCGCACAGCAACTGTGTTCCGTTGATCAATTGGGAATAACGCGCTAATTTATAAAGTGCTTCCCCTAAGGCTGGCTTCCATTAAATGTCGCAATATCATTTTACTGTTAAGGGATCCTCAATCAATGAGAAGTGTACTTAACTGGAACTGTCAATACCACTTCCGAATTACCAGCTATCCACTCCTCACTCAGGTGTGAATCCATCAATAGTGCATGGCCCATGTACTCCACCTCCCAACACCCTTTTACTGGGAGAGTTACAGCCCGTCAAGTCCACTAAGTCTTCAAAGTGGTTTGGTGATGTGTTACGTGGGTCGACTTTTTAACCTTAATACAAGGACTAATCCAGGCAGGCAAGAACGTGGTCAAGCAAAGTCAAGAGGGAGCAAGGCAGCTTCTGCAAGTTGTTGTTGTTGTTGAATGAAGAGTATGGGAGACGGTGTGGGATAACGTAATTGCTTTGAGCATTTTGAGACGTCTCAACGACCTAATAAGGTGCTGTATGAAACACAAGGATTATTATTATTAATTCTCCAGCAGGTGTAGATGTGAGGTCCCCCTATCTCCCCTCCCCACAAACACTCACACACGTGTGCACACACACACGCTCACACTCCTGACTTGTGTTGCCAACTGCAGATGGCGCTCTTGACACTGATTACCTGCCTCAACTCGATGTTTTTTGTTGCTCTTCATCAACGACACCATAAGGTGCCATATCAGATGAAAAGATGATTATTTATTGTCACTTTAATGTTTTTAGTTCTCCGACGGCCGTCGAATGAGTTTTCCCGAACACTGTCGGAGTTATGAATTATGACGAGGGTCAAATTCCATTCCCCCGGATAAAATAAGTCACTCGCTTTGCAAGCTGATTGCGTGCAAATTGCCTGTCGTGGTTGCATGCAAATAACAACAACAACTCTCACACAGGGCAGCGTCCCAGAGCGCTTGCAAAAATACAGACCGCTCGGTAAAATCCCGTGTGGTGCTCTGAGACAATCTCCCGACGTGAAGGGTGCTACGTCAGATGTGAGGATTGCTACTGCCGTCTTCAAACAGCTCTCCGTAATCGGTGTCTTTGGTGTCAAAAAATACTGGAACAGGTGCAGCCATTGAATAAGTACTTCTCACAGCAAGCAGACACTTTCACGATCGCTTCAAGTTGCAAACGACTGTGGTCAATGCAATCCCCTAATCCCCTTCTGCAATCTACCCACCCCCCGCCCGACCCCACCAACCCTTCCCGCAGCCCGCAGTGAAAGCCAGCAGCTAATCATCTAAAATGAAAGTCGAGGGTAATTGAGTCCTCTCGCTCCTGTGTTCACACAGGGCAGCACTAACTTATACAAACACATTACTCACAACGCTGTCATCAATAATGAAATCTAGACAGGGGGATGAAAAGCTTCCAGCTCAGCCGGTTGTCACTGAACACCTCCAGTGGACTATTTTTACAGCCTTCCCACAGGAGTGCAGGTTACCACCTCCGCAATCGGTCACCCCAGCCACTCACTTGCTCTCTCCTCAAGCTTCTTAACTGCCTGAAGTCAAGGTGACACTGAACAAAGCTCTGGGTTGCAGGATCCCACCGTGCAGCCCTTCCACATCGCCCACTGGTGCCTTTTTATAAAAAACATTATTTCTTTTTGGAGTCCTGTAGCCTATTAGTTAGAGCACTGTACTGTAGAGCAATGCAGTATATTCTGTGAAGTGCTTTGAGACATCTCGAAGACATAAGGCGCTATATCAAATGCAAGGATTATTATTATTATTATTATTTTTGGGTTCCCATTCCATATGGCCAACCATTTAAGGACATACCATGACCCTGTCCAAATTGTTCGCCACTGGGCTGGTTTGCGATCTTAACTTTCCTCGGGTGTCTGACTTTGGAAGCTGTCTTTTCAGGCTGTGTCAATTTTACAATATTATATATATATTCACACACACATATATATAACACACACAACACACACACACTCACACAGCTAGAGACTCAATGATTGCAGGTTGCTAGAAACAGGATCAAAGAGAAAAAGTAAATCGCAGCAGGCAGAAGTTGCTTCATTATTTCATAAGACAAGGATGTGTGTTTTTCCCCGTTGCTTCAAATGAACTCCAGCGGCATTGAAAAGAAAGCTTCCGACCTTGACATTTTTTTATTACCCAAAACAAGCATGCATCCTCTCTCTCCGGCAAAGTCATAAAATTGTCCAGTTTTAATTGCAGAGAACTAAACCTTTCAGTGTCACATTAGGTGTCACAGTCTACTAATTCCTACAACTTCGTTAAGTCAGGAATCTGTAATTGGAAGATTTAAGGTGAAGGTTAAAGGAAACTTTTTAGCATAGAGGTATATTATATATTTCAGATATGTCATATTTATATAGGTATATTTCACCCACAAATAGACAGTCAATCCATTCACAATATATCCTATGAAGCATTTTAAGGCATCTCAACTACATGATAAGGCATTATTATTATTAGAATGTAGAGTGTACAAACTATCTATTCCTCCTCGGTGTAGATTCATTCTATTTATGTAGCATTTTTACAGCATCCAGAATTTGGCAAATTGATGAAATTCACTCTCAACTTTTGAGAATGTTTTTATAATAATAAATAATAATCCTTGAATGCGATATAGCGACTTATCACGCCGCTGAGATGTGCTTCACAGAATAATTGACTGTATTTTGAGGGCTGAAACGCAGCAGCTGATTGCACACAGAGGTGTCCCACAAACAGTCGTGAATTGAGTGACCACATTTTTTTTAATATATAACTTCATCAAAACATCTCAAGGCATTTCAAAGGATTTTTTGTGCAATGTGTAGTTACTGAATTTGTAGGTGAACGTAAGGCTCTTAAGAGAATTTACAGAATTGAGGCTGTATTTAAGAATTCCAAATTTTGGGACGTTCTGACATGCTACAGAAATAGAATAAATCCAGACATAGGTGGAATTTTCCTCTGTCTCAATCGCTTTGCCTTGCCCCCTATTTGCCCATCTTTAGATCACATCTGAAGACCTTCCTCTTCAGGCACTGTTAAGTGCTATTATTATTAATTCAGAGTCATTATACCAGGTGAAGAGCGCTATATAAACACAAGTTGTTGTTGTTGAATTTCTCCCTTTATATTTCTTGGCAAATGCAGCAAGTTCCCACCATTTATTTGGAGGATTCTTGACTTGAATCCTGACGCTTATTTAAACGTAGCTTAGGATTTCTGATGCGCACCTAAGGACTGGGTGACAGCAGTCTGATTTAATGTCTCACCCGAAAGCCCACACCTCTGACAAGGCAACGTTCCCTCAGTATTACACTGTAGTGCCAACTCAGACTACGAACTCAAGTCCTGGAGTGGGGCTTGAACTCACAACCTTCTCATACAAGAGCAATTGAGACAGACCAGCACAGCTCTGAGTCCATGCTGTGCTGTTGTAGGTACCATCTTTTGATAAGATATTAAACAAATGGTGAAATTATTCTGCCCCCACTCTCTGGAAATTATTCTGTGCTCAATGCAATCCCCTAATCCCTTTCCGCAAACAACGACCCCAACCTGCACCCCAAATTACCATCCCTCCCTCCCTCCCTCCCTGGTTCACTCCGCAATCCTTCAGTTCCACCTTCCCAGCTCGGGTGTCTATCCAGCAATGTGAATTATTTTAAGACGCCCTCCCGATATAAATGTCAATCGCTACGATCCTCCGAGTCATTTAGACTTACACTTACCCGAAGTAAGTGCTCCAAGAAGCTGCCCCTGGTGAAGGGCGATATATAGCACTTTGGGACATCCTCCTGATGTGCAAGGTGCTATAAAAATGTAATTTGTTGCTGTTGTTGTAAATACAAGTTGTTGTTGTAGGATTTCTAGGGCTGGTGATGACTTTCTTTGGTGTATAAATCTACATGACCTTTGTCAAAGTAACTATCTTCATAGTACAGCTTGGGCAATGATTGCCAGCAGTCAGCTGAGCTGTAGGATGTGTGCATGAGTGTGCGTTGGAGGTGGGGAGAAGGGTGTGTGTGTGTGTGAAATGTATACAGCTGAGCTTGATCTGATTTTGCCCTTGCCCAATGTCCAAATCTTATGGACATCAGACCGGACAAACACCAGAAGAAGAGAATCGAGAGCAATCAGGAGCAGCAACCTTGACTTGTGTTCTTCTATCTCACTGGAGCTAAATGTAATACCTCTGTTGCCACCCCAATTGCTAACCCAGACCCTTCATTAAACATTTGACTGAACTAGCCCGCAAAGCTCAGTTGTACATTGGACTTTGTTTTTCAACAACTAGTTGAAGCGAATCAAAATGACATCTTTCTGTTTGAAAGTGACTCACTCAATTTTTATTATTTAACCTGAATATGGACAAAATAATCTTAGATGATGGGGTCACACAGAGGTTAACTGGAATGCTAAAAGGAAGCATTTTTATTTGGGCTTGTGGGCAATTTTGAAGCTTTACCACTTGTAAACTGATATCTTTCATCAGTTGAGGAGATTGGCATTGAAAACCCCACTGTGACTGAATGATAGCTGCTCTGTATTAATTAACAAACGGATTTGAAATGCGGTTCCCCAGAAAGGCCTGCAAATGCAATGCTGATTGAGGTAGTTAAACAGAAGGCAGATAGATACTTGGGAAGCAAGGATATGGAGAAATAGCAGGGAAATGGGATTAAAACATAGAGAGATATTGTGATCTAATAAAATGGTGGCATCGGCTCAATGGGCTGATTGGCCTCCTCATGTTTCCATGGATAATAATTGACACATCGGTGAGTCTATTCAGCATATCCATTGCTCCAGTTAAAGGTTCCCTCTGATCTCTAGCCTTGCTTGAGGCTTGTTAATATTACACTCATGTCCTTTCGTTCTTTATTCACTGTCCAGGTTAGAGAGTTTTCTTTGCATCTGCTGTGCTAATCCCTCTGGTTATCCCTCTAAATCATGTCCTTTGTCAATTTTCTTTTCTTCAAAGATAATCAGCGACTGTAGCGCTAATAAGTAGTGATTGTCTGTGCATAACTGAGATGACAAAGGTGGTGGCCCTCAAGTGTGGTATTATGGCTCAGCATGGCTCAAGAAGGGGTCTCCTCTTGTCCCTATGTTCATTGAGGGTATTGACTGGAAGTTACAAAGGTCATCTTGTCCAACTGTTGATTACAAGGAGCGTATTGGTTAGAGCACTCACCTTGCGAGCAAGAGGACCCCTGTTTGATTCCCGGGCAGGATGAAACCTTAGGCAAGTTTCCTTAGTAGTAAGTTAGAACCTGGTTGTTAGTTGATTGGTGAATCACTTTCTGGGGCTAATAATCCCTCGATTATTACCAAACTGAAGGAGGGAAGAGGTGACCGTAAGCATCGTCAAAGAGGAAGGTTTTCAGTCCTGACTTAAGAGTAGGGGAGGAGGGGGCAGAGTGAAGGAGTTGGAGGAGAGCATTTCAAAGCTTCGGTGCGTAGTGGCTGAAAGTGCAGCCGCCGATGGTGGAGAGGAGGGGACGAAGGAGGCACCGGGCTGCACTGAGCTGTTGCTGATCACTCTGGAGATATAATCAGCTTCACAGCAAACATATTTATTTACCAAAGCTCTCACGTGAGGACCTGGAACAAGCAACTGAGTAAACCTGGTTCGCGTGTGCCATTGAACTTGGACCTCGAGAACATCAAAGTGCCCTTTCACATCAAAAGCTCGCCTGTAAAGTTCTTCTGATTAGGTTGGATCCATATGAACTTTCAAGAGGGATTTAGACAGGTATCTAAGAAGGAATTATTTACAGGGGAAAAGGCAGGTGAATGGGACTGAGTGGATTGCTCTTTCAAAGAGCCAGCACAGACCTGATGGGTGAAATGGCCTTCTGCTGTGTTGTCAAGTTCTCTCCAACACGTCCATGTCCTTTCGAAGGTAGAAAAAACCTTCCCTGGATCCATTCCTCCTCTCCAGCTACAGCCCCATCTCTAACCTCCTATTCCTCTCCAAGGTCCTGGAACAAGTCATCGCATCCCAGCTCTGCTCCTTACTCTCTCGCCATTCATTCTTTGAAACCCTCGAATCCGGCTTCCGCGCTGCCCACAGCATAGAAACAGCCCTGATCAAAGTCACAAATTGCATTCTGAACATCTGTGATCAGGGCTCCCTCTGCCTCCTTGTCCTCCTCGACCTCTCTGCCGCCTTCGACACCTTCGACCACTCCATCCTCATACTGCCTCTCCGCTTTGCTCAATCTTCACGGATCTGTCCTTGCCTGGTTCGATTCCTATCTCTCTCACCGTCTCCACTTCGTTGCCTCTAACGGTTTCTCCTCCAGCCCCCGCAATGTCACGTCTGGCATCCCCCAGGGCTCCGTCCTTGGCCCTCTCCTCTTTAATATCTACATGCTCCACCTTGGTGACATCATCCGTAGACATGGGGTCAATTTCCATAAGTATGCGGATGACACCCAACTCTATCTTTCTGCCTCCACCCTCAACTCCAGGACCACTGCTGTCCTGACAGACTGTCTGTTGGACATCAAGTCCTGGATGAGGGCAAATTTCCTACTGTTCAATGTGAACAAGACTAAGGCCCTACTGATTGGCTCGCGCCAGCGCCTCAGCGCCTCAGGCTCTGGCAACATCAACCTCCATGGTTGCACACTACAACTCACCAAGCCAGTCAGGAACCTAGGTGTCTTGTTTGACTCTCAACTGTCTTTTCTCCCCCACATTGAAGCCATGACACACTTTGCCTTCCCTCACCTCCGTAACATTGCCCGACTCTGCCACTACCTCACCCCTCAGGCCACTGAAACTCTTGTTCATGCCTTCATCACCTCCAGGCTCGACTATGCAAACGCTCTGCTTGTCGGCCTTCCCAACTCCTCCGTCCACAGTCTGCAGATAATCCAGAACTCTGCAGCCCGTGTCCTCTCCAGCACCAAACTCCGTGACCCCATCTCCCACACTCTCACCTGACTCCATTGGCTCCCTATCCTTCAGAGGATCCAGTTCAAGAACCTGGTCCTCAACTACAAAGCCCTCCATGGTCTCGTCTCACTCTATCTCTGCGACCTCCTAACCTCCTACCAACCCGCCCGTTCCCTCCGCTCAGCCGGCTCTGGCCTGCTCCACGTCCCCCGCCCCATCAATGACGGGTAAGCCTTCAGCCACTCTGCCCCCAATCTCTGGAATTCTATCCCCCAGTCACTCCGCCTCACCCCCTCCTTAGCCTTCTTCAAGTTCCGCTTCAAGACCCTCCTCTTCAACTATACCATCGGCCACCCCTCTTCCCCTCCCTTACCGCCCCCTAACCCCAGCTCGGGTCTGAAATGCTGTACTCTGACCAGCGCCTTGGATGTCCTCCCAACGTGAAAGGCGCTACACAAATGTAATCTTGTTGTTGTTGTCGGAGCTCACAGCCACACAAAATATTCCCAGAGAAGCTACACTGCTGATCGATACAAGGTTAGAATAATTTGTTTGAACTTACATTCCCATTGCCACGTGATGCATTCTGAGACTCAATTAGCTTTGTTGCTAACAGCTTCATATTGATTGGATATTTTTCAGTAAATGATCAATAATCACACCTAAAGCCTTTAAGTTTTCAACCTTTATTACCAGACAATTGAGTCAAAGCAGTTGGTTGATTCTAGGATTCACTAAGAGGGACTCAAAGTCACTAACAGAGCGAATACTTTGAGACATTTCAATGTTATTGCTGTGACATAAGCTAAAAGGATTATAATAACACTTTTATTTTCACGTACAATTTTACTATTGATTCGGTTCTCATTCAGGAGTGTCATAAATGCATAGAGGCACGTTCCCACATCTAACTGAATAGAACAAAATACTACTCAGCCCGCAGGAGTGTGGAGCACACAATCCAGGTCTCGTCCTCCTGATGAGAAAGGCGCTACACCAAATGTAAGGATAATTATCATAGTACAGTACTAGCGCAAAACTGTATTGTCTTTCAGATGACAGCTTCGCCCACAAAACACGACAACAACAACTTGCACTTATATTGCGCCCTACACATAGGGTAGCGTCTCAGAACTGTATAGTTAATTTACTTTACAGTATATTCTGTGAAGCGCTTTGAGACGTCCTCGTGACATATAAGGCACTATACCAAATGTAAGGGTTATTATTGGTATTATAGTTTAGTCCTGAGCCCAAACTGTATTGTCTTCCAGGTTAAACACAGCCCTGGCTGCCGGTTCAGGTGGAGAGTAAAAGACCCTGTGATGCTATTTGATAAGAGAATGTAATTATTTACACAGTGTGATAGCCAGGCAACTCTCCGGATTAATTGGTCTTTCATTCGCCGCCCTATGACCATTTATGGGACCTTCCCAGTGCAAATGCTTGTTGCCTAGGCCAAAAAATAACAGTCACTACATTTGACAGTAACTACTTGTGAAGATGCTTTGAGAGATAGTTCTTCCTTTTACGTTAATCTCGACTGACACTCCAGGACAGTGCTGGAGGATAGCTGCATAGTCGGAGGTGCTATCCTTTGGATAAGAAATTAAACCGAGGTCCCATCTGTCAGTCAGGTGAATATTAAAGATCCTATGGTGCTATTCCAAAAGAGAAGGGAGTTTCTCTGGTGTCTTGGCCAATAATCCCCTAGATAACATTAATTATTCACTTCACAACTGTTTGCAGGACATTGGTGTGAACAAATTGGTTATTGGGTTTGCACAGTCACTACGCTTTACAGTAAATCTGATGAAGCGCTTTGAGACATTTCAATGTTATTGGTGTTACATCAGATAAAAGGATTATAATTATATTTTTATTTTTACCTACAATTTTAATATTGTTTTGGTTCTGTACATTGTGTACATTACATTGTTGTGGAGTCCTGTAGCTCAGTGGTTAGAGCACTCGCTTTGCAAGCGAGAGACCTGAGTTCAATTCCAGGCAGAGGGCGAAACCTTGGGCAAGTTTCCTTACTCCACACGCCTAATAATAATCCCTCCAAAAAAAAAAGAAAAAACCAAAAACAATAATTAAATTGGTCATTTTCAATCTACGACTGTTTGTGGGACATTGCTGTGCGCAATTGGCTGCCGCGTTCGCCCACAAATATACAGTCAATTCACTTTACAGTGTGTTCTGTGAAGCGCTTTGGGACGTCCTCCTGACGTGAAAAGCGCTATATCTAATACAAGGATTATTATTATTATTATTATTATTCTTGTTCAGTAGTTCCTTTGGTACAGGAAGTCACTTAACTAAAATTTACTTCTGTGTACGCCTTTGCTTAATCAAGAAAGCTTAAGTGCTCTGAGACGTTCTCCTGATGTGAAAGGCACGATATAAATGAACACTGTATTGTGTAGTCAAGGTTCAGCTTTAGGTGTTTTAGTCTCTTGATATTGGAAATTGCTATTGAATCATCATTTTAACATTTGTAAACGTTTAAGAAGGTCCACCCATTGTCCCCAAAATGTCCATTAATCCATTAACCAGAAATTCCACCTAGTCTGAGGCCATCTTGTGAAGCCCCATAGCATCGTAGTTAGAGCACTTGCCTCGCAAACGAGAGGACCCGGGTTCAATTCCCGGGTGGAAAATATGACAAAAAGTGCATTTGAAGAGTTAGGTCTTAAGGTCTTCCAAATTAAGACTGTATGCAAGAATTTTGCACAGTTCTGCACAATCCTAAATGCTACTACAACAGAAAAAAGGTGATTAAATGACAACGAATTTCATGTCACAGATGGTGAGTTCTGAAAAGCTGATTGAAGGCAGTGCGAGCGGACAAACAGAAGAAGGAAGGGAGAGGAAAGGCAGAGAGCAACACCCCACTGGACACCACCAAACATTCCCTACCAACCTGCCCACTCCCTCCGTTCAGCGGGCTCCAGCCTGCTCCATGTCTCCTGCCCGCCCTACTATCGCTCTGTCCCCCCACTCTGGAACTCCATCCCAGACCCTTCGCCTCTCTTCCTTCCTTGTCTCCTTCAAGGCCGGTCTCAAGAACCTCCTGTTCGATCATGCCTTCAGTCGCCCTCCCACCTCTCTGCCTTCCCCACCCCTCCCCCATGCTCGGGTCCTAACCCCCGACTGTCCAGCGCCTTGGGATATCCTCCCGACGTGAAAGTCGCTCTATAGATGTAATTTCGTTGTTGTTGTTGTTGAAACCCAGGCAATTTCATGTTTTTTTTTAAAAAATCAGAACACTCCCCCCACCCCAAGCCCCCCTCAACCCCCACCCACCCTCCGTCAGCCCCCACGCACCCACCCCACGGCTTGTGAACGACGCACCACAGAGTGAAATATGAAATCCATCACTAAAGCGCACGCAAATGCCAAATTCCAATTAGCTGCACTGACTCATTGCAGGCACCTCTCGTGTTATAATTGCAGCCGCAGTCAGAATTGCTGCTGGCGCCTCATTGTACACATCGCTGCACACTGCGGGCATCTCAAGCTCTAACTCATGGCAAGTCCTTCAGCTGCTCACTCGCACTCCTTTTGCTACAAAAGTTACCTCGGCCAGATTTCCCTCACGTGCGGGGAAACCCGTCTCCGTGCTCGAGAGTATCGACAACCGACTGCGAGTTCCACGCATGTTTCATCATAATTTGAAAAAGCATCAATCAAACGGGAGGAGGTCGAAAAGCACTTCACGGGATACACTGTAAAGGCCAGCGTCTGTGCGTTTTGTGGGCAAACACGGCAACCAATTTGCCACACAGCAATGTCACATAAACATACATGAAATGCACGACCGATTTTATTTGGGGGAATTTGTTGTCAGCCAGGACATGGGAGAAACTCCCTTCTCCTTTCGAATAGTGCCGTGGGATCTTTAACGTCCACCTGAGCAGGCAGACATATCAGTTTAACATCTCACCCGAAGGTCGGCACCTCCAACAATCAGCGCACCCCCAGCGCTCTATTGGAACGTCAGATTAAACTTTACGAGTTCCAAGTCTCAACGTGGGGTTTAAACCCACAACCCTTCCGACTCGTAGGCAAGAGTGTTTGCCACCTACATGCGTACGTTTAAAACCGCATAGCTTGTCACTAAGATCACTGTCTGTCTACAATGTTCTGGGGTTCTCTAATGATCTCCGTCTCCAACCGGCAGAAGAAAAATCCTTGTGCAGTGACTCACCCTGCATGTGTACTGTGTTCCTTGCTTCATATTGTGGCTGCAAATTGGATTTTTTTTACATTTTCAGCCTGATTTCACGCGCCATCGGTCACAGATTTTTTTTTAGAAATATTTTTTCTTCCGATCTCACCATTCCATCTTCTTATATGGCAGATGAAAGCGGCTCAGCACAGAGCAGGATCGAGTCATATTATAATAATAATAGTAATAATTTTTGCATTTGATATAGCGCCTTTCACATCTTCAAGAAGTCGCAAAGCGCTTCACAGAATACACTGTAAAGTGTAGTGATTGTGTATTTTGTGGGTGAAATGCGGCAGCCAATTGCGCACAGCAGTGTCTCACAAACAATCGTCGATTAAGCACCAAATTATTTTTATTTATTTTGAAGGAATTATTTCCCCCCGGAAAGCAATCCACCAATCGACTAACAACTGGGTTCCTACTTACTCCTAGGTAAATGAGGTGAGTGGAGTAAGGAAACTTGCCCAATGTTTCACCTTGCTGGGATTCAATCCCAAGTCCTCTCGATTGCGAGGTGAGTGCTCTAACCACTAAGGTACAGGATTCCACATGTTCAAATGACTGGACCTTGGTTCAACGACGGTGGCTTTCCCCACCCTTCTGCAATCCTGCAACCCTGCCACCCCAGCCTCTCCATCTGCTCCGTGAACACCGACCTGCTTTTTGTCTCCTGCTCTATCTACCTCAGCTATTTCGCTCCTGCTCTCTGGAAATCCATCCCAGGGTCCTAACGAAAGGCTCCTTCCATCCTTATTCCAAAGTAAGCTTAATACCTATCTCTTCCTCAACCCCCCCACCCCTACCCCCCACTCAGCTGCAGGCCCAAGGGCAGCTCATAGTTAGTTGTGCAATACTCTGAGATGTTCCCCTGACATTAAAAGGTGTTAGCTAAATGTTGTGGACATTAAAGATCCCACTACACACTTCAAAAAGAGAAGGGAGTTTTTCCCAGTGTCCTGGTCAACAATCCCCCAAATAAAATTGGTCACTCAATGTTTGTGGGACATTGCTGTGTGCAAATTGGCTGCTGTGATCATTCACAAGCCATCTTCCTAATATGGAAGGTGCTGCATCAAATGCAGGGATTATTATTAATAGCAGTAGTGGTTACTCTTCCTTGCTATGGTGAAATCATTATTTTGTGGGTAAAGCTGTAATGGGACTTACGCTTCCATGTTAAACAGATTGGACACTGCATCACTGTACTTGTACTGCCCCCACTCCTCCCGGGCGTGCTGTGTCACCAGCTCCTCCGTGGACACCTCTTCTATACCCAGGCTCGCAGCGAACTGGTTGGCACCTGCACCCGAAAGCATCACATGGTCTGTCTGTGAAGAGGAAGAGAGAAAATCGAAACACAGTTCCTGTACACAGGTCATAGGATCATAGAATCATGGAAAGTTATAATACACAATACAAAATTACATTTGTAAAATACCTTTCACAGCGGGAGGATGTCCCAAGGCACCGAACAAGGTCCCAAGGTGCTGTCCTTACAGCACAGAAGGAGGCCATTTGGCCCAATGTGCCTGTGCTGACTCTTTGAAAGAGCTATCCAACTCGTCCCACTCCTCTGCTCTTATCCCATAGCTCTGCACATTTTTTCGTTTTCTGAAGTATGTATTCAATCCCCTTTTGAAAGTTGTTATTGAATCATTGTATAGGTCAGTGGTGGCCAACCTTTGGCCCATAGGACTGTCAATAAGCCCCCACACCCCACCCTGAACATTCGCACTAGTCGAGGTAAGTCTGTGCTCGATTGGTAGTGGGTTTTTCAGTTGTTTCTTGATTGGCATCAATTAAGAAATATTTAATCAAGATTTGTTTTTGTTGGCCGACCATAAAATTGGCCATCACTGGCCTCGTGTCTCATCCTGGCTCAGTGGTAGCGCTCTCGGCTCTGGGTCAGAAGTTTGTGGGTTCAAGCCCCATGTCAGAGAATTGGGATCACATAGTCTAAGCTGATACTCCAGTTCAGTGCTGGGGGGGTGTTGTAGACTATATTAGCTGCTCGCGGTTTTAAAACCCGATGTGGAGCTTAAGCAAGGAAAAATGGATCTGTCTGGAAAATGGAAAAGTGAATGATAATAATAATAATAATAATCTTTGCATTTGATATAGGGCTTTTCATGTCGTCTAGACGTCTCAAAGCGCTTCACAGAATATACTGTGAAGTGAATTGACCGCATATTTTGTGGGAGAAACGTGAGGAAAAGTGAAGATCGGAACACAGAAATGTACGGGACCAGAAAAAGAGAGAGAGAGAGAGGGAGAGAGAAAAGAAGAGAGAGAACATTTTGGCTGATCTATGTAGCCAGTTCCTGAGTTAAAACACAAATAATCAATAAATAACACGACACCACTCTCTCTCTAATGCCCTAATTTGAATTCTTCACCAAATCGCCACCCACTTTGTCAAGTGGATTTAAAATGACTAGAGCCGTCAGTGCACCTGACAGCTCACTTCATACGCCAGTCATATGTTAATTTGGGTTATGCATCATCACAGACCCTGGCTTTGTTTGTCAAGGCCCCGTTTCTAGAGGATTATTTTCATTCCTACCGCGCTACCTGTTCTCACACAGCCCTGGAGACCTGCTGCACACGTGTTGCCAAAAAAAAAAACAAGTCAGGCTTTTGTAATAAAGTGTGCGTGTGTATGTGTGTGTGTGGTGGGGGGAGCAGGGAGGGCAAATGTCGCTTTGAACACAGAGTGATTAAAGATTTGATATGTGGTATCACGACCCTTTTAAAATAACCTGGGAGGCTGACAGTGGAGTGACAGATCACCGTAACCTCGCTATTATGTACGGTAACGCAATCCATAACCTGGCAGGCACATCTGTGGTTTAATCCATAACTGCAGTCCGAATTTCCTCATTCTAACAACTTCTCCTGACACAGCGCTGCAAAACAATCCAACGATGAAACGTGCGCAAACCTGCAGCTCGGGTGCAAACCCCCTCACTGTCCAGCGCCTTGGGACGTTCTCGCGACGTGAAAGGCGCTACAAGAATGTAATTTGTGGTCACGTGCTGTCGGTGCTCTGCCGAGCCAGACTGGTACCTCGGAAGACACTAACGCACCGACAATCCTGAAACAGATTAGCCAGAGGTAAAAGTAACTGCTGGGAAATCAGATCCTCTTCACTGGCTGTTAAAGATATAATCACCTCAGTAATTCTCTCTTGTGCACATAGGTAAAACAAAGTCATTTCCCATTATAAATCTATAAAAACTGCAATAATAACTCGCACCATTCGGGTTCGATAACGTTTCGGAGTGATTCACGAGGTCGTAGTAGGGTGCTGAATAAGGGAGGTATGTGGGGGGGTAACCAACAAAAACAACAACAACAACTTGGATTTATAGAGCCCCTCCACGCCGGACGACATCTCAGAGCGCTTCAACCATAGGTGTGGCCAAAAAGGTAAATTTTAATCTGGGATTTCAAGACAGATCCTGAGGGCGTGAGACGAAGGGGTAGAGGGAGAGAGTTCCAGGGGTTAGGTTCACTGGGGTCGGGGACATGGAGGTGCCTGAGTTTGTTGAGCAGAGGAGGCGTGGGGCAGGACAAGATCACAGAGGTCAGAAAGTGCTAGAGTGTGAAGGAATTTATAGGTGGACAAACGGCACCCACTGCTGATTACAGGTGATGAATTGTGTTTCTGCCTAATTCATGTCTCAAATTTCTTGTAGGTGGACATTAAAGACCCCAAAGCACTATTCAAAATGTCAAGGGAGTTTCTCCTAGTGCTCCAGCCAACATTCCCACAAATAAAATTGATCATTCACTTCACGGCGTTTAATGAGAGAGACATTGCTGTGCGCAAATTTGCTACCGCATTTGCCTATAAAATACAGTCACTATACACTTTGCAGTGAAATTACTGTGAAGCGCTTTGAGACATCTTCCTTATGCTATATAATCTATATTAAAATGCAAGGATTACTATTGCTTATTATTAATAAAAATAAAAATTCTTGATTTGATATCACACCATTGAGACATCTAAAAGCTCGTCACAGAATACACTGTCAAGCAAATTTTGTGAGCAGAATGCAGCAACCAATTGCGCATGTAAGTGTCCAATAAACAATGGTGGATTGAGTGACCAAATTACTATTATTATTTCTTTTGTTATTTAACAAACAGATGACCTGTACATATGACTTTAATCGATATAATTTCAGGGTGCAGAGTGTCGCTTGCAGGGTATTGCAATACAGCAGAGAATGGAAGTCACTAAACAGGACCTCGCTGATTGTAGTTGGAATGACAAGGTGAGATAAATCTCCAGCAATCTCTATTTGTTTAAACATCAATGACATATTTGTAAAGTAATGCCGTGGAGAACACTTCAACATTTGTCTCGGAGACAAGGCCGATCGGAAGATAAAAGACTGTGTTGGCTTCCAAATTTTAAATATTAAGGCCCTTATTAGTGCTATCGTTCTATGTCATCTTAAGATAGCTGTAAATCAGCGGTGAAGAGCGAGGGTCAGTGAAGTCTGATAGCAGCATTGATCAGGAACTGATGAATTTTTAATCTTAGCCAGTTAAGCCTTTCTGTCAGGCTCGTGATGAACCAAGGTCTTTGAGGGCAGATTAACTGAGTGCTTTTATTAATCTGCTCCTATTGCAGAGGTGTATTCATGTAGGCACGTACTCTTGAGGTCTGTAAGATTGTCCTCTTTACCTCCATGCGGACTTGCAGTAATAGTAATAATAATAATGATCCGTGCACTTGTTATCACGTCATTTGAGACGTCGCAAAGTGCTTCACAGAATATACTGTAAAGCGGATTGACTATGTATTTTGTGGACGAAAAGCAGGAGCTAATTGTGCACAGCAATGTCCCACAAACAGTCATCATCGACATTAATAAACTATCAATAAAACACTTTGATATTGATGTAAAGATCATGCCGCATGAACATCAACCAGCAAAAGTGACATCAAGAGACAAAATCACAATAATCTGGGATTCACAATTACATACTGACAGACAGGACAATCAGCTGTAACAGACCAGGTATTATCATGAAGAATCAAATAGGTTGAACATGCAGTATTATTGATGTGGCTATCGCATGTGGTTGCAATGTAAAAAATAAGGAACTAGAGAAAATCAGGAAATATATCGATCTACAAATTGAATGCGGAACTATGTGGCAATGTAAAACAAACACAGTTCCTATAATCATCGGTGCAATGGGACCATTGATAAAACTATTCAGAAATGGCTTAACAAAATACCTGGTGAAAAAAAATACCAAACTTCTGCAAAAAAATAGTCATTTTAGGAAGCTCAAATATATTAAGAAAAGATAACATCCATTCATATGTACAGTGCCTTTTACATATTATTGTTCTGGCTGACCCATCACTGAAAACTATTTAAAAACAATAATAATAATAACATTCTGACCACAAAATATTCAGTAACACTCACTTTACAGTATATTCTGTGAAGCGCTTTGAAACGTCTCGAAGACGTGATAGGACGCCATATCAAATACAAGGATTATTATTATTATATTTGATGTAGCACGTTCTATATCAGGAGGACATCTCAAAGTGCTTCACAGAATTTATCATAACATTCATCACTGTCTTTATTAGATCATTCTGTTGTAATATTTCAAACAATGCAGATGAGAGGATAAACTTTGATCCAGCCTTAATTTGGAAACCGGGTTCTTGTTGGGAGGGGTGTGGGTTTGTGAGGGCAAAGCGACTTCCAAATAATAAGACTGAGTTTAAGAATTTTCATACAAACCATGCAATTACAAGAGGTGTTGTGAGATAAGACTAAATGGAATTTCAAGTCTCAAGACTTCGAGTTCACAGTCTATGGTGCCACTTCAATACAGTGCATTGCATGGTTAAAGGTGCCATGGTTTGGATGAGACATTAAAGCAAGTTCACGTCTGCCTGTTCAGTTGGAGATTAAAGATCTCATCGCACTATTCGAAAAGAGAAGGGTGTTTCTCTTGTTGTCTTGGCCAACGATCCTTCAAATAAAATAGGTCATTCACTTCATGGCTGTTTGTGGGGCAGTGCTTTGCGCAAATTGGCTGCCAGGAGACAATCTGAAATGTGGCCTGTCACGGCCATTTCCCACAGTTTATTTAATCTCTTGAGGGAAAGCTCTTTAAAGTTTCTTCCCGGTCAAAAGGTAATTGTCAGAACTGAATATCTGCTTGACCTTATGGCCTATGTTATTTATCTTTTGATTGGTTGCTGTCCAAACTATGACATTTCCATGGCCTCAGCAGTTCTGGATTCCTCGGTGTGTTTGATCCTCTCTGTCTATATTTGGCTTCATAACCTTCATCTCCGACTCCAACTACAGCTTTCTTCCAGAGCTTATTTTAAAAGGAATTTACCGGTGCGTGACTTGCCTTTTCTGGGATTTTTCGGATGCAAGGATTATTACGGTGATCTTATTATTAGGATGACATTGTGTCAGCTTGTCACAGAGGTCGCACTCTCGCGTCTGAGTCAGAAGGTTGTGGGTTCAAGCCCCCCTGATTGGAGTTAGAATCACACAGTCTAAGTTGACACTCCAATACAGCGCTGGGGACGAGCTGCATGGTTGGAGACGCCATCCTTCGAATGAGATGTTAAACTGAGGTCCATCTACCTGTTCAGATGAATGTTAAAGGTCCCCTGGCACTATTTGAAAAGAGAAGGGAGTTTCTTCCGGTGTCCCAGCCAACAAATCCATGGCATAAAATTGGTCACTCACTCCATGGTTGTTAGTAAGGACACTGCCACACTTTCCCCACAAATACACAATCGATCCACGTTACTGCTGCACTCGAGCCCAAAACATGATATCGGTTCCACCCATCTGGCCCCCACAATTTCCAATATGGGCTCTGAAATATCACAGGTCCATTGACCCTGGCGATCGCACACCAGCCCATTAATTGGGTTGGGATTCCTAGAATACAACCTGAAAGCTATAACTGGGCTCCACTGTACTCTCTGAACTCAGCAACTACAGCTCTGATCCTACGACCAAGAACTTTGCGGGAATTAACAGCCTGTCAGTGACGGCAAGTAGGAATCAAAGGCATTACACAAAATCACTCTGCAAATCATTTTGCTCCCATGTTACCAAACAGGTAGCAATCTGCGAAAGAGCAATTGCAATCTGTAACAGCAAACTCGTTTTCCTTCAAAATTTGGTGAAAGCCCATTGCAAAGCTCTGCCGCTGATTGAAATAGAA
The DNA here is from genome assembly GCF_018977255.1 of Callorhinchus milii. NCBI lineage: Eukaryota > Metazoa > Chordata > Chondrichthyes > Chimaeriformes > Callorhinchidae > Callorhinchus > Callorhinchus milii. Next base: position 6,143,444 of record NW_024704744.1, read on the forward strand.
GCAGTAATTTCATTTGAGAGGCATCAAGCACGTGTGACAGAACAAAGTGTAGCATTTGAAAATGGCAGCACAGTTTAATAATAATAATCCTTGCATTTGATATAGCGCCTTATCATGTCTTTGAGATGTTTCGAAGCGCATCACAGAACATGCTGTAAAGTGAATTGACGGTGTATTTTGTGGGTGAAACGCAGCAGCCAATTGCGCACAGCAGTGTCCTACACACAGTCGTGGGTTGAGTGACCAAATTATTATTATGGGGTGGGGGAGATTATTACCTTCGGAAAGCGATCCGCTAATCGACTAACAACCGGGTTCCTATTTACTGCTAGGTAAACAGAGGCGTGTGGAGCGAGGAAACTTTGTCTAAGGTTTCGCCCCACCCAGGAATCGAACCCAGGTCCTCTAGCTTGTGAGGCGAGTGCTCTTACCAATACTCTACAGGACTCCACAAGTTTGAGGTCCTAAATGCGGAATTTGCAAAGCGCAAGTATTTGGAGTAATATGTTAAGAGCCAGTTACCCTCACCGTAGTTATCAGAACACCACCAAATGAAGTGAGCAGAAGCTTGTGAGCAATCAACAACAAACAAATCCAATTTACAAAAATGCATGCGAGGTTCCTAAGGATCATTTCCCTGCAAGAGCAGCTTTGTATGCATGTGCACAACAAGATTTGTTTGTTGTAGCATATTTGCAAGTTTTTATACTTACCTGAATAATAGCAATAACGGCATTTAATCATAGGTCCTTTCAACATTGTGAGGACGTCTCAACAACAACAGCTTGTATTTCTATAGCTTGCAGGGTAGCGTCGGCAGTGCTCAAAGCGCTTCATTGGATTTACTGCAAACTGTAGTAACTATGTATTTTGTAGGTGAGCGCAGCAGCCAATTTGCACAGAGCAGTGTTCCACCAACAGCCATGAAATGAATGAACAATTTTATTTGGGCAATTGCTGGCCAAGACAGTGGGAGAAACTCCATTCTCTTTTCGAATGGTTCTTCCTGAACAGGCAGACGGGCCCTCAGTTTAAAATGTTTAATCTGAACAGAGAGAGATGCAACGCGAATGTGTTTTTGTGCGAGGATTTACAACTGAAAGGGTTAATCCGAATTAAGAGCATTTGAGAAATGCTTTGGGGCTTTTGTGATAATCCTCTATTGCCTATTGATTAGATAATGTGGGGGAGGGTGGTAATTAGCTGAGAGTTAATGAACCTGACAATATCAATAAGCAACTTTAACATCAATAGACGCAGTGATGAACCCCGGATGTTTCAGTACATTTAGCAGCTCAATCCCCAGGACTACTTTTGCTTCCTTTCATTGTCACAGTCTGCAAAGTCTCCCAAGTCAAAAATCTCCCAATTATCCCACCTCAACCTCCGCTTTCAAGAAAAAACGGCCAAGAAAGTACAATATTTCTCAACCAATTTGACTCCTCTTAACTAAATGCACTGCACAAAAAACCGGTGAAGGGCCTCGAGACATTTTCATGACATGACAAGTCACTATCTCAAATACAGGGAATAATAATGATAATAATAATAAGAGGCTGAATGGCTTCCTTCTGTGCTGTAAGATGCTACGATTCTATAATCCTTGTGTTTGATATAGTGCCTTACCATGCCCTTGAGACATCTCAAAGCGCTTCACAGAATATATTGTCAAGTGAATCAACTGTGTATTTTGTAGGCAAAACACGACAGCCAATTGCACACAGCAGTGCCCCACAAACAGTCGTCGATTCAGTGACCACATTTATTTTGAGGGATTATAACCTCTGGATAGCAGTCTGCCTGTTGACCAACAACCAGGTTCCTCCTTACTGATCGGTAAACAGAGGTATGCGGAGTAAGGAAACTTGCTTAGGGTTTCTCCCCGCCTGAGAATCGAATCCAATTCCTCTTGTTTGCAAGGCGAGCACTCTAACCACTGCGATTATTAATATATATAGAACCATAGACATGGCTGTTTGCAGAACATTGCTGTGCGCTAATTGGCACATGTACCCACGACAGTCACTTTATTGTGCATCTTGTGAAGCGCTTTGTGACGTCTTCCCGACATGAGAGATGCTATATCAAACGCGAGAAATATTATTACTATTTTATCTGTTTAGTCTCATTTTCGTGCCTTTTCCTTTCGCATCCTGTTAAATTTATCCTTTTCAGATATTTACCAAATTGCCTCTTAAAAGCTAACACTACCTCAACCACTGTTCCAGGTCAATTATTCCATACCTATGTAACAACCTTCTGTATGTGTGTAAAAAATATATAATCTCTCCCTTGCTCTCTTGGTAATTTGATGCGTTGTTAAATCTGTGAGAGAAAAAAATCCACAATTTTCACTCCAATCCTTTCCAACAAAATAGCCTCAAGAATTATTAGTGGCAATTAATTTTAACTGCTACAACCCATTTTAAAAGGCTTGCGACAATGAGGCTATTTCCTATTTAAATAAAATGCACTTAAAAGTCCACTGATCCACGTTTCTCTTCTCTTAATTTGTTCAAGAAATAAAACTTCACAGCCACAGAGCTGTACACATACACTCTGGGGTCCCGAAGTGGAAAGTTTGCCAGAAAGTGCTTTCAGTGGCGAGATATGTGGTTTTAGCCGGTTAAACTCCAGCACTTACCCCAACGCACACACTCTGGGGACCCCAAGCCTTGGCTCTCACCAACCTGCGCCTAATATTCTCTGTGGAATCTGGTAAGCAGGGTGCGTCTCTCCAGGGAGAGAGCGTGGATCATATAAAGCTTTTGTTTTCCCTCCATGGTTGGCAAAGGAATGTCGGAATTGAACCAGCCCTCTATAGTGGTCTTGGTAATCATGTTGCTGAGACAGGCAGGTCCGCAGTTTTCCAGGGCACTGCTGATGATAGCACAGCCAGACTGGCTCATCAGCAGGACCAGGAAGGGCAGACAAATCACTGGGGACAGGGAGTCATCCCACTCAACTCCTGATAACCCTACAAGCCAAAGCCCTAAAGGGTAGGGTTAAACAAGCAGCAGAAAAGGTTGTCATCAGTGCTATCAATGGCATGCTGTGTGGTTTTAGCTGGTTAGGCTCCAGCAGTTACCCAAACGCACATTCTGGAGTCCCCAAGCCTTGGCTCGTGCTAACCTTCACAGACCGCAATAAACCAGTTTAACATCAGTTGGATCAATATGCATTAATTATAAGAACTTGAGTGTACACAGACTCACAACAGACCATTGAGGACCATCTGGACAGTCCCAAAGTAAAAGTAAAAAAAAAAAAAAATTTGTACACTCCTCCAACTTCGCAATCGATTTTCTTTCCCGCCAAATCACCAGCTAATTCCCTCTTCAATCTGCTGACACAATCTGCCTTCACAACTTCACTGGGTAGTTTGTTCCACATAGTCACCCCTCTCTGTGTACAATGACATCAACAGCAATTTACATTTAGCGCCTTTCACATTTGGAGGACATCTTAAAGAGCTTCACACAACCTAGTGAGCCGGTCAAGGGGTGGGGAAGGGGGAATGGAGGGATTGGAGGGAGGGAAAGATGATCAAAGTATGGTTGAAGCTTTGTTCTATCTCCCATTCCATGTTTCATTGATCTAAGATTTGTTGACCATGCTAAACATTTGAGAATTCACTTTGTGTGTTCTGTTCAGGATCTTGAATCTTTCGATAGACCTGGTGTTGTGAGCTGAACCTTGAGTTAATGCCCATCCCCTGCTCGGGTTGTGTACTAATGGTGCTTTTCCCCTCTTCCTGGGAGGGAGGCAAGCTCCCTTTTAAGTCTCTTTGAGTTGAACTGGCTCCAAGGTGACGTGCTTGACAACAGAATGTTAGAATCGAGCCAGCCCTCTGTTGTGGTCTCGGAAGGCCAATTCCTGAGCCAGACAGGACCTCAGTACTCTAACCCACTGCTGATAACAGCACAGCCAGTCTGACTCATTGGCAGGACTTGTAACATCTTTGGAACTCCTGTTGTGATGAAAAGCGCTATATAAATATAAATCTGTCATGTATTGTATTGGAACGGCAGACTAGTCAGTGGGAGCAGGGATTCTTCCAACTTGGCTTCGATTGGCTCCACTCCATCATTGGCAGCCATGCCTTCAGCCATACTGCCCTGAATGTCTGGAACTCCCTGCCTCAGACCTAACTTCTTGCTCCCTCTCTACACCATCTTCAAATCACACATGAAGACTTTCCTCTTTGACCATGCCTTTGGTCACCTCCCCTCTCTTTCCAGTTTGTCATCAAACCACACCTTTTAATCCGAGACGCTGCCAGCGCTATACAAATGAAAGGCGCTATATAAATGAAAATTGTTGTCGTTGACCCTTGGAGCCCAAAGTCCTAACAGATGTCTTTGGTGGTATCTTCTGAAAAGTGCCAGACAATAGCTCTCAGTCTGGATCCTCTTAAGCATGGTGATGAGTTTCCATGCATGTCAGACACCCTGCTGACCCCAAAGAATGCCTAATATTGGCGGACAATTCACCTCATGCCTGTCTGGTGGGATGGCGGTGTCCTCAAAAAATGGCTGCTGCGTTTGCATGTAAAATACAATCATGAGTAGTAAAAATAATGAGTGTAAAGCACTTTGAGATATTCCAGTTTATAAATTACTCTGTTTTTTCCTGTTACTGTAAGAAGCAAGCCTTTGATACCCGCTCTCAGCCACACTTAATTTCTTACTAATAATGGAGTCAATCACATTCTAATGGCTTAAGCAGGGATCTTTCTGTTCGCAGTTTATTATGAGCTTGGCTTTATTGATGTTTTCAGCAATCGGGCAGCAATATCCCCAATGTATATCTTAATATCCTCCCGGCATCAATTCGTACATTTCATAACTGTAGTAGCTGGAGTTAAATTAATTACTAAGCTGGCAGTCTTGAGAAGTAAACAAATTAGGCTGCAAAATATCAGTAGTGATTTAAGAGCTTTGAATGCTTTTTGTATTCAGAGTTGTGCTTCAATTCAATTTATTTGGAAAATACAGGGAACTAGAATAAGTGTTCTCCGCTTGTGTCTCCAATTTGACCTCTTAATATTAGTGTATTGAATAACAAAGAATTTACAGAAATTCACTTTAGGGGATTCGATATAGTGGATTCCTATTCGAATGGCAATTATAAAAGGACAGTCAGTGATGAAACGGAAGAACTCGCATATTTATGGAGTCCTGTAGCATAGTGGTTAGAGCACTCGCCTCCCAAGCGAGAGGACCTGGGGTTCGGTTCCTAGGCAGCGCCAAACCTAAGGCAAGTTTCCTTACTCCACATGCCTCTGTTTATCTGGCAGTAAGTGGGAATCCAGTTGTTAGTCAATTAGCCGGTCGCTTTCTGTGGGTAATAATCCCTTCAATAAATAAGTAAAATGATTCACTTTACGGTATATTCTGTGAAGCGCTTTGAGATGTCTTGAAGATGTGATAAGGCGCTATACCAAATGCAAGAATTATTATTATTATGAGTGAATTGACTGTATATTTTGCGGGCAAAACGTGGCAGCCAATTGCGCTCAGCAGTGTCCCACAAACAGTCGTGGATTGAAGTGACCAAATTATTACTATTTAATTATTATTGAAGGGATTATTACCCTCAGAAAGTGATTTGCCAATCGACTAACACCTGGGTTCCAACTTACTGGTAGGTAATCAGAGGTGTGTGGAGTAAAGAAACTTGCCTGATGTATTACGCTGTCTGGGAATCAAACCCATGCCCTCTCTCTTGCGAGACGAGTTCTCTAAACACTACACTACACAGACTCCACAGGATGTCCTCAGCCAGGTCGGTTCACTGGTGAAGAATGCTGTGGGCCAGATATTTAAAACATAATCAAAAGTACGTTAAGCAAGTTCTCAAGTAAAACACAACGCGCTGTTCACTGTACTCTAAACAATGCGAAGCGCCAAGGGAAACAAACAACCCACTGAAAACGGGAATTATTTAAAGAGCTGAGTGCACGGAAAAATGGCTGATGATTCCATGCGAGGTTTCAGACCCAGTCGGCAATAAATCTTATTTGCGGTCCACGAAAGATAAAGACTTCCGAACAATTAGAAAACCCACCAGACACTCCTGTGAGGCCAACACTTCCCTCAACTTCATGATTAATTGAGAGCTCCTAATGTTCTATCATCTCGCCAGCTTTTTTGGCAGATATTCATATAATGTGGACAATTAGAACAGCGGTGGATAGAGGGAATACTCGCAAGAAGTGCTTCACTCCACTTGTTCTGGACCCGCTCAAGCTAAAAAAGTGTTTACAACCATCACTGTTGCTCGCCAATAATTCATAGCTTTGCAGAAAGGAAAATAAACCGGCGTGTGTAAGCAAGAATTGCAGGGATGGTTTAACTCCTTTTTGAGAGGCAAAGTGGGTTTCCTTGGATCCCCCAGGAGATCGGGGTGGGGGTTTGGGGGGGGGGGGTTGGGGTAAGGGGAGAAGAGGGAATTCGCATTCCCCCGAGACATGCTTTTAGATGCCCAGTGACAAGAAACTAAGGATACAGGTTTAGAGTTGCTAAGAGCAATTTCAGGACAGTCACCAACCAGGAAGTTTTTTCTTCATCCAGAGGGTATTTTACGATTGGAACAGGTTGCCAGGAAGTGTGGTTGAGGCCAGGATACTGATAGCGGATCGATATTGTGGGAGGTTGGTAAGGTGGGTGTACTGAAGGGATGAGATCAGATGGGCCGAAGGGCCTTCTTCATCCAAACTAATCTTGTGATGTTGGGAGAAGTTTCCCCTAAAGCCCTGACCAATGATTTCCTAGTTAATTTGGTCACAGATTTCATGGCTGTTGGTGAGACCTTGTGTACACTAATTAGAAGCCATGTTTGCCTGAAAAAATACACCTCTGAGCTTGTGTGACTTGCAATGGAAGTTTTGTAGCCGGCATTGTATTGGGGAGTATTTAGGCATTTTTTCAGCTTGAAAATTATTCTTCTACTTTCCTCTTCCTCGTGTGAAGATCTAGCAATAACAACAACAATTTGTGGCTTCCTGGAGCGCTTCAAGAGGAAGCTAGACCTTCACATGAGGATGTAGAATATAAACACCAACACAGACTTGTCCAAACACTAAGTGGCCTGTTTCTATGCTGTACATTCTTCGTAAACCTTTGAAAATTAGCCCGAAAGCTAGGAAAAAAATCTGACTTGATTGAGATTTATGGTTCAATCTTCAAGACTGCTTTAAAGAGATTTCAATACTGTTGTTAATTATCGCAGATGAATCAAGTTACTAATAACCAGAAAATAAATTTTCCTCTCTTTTTCCCCAAACTCTTTTTTAAAATCACTGCTTGTATTTTATGTTCGACATATTTGCAAATAGTATAAGAGTAATAATTCTTAACTCCCTCAGAAATAATATCTTCACAAATGTCACAAAAGCCACAGAGGCCTGAAGTTCCACTTGTAAAACCATTTTGACTTCAAATCTAAATACAGCGTATGAAAAAAGTCTTCTATTCAATCCTAATTTAAAAGCGAGTTCTTTTGAAAAAAAAGCATCCAAATTAAGATTGAAGAATTTTGCTTAAACTAGGTAATCATATATTTTAAGGCAATGTGGTCTCATAAATAAATCTAATATAAATACATACATAATTAAATAGTAAATAAATATCCAATCAATCCTTACATTTGACATAGCGCCTTATCACATCACCAAAACATCTCAAAGCAGTTTGTAGGATTTTACCATAAAGTGTAGTGACTATTTGCTTTGTAGTACAACAAATTTGTGTACAACATTGTCCAACAGACAACAGCAAAATGATACGTGTATAGCGTCTTTCACAACAAACAACAACAATAAATTATATACGTACTCCCTTTCACATTGGGAGTACGTCCCAAGGAGCTGGACAGTCAGAATTTGGACCCGAATTTGGCTGCCTATCCCAGAGAGGATCGATTTAAAGATCCTCACCCTTGCATTCAAGTCCTTGCACTCCTCTGCAATCCCCGACCTATCTGACCTCCTCTCTCCTCAAAACAGTACCTGTTGCCTTCGTTCCTGCTCTCCTCCTTGTCCCCCGAGTCCCCCACTCCACCCTCAGCGACTGTGCCTTCAGCCACTATGCCCCGAGGCTCTGGAACTGACTTCCTCACTCCGTTTGCCTCGCTCCCTCCCTTCCCATTTTCAGGTCTCTGCTGAAGACCTTTCTTTTCGACCGCACCTTTGGGCACCTCCTCCTGGCTCGGTCCCGGGATCCGTTACTGCGAAGAGCTGTGAGACGCCGTCCCGCGTGGAGCGCGCTATATAAATCCAAGTTGTTGTTGGATTAGGACCCGAGCTGGAGGGGATGGGATTGGAATCAGGGAGGGTGGAGGGCAGAGAGTGTAGGAGGGTGGCCGAAGGCATGGTCGAAGAGGGGGGTCTTGAGGAGTGCCTTGAAAGGAGGTAAGGGTGGAAGATGAAGGGAATGTGGGTGGAGCTCCAGAGGGTGGGGTCAGAGAGGCTGAATGCCCGACCGCCAATGGTGAGGCAGACCAAGCAAGGCACATAGAGCAGGCCAGAGTCTGCTGAGCAGAGGAAGCAGACAGGTTGATAAGGGGTTAGCAGGTCGGAGAGGTAGAAGGTGGCAAGGCCATTGAGGGCTTTGAAGTTGAGGACGAGAATTTTAAACTCGATCCTCTGAGGAATGGGGAGGCAGTGGAGCCACAAAGTGAGCGACCAATATACAGAGTAACGGATGGCTACAATGATTATAGAACGATTACAAGGCCAGTGCACATTTGAAGGGTTCTAACGGCAGTGTAAATCATGACAGCACACCCTAGGATTGGTGTAGCTGTCTTGTTCTCCGCTCATTCCCATCTGTTATTTCATATAATATATACACAACACATTGATTTTTCTTTTGTTTTTGCGTTGAAAGGCTTAGACATTCAGCACTCACTTATTTGTCAGGAGCCATGCTGCAGAGAGTTGCATTCTGATGTACATCAATGAAGGTGATCAGTTATTGCGATGACTTTGATGCCAATAAATTCAGGTAATTGATGGGATGAATGGAAGTCAAAGGGAAAACAAGGCTGGCTTTCCTGGCATCTTTCAGGGTTATTCACTGTTTTGTATATATTATGAACAGCACATTTGGAGCCTGCATTCTGCATTGCCTGATAATTACTTTGCATTGAAGGTCATTTCATTACACATACTGGAGGTCTGCAAATTGAAACCTATTTCTGGCGTTTGAATGAATAGATTCAGCAACTAATTACAATATGCTAGCCTGCACCCAGAAATAGCAACTAGAGGAGGAATAACATCTGGTCCAACTGTCCCCCACATAAATAAAACCGGTCACTCACTTTGTTGTTATTTGTGGGGACATTGCTGCATGCAAATTGGCTGTTGTGTTCACCTATAAATACTGAATCACAGCAATTTATCCTCTGAAACACTTTGAGATGTCCTCTCAATGTGAAAGATGTTATATTAAATATGTTTTATTGAATGCAATGATTCTTCTTCTGTATTAGCGGAGTCCTGTGGTGTCGTGGTTAGCGTGCTCGCCTCGCAGGCGAGAGGAACCGGATGTGATTCCTGGGCGAAACAAAATCTTAGGCAAGTTTCCTTACTCTACACACCTCTGGTTACCTAGCAGGAAGTAGGAACCTAGTCACTAGTCAATTGGCAGATCGCTTTCCAGGAGCTAATAATCCCTCAAAAAAAATTTGGACACTCAATCCATGACTGTTTGTGGGACACTAATGTGCTCAATTCACTGCCAGGTTTCACCCACAAAATACAGACAATTCACTTCACAATATATTCTGTGAAGCGCTTTGAGAAGTTTCAATGCCGTGATAAGGCGCTATATCAAATCTAAGGATATTATTATGACTTATTTCCTCTATATTTTGATAATGCAACCTGCTTCCTAATTGAGAGTCAATTCAACATGTAATAGAGGGATATGAGAGAGATGATTAGAGAGGGATGGAGTATAAATAACAATCATAATGCTTACAATTGGTATAGTCTCTTTCACGTCAGGAGGACGTCTCAAAGCGCTGCACAGGATGTACTGTAAAGTGTGGTGACTGAGTTTTGTGCGTGAAAGTGGCAGTCAATTTGCCATGAAGTGAATGAACAATTTTTTATTTGGCTGGATTGTTGGCCAAGACACTGAGTTTTCACAGGAAACCCATATCTCTTTTTGAATATTGTCATAGGATCATGGGGCTTGAATGCACGACCTTCTGACTCAAAGGCGAGAGTGCTGTCGATTGTGTCCGGGTGGTAAATACTGGTGTGAGCTAGTTGGGCCAAATAGGCTGTTTCTGCGCTGTAATGTTCAATGTAATTCGATGAATATTTCAACAAGATCACCCTGAGCTTTCTCACTTTTAGCGTAAACATTCGCAGCCTGTCTACCTAACCCAGGTGTCTAATTCCAGCTATTAATCTAGTCGCCCTTCACTGTAACCTGTCCAATGCCAAGATGTCCTTTGTGTAACACTATCTGACAAAGTATTCAGGCTACGCATGCAATATAATACCTCAGGGTGGTTCATTCTCGCTAGGTTTCTTGCTAAGTTTTGTTTTCAGTATTTCATGTTCTTTGTAGAAAGAGTGGAGCTCTAAAAGATATCCTTACGTTTAATAATTGTTATCATGTATGATAATAGAATAATATAAATATAATAATAAAATATAAATGCTTGCATTTGATATTTTGGCCACAAAATATACAGTCAATTCACTTTACAGTATATTCTGTGAAGTGCTTTGAAACAACAATAACAACATCTTACATCTAGATAGATCCCTTCATGCAAGGTAATATCCCAGAGAAGTCTCAACTACGTGATAAGGTTCACTATCAAATACAAGGATAATTATTACTGTATAATGAAACAAAGTTACAAAGGAAATTCATGTAAAGTCAAGAGACTTTATTTGTAGGAGAACCTAGCAGTCAGGGGAAAGGGCAAGGTAATAGGTCCAAAAGGATGGCTTTTTTAAAGCGCCAGCACAGATAATAAATAATAATAATCCTTGCATTTGATATAGCGCCTTATGGCGTCTTCGAGACGTCTCTCAGCACTTCACAGAATATACTGTGAAGTGAATTGTTTGTATATTTTGTGGACAAAACGCGGCAGCCAATTATGCACAGCAGTGTCCCTCCCACAAACAATCATGGATTGAATGACCAAATATTTTTATTTATTTTGAAGAAATTATTAGCCCCGGGAAAGCGATCTGCCAATCGACTAACAACCGGGTTCCCACTTACTGCTTGGTAAACAGAGGTAGGTGGAGTACGGAAACTTGCCCAGCGTTTCGCCTTGCCGGCAATCAAACCCAGGTCCTCTCGATTGCGAGGCAAGTGCTCTAACCATTAAGCCACAGGACTCTAAATATGATGGACCGAATGGCCTTCTTTGTGCTGTAGATTTGTAAACAGCAAAGTCTCTCAAAAAAGCTTCGACCTGTACGATCAATTTTATTTGCGGGATTGTTGGCCAGGACACTGGGATAAACTTCTTTCTCTTTTCAAATACTGCCATGGGCTATTTAACGGCCACCTGAACAGGCAGATGGGACCTCGGTTTAATGTTTCATCTGAAGGACGCAACTCTGAAAATGTAGCATACCTCAAGCCCTGCACTTGAGTCGGCAGCCTAGACTGTGAGCTCAAAGCCCCAACATGGGGTATGAACCCCCAACCTTTTGAACCAGAAGCCAGAATTGCTATGAATTCAGCCAGGCTGGCATTGTATTTGTGTGAATTAATTTTCCTAAAATATGTAGTTTTATACTTCAATTACAAATTGTATCTATTGGCCGGGTCCAAAAATTGATTTTCACAATCTGGATTTGTTGCTATATTTTGGACTTCTGTTTCGCGAACGATAGGTGGAAAAATTCATGGCAAAATTCACAGCTAAAGGATCACGAAACACAAATCGGCAAAAAAAAAAGCCAGCAAACAAAACAGGGACAGGAAAGGGCAATAGTAAAATTATATAAAGTGATACAGCACAGAAACAGACCATTCAGCCCAACTACAACAACACCCACCGGCATACGTATACCGCCCTTCACATGGGGTGATATGTTGGAGTGCTTAACAGTGGCGTAGTTTGATGCTGAGCCAGTAGAAAAGGGAGGTGACCCATTTTGGATCCACGACCCTTCGTCAGAACCAGTTCTGAAATGTTGACTCACTTTCCTTTCTCCATAGATGCTGCCTGACCTGATGAGTGTTCCCAGCGACTTCTGTTTTTGTTTCCACCTTATTGAATCCTTTCACAGGATTTTTATCAGGTCAATCAAAGGCAGACCCAGCACATGAAAGGATACAGCTTGCAATTCAAGGTAAGCCACTACTAGTGTTTGATCACATTCTATCTCTCTACCACCTCCTACACACCCATCCAACTTTCCCTTCATTCGTCCCCCCTTGCCCCTATCACTAATCTCACTCTCTTTCCCCTACCAAGCATCCGAGCTCTCCACTCTCCTTCTCCCCACTCACAGTATTTATCAGCAAAACCATAATCCTGAAATTCTTCATGGTCTCAGTCTTACGAACACAAAGTCACTGCGCTTTACAGCATATCTTGTAAAACTCTTTGGGACTTTTGATGCTGTGATCACAACGACATGTGCCAAACAGATAGCTCCCTAAAGAGGAATAATCTGCAAGGGCTATCAAATGCAAAGATTATTATTAATAAGATTGTTAAAATTTAAGACTAAGCAAGTAATTAGGGACATGACATATAGTTAGTTAGTATTCTTGGAAGAACCAAGCAACCATGGTTCTAAGATTCTTAAAGCTTTCCACTGTGATGTAGACTCTATCATCATCTCCATTATTGCTGCATGCGACTACAGGACAGTAGATGGCCAACTAGATGGACATTGGTCTTTTGTCGTCTAACAATTCCTATGTTCCTGAGACCAGGCCAAATGTAGCCCAGTCTAACCACCCGAAGACGGAGGCCATGAGGGAATTCGAGCCTCTGTAATGTAAAAGTCATATTACAAAGAGATCAGATTCAAGTGGAGTCCTGTAGCTCAGCGGTTAGAGCACTCACCTCGCAAGAGGGAGGAACTGGGTTTGATTTCCGGCAGAGTGAAACGTTGGGCAAGTTCCCTTACCCCAAACCCTTCTGTTTACTTAGCAGTAAGTAAGAACTTGGTTGTCAGTCAATTAGCGGATCGTTTTTCCGGGGGTAATAATCCCTTGAAAAAAACAATAATAATTACACTTACTCCCTGACTGTTTGTGGGACACTGCTGTGCGCAATTGGCTGCCACGTTTTGCCCAAAAAATATACAGTCAATTCACTTTACAGTATATTTTGAGAAGCACTTTTAGATGTCTAGGAGACATTATAAGGCGTTATATCAAATGCAAGGATTATTATTATTATTATTATCGCCTTGTGTTTGGCTATTAAGGTTGTTTGTGCTGAATACAGAGTAATTGCACATGTTCGCTGCCCCAGCACTAAAGCAATGCCCAGCACTGTTTTATGCCTTCAATTGCCACCAGCAGAAATACAAGCCTTCCAATGAAATTCAACGCGAGGTGCATTCACGCAAATCAAACAGCTTATCAACAGGAATTCAGCCACTTGACCTTTCCTAATGAGCTAGACGTAATTTCTTTTGGCAGTAACAGAAGCAGAACCAGTTCTCATAACCCCACAGGGTTTTAGGGACGATGAGCGCTCATGTTTCATGGTGAAAGATTTATTAAACGTTTATTACAAGTTAAAAAGACCATTTTTTTTTAGCTCCGCAAGGCAATTTGCTTTCAGCAACTGGGTCACCAAAAACAGAATGCTCTTCCCCACACCACCACCTCTTCCCCCATTCACCTAGCCAGCTGCTTGCTCGCCAGCCCGCCTTTTATGTACAAGCCTTGATGGAAAATTTAAGAGAGGTACGACAAAAGCTTGCATTTTTAAGTAGCCTTTAAACGAGATAGCATCTCGAAGTGCTTAACTGTGGTGCATAACAGGGATGGGGGGGGGGGGGGGGGGGGAAGGTGAATGTAGGCATGAGATTCTTACATATCAGGTTTTAGATATGAAAAATGCAACATGACATCTCCTATCTGAGGGAATCCACCTTCAACCCCACAATCCCTCTATTCTCCTTTCTCCATCCCTCCTCCTCTCTGCTAATATACTCCCATCGTCTCTCTTGACCCTCCGCTCACACTACCAGAGATCCGATACATTGCCCTATCCTAAGGGCACCATATGAACGCAAGTTGCTGCTGTTGTTGTTGGCCAAGGCACCGGGAAGAACTCCCTTCCTTCCGACAATGTGGGGCTCATTACATTGGATTGTCGGCCTGGACGATGAGCTCAAAAGCGAAAATAAAAGATCATTCCATAGTCCGAGCTTTCAAATCCTGGCAAAATAGTTTTGAACATTTTTCAGAAAATCAACAACCACATTGTGTGGTATTCAGGATTAATTACAGATTGGAGGCCAAAATTGGGCGGGGGGGGCACGAAGCAAGCTGGTGATCGCAGGGCAAAGAGAGCGGTTGGGTCAGTAGGGTGTCAGGAGGTCACCAAGGTAGGGTGGGGATGCATTGGAGTGGGGAGTTCAAGTCCTGTGGTGGGATTTCTACACACAACCTTCTGATGAGAATGCTATCACTGAGCCAAGCCTCTTGTTCCTGAATGCAGCCCTGTTCTGCCAGCCGGGAGTGGATGAATGATTTAGAAACAGTCTGTACTGAGTCCAGGCTTGCCAGCAACACTAAAATGAACAGATAGCTGCTCTCAACTTCTGTGCTTCTGGCACGTTTTAGGCCAGGGTTAACGTCTGTCACTACAAACCTTAGCCAACTCTCTGGACCAGACTGCACTGGGTGCAGAATCAAAGCAAACCTGTAACTTGGATTTCCCCCATTAGGAATATAGGAACAGGAGTAGGCCATTCAGCCCCTCGAGCCTGTTCTGCCATTTTCTTTGGAAGGATTATTACCCCCAGAAAGCCATTCACCAACCAACAACCAGGTTCCTTCTTACTGCTAGGTAAAGAGGTGTGTAAAGTAAGGAAACTTGCCTAAGGTTTTGCCCTGCCCAGGAATCAAACCTGGATCCTCTCGCTTGTGAGGCGAGTGCGCTAACCAGCACACTACGGGACTCTACTTTGCAAAAGGTCGGGTGAAACGGGACTCTGGCATTGGCCGAAAGGAAATGAGTAGAGAAGAGACTTTTTGGCACTGTAGACTGTATCAAAGGCAGGAATTATAATTGTCAGAATCAGAATGATTTAGTGCCTTTTCCAGATATATTCAGAAGAGGGCAACAGCAGCTGGAAGCTTGTGAAAGGCAGCAGTAAAAGCAGATCAAGGAACACAAAGGCAACGGAAGTGGCACTTGTCTTCACTGCCAACACTATCAGACTCCCCTCATATAGCATCTTTATTACTCAATTTATTTTCTCCACATTTCGGAACAGTTTCACATTCAAGAGGAACAAAGTAAATTAAAAGCAAGCACATTTGATCGCAGAACTGTGAAATTAATTTAACCACATTTCAACGTGCAGTGAGTGCGAGTTTGAAAATTTAAATGACGTTCTCACACAACGGCTTTCCAACCCGAATTTTCTCTTCTCATTTCTTTCCGACCAAGGCCACAGGTGTGTTTCACCTGAACTTCGCGAAGACAAATCGGAAACAAAGTGAGGCTTTAATGTTTTATATCCATCCACCACTGTTTGTGGGACGCTGCTGTGCTCAATTGGCTGCCACGTTTCGCCCACAAAATACACAGTCAACTCACTTTACAGTATATCCTGTGAAGTGCTTTGAGATGTCTCAACGATGTGATAAGGCGCTGTATCAAACACAAATGCAAGGATTATTTAATTTAGTCGCCACCACCACCACCACTCACCCAATAGAAGAATTCTTCTATCACACGCTTGTTCACCACTCCACCAACCACCCCCCCAAACCCACTGAGCTCACCCCTTCTGAACATAATTTCAGTTTTTATATAATTGACTCCAAAAAACACCCAACCTCTTGACTCACACATTGCTCGGAGCAACAACAACAACAACAATGCTCGGATGAAGTCAGGTTTGCTCTTCCCTTTGGCACTAGGTACTTTAACCAGGTTGTCAGCCTGGCTCAGTTGGTAGTAGATATATATATATATAATATACGTTATATATAACGTCACTCCAAATATGAGACTTCTGTTCCGAGGTTTCCTGTGCGACACATTTTATGTCTTGAGGTGCCTTTGCTGACATTT
Source organism: Callorhinchus milii (assembly GCF_018977255.1). Lineage (NCBI taxonomy): Eukaryota > Metazoa > Chordata > Chondrichthyes > Chimaeriformes > Callorhinchidae > Callorhinchus > Callorhinchus milii. The sequence goes on from NW_024704744.1 coordinate 6,159,716, forward strand.
ATGCCATTTATGCTTTTACAGCAATTTTTTAACACCTCGAATTTGAGGCATTCGAGACACAAATCCTGACACACGCAGAAATCTCCCGGCACAGACATCAGGAATTACATGTTACGCACACTGTCCCAGAAGGCCCTCGCTCAATTACGATGTTTCAAACGGAGATGGATAGATACAGTGAACTCCTCATAAGTTGATCCTGGCTTAACTTGTCTAACATGCAAAATATTCACAAGGGACTCTGCTTTACATGTCTTCACCCCGCTTAACACAAAATTCATCACTTTCTAGAAATTCTTGTATTTACACTTAATGTAAAATCGATCGGATAATTTGCCGTGACCCGCAGCGAACATCGGCTTTCACATCTCACTTGGAAGTACAGTACCTTGTTATTTCATACACGACAGCATATCTCCCAAGAAATCCAGTATTAAATACAGTAACGGAAATAAGCGACAGGAAACAGAAAATAAGCGCGTCTATAGACACGTCCTATACATATACTTTTACTTTACTTAAACAAGTTTTAACAAATAAAGCAGGCCAGGGCCACTCCGCCACAATGACAGGTGCTCGCTCTATATGCAGGTGCAGTGTGTATTGGTATATTCAGCACATGTTCACAACAACAACACATTACATTTGTATGGTGTCTTTCACGTCGGGAGGACAGTCAGGGATTTCGACCCAAGCAGGAGGTTAGGATCAGGAGGGTGAGAGGGTAGGGAGAATAGGGGTAGGAGGGTGGTCGAAGGCGTGGTCGAAGAGGAGGGTCTTGAGACGTGCCGTGAAGGTGGCACGTCACAATGCCCCCTTGTGGTTCCGGAGGACCTATGCCTAATTTGCCACTTTGGATAACCGGTCACTGAGCCCTTTTTCCTTGGGATGATGAGTTATTAGGAGTTTCCTGTTCTTGGGAAGTGAGAGTGTTGAGGAGGAAATGGAGAAAAGGCAAGAAAATGGAGTTAAAAGTTCCGCCATGATCTAATTAACTAGCAGAAGAGGTTTGATGGGCTGAATGTCCTCCTCCCGTTTCTTTTTCCTCATGTTTCTAATAGAAATAACAGCAGACATAATAATATTTGCATTTAATATAACGCCTGTAGTGAATTAGCATTTTGTAGGCAGATGCAGCAGCCAACTTGCACGTAACAATGTTCCACAAACAGCCATGAAGGGAATGATGATTTTTACCTGGGATACCAGAAGAAAACTCACTTCTCAATTTGAATAGTGCCGTGAGATCTCTTACACCCACCTGAAAAGGCAGACGGGACCTGGTTTTATCGTCTCATCTGAAGGACGGCACCTCCAACAATGCGACACACCATTCAGTACAGCACTGGACTGCCAGCCTAGACTGTG